>NC_064041.1:15295220-15926887 GCF_932526225.1 Nematostella vectensis | reverse complement strand
TTGAGTTCAACCGCATGCGTTTTTGTTTCCTATTCTCACGAGCCTTGTTATAAACTTCCGAGAAGAGAGTATTTCTTGTTCAACTTGTGCCAATACCCATCACTCAAATTGGTGCTCAAAGCGCCGCTATGACTTAATTAGCGACTTATAGTTCGGGTAATTGCGCGATTATTTATTGATAAATGCTAAAAAAGATATTTCTATTTGGCGACAATAGCGGTTTTTCAAATAGACATCGGTGGAAAAACTCTTTGGGAAGATTACTTTTACTCTTAAATAGTGAATATATAAGATATTTTATCTTTAAATCTACATTATTAACACAAACAAGTTATTAAGGGGGGCGGGCATATCTTTATATATCCATCGCTCAAATTTGTGCGCAAAGCACAGCTTTCATTATTGACTTATCGTACGAGGGAATTGCGCGATGATTAATTTCGGCAAAAGACCCTTTTTAATAGAACATAAATTTCAAGTGTGAGAAATACGATCCTTTATATAGCTTCATGTTCCGCTCTGTCCTAGCCAGATCGTCTGGCTTTGCTTCCATTTTCTACCTTTGCTCACAGATTTGTGTCGTCCCTTGATAATGATTTGATGGGTGAAAGCTTACACTGTTCGATACAGCACTTTTGACCTACCCAGTGCTTGTCCATCTAACCTACAGATTAACCAATGATCATATGATTTCAACTCATAGAACGAAAGAGACGCCTGAACAAAGTGTTTTTACGTAGTACAACAAGGGTGGGGTAAGGGGATCTAACGAGTCGTATGCTTAGCAATGTGCAAAAGAATTGAATGAAGTGAGTATGACATTTTTAGAACGTGTACCTTATCAATCTATTTCTAATGCAAACAGTAAAACAGGAAGTCTAAAGTTTTTCCGCATTTACTCATCCCCTTGTACGTTCCAAGTGGAACGTGACTTTGTTTTTCGAGAAGAGAAATGGGATATGGAATTGGATGAAATGGGAATGGAATATCAAATGGGAATAGAATAGGAAGTAGAACGAAAAATGGGAAAACCTGGTTTCTGACAAAGACAAAAAGGGCCGATTAATTTTCAATTGGCGAAAAATATGACCAGAACAAAACACAAATTCATAGTTCAATCTTTACTTTCTTCCTGTAACAAGTACAATAATAAAACTTAGTAGTTTTGTTATACAGAAGTTCCGGGACTCGTTTTAACTCTCTGTGGTTGTCATGGTGATGCAGGTGACGTCATAGCTCATCTCCTGTTGTTTGATGGGTAGTCATCGCATTGCGCTTGTTTGGCCAAGAAGCAGACTGAGCGCCTTACCTCCGCATACTCCTGCAAATCAGAGAACACACGCGCACTGCTATGAACACGCAGTGATACATTTTTACAGTGATACAGCGCGCACACAGCGTTAGCCGTTATGTGAGAACGATTTATTACGATTTAAAGGAAAACTTTACTTGAATCAGAAAAGAATTAAGTGGGGAAAAAAACAGAAGGTCTTGCGGTCTTTTTACCGCATTTCATCTTCCCCCACTCGCTGGCACTTGAAAAAGAAAAGAGTTGAGTGGGGAAAAAAACAGAAGGTCTTGCGGTGTTTTTACCGCATTTCATCTTCCCCCTCTCGCTCGCACTTGAAAAAGAAAAGAGCCTTTTGGATGGCATCGCTAAAATGTAAGTTAAGTTAAAAGCGTTTACTAGGCTTGCATTCATGCGGAGCCCGTATGAGAAACGTAACACAAAGATTTAGATGGCTGTATGTAGAGAAGGGGGAAATGGGGTATTGTGGTGCAAAGTCAGGCCCGTACCCAGGATTTTTCTTGGGGGGGGGGGGGGGGGGCAAAATCCGAAATATTTCTGGGGGGGATGGAGTTTTCTGATAAAAATCAGATTATGCCTTTGCAGCATCTCCACGGGACGTTTATTGTCGGATTTGGCTACATACCAGAGTGATCTAGCTGATGCTTAATAGTTTAGTCTACAAAAACTAGCGCGTCTATTGAGAACCGAAAGTGGACCTTTGGCCGTTGTGTGCAGGGGTGCACCCTCCTAGGTACGGGCCTGAAATTATTTACCCTCTGAGCCGCGCCTCGCTTGCCGTGCCACAACAGGTTGATGCCGTAGGCTTTATCACAAGTCAGCAGAGTCACAGTCAGGAATACAGCGACGAGAAAGACGGCCTTCATGTTTCTCAGTCACGTCAGAGTCTTGCTTGCAGAGTGCAGAATACATGCAGGTCGACCGCAGCTTTATAATCCTTGCAGCTGCCTTGCAATTGATACTCGCCTTAAAGGGTTTGTCTGTTTAGCTTGGGAGGCAGTTCCTAATTAGGTTTGCTTAACTGAAGTTCCTAAGTATTTGTTAAACAAGCGAATTAGAGAGCTTGTCGGTTTAGCTTAGGAGGTCGTTCCTAATTGGCTTTGCTTTCTAAAGAGGTTGTTATACAAGCGAGATATAGAGTTTAGCAGTTTGTCGGTTTAGCGTGTGTAGCAGATCCTACAGGGTATGGCAACAGGGACTACCGACAAGTATTAAGTTGCTAATTGGTTTGCTTAGCTAAAGATGCGAAGACCTTGTTAAACAAGCGCATATATGGTATAGCAGCATGTGTTTATTTGCTTCCTAATTCTCGCGCTTTGTTACAAACTTTCGCGCATTCTCGTTACATCTGGACAAAGCCATCGCTCAAGTTTGCGCGCAAATCATCACGGCACGGCCTAATTAATGCCTTGTTGCAGGGATGGGGCTTCAAGATGGGTATTTTTCTCTGCAAGTACAAGTTAGCCTGAGATTCATTCGAATTGACAAAAAGGAGGCTAGTATCGGGGAATTCAGATTTACTAGTGATGATGTAAAACATTTAGTTCTAAACAAATACCGATAACTGTTGCACTCAACGAGAAAAGAAGTACTTTAGTAATTTAAACAAACTCATAATTGATGCGGATTCATGTAAGAGACCTTTTTTTCAAAATGTTATTCGCTTACACTTATTCAAAAAATTTCTAATAAGGTTACTGAGTAAACAACTCATCGTTCGGTTTGGTGTTTCGATGAATATCTGGTGAGTAAACAACACACCAATGCAGTTTCTAAGTTTTTAATCATGCTTTGTGGTTAGCGCGTTGATACATTGGTATACAAGGATATATAATTATTACTTGCTGGACTTGCTCGACTTGTTATTATCTTGATTTATAATAATTATTACTAGCTTGACTCGCCCTGACAGCAAAATAACAAAAGCAACAGTTGAGCACGAATAAAGAAAAGTGGCTTAGTAGCCCTGGCCTTTTTTGCCTCTCTTAACAAAAACAATCAGTCGAGCACGAATAAAGAAAAGAAGCTTAGTAGCCCTAGCCTCTTTTACCTCTCTCACTACTAATTAGGTACACTCAAAAGCTTTACTAAACAGAAGTTCTCGAAAATGTCAGCAACAGTACAGTATACGATGTTTCACGCTAATATGGTGTGAACAAGGTGTTTTATCCCAAATAAGGTGTTAAACCCAAATAAGGAGTTATCCTAGATCCCCTGTATGGTGTCACACCCGGGGACTTGCAAATTGTCAGAGTTATAGAAGTTGTGTAAAAGGTATTTTTCACCTCGTTATAAAACCTATATGTATTGATAAATAAATACCTATCGATGGTGAGGTGAGAAGATTCAATGTTATATAAGATAGATGAATTACTGTCTCTGTGCAGGGAAAACCCTCATTTCCTCAGATAAACCAATAAACTAATGATTATAACGAGTGATTGCGTTAAATGGCGGCCGTGAGATCGTAGGTCAAGCTGAATGCGTTATCCCTGGTCGCGGAGTCCTAGGCCCAAGTAAATTCCTCTTCGAGTGAGGGGACAACAATCAGCTCCTTGTTGAGGCTGAAATCATAGAAACCATATCAGGGAATGTGGACGATAAAGCATTCAAAAGTCCTCGGAAAACACACCGTGAAAACAAGACGTGCAGGCGATCAAGTATTCTTAAAACCACAGAAACCCCGCCAATACGTACCGGCGATCAAGTATTCTTAAAACCACAGAAACCCCGCCAATACGTACAGGCGATCAAGTATTCTTAAAACCACAGAAACACCACCAAGACGTGTAGGCGATCAAGTATTCTGAAAATCAATTCGGGCGGTCTGTAACCGGATGACGGGCATTGAATAACGAGTATGGCGCTAAGTGCTTTTGTTGTTCTATAGCGCTTACAAGAGAGCTCGCATTACAAATACCTGATAGGAAATCTTATTATAATCTAAATCGTGCGCCAATTAAAAACAAATTCTGATGTGCTCCCTTGATGCAACTGCACGAGTAGGCGGTTCCTGTGGCAACAGTTGCCATAGTTACCTCTTGAGTCCCTGCTTGATCTCGTCTACCTTGGAGGGATTACAGCACACAGCGCACCATGACGTCACAGGATCGAACAATGGAGCTAGATACCGCTGACCAACACGCTCGAGGTCGCTCATGGTGACCTGTGATACCTTGTTGAGGAGGTCCCTGGGACGAGAAGCAGGTTTATTTGTTATTCGTTGCATAAGGCGAGAAATGACATTTCATATCTCAACAGAGAAATCCCTACAGAACACTGGGATACCTGTTGTATCCCACAAGACACTGCAGTACCTGTTGTATCCAGGCTGTACTCCGCGGAACTCTCCCAGCATGCTCTGCGGTAAAACATAAATTTCATTAGTCAAAGGAGATTTGGTTTTGACCAGAGGTTGATGCAATGACACAGAAATATGCATAGCCCCAACACAGGGTTACCTGTAAATTGCCGGCGTAGACGTCCCGCCCAAACCACAGGCTACCCACTCACCTCGCTCGCCTAACTAAACACAGATTTCTCTCGGTTGATGATACCGAAGATAATAACAGGGTACCCACTCACCTCGCTAGCCACACCAGACAGACTTCTCTCGGTTGATGATACCGAAGATAACCGCAGGGTACCCACTCACCTCGCTAGCCAACTAGACACAGACTTCTCTCGGTTGATGATACTGAAGATAACCACAGGGTACCCACTCACCTCGCTAGCCACACTAGACACAGACTTCTCTCGGTTGATGATACCGAAGATAACCACAGGGTACCCACTCACCTCGCTAGCCACACTAGAAACAGACTTTTCTCGGTTGATGATACCGAACATAACCACAGGGTACCCACTCACCTCGCTAGCCACACTAGACACAGACCTCTAACGGTTGATGATACTGAAGATAACAACAGGGTACCCACTCACCTCGCTAGCCACACTAGACACAGACTTCTCTCGGTTGATGATACTGAAGATGACGCTGCTGATGGCGGCCTCTAGCTCGCCGGCGCTGATAAGAGTCTCACCGGAGAGATAGCCATCAACAATCTCTTTTGTCTTGAGGTACGCCTTGACGAGATGAGTGGAGCGCGCAAGGATGAAGTACAGGAGGCCTGAGGATGGCTCCACACGCATGCTGGGAACACAAGGACGTATATGGTGAGAAGTAAGAATTACGGGAAAATAGCAAGCACTGGTCTGAGACATAGAACAGGTGATCATCCGCACATAGAACATGTGATCTTCTGAGATTTAGAACATGATTTAGAACATAGAACATGTGACCACCCGGGATATAGAACATGTGATCACCCGAGATATAGAACATGTAATCATCCGGGATATAGAGCATGTGATCACCCGGGATATAGAACATGTGACCACCTAGAACATGTGATCATCTGGGATATAGAACATGTGATCATCTGGGATATAGAACATGTGATCATCTTGGATATAGAACATGTGATTATCTGGGATATAGAACATGTGATCATCTGGGATATAGAACATGTGATCATCTTGGATATAGAACATGTGATCATCTTGGATATAGAACATGTGATCATCTGGGATAAACAACATGTCCAGAGTAAGAGATAGTTACTTGCTCATATTGAGAAGAAACGGGAGTAAAGGAAACTGGTCGAAAATGGCAGGAAAACATCATCAGGTGTACCTGTAGTGGTAGCTGAGCCCCAGCCCACGGACTTGACGCCATATAGGACCCTGGGGGTGAAGCAGAGATGTAGACAATTTAAAAAACAGAGGGTTAAATACAGTACACAACTAACACAGGGAGAAATGCCTTACAAAACATGCATAGTGATTACTCATAGAATCTCACCTCAAGGGTGATAAGATATTCCAGAAAGACCATTTGTGGCGCCAGGTCAGGGTGGTTAAAGGTAATTACCTCAGGGGTAATAAGACATTTCGGATAGACCGAGGCCAATTCAGGGTATTACTTACCTCAAGGGTAATAAGACATTCCAGATAGACCATGAGTGAGGCCAGGTCAGGGTGGTCAAAGGTACTTATTCCAGACGCTGCCTGGATAAGATAGGATGACTCCACTGAGCCCAAGCCCACGATTTTGCCATGGGTCAGCGGCCTGTCCAAAAATGCACTCGGAGGAGATACCTCAGGTAAGCTGAATAAAAAAATCACTCGCGTGTTTAACACCGATTTTGATAAGCAATCACTTTAAAAATCGGTAGACTAACTTATAGTTGACTTAGACTGGACTTGACTGGAATACCTTTTTGGGATGACTGCTGATTGTTCAGGAAGGAAGGATTCCTTCCACACTGTATGGGGGTTTGTGGGAATTTTTGTGACGTCAGCTGTCACGTGGATGCGCAGGTTGGCAGGATTAGTAAGCATATTGCGCACGGCCTCCATCTTGCTTATTACCTGAAAGAGTGCAATGAATTAAATGGATAGAATGGAGATTTAAATAGAGAAATTCCTATCAGTTTTTGATTGATGTTTTTTTGTTTCCTCCTCTTTATTCTCCTCTCCTGTCACTCCTCGTCTTCCTCGTCCACAACATGGTAACTATCTTTACATTTAACACAAAAAAGTAAAAACAAAAAACAAAAACAAACCCAAGACTAACAACAACAACAACAACAAGACTATTATAACTTTACACCAACAACACAACTAACAAGAACAACTGCTACAACAACAAAAGCCAAGAATAAACTGTGTTGGCTTACCTCATCAGGTTTAGATGCGAGTTGCTCAGTCAGCTTCGTCAAGAACAGGTGCTGTCTCACCATGTTGGTGGAGAAATGATTACTCTCTAAAAACAAACCAAGTGCATAAACAACCAACGCATTGCAGTGCAGAGCAATTCCATGTTGGTGGAGAAATGATTACTCTCTAAAAACAAACCAAGTGCATAAACAACCAACGCATTGCAGTGCAGAGCAATTCCATGTTGGTGGAGAAATGATTACTCTCTAAAAACAAACCAAGTGCATAAACAACCAACGCATTGCAGTGCAGAGCAATTCCATGTTGGTGGAGAAATGATTACTCTCTAAAAACAAACCAAGTGCATAAACAACCAACGCATTGCAGTGCAGAGCAATTCCATGTTGGTGGAGAAATGATTACTCTCTAAAAACAAACCAAGTGCATAAACAACCAACGCATTGCAGTGCAGAGCAATTCCATGTTGGTGGAGAAATGATTACTCTCTAAAAACAAACCAAGTGCATAAACAACCAACGCATTGCAGTGCAGAGCAATTCCATGTTGGTGGAGAAATGATTACTCTCTAAAAACAAACCAAGTGCATAAACAACCAACGCATTGCAGTGCAGAGCAATTCCATGTTGGTGGAGAAATGATTACTCTCTAAAAACAAACCAAGTGCATAAACAACCAACGCATTGCAGTGCAGAGCAATTCCATGTTGGTGGAGAAATGATTACTCTCTAAAAACAAACCAAGTGCATAAACAACCAACGCATTGCAGTGCAGAGCAATTCCATGTTGGTGGAGAAAAGATTACTCTCTAAAAACAAACCAAGTGCATAAACAACCAACGCATTGCAGTGCAGAGCAATTCCATGTTGGTGGAGAAATGATTACTCTCTAAAAACAAACCAAGTGCATAAACAACCAACGCATTGCAGTGCAGAGCAATTCCATGTTGGTGGAGAAATGATTACTCTCTAAAACCAAACCAAGTGCATAAACAACCAACGCATTGCAGTGCAGAGCAATTCCATGTTGGTGGAGAAATGATTACTCTCTAAAAACAAATCAAGTGCATAAACAACCAACACATTGCAGTGCAGAGCAATTCCATGTTGGTGGAGAAATGATTACTCTCTAAAAACAAACCAAGTGCATAAACAACCAACGCATTGCAGTGCAGAGCAATTCCATGTTGGTGGAGAAATGATTACTCTCTAAAAACAAACCAAGTGCATAAACAACCAACGCATTGCAGTGCAGAGCAATTCCATGTTGGTGGAGAAATGATTACTCTCTAAAAACAAACCAAGTGCATAAACAACCAACGCATTGCAGTGCAGAGCAATTCCATGTTGGTGGAGAAATGATTACTCTCTAAAAACAAACCAAGTGCATAAACAACCAACACATTGCAGTGCAGAGCAATTCCATGTTGGTGGAGAAATGATTACTCTCTAAAAACAAACCAAGTGCATAAACAACCAACGCATTGCAGTGCAGAGCAATTCCATGTTGGTGGAGAAATGATTACTCTCTAAAAACAAACCAAGTGCATAAACAACCAACGCATTGCAGTGCAGAGCAATTCCATGTTGGTGGAGAAATGATTACTCTCTAAAAACAAACCAAGTGCATAAACAACCAACGCATTGCAGTGCAGAGCAATTCCATGTTGGTGGAGAAATGATTACTCTCTAAAAACAAACCAAGTGCATAAACAACCAACACATTGCAGTGCAGAGCAATTCCATGTTGGTGGAGAAATGATTACTCTCTAAAAACAAACCAAGTGCATAAACAACCAACGCATTGCAGTGCAGAGCAATTCCATGTTGGTGGAGAAATGATTACTCTCTAAAAACAAACCAAGTGCATAAACAACCAACACATTGCAGTGCAGAGCAATTCCATGTTGGTGGAGAAATGATTACTCTCTAAAAACAAACCAAGTGCATAAACAACCAACGCATTGCAGTGCAGAGCAATTCCATGTTGGTGGAGAAATGATTACTCTCTAAAAACAAACCAAGTGCATAAACAACCAACGCATTGCAGTGCAGAGCAATTCCATGTTGGTGGAGAAATGATTACTCTCTAAAAACAAACCAAGTGCATAAACAACCAACACATTGCAGTGCAGAGCAATTCCATGTTGGTGGAGAAATGATTACTCTCTAAAAACAAACCAAGTGCATAAACAACCAACACATTGCAGTGCAGAGCAATTCCATGTTGGTGGAGAAATGATTACTCTCTAAAAACAAACCAAGTGCATAAACAACCAACGCATTGCAGTGCAGAGCAATTCCATGTTGGTGGAGAAATGATTACTCTCTAAAAACAAACCAAGTGCATAAACAACCAACGCATTGCAGTGCAGAGCAATTCCATGTTGGTGGAGAAATGATTACTCTCTAAAAACAAATCAAGTGCATAAACAACCAACGCATTGCAGTGCAGCAAACAAATGAACAATTCCTGTGTTGGTTATAAAAATAGTTTCTTTCTCAAAATAAATATAATGCATAAACCACCAATGCATTTTGAGCAATTCCATGTTGGTGAGCAAATAGTTACCTTCTGCTCGATACATAAACACACATACTGAGAGTAATCAAAACGTACTCACTTTTGGAGAAGACGATACTTCTTAGCAGATCACGAGTTACTATGCGACCATTGCGCTTCATACTGCAAATGACAAACAGTCAGTAAGTTTGTCACATAACTTATCAGTAACCCTAGCAGAAGAAGAAGAAGAAGAAGAAGAAGAAGAAGAAGAGGGAGAAGAAGAAGAAGAAGAAGAAGAGGAAGAAGAAGAAGAAGAAGAAGAAGAAGAAGAGGAAGAGGAAGAGGAAGAGGAAGAGGAAGAGGAAGAGGAAGAGGAAGAGGAAGAGGAAGAGGAAGAGGAAGAGGAAGAGGAAGAGGAAGAGGAAGAGGAAGAGGAAGAGGAAGAGGAAGAGGAAGAGGAAGAGGAAGAGGAAGAGGAAGAGGAAGAGGAAGAGGAAGAGGAAGAGGAAGAGGAAGAGGAAGAGGAAGAGGAAGAGGAAGAGGAAGAGGAAGAGGAAGAGGAAGAGGAAGAGGAAGAGGAAGAGGAAGAGGAAGAGGAAGAGGAAGAGGAAGAGGAAGAGGAAGAGGAAGAGGAAGAGGAAGAGGAAGAGGAAGAGGAAGAGGAAGAGGAAGCAACCTTCCGTAGACATGTTAGGGGTAAGGTGAATTGGCTAGCCACTCATTCACTTTGAAACACGTCTCAAATGCGAACTCTTTTCTCACTAGACCTTCTCTATCTTTCCACCCACCCCCTAGCATCCCTCGGCTCCCAGTTTTATTTCTCCCTTTCGCATTTGACTAGTACTTGGTCTTACCTCCTGATGATAAACCTTGTACTAAAATACACGTAAGGTTGCTTAACATTTCGAAGAGCTCTACGAAATATCCCACCTTTCCATTTTGTAACTCTATATATTTGTTTTTGTCATCCCCATTCTTGCCATTCCACGCCATCATATATGTTCCACATTATCCTCCCCTACAGATTATCCATCCACCTAAACCCTCCTCCCACCCACCCCACCCACCCCAGGTGCCTTGGTACGAATACCCGATTTTAACCAAAAACTATTAGTAGACTTAGCAGCCTGGCCTTTATAGCTTAATAGCTATTTACACTTTTAGCTGTAAATTCACCCGCATAGGCAGGTGTCACAAGATTTTGGACCTCATCACATGCCTGATTCTTGTTAGAATGTTCCCTACATTCTCTGTATTCAACCACATTGGCTCTCTTGGATGTTCTATCATATTTACTGTATTTCACCCGATTTCGAAAGAATATTTTTGTCCAAGTTGGGTTGACAGCTATGTACACTGTAGCCTTGCCTGTATAGTTGTATAACTAGATTTAATGCTGCCTAGCCTTTATTATGTTATAGCTTTACATTATCATGTAGCTTAGCCTACATAGCCAAGGCTGTTATTTGTGTAGCCTGGAGTCTAGATAGCCAAGGCTGTTATTTGTGTAGCCTGGAGTCTAGATAGCCAAGGCTGTTATTTGTGTAGCCTGGAGTCTAGATAGCCAAGGCTGTTATTTGTGTAGCCTGGAGTCTAGATAGCCAAGGCTGTTATTTGTGTAGCCTGGAGTCTAGATAGCCAAGGCTGTTATTTGTGTAGCCTGGAGTCTAGATAGCCAAGGCTGTTATTTGTGTAGCCTGGAGTCTAGATAGCCAAGGCTGTTATTTGTGTAGCCTGGAGTCTAGATAGCCAAGGCTGTTATTTGTGTAGCCTGGAGTCTAGATAGCCAAGGCTGTTATTTGTGTAGCCTGGAGTCTAGATAGCCAAGGCTGTTATTTGTGTAGCCTAGAGTCTAGATAGCCAAGGCTGTTATTTGTGTAGCCTTGAGTCTAGATAGCCAAGGCTGTTATTTGTGTAGCCTGGAGTCTAGATAGCCAAGGCTGTTATTTGTGTAGCGTAGAGTCTAGATAGCCAAGGCTGTTATTTGTGTAGCGTAGAGTCTAGATAGCCAAGGCTGTTATTTGTGTAGCCTAGAGTCTAGATAGCCAAGGCTGTTATTTGTGTAGCCTGGGGTCTAGATAGCCAAGGCTGTTATTTGTGTAGCCTGGAGTCTAGATAGCCAAGGCTGTTATTTGTGTAGCCTGGAGTCTAGATAGCCAAGGCTGTTATTTGTGTAGCCTGGAGTGTAGCATTCACCTTGTGACCTCGTTGATCATCTTCTTGGCCACAATGTCCAGACGTTCCTTGCTCATCTGTGTCTTGTACAGGATCTCATGGAGCCAGCGAACGCCTTTCGTGTATTTCTCAGCTTCCATCTATAAAACCACAGCAAGGGGCAGTGAGTGAAAGTTTGCCAACATAGGAAATCTGTGTGTTTTTCTGTTTTCAAATACGACCAAATGACAAAGATACTGCTAATTTTAGCACTCGATGTAATTTAATCACATAAAAAAAGCAAATTAAATGATTCTTTTTTCTTTCCTTATCCTATCTCAGGTGATTTTTTAAGGCGATTTAAGTGACTAAGCATGATTCTTTGATTGCTTAATGTTCCATTTATTCCTTGATTTAATTAAGACAATTTATAAAGGTTTCCATTTGTTTTGCTTTGCATCAAGTCAATTATCCATCGGTTTCTCTCAAATAGACAGCACTTACCTTGAGGGAGACTGAGGCGAGTTGGTCAAAATCTCCTGCGCTGAATCTCCCTCCACTCACCCCGACTGAGGCGGACTGGGCAAGAGTGTCAGATGCCAGCTGGGCCACAACCACCTCGTGTGGGACAAGAACTACGGGGGAGGGGTGGGTTAGTAAGCTGAGGAACAACCTTATAGTGAAGGTTAACAACCACCCTAAGTGAAGCATAGAAACTATGGGAGTGTGTTAGTAAGGTGGGTAACTAGTGTACCTACCAGTGAAGCATGGGAACTTGGGGGGAGGGGTGGTTTAGTAAGGTGGGTAACTAGTGTACCTACCTGCCAGTGAAGCATGGGAACTTGGGGGGAGGGGTGGGTTAGTAAGGTGGGTAACTAGTGTACCTGCCAGTGAAGCATGGGAACTTGGGGGGAGGGGTGGTTTAGTAAGGTGGGCAATTAGTGTACTTGCCAGTGAAGCATGGGAACTTGGGGGAGGGGTGGGTTAGTAAGGTGGGTAACTAGTGTACTTGCCAGTGAAGCATGGGAACTTGGGGGGAGGGGTGGTTTAGTAAGGTGGGCAATTAGTGTACTTGCCAGTGAAGCATGGGAACTTGGGGGAGGGGTGGGTTAGTAAGGTGGGTAACTAGTGTACTTGCCAGTAAAGCATGGGAACTTGGGGGGAGGGGTGGTTTAGTAAGGTGGGCAACTAGTGTACTTGCCAGTGAAGCATGGGAACTTGGGGGAGGGGTGGGTTAGTAAGGTGGGTAACTAGTGTACTTGCCAGTAAAGCATGGGAACTTGGGGGGAGTGGGGAGTAACTAAGGTGGGTAACTAAGGTGTACCTGCCAGTGAAGCATGGGAATTATGGGGGGAGGGGTGATTTAATAAGGTGGGTAACTAGTGTACCTACCTGCCAGTGAAGCATGGGAACTATGGGGGGAGGGGGGAGTTAGTAAGGTGGGTAATGCAAGTGCCCACCTCCATCTCTGAGGACAGGAGACTCGAAGATCACCTCCAGGTACAGGCTGAGGTACGGCTTTAGCTCCTCTGACAACCCACTGGTATCTAGAAGAGCGGTGAGCTGGGTAGGGAAGGCAAGCAGTTTTGATGTATAGACATGTTATGTCAATCAAAACCCAATTGTTTTCCAATGTCAAGGGAACAAGATTATGGGTACAGATGTACTACAACTGTTGATTGTCATCCAGCTAAGGTATGTACATTGCTGTCTGCGAAACCCATTGTCAACTTCCTGCAATCACCTACCTTTACAAACATGGTTGAGACGTTGTCAAATTGGAAGGCATATGGTATATCTGTGACTGGGAAAGGCGGGTCAGCAAAACTGCCAGGACGTCTATTACTAATCATGGTCAATGGGTGGAACAGGATACTTGATGTGGAAGGGATGGCGATGCGAGCAACCACTTCTGGGGGTGGAGCAACCTGCCAATCAAGAGCAAATCAGTAAGTAAAACAGCATGGTTGATGTGGAGGGTTGGGGAAGCTGGTGACCATGTCTAAGGGTGGGGCGACCTTCCAATCAAAAGCAAATCAGTGAGCAAAACAAGATGGTTGGTGTGGTGGGGAGGGGGATAATGTTGACCACGTTATGCGAGGGGTGGGGCCACCTGCAAATCAAGGGGGAAGGGAATACTTGCACTATATACATACCTCATTCTCCTGAGATGCTTTTTTCAATCTCTCTGCTTTCTCCTTGAGTCCTGTCTCTCCCAGAGCTTCTCGTTGTGCTGCCACACGAGCCTTCTCTGCCGCCGCCATGTCCTCCATCAGCTGCTTGCTTGGTTCACCAATAACCTGGGATAAAACAAGTCAAACCTGACAAACTGGTTTGTAAGATCAAAAACGGCTTGATGCATACAGTACTTTTTTCCAAATGATATTTTTCAAGTAATTATAAGTACCGTATATTGCAAGAACACTAAAAGGTGTAAAACACACTTTCAAATACTGGGAAAAGTACAAGTTAAGGAGACATGAAGTCAGTGCTTAATATGCTTCCATGATGGAATGGAGAACAGCTTTGGTTGTATGATAATAGCGCAACATGTCTCTTGGATTTTGCAACATGGACTCTTACAGTGCCTGAACCAAAGGTGCTTTTACATCACTCTTACCATAACCAGAGGTGCTTTCACAAAGTATGACTTGAGAAATTCCTTCCAGTACTGCTCTCCCTCTGACTGCAGTGATGTCAGCTCATGTATGAAATCAGCCCTTTTCTCCAGCTCTTTGCTGCTGTGAGAGTACAGGAAGTCGTAAATGACCAGGTCCGCAAAGGTGTCATGGGGGTCGTTCTCTATCTTGTCTTTGGTATCAAGAATCACTCTGTGGATCACGGTGGCCATGCGAGTCATGTCCAGGGCTTCACTTCCATCTGCAAGAACAGCAAACACATATTCCTTTTATTTATTATCTTTTCAGTTTTTACTTTTATCTCAAACAAATGTTGAGATTTACACACAGAACCTGAACCATGAAGTGTCCAGCTTAGCTTTACTAACCTGCTATACTACTAATGACTTCAATGATCTTCTGCCGTGCCCCAGACAGTTTGTCAGAGGGGACATCCATCGCTTTGATGTAAACACAGCACTCACTGTGTTCAATCACTTGGTAACCGACATCACTACAGAATGGGTCAGCTATCTCCACCAGGTTTTTCTACAGATACACAAGGTAATGGAAAATAGTGAAGATCAGGTCCACATTATCTATGCTTCTGGCTTCTTTTTGTGGCAAACAGGAGCTCAGCTATATCTGTAGCAGTGATATGGACTATGGACTATGGACTATACCTGTAGAGGTGATATGGAAGAGTCTGTGAGGTAATCCAACATTATTTGCATGGCTGCCATGTGCCGCCTGTCACTGGACGGTGGCCCGCGGCAGCCGAGTAGTACCATCCCAGATGACTCATCCTCGGTGGGGAAGGGGATAGTCACGTCTGTTGTAACAGGGAGGGGAGGGACGGGGTCCTGCCATGGTCGTACATGAGGTGGTAGTTGGCCCTGCAATACAAGGTCAATAGACTAAATAATGTTGTGGTAAGCCATATAGTACGTGTGAGCAGTGAGAGGTCAATAGACTAAATATCAATGGTAAGCCATATAGTATGTGTGAGCAGTGAGAGGTCAATAGACTAAATGTCGTGGTAAGCCATATAGTACGTGTGAGCAGTGAGAGGTCAATAGACTAAATGTCGTGGTAAGCCATATAGTACGTGTGAGCAGTGAGAGGTCAATAGACTAAATGTTGTGGTAAGCCATATAGTATGTGTGAGCAGTGAGAGGTCAATAGACTAAATGTCGTGGTAAGCCATATAGTATGTGTGAGCAGTGAGAGGTCAATAGACTAAATGTCGTGGTAAGCCATATAGTATGTGTGAGCAGTGAGAGGTCAATAGAGTAAATGTCGTGGTAAGCTATATAGTATGTGTGAGCAATGAGAGGTCAATAGACTAAATGTCGTGGTAAGCCATATAGTATGTGTGAGCAGTGAGAGGTCAATAGACTAAATGTCGTGGTAAGCCATATAGTATGTGTGAGCAGTGAGAGGTCAATAGACTAAATGTAGTGGTAAGCCATATAGTATGTGTGAGCAGTGAGAGGTCAATAGACTAAATGTAGTGGTAAGCCATATAGTATGTGTGAGCAGTGAGAGGTCAATAGACTAAATGTCGTGGTAAGCCATATAGTATGTGTGAGCAGTGAGAGGTCAATAGACTAAATGTCGTGGTAAGCCATATAGTATGTGTGAGCAGTGAGAGGTCAATAGACTAAATGTCGTGGTAAGCCATATAGTATAAGCAGTGAGAGGTCAATAGAGTAAATGTCGTGGTAAGCTATATAGTATGTGTGAGCAATGAGAGGTCAATAGACTAAATGTCGTGGTAAGCCATATAGTATGTGTGAGCAGTGAGAGGTCAATAGACTAAATGTCGTGGTAAGCCATATAGTATGTGTGAGCAGTGAGAGGTCAATAGACTAAATGTAGTGGTAAGCCATATAGTATGTGTGAGCAGTGAGAGGTCAATAGACTAAATGTAGTGGTAAGCCATAAAGTATGTGTGAGCAGTGAGAGGTCAATAGACTAAATGTCGTGGTAAGCCATATAGTATGTGTGAGCAGTGAGAGGTCAATAGACTAAATGTCGTGGTAAGCCATATAGTATGTGTGAGCAGTGAGAGGTCAATAGACTAAATGTCGTGGTAAGCCATATAGTACGTGTGAGCAGTGAGAGGTCAATAGACTAAATGTAGTGGTAAGCCATATAGTATGTGTGAGCAGTGAGAGGTCAATAGACTAAATGTCGTAGTAAGCCATATAGTATGTGTGAGCAGTGAGAGGTCAATAGACTAAATGTAGTGGTAAGCCATATAGTATGTGTGAGCAATGAGAGGTCAATAGACTAAATGTCGTAGTAAGCCAAATAGTATGTGTGAGCAATGAGAGGTCAATAGACTAAATGTCGTGGTAAGCCATATAGTATGTGTGAGCAGTGAGAGGTCAATAGACTAAATGTAGTGGCAATCCATATAGTATGTGTGAGCAGTGAGAGGTCAATAGACTAAATGTCGTAGTAAGCCATATAGTATGTGTGAGCAGTGAGAGGTCAATAGACTAAATGTCGTGGTAAGCCATATAGTACGTGTGAGCAGTGAGAGGTCAATAGACTAAATGTTGTGGTAAGCCATATAGTATGTGTGAGCAGTGAGAGGTCAATAGACTAAATGTCGTAGTAAGCCATATAGTATGTGTGAGCAGTGAGAGGTCAATAGACTAAATGTCGTGGTAAGCCATATAGTACGTGTGAGCAGTGAGAGGTCAATAGACTAAATGTTGTGGTAAGCCATATAGTATGTGTGAGCAGTGAGAGGTCAATAGACTAAATGTCGTGGTAAGCCATATAGTATGTGTGAGCAGTGAGAGGTCAATAGACTAAATGTCGTGGTAAGCCATATAGTATGTGTGAGCAGTGAGAGGTCAATAGAGTAAATGTCGTGGTAAGCTATATAGTATGTGTGAGCAATGAGAGGTCAATAGACTAAATGTCGTGGTAAGCCATATAGTATGTGTGAGCAGTGAGAGGTCAATAGACTAAATGTAGTGGTAAGCCATATAGTATGTGTGAGCAGTGAGAGGTCAATAGACTAAATGTAGTGGTAAGCCATAAAGTATGTGTGAGCAGTGAGAGGTCAATAGACTAAATGTAGTGGTAAGCCATATAGTATGTGTGAGCAGTGAGAGGTCAATAGACTAAATGTAGTGGTAAGCCATATAGTATGTGTGAGCAATGAGAGGTCAATAGAGTAAATGTTGTGGTAAGCTATATAGTATGTGTGAGCAGTGAGAGGTCAATAGAGTAAATGTTGTGGTAAGCTATATAGTATGTGTGAGCAATGAGATGGGGCAGGCCTTTTTGGTTTAGTACCCCCTATTAACTATTAGCGTTTGCAAGTGTGTACCCAGATTTGGCGAATGCACAATCATCAGTATCATATAGAAAAAAAAAGATAGTATTTGATGATCACCCATGCACCCCTGTTACCTTGACAAGAATGCGATCTTCAAATGGTGTTAGTGCTTCAAAGACCTTCTCTGGGTCCACTTGGCCTGTGATAACCACGCATAGGTTGTCTGGACGGTAGAATTGATGGTGGTAGTCACAGACCTATTGGGGCAGAGTGACAGTTGAGCTAGTAGAACAATATTATATATTGCTGCATCATTATAAAAAGCTGCATTAATATTTTTCAATTATGAGGTATTGTGCTGCTTTAATTTTCTTTTCAATTTTCTTTAATGTAAATTTCCTTTTTTTAAAAAATAAAGAAATTTCAGTAAATACTTTGACCACCACCGGGTCCGTACATGGACAACAGCATGCCCTAAATGCTGCTCGGGACATGTGGTCCTGGCAAGGCCTGTTCGCCTTTTCCTCTCTGAACTTATTCTTGTCTGTTTTTTTATGTATTTTGTTGTATATCTTTAAATATACGTGTGGAGGAAGCCTCTAAATAAATAAATTCTTCTTGGCCGTAAGCAGAAACTCACTTTTTTATGGCTGCATGATGTTCTCAGGTTTTCCATAATTCCTCCTGTCTCAGACTGACAAAAAGCTATGGGGTTAGAACATCAAAAACCTTATCTATTGCAAAGCTATAAATAGTAAACAATTTACACCCAACACAAAGTCAAATAATTTACCTTAAACCCACAATGCCCGGGGTAGAGGTTGCGGAGAAGTGCTAGGTGTGTTCTGCTGTTACCAGAGTTCTCTCTGGCCTGCATCTCACAATACACCACACCTGCATCCTCACCCTCTCCGTTGATGTGCTGGACTTCAGTGATGTATGCAGACTCCTGAGTAAACATTAAGATCATATACAAAACTCTGAGTTACAAAAAAGTGTTAATTGCATCATATGCTCTTTTTTATAAGAACATTTTTTGTAAGAATGTCCAGCCTGAGATTTCAACAAAATTCAAGGAAATTCTTAGAACATGCCGAGGCTTTAGAAAGCAGAAATAATGTGGTTTTTAGTTTTGATGATTTACCTAAATTGCGTTCTAAAAAGATGGTAACTACTAAAACTGCACAACAACAACTTTTTTCTTTTTAATGTTAATGTTCTGCGCTAGTAAACATCACATGTTGAGAAGATAATGGATGGAGTATAAAAATAATCAAATTTACCGTCAACGTGGGGTAGAGCACATGGTCAAGATAGATTGGTAGCAAGTTGATGAACCCTTCACTTCCCGCTGTCTCTATGGTATAGCAGGTGTGGTCAGTTGCTGTCCAGGCATTGGTACCCTGGGCCAGGCATCGATTGGCCAGCAAGTCTAGCAAGCCCTAAAGCATTTGAAAATTAGACAGGTTGCTTTTAAAACTATTAAACCACGCTTTAAAAGGGATAGGAACACCCACAATTGACCCCTTTTGAATTCACCTGAGTCTTGAAGTGAGTTCTAATAAATTGCCTTTTCTTTATTTTATTTGATTTTCTTTTAACAAGGGCAGGAGGATTAGAATTCATTAGGGTAAAATTCAAATAATAAAGACAAGAAATCCCCTCTAAATCAGCTGAGTTATGCCTTATTTTGCAAGGTGATCTAAGTGTGAAAACCTGGTCAAGTTTCAGTGATCTGAGCTGCTGGAGCACAAACAAACTGTAAATAAACTATTTTAACCCTTTCACACCGATATACGACAAATGACGTATTGCGTTACACGTCACGTTTTGCCCGCATAGGATGTTTGTCGTATTCCCTAAGGACGGTCACAAAAGCTGCGCTAGCTATTCATCCTTTCCTTATATGGTCATGGCGTGATTCTCATTCGATAAAACGTGAAATTTTACACAAACTTGTCTCATACATCATTCGCTTTGAAAGTCAAACAATGCTAGAAAATCTATGCTAACTTCATCGCTTCTAAATCTACGACAACATCACGTCTTTCAGTATGAGCTCTTTGTACTTGTTCGAAGAACTGTTCGGAGACTCTGATCATGAAGACTTTCCCGGGTTCCAAGCTAGCGATATTCCTGCCAGAAGAAACCACGAGGTCATGAGCGACACTAGCAGTAAAGAAAGCAGCTCGGAAGATGAAGGCGAAGCTGTGGCACAGTGGTCACAAATTGCTCGCGAAATCAACGTGCCTGAATTCAAGCCACCACAAACCGAAAAATCGACCGAAAGATGATTCACCGCTGGCGTTCTTTGAGTTATTTTTAATCAAGACATTGTTGATCTGTGTGTTCGGGAGACGAACCGCTATGCAGGACAACAGAACGACGGAAAAGCAGTGAAGGACAAGTATTGGTTCAACCAAGACGGGACTGCCAAGGAGCTTTCTGCCGAGGAATTAAGAGCGTTTCTTGGCATCGTGATCATGATGGGGATCGTGAAACTGCCATCAGTACGGGACTACTGGTGCGAAGATCCGTATCTACACCAGGGAGAGATAGCGAAGCGAATCCCTCGCGATCGTTTTTTAGCGATTCTTCGCTATCTTCACATAGCAAACAACGAAGAAACCGAAGAGGAGGACGGCGCCGAGCGACTTCGAAAGGTCCGCGTTTTTGTCGAAGCTATGAGAGAGCGCTTCAAGAAGTAGTGGAAGTATATATTTTATTTTTTTATTGATATCTCCCTGATAAACGCCCATGTGCTACATAATAAACTTTCCGCAACGCCTCTAAAGAACAAGGACTTTCGCATGACGCTCACGAAGCAACTGATTGCTGACTTCAATGGAAGAAAGGGCGTGGGTCGGCCAAGGGAACAGCCTGTGCTGGCAGAAGTAGAGCACTGCCATGGTAAGCTCACTGAGCGCCCTAAGCAGTGCCGAAACTGCCAGCTAAAGAACAAGCGCCTCCGCGCTGGCAAGCAGAAGTCGGCCGACCGAAAGAGTCACGCTTAGGATGTGTGAAGTGCGGCATCCACTTCTGCGATCCGGAGTGCTTCAAAGAGTGGCACAGCGCTCCTGCTCCTGAATGAATGAATGGTTCCAAATACATTCAGAGATGTTCAAGTTGAGAACAGAGAAGTTATAGTTACTAAATGTGTATATTATGCTGGTGAACACAACATTAATTGTTATGTAAATTTGGCAGCGACCAAAATGGCGCAAAATTTGAATTTTTCTAAAGAGTCAACTTTACTTGGCTCAAACTCTCAGTATGTATTATTCTCATGCATCAAAATATTCCGGATGTATAGCTTATTATATAAGGAACATTTAAGGAACAGGGGTCATGTAGCAGTGTCAAGAACTTAGGCGTGAAAAAGTTAATAAAAACAACTAAATATCCATTGATCTTAAGCCCTTGGTTACTGTGATGCATGTCCAGTAATAGTACATTAAGTATGGTCCATTTAATCACGGACACATCATTACTCCCAGATAAGAGGTGGCAGAATGGCTCCAAAAGTGTGTGTGTGTGTGTGGGGGGGGGGGGGGGGGGGGGCGAGGGAGGGGGGAAGGAGGGTACAAGGGTTTGACATAAAGAACAGATAAAAATGATAATGTATTTTGTCAAGCAACTGATTTAAAAAACACATCTGCCGAAAGGTGCGACAGGCTCCCCCCCACTTTTGAAAGTAGGGAGCAGGTGCCCCCCCTGCCCCCCCCCATTTGCGAACCTTGCCCCAGATACAGTACAGTGTGTGCCAGTATTTGTCAATGTATGTATGGTAATGCACACTAACCTTGTAGGGGTACTGCTCGCTTCCCATGAAGACCAGGTGTTCTAAGGTGTGAGGGAGGCCATCATCATCATGGGCTTCTGTAGCTACCGAAAACAGTATAAAACATTTACAGATATCTTCAGTGTAAACGGAAAGATATTGTAGTTACACAAGCAATCAAGCTAAGCCGTTTAATGCTAAGGAGGAATTAAAATGAAGAATGTTAGGGAGGAAAAAAGAATCGTATAGTAACGAAACAAGCATCTTTTATAAAAAAAGTATGTTTCGAAAGCAATGACGACGGAGTAGGAGTTTTGCTAAGACTGTACAGAATCACACAACTTCCTGGAAGAATAGAAGTAGAGAGAAGAAACAAATGAAAGAAAATCACAACTTAGCTTTGTAAGAGAAATTACCAAACTCACCCAGACAGAGAAAGCCGTTCACGAGCGGACCTCGAACCTGAGCAAAACAGAACTGTATTCCAGTTCGCTTAGATCGGTATTTTTTTACTGGAATGTCACCGAGGACTTCGAAGGAAGTAAGAAGTTCAAAATTATCCGCCATGTTGAAAACTACGACCGAACCACACAGGGAACCCATAAGATGCACACCTGCCAGAACAAGAAGTGCCTTGGAGGGGGAGGGGGAGGGGGCACGAAACAGAAACACGGAAGAAAGAATTTGTCCGACATGTAAAAAAGATATAGAAGATGAGTTCCATTTTGTAGTAAAATGCGAAACATACAAAGACTTAAGAGAAAAATTCCTCCAAAATGCACAATCCACGAACACAAAAGAAAATAGAATTTTTAATCAAGAGCTATATAGCAGGGATGGCTGCAAAATTAGTATACGAATGCTTCTTACCAGGTGCTCATGAGCCCCTGTTCTTACTAAGGGCAAATATGATCAAATAAGTACGTATCTTATCTATGTTCTTTTGTCTGTATATATCAGGGGCTCATAAGTAGGGGCAATCAACTTCCCCACATTCTGGTATTATACAAGTGTCACGGCGTTTCCTAGGATCAGGCTATTTTTAGACGCGCGGATGAGTTAATCAGATTCGACATTTGTGTTTAAGTTTTGGCTGAGCTAAACTGCACGCGCAGTCTCAGACAAAAAGCTATGTTCTCTTTACGGTACTTTGACTTTTGTTGCTCTTTTCTTTTATATGAATCCAGCCCTACCTACGACTTTTAATTCTAGCCTGCAATTCACAACAAAACCGACGGATGATGGATAAAAATATTTTTTATAACTGCAATTTGCGCGTGCAACCTCACGTCACTCGCGCGCGCGACCAACGTCAACGTAACTGATTGGCCCGTTCGTGCGCGCGCGTCTAAAAATAGCCTGATCCTCGAAAAAAAAAAACGCCGTGACACTTATATAATACAGATGATTGCCCCTACTTATGAGCCCCTGTATATATGTATTTTTGAGAATTTGAATGGCTTATAATTTTAAATTGATTGGATTCACACTAATGTTTAAGTCCTTACACGGTAACAATAAAGTAATCTGTCTTGTCTATCTGTCTTTCTGTCTGAGAATACTTTTTTTTTTTGGGGGGGGGGCGAGGTAGGGCTACATCAACGCGGGAGGGAGAGGGTGGGCACTAGCTCCCTCGACCACTTTTCTTGTTACAGCCCTATGGTATAAACTAATGAGTTACAAGTGAAAAAAAATGATAATAAATAACTGAAGGAATTCCTGAAAGCAAAGTAATTTTTCTATGGTGTGCCTGTGGATTTTTAAGCACCCGCAATCTGATGGCCAGTGGCTGCTCATAAACAGTATGCGCACACGCACATGACTCTACAAAATTTCCAAAATGGCGGCGGTAGGAGCTTTGACAAAAATGCCCGACTTCAAAGGAGGATTTTCCTTTGAAAATTGCCAAAGGTATTTATACAATTTCTTTTTAGTGCACTGTGTGTTATTTTGTGTTTAACTCTGTGTTATTGTGTGGTTTTAGAAACGCCATGCTTGATAATCTCGGCGTCAAAGCGCCGACCGCCCGCAAGACAGGGACCACGATCGCCGGCATTGTCTTCAAGGTTGTCAAAAGCTTTTTGTACTTTTGAAAGTACTTATTATACCTAATGCGATAGCTTGACCATTTAATTTACAAGCCTTCTCTTGTGATTTATTAAATATCTTCATGTCGTAAAACACATCAGTATTTATATTGTAAAATATTCATTTCGGTTGATTTCACCATGTGTTCCGCACGGACAAGAAAAATTTACAAGATTGTCAACGTTCTTTATGATGGTTGGTGTATAATAGTTATTATTTTCCGTTTTAGGATGGTGTCATCCTTGGTGCTGATACAAGAGCAACAGAGGTATGGTAGACCTCTGTTTTCTATACTCTTTACCTGTGTCGTTACTTGTCATTTGATTGTTCTCGTTTCTCTGCAGGATACTATTGTTGCAGACAAGAACTGCTCAAAGATTCACTACATAGCACCTAATATTTAGTAAGTCTGGATGGTTGATTTGCCGAGTTATTGATCCCCTGTTCCCCTATCTCATTGTTGTGTTTTTAATTTTGGTACATATGATGAAGCATGTACTGTATTAACATGTTGTATGTGTTTTAGTTGTTATTGTTGTATACATTACCACGTTGTATGTGTTCTAGTTGTTGTTGTGGTATACATTCTAGTTGTTGTTGTGGTATACATTAACACGTTGTATGTATTCTAGTTGTTATTGTTGTATACATTACCACATTGTATGTGTTCTAGTTGTTGTTGTGGTATACATTAACATGTTGTATATGTTGTAGTTGTTGTGGAGCCGGAACTGCTGCTGACACAGAATACGTCACAGATCTCATCTCATCACAAATTCAGCTGCATTCGCTTAACACTGGGAGACAGGTACCTACACTTATAATGATGCTGCAATCTGACCGTGACTGACTAAAATTGCAAAATAAGTTATTTGTATATAGAATGCAGGATTAATGGATGCCACAATTGGATATTAATTGTGGCTGACCAATATTGTACAAGGAAGTTGTTTGTATATAGAACTCAGGGTTGATAGATGTAGAGTTCAGAGCTTTACTAGATAAGATACATGTTTGAAAAACAAATTATCCAGTATTAGAGGAATCGAGCTGAGAGTCTGGTATGTATTTTTTCTTGTTTCAGGCCAGAATTGTTACTTCATTGAGAATGTTGAAACAGAGGTTATTTAGGTGAGAGAGATTTATCTTGTCCTGTTTTTTTTTTTTTTATAAAAAAAGCTTGGTTTACTTATTGTCATAATAAAAACCTTCAGAACTCAGTGACAGGGCTTGTCATTTTACAAGAACCGTTCCAGAAACAATACATTACTTTGCATTTACTTTAGTACCATTCTTTAGGTATCAAAGGTTCATTAGAACAGAATGACTCTGTATTGACTTTGTTGCCATTTTCTATTTAGGTATCAAGGTTACATTAGTGCGGCCCTTGTTCTAGGCGGAGTTGACTTTTCAGGACCCCACCTTCACACTGTGTACCCCCACGGCAGCACCGACTCCCTGCCGTATGTGACAATGGGATCTGGATCCCTGGCAGCCATGGCAGTTTTTGAATCTCGATATAGACCAGATATGGAGGTGGGTTATATAGTATATGTATGAAACTGCTGATTTAGGCTTGATATGTCAGTTGTTTACCTGGAAGTAGAAAATTAATTCAAATTCTTCTCACAGCTTGAAGAAGCCAAGCAACTAGTACGTGATGGCATTGCAGCTGGTATTTTCAATGACCTGGTATGTTATATTCAGTGTTTGTACTTCACCTATTAGGGCAGTGTAGGTGACATGGCAGTGTAGGTGACATGGCAGTGTAGGTGACATGGCGGTGTAGGTGACATGGCGGTGTAGGTGACATGGTACTGTAGGTGACATGGCAGTGTAGGTGACTGTAGGTGACATGGTAGTGTAGGTGACATGGTAGTGTAGGTGACATGGTAGTGTAGGTGACATGGTAGTGTAGGTGACATGGCAGTGTAGGTGACATGGCAGTATAGGTGACTGTAGGTGACATGGTAGTGTAGGTGACTGTAGGTGACATGGTAGTGTAGGTGACATGGCAGTGTAGGTGACTGTAGGTGACATGGTAGTGTAGGTGACATGGCAGTGTAGGTGACATGGCAGTGTAGGTGACTGTAGGTGACATGGTAGTGTAGGTGACATGGCAGTGTAGGTGACTGTAGGTGACATGGCAGTGTAGGTGACTGTAGGTGACATGGCAGTGTAGGTGACATGGTAGTGTAGGTGACATGGTAGTGTAGGTGACATGGTAGTGTAGGTGACATGGTAGTGTAGGTGACATGGTAGTGTAGGTGACTGTAGGTGACATGGCAGTGTAGGTGACTGTAGGTGACATGGCAGTGTAGGTGACATGGCAGTGTAGGTGACATGGTAGTGTAGGTGACATGGCAGTGTAGGTGACTGTAGGTGACATGGCAGTGTAGGTGACATGGCAGTGTAGGTGACATGGCAGTGTAGGTGACATGGCAGTGTAGGTGACATGGCAGTGTAGGTGACATGGCAGTGTAGGTGACATGGCAGTGTAGGTGACATGGTAGTGTAGGTGACATGGCAGTGTAGGTGACATGGTAGTGTAGGTGACATGGTAGTGTAGGTGACATGGTAGTGTAGGTGACTGTAGGTGACATGGCAGTGTAGGTGACTGTAGGTGACATGGTAGTGTAGGTGACTGTAGGTGACATGGTAGTGTAGGTGACATGGCAGTGTAGGTGACTGTAGGTGACATGGCAGTGTAGGTGACATGGTAGTGTAGGTGACATGGCAGTGTAGGTGACATGGCAGTGTAGGTGACTGTAGGTGACATGGTAGTGTAGGTGACTGTAGGTGACATGGTAGTGTAGGTGACATGGCAGTGTATGTGACATGGCAGTGTAGGTGACATGGCAGTGTAGGTGACATGGCAGTGTAGGTGACATGGCAGTGTAGGTGACATGGCAGTGTAGGTGACATGGCAGTGTAGGTGACATGGCAGTGTAGGTGACATGGCAGTGTAGGTGACATGGTAGTGTAGGTGACATGGAAGTGTAGGTGACTGTAGGTGACATGGTAGTGTAGGTGACATGGTAGTGTAGGTGACATGGTAGTGTAGGTGACATGGTAGTGTAGGTTACATGGTAGTGTAGGTTACATGGTTGTGTAGGTGACATGGTAGTGTAGGTGACATGGTAGTGTAGGTGACTGTAGGTGACATGGTAGTGTAGGTGACATGGCAGTGTAGGTGACATGGCAGTGTAGGTGACATGGCAGTGTAGGTGACATGGCAGTGTAGGTGACATGGCAGTGTAGGTGACATGGCAGTGTAGGTGACATGGCAGTGTAGGTGACATGGCAGTGTAGGTGACATGGCAGTGTAGGTGACATGGCAGTGTAGGTGACATGGCAGTGTAGGTGACATGGCAGTGTAGGTGACATGGCAGTGTAGGTGACATGGTAGTGTAGGTGACATTGTAGTGTAGGTGACATGGCAGTGTAGGTGACCAGGTAGTGTAGGTGACTTGGTAGTGTAGGTGACTGTAGGTGACATGGTAGTGTAGGTGACATGGTAGTGTAGGTGACATGGTAGTGTAGGTTACATGGCAGTGTAGGTGACATGGCAGTGTAGGTGACATGGTAGTGTAGGTGACATGGTAGTGTAGGTGACTGTAGGTGACATGGTAGTGTAGGTGACATGGTAGTGTAGGTGACATGGTAGTGTAGGTGACATGGTAGTGTAGGTGACATGGCAGTGTAGGTGACATGGCAGTGTAGGTGACATGGCAGTGTAGGTGACATGGTAATGTAGGTGACATGGCAGTGTAGGTGACATGGCAGTGTAGGTGACATGGCAGTGTAGGTGACATGGCAGTGTAGGTGACATGGCAGTTTAGGTGACATGGCAGTGTAGGTGACATGGCAGTGTAGGTGACATGGCAGTGTAGGTGACATGGTAGTGTAGGTGACATGGTAGTGTAGGTGACAAGGCTTTGGAAGCACTGCACACCTATGACAGAACTTGAAATGACCTGCTTTCATCGACTAAGGAGTATATGGCATCTTCGTTATCACTGTAATAAGGAGTATATGGCATCTTCGTTATCACTGTAATAAGGAGTATATGGCATCTCTGTTATCACTGTAATAAGGAGTATATGGCATCTTCATTATCACTGTAATAAGGAGTATATGGCATCTTCGTTATCACTGTATGTGTAGCATGGAGTTGTTGGGATTGTTCTCATTGTTGTGGCCCAGGTTTCATGTAGTGATATCATAAAGTCTTGATTATTACAGTATGTTTATTAATGTTGTTTAGGGTTCTGGTAGCAATGTGGACCTGTGTGTGATTACCAAAGATGGTGTGGATTACATCAGGCCATATGACGTAGCCAATCTCAAGGGTGAACGGCAGGGCCGATACACCTACAAGCGAGGAACCACAGGTAATTGCAAAATATCATGAAGAGATAAACATAACAGCATAATTTAAACATTAGGCATGATATAAACATAATAATGGCATGATATAAACATAATAATGGCATGTTATGAACATAATAATGGCATGATATAAACATAATAATGGCATGTTATGAACATAATAATGGCATGATATAAACATAAAAAATAACATACAGTAATAAATAAATCTAAAGTACTTTGCAAAAAACCAAATGTCAAATGTCTGGAGGATTGGCAGAAGTAATGATATTGTTACTTGCAAGCCTTCCCTGCTGTTCAGTTAACTTGTGTGCTTGCTTTCATCTGCTAGTGTGGTTGCTGTTGAATATTATCATATCTTATGTTTTTTATCCTTTTTTCATACTCTTCCAGGCTTTTCTCCACTATGTATTTGAGAAAAAACATATTTAAGACAAATTGGTGAAAATAAAATTATCCCTGTCTATTTTTTATTGATATATTGTTGCTATTTTTGTTTTCTTCAGCTGTTCTCACCAAGAAAGTTACACCTATAGTTGTTGATGTCACCCAGACGAGAGTTGAACCCATGGAAATGTAGACTCAACACACCAAACAAAACCTGCACACCTAAACTAGACCATGCTGTCACCCACTTGTCTAGGCCCACTGTTAGATCCCATTCTTTTTTTGTGTTTTGAATTTCCAAGTAGGAAATGCTGCTAACAAGATGTAGAGTTTAAGGGTGAGGCACACATATTCACTAACCTAGTAACTAAAAGGAAAACTTTTTGTAAATGTGTTTTGGCCTCCAAAACTCTTTGCTTTTTTATTAAAAAAGAAAAGTTGTTTCTTCTGGTTTTGTATGTGTATACAAGTTCTTCTCTTTTTCTTGTCTAACCTTTGGTGAAAAAAATATCATCTGAATACACTGTATTTGGTTGTGCTTGTAAGACAATAAATCACACTCTGTCGCCATAGCTTGCAGTTTTTCTTTAGAACAAATAGAACAGTATAGTACAGTACAGGGCTAGCAACATGCCACCAGGGGTGTGGCAAGGGGTACAGTATAGCAAAATGCCACCAGGGGCGTGGCAAGGGGTACAATATGTAGACATGCCACATGGGGCATGGTAAGGGTACAGTATAGCAACATGCCATATGGAGCGTGGCAAGGGGTACAGTATAGCGACATGCCATATGGGGCGTGGCAAGGGGTACAGTATAGCGACATTCCACATTCTGCTATGCAGGCTACTGGCTTTGAATAAAAATTCAGGATTCAGTGACATTCCTTATGCGATAAATTTTTTGAAATAAAAATATATTTTCCAAAACTCAACAGTGTGTACGCCCCCTGCTATTGTTCTGTCTGAAGGGGTAATTTCGGAGCACATTATTTAATCATCTCATTTAAAACTGATTAAAATATTTTATCTATATTCAAGGAACACGTCCCTTCATATCAAAACACTAAAAATTTAAAGTGGAGAAGACATTGTTTCTTGGGTGGTTGTGTGTGTAGGGGGGCACTTTTAGCTTAGAACATTAAAATAACTAGAGTCGAGATAACAGACCCATACATTTAATCTCAAGTGGGAAATTAACGAATATATAGATTAACAGACGGAAATTTAGACGGCTTTTGGAGTGGCCATCAGTGAACATGTAGCCTAATCGACGCCAACTTTCGACAACAACTGTCGGGAAATCCAAACAGACGCCCACATGTAAGCGAAAACTAAAACAGGTTTGTCCTTTTCCCTGTCTGATTTAATCTTCGTGCAAATATAACCTTATTCGTAAATGATCATTTTTCTTGTACGTGCGCAAAAATATACAAATCTTTGTAAAGTAAGGTCAAGTTTCGACGTATTGAATTCGGATAAATTTGCCACAACTTAGCAAATGTACACTTTGGTCTTAGCAACGCAGATTTATGCGTTAAACTGTTTGTTTTATACATTTATTTTTCGCAAATTTACGCTTCTCGTTTCCTCTATCGAGGCAAAAACCATAGCACCTATGCTTGCTACTTTTTGTTTAAATTTTTTTTCTTTTAAGACTATTAGAGCGAGTACTACATTTATCGAAACATTGGCCACGTACGCAAAGTTATGACAGCTTTATAAAAAGTGTTTGCAAAAGCTGATATTTGTGGTGCCTTTTGTTTGAAATAAGCCTCCTAAAAGTTACACGGTCTCTGATTGGCTAATAAGCTCACACTATGTGCAATCAACCAATCAGAGGCCTTGTTATTAGATGGTGCACAAATTTATGTAGTGCTAACTTGCTTCTAACTATGGCTTAGGTCATAGGCACTGCTGGGATATTCTGCTTTTCAGCTGCTTAAAATTCGCCCTTCTGTTTTCATGGAGGGTTTATTGCTGAGCGGAATGTTTTGGGAAGAGCACAATTTTATTGAGTAATTTATAACAGATCAGTTCTGAAGGCAAAGCCACCAAGATGTTGATGTTAGCTGAAGCCGGCCGCTCTCTCAACAAAAACTTGATCAGCCTTTTCCGACACGACTCTGAAACTCCACAAATCTTAGAGAGGCTGGTTCACGAGATTCATACAGACAAAGAACTATGCAGTTACATGTTTTTAAATCATCCAGGATCAGAAGACATGTTATTGGGCCTGCTCAATTTATTGGACAGCGAGGACTCGAGGTAAGATCTGCCCTAGTAACGGAAACTACAAAATTCGGACCCTCCTGCCAAACGATTCACGAAGTTATCGTAAACAGGGTATTAAAATCACAGCATGGCTTTTTATTGTCTTGGATACAACAGCGAACCGGAGGTTTTTACGCAGTAGTTATTTTCTAAGAAAACAAATTAACCGGTCAGTTAATTTCCCGTGAGACATTTGCAGCACCGACTGTGCATTTTCTTTCTGCTGTCTCCTGGTTAGACAAAATGGTGTTTGCTTTTTGACAATAATTTTGTCAGGTTTCAGTCTTGAAATTCATTAGGAGCTGCAAGTGGTTATAGGACATTCAGTCTAAAAGCCGTATAACCATTAGCCCTATTTAATCGCATTCATTTATCAGCGATCACAGACCATACTCAAACATAAAAGCAAAGTATAACTGAAAGCATTTTCGATTCAAAACAAAATCGAAATTGAGTTTGTTTATGTTTAATCCTAACGGGTGGTCTTTATTGTTTAATTCGAGATCAAGCTACGAAATAAATAACTTGATCCTAAAATGATTTACAAAGTTTTTACCCTCTCTTCCTGAAAATAATTGAAATCTGCCCCGTATTTGCCAACTTTCGGATGTTAGTTTTTTTTGCGAGTGTTTGATTTTAGCCTGTTTAGATTTCCAGTTAAAATTTGACTTTGTCAAACAGTGCGTGTAACTAGGAAAACTGATTGATTTCTAGCCGCCTTATTAGTCACTATAATTAATTGACCGGTTAACGGCTACACCGGTTAGCCTCTTTTCGTGGACGTATTTAGCTAGAAATTGCTAATTTTCCTCTGTCACAGTGGAGCGGTGTGATAAAAAAGCATTTGTTTCCGTATGTTACCATCCAACTGTGAAAATTACAAAAGTTTTCCCGCACGTGAAGCCACTAAAAAGAAGGTCAATATATTCTTGCATAGGCAGATGGTTATTTGTCGCTAAGTTGATTTGAATCCACGATTACAGATTATTTTGAGAACTTATCTATCAACCGCTCTTGCGTTGTTTTCACCCTCTCTTTGCCCATTTTGACAGCTGAATTATACCCTGATAACAGTAAAAAGATTTTCCCTGTTGTGTTGTAGTTGTTATCACTGTCAGCGTTGTTGTTGTTGTCGGTGTTGTTGTTGTTATCGTTATCAGTGTTGCTGTTGTTATCGTTATCAGTGTTGCTGTTGTCGTTATCGTTTCCAGTGGTGTTGTTCTGTGTGGTTGTTGTCAGTATTGTTGTTGTTGTCAGTGTTGTTGTTGTTGTCAGTGTTGTTGTTGTCAGTGTTGTTGTTGTTGTCAGTGTTGTTGTTGTTGTCAGTGTTGTTGTTGTTGTCAGTGTTGTGGTTGTTGTCAGTATTGTTGTTGTTGTCAGTGTTGTTGTTGTTGTCAGTGTTGTTGTTGTTGACAGTATTGTTGTGGTTGTCAGTGTTGTTGTTGTTGTCAGTGTTGTTGTTGTTGTTGTCATTTTTGTTGTTGTTGTCAGTGTTGTTTTCAGTATTGTTGTTGTTCTCATTGTTGTTGCTGTTGTCAGTGCTGTTGCAGTGGTACTCAAGTGGGAGTATTTTTCCGACCCTCCCCCCCCCCTGGCTACGGGCCTGGTGTTGTTGTTTTTGTTGTTGTCAGTGTTGTTGTTGTTTTTGTTGTCAGTGTTCAGGCCCGTAGCCAGGATTTTAAGCGGTTTTGGCCAGCACGTAAATGTTGTCCGAAACAGTCAACATCCTGGTTCCAGGAATACTTGCCGAAACAGCGCGTGGCTTTCTTTTAGGGTGGGTGGCGATGAGGTTTCAATGATCCGTATGGGTACGGCTTATGAAATGCCCGATGGGTACGGCTTATGAAATGCCCTATGGGTACGGCTTATGAAATGTCCTATGGGTACGGCTTATGAAAATGCCCTATGGGTACGGCTTATTTAATGCCCTATTGGTACGGCTTATTTAATTCCCTATGGGTACGGCTTATGAAATGCCCTGTGGGTACGGCTTATGAAATGACCTATGGGTACGGCTTATGAAATGACCTATGGGTGCGTCTTATAAAATACCGTATGGGTACAGCTTATAAAATACCATGTGGGTGCGGCTTATGAAATGCCCTATGGGTGCGGCTTATTTAATGCCCTGTGGGTACGGCTTATGAAATGCCCTATGGGTACGGCTTATGAAATGCCCTATGGGTACGGCTTATGAAATGACCTATGGGTACGGCTTATGAAAATGCCCTATGGGTGCGTCTTATAAAATACTGTATGGGTACGGCTTATGAAATGCCCTATGGGTACGGCTTATGAAATGCCCGATGGGTACGGCTTATTTAATGACCTATGGGTACGGCTTATGAAATGCCCTATGGGTACGGCTTATGAAATGACCTATGGGTACGGATTATAAAATACCCTATGGGTACAGCTTATGAAATGTCCTATGGGTACGGCTTATGAAATGCCGCCTGGGTGCGTCTTATGAAATGCCATATGGGTAAACGGCTTATGAAATGCCCTATGGGTATACGGCGGCTTATGAAGTGCCGTATTGGTACGGCTTTTGTAGCCTGTCTCAGACTCCCTCACAACAAGCTCTTTGTGTGCGTGTGGGCGTTTTATTTCACGTTATCGTTTTGTGGTGATTTCAGGGTAGCTGGGAATGCTGCGTACGTGATAGGAACGCTTGCCGAAATGGACCTCGGGAAGAAGAGGATCGTGCAAATCTGCACAGATAACAGCGACAGCGAGCAAACCAAGCGGATTCTCCCCTCCCTCACGCGCATGCTCGAGATGGTTGACATGGAAACTGTCATGAACGCCGCCGGCACCATGGGAACACTGGTGAGATATCTACAGAACGCGATCTTTGATTTGCACGGACTCGGGTCCCGTTTTATTGCTTGACAAAGTAGAAGGGTGTCTGTATTGGTCTACCGCACTCTATCGACCAATCAGCGCGCGATAATCACTGTTGGTATTCTAGACCCCGTTTCCTCGTTTCCGTTTTCGTTTGAAAACGCAACTTTTTTGTTACGGATACGGGTATCGTCCACACGTAAACGCGAAAACGATAACAGAGAACGAAACGATTTGAAAATGATCTCCAGAGTGGAACAAATTGAAAACGATACCCTTCCGGTGCCGTGGGGACGGAACCTTGTTAATACGATGGCGTGACAACTCAGGTCCAGTCCACTTAGAGCGCGATTACGCATGCGCTGTAGAACTTGTAATCGTTTTCTTATCGTTTCTGCGTTTTCGTGGGGACGGGTCGTATAAAAATGAAAACCCTTCGTGTGGACGCGGATCTTTTTAAAAACGGAACAAAAGTGTTGCATTTCCAAACGAAACCCGGTACGTGGGGACAGTGTCCTATATAAGGGGGGTTATACTCCAACTGACACAGACTAGAACGAAAGAAGTATCGTTGATACACGTGACGAGGAGCCGGATTAAAAAAAAGGAAATTTAGCCTTTTTAGTTTAGAAATTAGCCCTTTTACATTGCCTCCGTCCCTTCCCCCCTCAGGCCGAGAACAAAGATTGCCGTAGCCCTTTTACATTGCCTCCGTCCCTCCCCCCCTCAGGCCGAGAACAAAGATTGCCGTAGCCCTTTTACATTGCCTCCGTCCCTTCCCCCCTCAGGCCGAGAACGAAGATTGCCGTAGCCCTTTTACATTGCCTCCGTCCCCCCCCCCCCCCCCCCCCTCAGGCCGAGAACGAAAATTGCCGTAGCCCTTTTACATTGCCTCCGTCCCTCCCCCCCCCCCCCTCAGGCCGAGAACGAAAATTGCCGTAGCCCTTTTACATTGCCTCCGTCCCTCCCCCCCTCAGGCCGAGAACGAAGATTGCCGTATATGGATGTTGAAGGAGGATTGTCTGGACGAAGCCATCGACAAGTTGACGAGACTACTCTCCTGCAAGGATTCCTGCACAGCCAGCAATGCGGCCCTTGTCCTGGCCAGGTGAGCACTACTCCCTTATTTACTAGCTTCTAGTATTAAATTGTACATCTAGATATACCCGCGCTCGTCCTTGCTAGGTATGCCATACTTCAAAGCACAACTCCGTCTTATACTAGCTACTAGTACAATTCTAGATATACCCGTGCTCGTCCTTGCTAGGTATGCCATACCTCAAAGCACAACCCCGTCTTATACTAGCTACTAGTATAATTCTAGATATACCCGTGCTCGTCCTTGCTAGGTATGCCATACATCAAAGCACAACTCCGTCTTATACTAGCTACTAGTATAATTCTAGATATACCCGTGCTCGTCCTTGCTAGGTATGCCATACCTCAAAGCACAACTCCGTCTTATACTAGCTACTAGTATAATTCTAAATATACCCGTGCTCGTCCTTGCTAGGTATGCCATACCTCAAAGCACAACTCCGTCTTATACTAGCTACTAGTATAATTCTAGATATACCCGTGCTCGTCCTTGCTAGGTATGCCATACCTCAAAGCACAACTCCGTCTTATACTAGCTACTAGTATAATTCTAGATATACCCGCGCTCGTCCTTGCTAGGTATGCCATACCTCAAAGCACAACTCCGTCTTATACTAGCTACTAGTACAATTCTAAATATACCCGTGCTCGTCCTTGCTAGGTATGCCATACCTCAAAGCACAACTCCGTCTTATACTAGCTACTAGTATAATTCTAGATATACCCGTGCTCGTCCTTGCTAGGTATGCCATACCTCAAAGCACATTTCCGTCTTATACTAGCTACTAGTATAATTCTAGATATACCCGTGCTCGTCCTTGCTAGGTATGCCATACCTCAAAGCACAACTCCGTCTTATACTAGCTACTAGTATAATTCTAGATATACCCGTGCTCGTCCTTGCTAGGTACGCCATACCTCAAAGCACAACTCCGTCTTATACTAGCTACTAGTATAATTCTAGATATACCCGTGCTCGTCCTTGCTAGGTATGCCATACATCAAAGCACAACTCCGTCTTATACTAGCTACTAGTATAATTCTAGATATACCCGTGCTCGTCCTTGCTAGGTACGCCATACCTCAAAGCACAACTCCGTCTTATACTAGCTACTAGTATAATTCTAGATATACCCGTGCTCGTCCTTGCTAGGTACGCCATACCACAAAGCACAACTCCGTCTTATACTAGCTACTAGTATAATTCTAGATATACCCGTGCTCGTCCTTGCTAGGTATGCCATACCACAAAGCACAACTCCGTCTTATACTAGCTACTAGTATAATTCTAGATATACCCGTGCTCGTCCTTGCTAGGTATGCCATACCTCAAAGCACAACTCCGTCTTATACTAGCTACTAGTATAATTCTAGATATACCCGTGCTCGTCCTTGCTAGGTATGCCATACCTCAAAGCACATTTCCGTCTTATACTAGCTACTAGTATAATTCTAGATATACCCGTGCTCGTCCTTGCTAGGTATGCCATACATCAAAGCACAACTCCGTCTTATACTAGCTACTAGTATAATTCTAGATATACCCGTGCTCGTCCTTGCTAGGTATGCCATACCTCAAAGCACAACTCCGTCTTATACTAGCTACTAGTATAATTCTAGATATACCCGTGCTCGTCCTTGCTAGGTATGCCATACCTCAAAGCACAACTCCGTCTTATACTAGCTACTAGTATAATTCTAGATATACCCGTGCTCGTCCTTGCTAGGTATGCCATACCTCAAAGCACAACTCCGTCTTATACTAGCTACTAGTATAATTCTAAATATACCCGTGCTCGTCCTTGCTAGGTATGCCATACCTCAAAGCACAACTCCGTCTTATACTAGCTACTAGTATAATTCTAAATATACCCGTGCTCGTCCTTGCTAGGTATGCCATACCTCAAAGCACAACTCCGTCTTATACTAGCTACTAGTATAATTCTAAATATACCCGTGCTCGTCCTTGCTAGGTATGCCATACCTCAAAGCACAACTCCGTCTTATACTAGCTACTAGTATAATTCTAGATATACCCGTGCTCGTCCTTGTCAGGCATGCTATACCTAAAACACTACTCCCTCGTACTAGCTACTGCCCGCTTGATATTGTTATGTCGTCGTTGTTGAATATACAACCGCCTTTGTTGTTGAATGTTCTTTATATCAAATCTTCGACTTTGGATGATGTTTATCAGACTGTGTCGTCCAGCTAACTAGTTGCTCATGTGTCCTCCCGTCAGATTCACCATAGCTGAGGAGGGCTGCGCACGCATCTTAAATCAACGCTGCTCGTCTCGCACTCTGGTACAACTGATCAAAGCCCTCGGCACAGATGACACGGGTGAGTAGTGAAACAGTTACCATAAAAATAACATGCAGATGTAACTATAACCGCGGTTGTTTTTCTATCCGACGCTACTGTCGTATAGTCGCGGTAGGTCGCACCATGACCGCGTTTAGTTTTTCTCTATATTCTGTGGTATGGTCGATGTAGGTCGCACTAGAACCGCTGTTGTTATTTTATCTGATCCTGTTGTGTGTTTTCGCGGTAGGTCGAGGAATGAACGCGGCATTCGCGATAGGTAGACTCTGCGACCTGGAGGCGGGATGCGCAAGAATTTTAGCCATGCCCGAGTCACGAAGATTGGTGAGATATTTTGTATTAACAATACTAATGAGGTCAAAGTGATGCCATCACCATCATTATCATCATCATCATCATCATCATCATCACCATCGACATCACCACCATCGACATCACCATTACCATACCAATAACCATAGAAATCACTATCAACATTATCAACTTCATTATCATTGCTATCATTATCATTGCTATTATCATCTTTTGTCCTGTAGCTAACAAGCCTAATCAAGATGCTGAGCTCGGATGATATCGGATGTAGCAAGAATGCGTGCTTTGCGCTTAGCTGCATCGCGTCCTTCCCACAAGGCCACACGCGCCTCCTCGCACACCCCGACATTGATGAAATCGTCCTCATTCTGTCCGGTATCTTGGCCTCTCCGGACGAGGAGATTGTGTGGTTTTCGGCCATGTAAGTAGACATCATCGTTCACCCGGTCACTTGTGGTTTGCCAACTGCTGCTCTAGTCTTTTCCTTTTTTTTCTTATGTTTGTTGCTGAGGTCCTGCCCTTCCACAACAACAACAACAACAACAACAACAACAACAACAACAACAACAACAACAACAACAACAAAGCGATGCTTTTTATAAAAAGAAACAATACACTCGAGTTCTATTGTAACTTTTCGTCTATCGTTTCTTCAGGTGGCATTCTTTTAGGCGGCATTCTCTTCCCTGGAACTTTTATTATAAACTCTGTTTTCTTTTGCAGATTAGAATACGCACGTGTGCATACTTAATGCGACTTTTATTAAGGTTTCCAGTCCCAAGAGACACCAGGCGCCCGAATATACCTCTAGATTTTTCACCTACGTCACAGCGAGCTGTGTGTGGCGTAACCGTATAAGACTTAGGTCTTAAGGGCTAGGAACCTGGTTATTGCCTCCCTATTAATGCGCGGGTGTCTCGGTACCTGTGTGTTACACAGTTCGCTAGATAGCGGTGTTGGGGCCGAAATCTCCAGCTTAGCCGTAAAGCTTTAGCTGCCATACGGTGATTCAGCGGACGTCTGGATGTATGGTCTTATTTTTTATTCATTTGGCCCCAAGGGGGAAGAGTTCGAGCCACGCTCCACGACCTTTTTTCTCTTTCCCCCCTTCATATTTGTTGTTAGGTGTCACATCGGCAATACTTTGATTCTGGTTTTGATGTCCAATACCCTCACGTTCAGCTTTCTTTTTTAGATATACTGGCTATGCGAACGACATTGTACATTGTCATTTTTCTTCTTGTGTCCCCCCCCTCTTCCCTCACCAGAACTTTCCCATAATACCCACGTGATTTTTTTAATACCCACACGATCGTTTTGTAATACGCACGTGATCGTTTTGTAATACCCTCGTGACCGTTTTGTAATACCCACGTGATTGTTTTGTAATACCCACGTGATTGTTTTTTAATACCCACATGATCGTTTTGTAATACCCACGTGATTGTTTTGTAATACCCTCGTGATTGTTTTGTAATACCCACGTGATTGTTTTGTAATACCCGCGTGATTGTTTTGTATTACCGTGATCGTTATGTTGCAGGATGCTCCACACGCTGGCTAGCCAAAAGAGCGGGTGTCTCTATCTGCGGACTCAAGAAGTACTCAAGCCCGCGTTACAGGTGCGTCACGCAATCCTTAGTACTCAAGCCCGCGTTACAGGTGCGTCACGCAATCCTTAGTACTCAAGCCCGCGTTACAGGTGCGTCACGCAATCCTTAGTACTCAAGCCCGCGTTACAGGTGCGTCACGCAATCCTTAGTACTCAAGGCCGCGTTGAAGGTATGTCACGCAATCCTTTGTACTCAAGCCCGAGTTACAGGTGTGCCTCGCAATCCGTAGTACTCAAGCCCGCGTTACAGGTGCGTCACGCAATCCTTAGTACTCAAGCCCGCGTTACAGGTGCGTCACGCAATCCTTAGTACTCAAGCCCGCGTTACAGGTGCGTCACGCAATCCTTAGTACTCAAGGCCGCGTTGAAGGTATGTCACGCAATCCTTTGTACTCAAGCCCGAGTTACAGGTGTGCCTCGCAATCCGTAGTACTCAAGCCCGCGTTACAGGTATGTCACGCAATCCTTTGTACTCAAGCCCGAGTTACAGGTGTGCCTCGCAATCCGTAGTACTCAAGCCCGCGTTACAGGTGTGTCACGCAATCCGTTGTACTCAAGCCCGCGTTACAGGTGCGTCACGCAATCCTTAGTACTCAAGCCCGCGTTACAGGTGTGTCACCCAATCCGTAGTACTCAAGCCCGCGTTACAGGTGTGTCACGCAATCCGTAGTTCTCTCACGGATGTGCCCTTGAGCATAGAGATGGCTTTGCAGCCAGGCGAAATTTTGACGTGTTTGAGCATCTAAAACTGTAAAAACATTTTGAACATGTCGTCATTACCTTCTTCTCATATGTGTAAAACCTATTGTCATACCACCGATTTGAGAATTAGGGAGAAAGGTAGGGGTGGTTTCGTACTGGTGCCTTCACTTGGTAATGTTTCTCATTGTTTTCTCCTGCAGGCTGTTCTCGACAGTAAAAATATCAGAAAAGACACTAAAGAGGAAGTGGAGGAGACGTTAGCTATACTCGAGAAACTGCCGCAACCAAAACCCCCGAAACTCAACGGTACGCGTACACTCGCGTGTACTCGCGGGTACACTCGCTCACTTGCATGTAGATATGTCGCATGTTAAAAACCACCGAAACTTAACGGTACGCGTACACTCGCACACGCGTGTAGATGAGTCCCATGCAAAAACCATCTAATCTCCCCGGTCCCTGCACACTCGCACATACCACATACTAAAACCACCGCAACCTAAATACGACCATAGGTAGATGCAAGATAGTCGTGGGCAGAGTCGAAATCAATGAAATGGTTGAGCCCCTAAATTCGTCCATGGATAGATCAAGCTAGTCGTGTGCGGAGTCGAAATCAATGAAATGGTTGAGCCCCTAAATACGTCCATAGGTAGATCAAGCTAGTCATGGACAAAATCATAATCAATGAAATAGTTAAGATTCTAAATACGTCCATGAGTGATCAAGCTAGTCGTGAGCAGAGTCGTAATCAATGAAACAGTTGAGCCCCTAAATACGCGCATGGGTAGATCAAGCTAGTCGTTTGGCAGAGTCGAAATCAATGAAATGGTTTATTTCTTCACCCTGCAGTTGAGAGCGCCTACACGATCCTTGTTGACTGGGAGGCGATGAATCCCAAGAGTGGACTGGACGTCTTCTTCGAGCTGTTTCAAGGTGCGCTGATTTAGAGTACATCATGAGGTGTGCACGATGTTTGATCTTAAATATTACTCTTTCACAGATGGCGAAACGGTTTACGAGGGGCACAGAAACAGCTACATCGCCAGCAGTTTGACGCCCGTCACGTCCTATTCATTCTGCGTCCGGGCATTCACCGAGGGAGATGAGGGACACACTAGTAAGAATGTGAGCGCCACCACGCCCGAATCAGGTAAACAGTGAGCGCTACCACGCCCGAATCAGGTAAACAGTGAGCGCTACCACGCCCGAATCAGGTAAACAGTGAGCGCTACCACGCCCGAATCAGGTTAATAGTGAGCGCTACCACGCCCGAATCAGGTAAACAGTGAGCGCTACCACGCCCGAATCAGGTAAACAGTGAGCGCTACCACGCCCGAATCAGGTAAACAGTGAGCGCTACCACGCCCGAATCAGGTAAACAGTGAGCGCTACCACGCCCCGAGTCAGGTAAACAGTGAGCGCTACAACGCCCCGAATCAGGTAAACAGTGAGCGCTACAACGCCCCGAGTCAGGTAAACAGTGAGCGCTACAACGCCCCGAGTCAGGTAAACAGTGAGCGCTACCACGCCCCGAGTCAGGTAAACAGTGAGCGCTACCACGCCCCGAGTCAGGTAAACAGTGAGCGCTACCACGCCCCGAGTCAGGTAAACAGTGAGCGCTACAACGCCCGAATCAGGTAAACAGTGAGCGCTACCACGCCCCGAGTCAGGTAAACAGTGAGCGCTACCACGCCCCGAGTCAGGTAAACAGTGAGCGCTACCACGCCCCGAGTCAGGTAAACAGTGAGCGCTACCACGCCCCGAGTCAGATAAAATGTAAGACTGCGAAAGCTACCACGCCTGAGTCAGATAAAATGTAAGACTGCGAAAGCTACCACGCCTGAGTCAGATAAAATGTAAGACTGCGAAAGCTACCACGCCTGAGTCAGATAAAATGTAAGACTGCGAAAGCTACCACGCCTGAGTCAGATAAAACTTGAGACCGTGAGCGCTTCTACGCCCACGTCAGGTAAACAGAGAGCGAAACAGAGAAACTCCTCGTGGCCAAAGGGACCAATATTTTGATAACGATGTGTTTAGTTCCAAGTGCCCCTCAATTCCCGCGGGTAGCAGCTAAGACAACGAATCAAATCAAGATCATGTGGGATCCTCCGGAAACGGCCAACGGCGTGCTAAAGGCTTACCAAGTCGTCACAAGAGGTAGGTGTAATGAGCGTTACACCCCATGCACTGAGCGTTACATCCCATGCAATGACCTTAACGTTACACCCCATCCTCTTAGCGTTACACCCCATCCTCTGAGCGTTAGTCCCCATGCACTGAGCGTTACACCCCATGCACTGAGCGTTACATCCCATGTACTGAGCGTTACACCCCATGCACTGAGCGTTACACCCCATCCACTGAGCGTTACACCCCATCCACTGAGCGTTACACCCCATGCACTGAGCGTTACTCCCCATGCACTGAGCGTTACACCCCATGTACTGAGCGTTACACCCCATGCACTGAGCGTTACACCCCATGCAATGACCTGAGCGTTACACCCTATCCGCTGAGCGTTAAACCCTATGCAATGAACGTTACACCCCATCCACTGAGCGTTACAACCCATGTACTGAGCGTTACACCCCATCCACTGAGCGTTACACCCCATGCACTAAGCGTTACACCCCATCCACTGAGCGTTACACACCATGCACTGAGCGTTACACCCCATGCTATGAGCGTTACACCCCATGCACTAAGCGTTACACCCCATGTACTGAGCGTTACACCCCATGCACTGAGCGTTACACCCCATGCACTAAGCGTTACATCCCATTCGCTAAGCGTTACACCCCATGTACTGAGCGTTACACCCCATACACTGAGCGTTACACCCCATCCACTGAGCGTTACACCCCATGCACTGAGCGTTACACCCCATCCACTAAGCGTTACACCCCATGCTATGAGCGTTACACCCCATGCATTGAGCGTTACACCCCATCCACTAAGCGTTACACCCCATGCTATGAGCGTTACACCCCATGCACTAAGCGTTACATCCCATCCGCTAAGCGTTACACCCCATGCACTGAGCGTTACACCCCATGCACTAAGCGTTACACCCCATCCACTGAGCGTTACACCCTATGAGTGTGAAGTGTTAATTTTTGTGCTTGAGGCAAAATACCGTGCGAAAGACGCCATGTATAGTGTATATCACACCAGATATACCATTGCCTACTCGTGTTCATTACTGGTACTATGTGCAAGACAAGTCTTGCAAATCTGTAAAGCACCGAGAAAACCGTCGGATGCCGTGCCGCCAAAATCTGTGCGGAGTGTTGCCTTCCCTGCACTGATAACCCAAGCGGAGAAGTCAATAGATGTCAGGGATGTGTCCAAGGCCGTACCACTCTAGTTCCGTTGCCATAGTCACTAACCTGTCGTATTGTCTGTTCAGTGTTCGAATTCTCCCTAGGTCGTACCACGTATCTGGACATCTCGGAGAATTATCTCATTCTGTCGGGGCTCCCTACCGATACTGAGTATACATTTGAGGTACGACACGAGAGGCTTCATCCATCATAAACCGCCCTCTTCAATATTCTTCACTCCTCCCCTCCCTCTTCTCCCTCCCCCTCTGCCCCCATCAAACCCTTGAACCCAGTCCACCGCCTTCTCTTCCATTTCCTCTCCTTCCTTCTCCCTATGCACCCACCAAACTCTAGTACCTCCATCGCCATCATCTTTTTCTTCCTTTTTTATATTTCACTTTTTTAACCTCTGTTACTTCTTCATAGATCTACGCGCTGACAAGCAAGGGAAGAGGAGAGGCAGCACTGCTGACCACAAGGACCGACGACTTAGGTGATTCACGCACCCAATCTTGATCGACCTGCGTGACACACAGCTGTTATCAAATTAAATATGACTCACAAGTGTTATTAAATTAAATAGTAGTACTCACAATTGTCATCAAATTAAATAAAGATATTTCATTCTGTGCGTATCAGTCCTTGTATTTTATCCTCTGCATTTGAGTCCTTAAATATTATTATCAATCTGAATTGCCTCGTTCTCGTGTAGCGTCGCACGCACCTCCCAAGCCCACCCTGCAAGCACTGGGGCGTCACGAAATCCTTGTCACGTGGGACCACCCGCCGAGGCCTTTAGGAAGGATCAACAGCTTCGAGGTCAAGGTCGACAAACAGGTCATCTACACTGGCATCGACAAGAGCTGCATCGCACGCTTCCTCAAGCCCAACACGGAGTACACGATCACGGTCAGTCACGTCACGTAACAAGTGTCACGCAATCTTTTTTATTAATTCTGTCACAGTGTGTGTCACTGGTGACATAAAAATAAACGTCATTCGTCACGTCACCTCTAATCCAATTTTGGTCACGCAACTTGTGTCACACAATCATAGACAATAAATGTTTCACGCAATATTTGACATCCTTTAAGTATTGCATGCGTCACGCAACCCTTGTAACGTAATCACATCTCACACAAAGTCAAATACAATATGTTCCCGAATTCCTGACTGATGTCTCCAAGTGTCACGCAATGTCGTACCGAGTCACGCCACCTTGACGTGACGTCTGTGCTTGTAGGTCAGTGCTTGGACGAGTGAGGGGCGGTGCGAGAGCCTTCCCGCCAGAAAGCGAACAGCGCGGGAGATTTACCGTAAGACAAAAGGTTCATATTCACGCACCTGCACCAGCACGCACGACGGGTAGCCTGTGGAATCACACAGACTTCTTTCGGGTAGCCTGTGTTGTCCACCTTATTCTACTTGGGTTGCCTGTGGAATTTCGCCGACGTAGTCATGAAATTACAATTTGCACCGTCACCTGCACTCACTAACCAATAACTGCAAACGCGTGAGACTTTTAGAGAGTTAGCGCCAGATCGAGGCTAAAGGTCACCGGCTAGAATTAGACGTCAACGAAAGTGCATTTCTATCGCTTGTTAAACTTTGGTCTGAACCACCATACCTATCCCAAGCGTTAAATAATATTTAACTGAAATATGTGAAATCCTTGCCTTTTTCTGCACTAGCACTCATCCCTCGTTGTTTGATAAACCGTTTTTGTTTTATCGCAGATTGTAGCGCAAAGATCATTAAACAGACGACAACTAAACGATCGGCGAATAAACTAAAAAGTAAAAGCCTACCCCTACTTTCTACACTTCTAACCCACTGACGCTTGGGGCTCGAGTCGTAATCAATAAAAACTAACCCCATACATTTGTCACTATATCTAACCCATCGTTATGAAAATCAAATAGTAATTAATATAATAAACAACATCAAGTCAATTAAAAATAAATCTCTGAATACTTTAAGTGATAAAGCAAGTGCTCTAAACTTTTTATATGAAAAAATAAGAGAACTGAACTGAAGATGTGTTGTGTATAGGAGATGTCTAAACTAAACATATTCTGAATCCGGAAAACGTATATTAAAGCTAAAGACAAACTGAAACATAAGTTATAAATAAGCTCGACAGTTTGCCTTTGGGAAAGCTGGTGGTGCTGAATCTGTTTCTCGCTTATGATGCATCATGGGAAAATGCTATATATATATATGTGTGTGTGCGTGTTGCTTGTCACGTGATCACCGGTCACATGTCATTCATAATGGTTTTCTCTATTACAGTACCGATCAGAAAGCCGCTTTACCCATTCGAAACTATTCCAGAACTCAAGCCCAGCGAAAAAGGTGAAAAACTCATGACACACTGCAATTGTTCATTATAGAGTCAGAACAACCAGGTACATTACTGGTTCTTGACCGTAGCAAAATATTAATGTCAATGTATCAGAGAGGGCCGTAAGAGTTTGTGGTGATGCGGTTTTGCTTTAAATCTGGCCCGGTTTTTCGGTATTTCGTTTTTTATTCCGCCGTATTGCGGTTTCTCTAGACTGCGGGGTTGACGGTTTTGCGTTTTTTTTTTACGTTTTTCTGTGCGGTCCCCCCCCCCCCCTTCTCTTACGCTCCCCTCTTAACCCCCTTTGTCGTGGAAATTCGTTTCCCCGTGCAATCAATTTCCTTCGATACCTTTTTGCGTTTGCGTTTGCGTTTACTAGCACTTCATGCTACGTACAAGCAATACAACTCTCAACGATCAACGTTTTACAATCAATTCAATCAATCCAATCCAATACGATCAATACGATCAATACGATCAATAACTAAACTATACAATGTTCTCCCTATTTATACCCTAATTTTACGCCCTTACAATCAATGGATAATACAGCGCTTTCTTTCATCTACCCACAAACGGATATTTACTAAATAGTTTACATTCCTTTCTTACTACGATTCATCGTGCTATTCACGTTCACAAGATTAAATCACTACTTAATTTCCTGATAAGATAGGACAATAACACCTAACGTAATTTCCTTCTCGCGTCACGTAAAACTAATAAACTCTTAATCCCCGACACCCTTAAAGTGGTCTTCCCTAGTGCCGTTATGGTGTTATAGAGATCGCGTTTCATGCCTTAGTTACTTGATTTGTTCACCTCGCTCTACTATCCGTTCTATAAATTATCCTTTAAAACATACTGTGTAATATGCCATTCTACGATCTCAACGCATGACTTTGATGGCTTTAATAACGTTGTCTTTTTTTTTTTAAGAAATCAAGCGAGCGCGCACAGCAGAAACAGCACCGCTCCCGAACGTTGAGTCGAAGACCGAGTCTAAAACACGCCTCAGAAAATCAAATGTAAGGGATTACATAGACGTGTGTAATCATGTACGAGGGACTTCGGTGGGTTATCGAATGTGTAAGGGATAAAAAAATTAAGCAAAGAAGTCGTGGTCATGTAGACGGAGGTGCGAAAAGTGATGACTTATCAGCGATAATGCGATGCTTAATTGAATTTGTAATGAAGCGTGTTAATGATGGTGGTTATGATGATGATGATGATGATGACGATGACGATGACGATGATGATGATGATGGTGATGGTGATGGTGATGGTGATGGTGATGACGATATAGTGATTTTGGTTGTTTCCATTATAATGATGATGGTGGCGATAGTAGTGCTGTGGTTGAGTTGCACATTTTAGTATTGATAATGTAGATGATTATTTTGATTGTTATGATGAAGGTGATGGAATTAATTAAGGTATCGATGATGACGCCGAGTATTGGTGGTGGTGTTTGCAATGGTAATAAATTGAGGTATTTCTTGTCCCTAGTCCTCGGTAGAAAGCAAACCCCGCCCTAACACGTCTGCCGGGGTTCCTGAGGCGAACGAAAAGAACAACAGCCCTGCAAACAACCGAACAACACGAAAGTCGATTGGTGAGTTTGATACGTATCGACCCATTCAGCACGAAAGTCGATTGGTGAGTTTAATACATATCGACCCACTCAGCACCTAAGTCGATTGGTGAGTTTAATACGTATCGACCCATTCAGCACGAAAGTCGATTGGTGAGTACAATACGTATCGACCCATTCAGCACGAAAGTCGATTGGTGAGTTTAATACGTATCGACAAGAGAGTATAAGATAAGAGAGGGACACTTTGGTATTACCCGCGCGCCATGTCGATTCCTAATCTGGCTATTTTTAGTAACCACCACCCCACCACTGCGCGTGAGCATTTTTAATCACCCTACCCCCGCGCTTTGGCATTTACATCTTGTTGTTTGCCGCTGTTTTGTGACTTGAAACCGAAAAAAAAACACTCTATTTGCAAAAATACCATCGAAAATATAATTCTAGCATCAAGGATACGGGCAGTTGCAGTATATTAAGGGGATGTAGTACTTCGAGTATTGCAAGATTTCGTTTAAAAAAGAGACTTCATATTCAAAATCAAGAACGAAAAAACTCGTGCTTCAAACACTGCTTCCGCTCTAACTTGCTGCTTCTTCGTGGTTTTTCAACATTCAGTATCTTCCTAATGGTCAAACATAATCTGTAAGTTAGACATTAGATATGATATTGATTTTTGTGAATATTCCGGTGAATTAAGAAGGAATCCAAGAAAATAGAAAAGAAAATTTCATAAAACTATCCTTGTAACGAGGGAATGCATTTTTGTGATGATCAAAGCCAGCAAGCTGAAGTATCTGAGCTTTTCTGATAGTGAGAAAATAAAGAGGGATATATTACTGTACTTGTCTAATGTTGTTTCTAGACATTTCTATAACTATTAAGTATATTATACAAGCTGAAGTTGGGATCAAACGCGGTATTTCAGCCATGTTATCGCTCGTCGGTGTTTTCTTTCTTCTTGACTTTGACTTTCAGATTAGACTAGAACTTATAGATAATCCCCTTTGCTTTCAGTTCGGCGGAATTCTAGATTCAAAGCCGAGCTATCAGCATCACTAGATTCCATCAAGGATAAAGTCAAGGTAGAGTACGATACAATATTATTATCGTTATTATCATCATCACCATCATCATTTTTGTCACCATCATCATCATTTTCTTCATCATCGTAATCATCATCATCATCATTAACAGCATCTTTAATCGTTTAAAATCATCCATATCATCATCAAAACCACCAATATCATCACAATCACCATCACCACCACCACCACCATCATCATCACCACCACCACCACCACCACTACCATCATCACCACCACCATCATCACCACCATCACCAAGTAATCGGTAGGCTGCTGCTTCTACTGTTGCTGCTGCTGTTTCTGTTGCGGCTAATAGTTCGGTTTTCTTGCCTTTTCTTGTACAGGAGGATGCAGACCCTAACACGACGCTAGGCGCAAAAATTGAGAGGCGGCCCTCCATCAGTCGAGAAGGAGTTAAGCCTCTCTCCTCAAAACCCGAGGCGCGCGAACAGAAACGACCCACTAAAGGTAACTCAAAGACGGCCTACTAAAGGTAACGCAAAGACGACCTACTAAAGGTAACTCAAAGACGGCCTACTAAAGGTAACTCAAAGACGGCCCATTAAAGGTAACGCAACGACGACTAATATAAAGTAACGCAAAGATGCTAAAGGTAACGCCAAAGAAGACCTTACACCGAAGACACATTGTAGAACACATACGTCACTTTTGCTCTTAACATGTTTTTATTCTTTATTCACAGGGCCGCGTCGAAATAGTCTTCCCGGCGTGCCCATAGCACCTGTTAAGTCTGCACGCTCACCTCTGTTCCAGTCCCAAGCAAATCGAAACTCGGCCAATCGTCAGTCGCCCGCGATAAAGACTAAAGCAGACCTCGACTGGACTAAACGGTAAACATGAACCTTAGCAGGACTGGCGCAAGTGATTAATATGTTATGCACATGTCAGGGGGACCACAAGGCATTGTAATTGGGTGGATTTATGTATGGCGACCAATTTATGGACCCGAAGGCAGACGAGTTCTGTACTCGCTAAGAACATACGGGCTGTATCCGCTAATGCCTAGTGCACACTAGCTACATCACAACATAGCGACATGGGCGCGCGCACTATGTTTAGCCCGACATAACGACATGGACATAATGACATAAAAGAAAAACATGTCGTTATGTCGAAGATAAGAGTGCGCGCGCCCATGTCGTTATGTCGATATATCGCTAGTGTGCACTAGGCATAAGAGAAGACAAGTTCTGTATTTTATAAGAGCAGACAAGTTTTGTATTTTCTAAGGGCAGACGAGTTCTGTATTTTCTAAGAAAAGACGGGCAGACAGGTTCCGTATTTGAATTTTTTATATCCTTATTATAGGGACACGCCCACTCTGATCGGTGAGATGTCGGATTCACTGACGACCCTCAGGATCAAGAAACCAACGTCTGGCAAGGAGAGCGACGAGTAAGTATGACGAGTCAAAGAGAGCGACGAGTGAGTATGACGAATCAAAGAAAGCGACGAGTAAGTATGACGAATCAAAGAGAGCGACGAGTAAGTATCACGAATCAAAGAGAGCGACGAGTAAGTATCACGAATCAAAGAGAGCGACGAGTGAGTATGACGAATCAAAAAGAGCGACGAGTGAGTATGACGAATCAAAGAAAGCGACGAGTAAGTATGACGAATCAAAGAGAGCGACGAGTAAGTATCACGAATCAAAGAGAGCGACGAGTGAGTATGACGAATCAAAAAGAGCGACGAGTGAGTATGACGAATCAAAGAGAGCGACTACGAATCAAAGAGAGCGACGAGTAAGTATGACGACCAAAGAGAGCGACGAGTTAGTATGACGAATCAAAGAGAGCGACGAGTGAGTATGACGAATCAAAGAGAGCGAAGAGTGAGTATGACGAATCAAAGAGAGCGACGAGTTAGTATGACGAATCAAAGAGAGCGACGAGTGAGTATGACGAATCAAAGAGAGCGACGAGTGAGTATGACAATCAAAGAGAGCGACGAAGAATTAAAGAGAGCGACGAGTAAGAATGACGACTCAAAGAGAGCGACGAGTGAGTATGACGAATCAAAGAGAGCGACGAGTGAGTATGACGAATCAAATAGAGCGACGAGTGAGTATGACGAATTAAAGAGAGCGACAAGTGAGTATGACGAATCAAAGATAGCGACGAGTGAGTATGACGATCAAAGAGAGCGACGAGTGAGTATGACGAATCAAAGAGAGCGACGAGTGAGTATGACGAATCAAAGAGAGCGACGAGTGAGTATGACGAATCAAAGAGAGCGACGAGTGAGTATGACGAATCAACGAGAGCGACGAGTGAGTATGACGAATCAAAGAGAGCGACGAGTAAATATAACGAATCAAAAACGCCAACCTCTCACCCCATTTGCCATATATCTTTTTCATATATACGGGTTGAATTAAGAAGAGTTAACTCAAAGGCCACCGGCAGTATAGAAACTTTTAAGATTGATCCACGCATGTTTTGTGTTATAGGAAACCTGCCAAGAAAACCACATTCGCTGATTCTTTCAGCGAGCTTCGTCAGGTTCATCGAACCAACCAATCAACAAATGCAACAAGACAACCGAACCAGTCAGGAGGCTTAACACTAACTACTCTATCACCAAACTCCAGCTGGCAAACCAACCAATCAGGCGGCCTGGCATTAACCAGCCTATCACCGAGCTTGAATCGGCCAAGCAGCAACCAATCACCTAGCATGAGTCGCTATGGTAACCACTCACCGACTAAGCGAGCGCGTGAAGCCGAATCCAAGAGGAATATCTCAGCACAGTTTGAGATCAGCCCTCCCCTTGTGACGTCATCATCTCACTCTTTGACCCAGTCCCCAACTCTGCTAGTGCCTCATCGGCTTAAGAAAAAGGAATCCATCCCATAAACTGATTATGAATTATCGGTAATTCATGTTATTTAGATGTCGACTGTCTACGTGAACAGAAAATATCCAGACTGTTTTTGTAAACCTTAACGTTCTCAGAACCATGTTTTCTTGCCTCGATTATAAAATTATTGCTTCTGGATATTGTTGAAAATTTTAGCTTAATGGCGTTAGGAATTGTATTTTATGTAGGCATACAAGAGAAAAGCTCGGATGCTAATTTGAAATGTCATACTTTTGTAAATAATTCTTATTTAATGATGTCATTTTAGAAGATTTTATCGACAAGATTCCTACGCGTGTGAGATTGTAGATTAAATTGCTTATTTATTTTACGAAAGGGAAGAAAATATCGTTATGAAAATTGTAATTAAATTATTGCTATATTTGAGTAGTACTCACGTATAACTAGCGGTTTTTACTATGTACAACACTCTAAACAAACCTCCTTACTAAACTGACCTCCCTACTAAACTAACCTCCCTACTAAACCAACCTCCCTACTAAACTAACCTCCCTACTAAACAAACCTCCCTACTAAACTAACCTCCCTACTAAACTAACCTCCCTACTAAACTAACCTCCCTACTAAACTAACCTCCCTACTAAACTAACCTCCCTACTAAACTAACCTCCCTACTAAACTAACCTCCCTACTAAACTAACCTCCCTACTAAACTAACCTCCCTACTAAACTAACCTCCCTACTAAACTAACCTCCCTACTAAACTAACCTCCCTACTAAACTAACCTCCCTACTAAACAAACCTCCCTACTAAACTAACCTCCCTACTAAACTAACCTCCCTGTGGTTTTGTTGCAACCACGAAAGGAACCGAGCCTAGTGGCAGTCGGTCACAGGTTCGTAAAGGATTTTTTTTTTTTTTTTCTTTTTTAAAAGCCGTTAAACCTACCTTCCTAACCTACCTTCTCCAACATGCCCCCTCCCCTCTAGAACCATAATTTATTATTAAGGTCCCTCTTACTATTAATCTTATCTCTTTTTTCCTTGCTTCATACATACAAAGGACACCAAATGTGATTTTTTTTGTAGTAACAGACACAATCCTAGAGAGGCAAAAATGGATAAAAAATTTTGAAAAAAGCGCTCTGTTAATTATAACATTTTCTAATAGAAAATACGGACACAATGTTATCACACATAAATGTACACCAGACAGGCCAACGAAATAACCGAATTAAACGCCTACGATATTACACATGGTGTTTCTACAGTTTTCTATGTTTTTTTCTAGTTTCTTCTATCAGTTCAATTTTTTCCTATCATACAATCAAACAACTGCTTAATATTTACAAATATTGAGCATTCTGATATTATTGTGCTATTTAATCCCTTATGGATTTGTTTTTCCTTTTCTTTTTTTCCCCTTTTTGCCTTAAACATTAATTACCTAATTGTCGTAGGTTTGTCACCATTATGAAATCCCGCAGTGACAAACAATTGCAATTTTTATGTGTTGCAACCTGCCTCCCGGTGGACGTTACGGGACTCGATTGCCACCACGCCTTGCTTTTCACAAGAGGCGGCATCGTTAGTCGGAACGGCTCAATAAAGCCCGCCTCTAGACGTGTTTGCCAAGCAAAGCGAGGGTCAAGAGTTCAGAAACTTGCCAAAACTGCACACAGGGAGCGCGCGAAAAAGAACTCTGTAAAACTGCCGACTTTATGCTTCGTCTACCCACTCGCAGCAGGTGGTCACCATGAGATATTGTCCAGGTTCTTTGACCCGTTTTACTAGTGTGAGATATTCACCCGTTTATCGGGGTATATCCTAAAACACGCCTCCGAGAAACCATTGTTCACTTCGCCGACTGAAGGTAGGGTTTAACTGCTTTTTATGTTTGCAAACTCTTTTAACTTAACAAAATTACATTGAAGAAAAAGCTGGATGACTATGAAAAACAGCATAATATATATATAATATAATGGATAATTTCAATGTCAATGGGATCATTCCTTTTCGGGCTCGTTAGCTTTAATCTATTTAGGTAGGAAAGGGTTATTTTCGTGATCCGTGAACGGCCTTTTTTGTTTATCGTGAATCGTGAAAAGGACACATTGAAAACCTTGATCCGTGATTGTTACCTTCGCCGTGATTCGTGAATGGCGAAATTTGATCAGCGTGTATCGTGATCTATGCTCTTTAAAAATCTTGAATCGTGATCTATATGCTTTAAAAAATCGTGAATCGTGATTTCCGAGTAAAGATTGATCCTTGTCGTCAGTTTATCGTGAAACTTGATTTCCAATTTTTAAAATTCGTGAAAAGTCCAGGGACTCCGGGTCAGTACGCAGCTCTTACAAGCTGCAATTTGATTAGGCAAATGAACAATATCCGCACCTCGACACAAAGAACGAGAAGAATAGAGACAAAAGAACTCCTTTGTAGAACGAAGATAATAGGAGACAAAGCAGCTGCGTATTTACTCGGGACTCCTACCTTCCGCTCCTGGTCTGTTTGTCCTCTTTATTTATAAGATAAAAAAATGCTATCTTACCATCTTGAAGGTATTTTTGCCAGCTTTTTTCGGTCTTTGATAGGAAAAACATACGGTTTTGTTATTTTGCAATCTTTAAAACCCGGGGATTCAGAACAACAACAACAACAACAAATATTCTGAGGATACTTTGGGAGCGAAAAAACATAGAAACATGAAATGTTTATTTTATTTCCTGGTGAAACTTGATGATAATCTGCTTTAAAATTTTACCGTTTAACGAGTCCGATTCAAGCGCCTGAACTTGAAATCGGTAATAAAAGGGAATAATCAATTTTCTCTCCAATACCCAAAAATATAAGACAATAGACCCTTTTCTAGAATAAGACAATAGACCCTTTCCTAGAATAAGACAATAGACCCTTTCCAAGAAAAAGGGAAGGGGGGTAAAAAGAGGAATAGCTTTCTGAAAACTCGCGTCGCCTCAACGTGGTAAGACCTTTTTTCTTTTAATATTATTCTATTTATTTAGTATCATTGTCGGTCATATGTTGCACTAAACCTTCATACTCTATCAGATTGGGTGATTATCATGGTTTCTTCCCCTGACCCATCCCACGGAACTAATTATCCACCTGTTGATTGTTGTTTATGGTCATGAGTACATTTTATTTTTTGAAGACGGTCCAGCCATGAAGTCTAATCACATGACAGTCTTCGCCATCTGCCTTGTCGTTTTTATGGCGCAGATCTGTAAGTAACTCTTACCGTGACAGGTTAAGCTTGACCACGTGACATACGATTCGCTCCTTTAATATAACATTGGCTTGTCAATCAAAGACTCCATTTCCTGGAGGAGGTAATTATAACTTATATCAGAATAAGTGACTCTATAAAAGAACACAATTATTTTCACTAAGCTTTCTCGAAACCAGACCCCCATAGCGACAAGGTTTCCATGTTATCGGACCCAGGACATCACTTAACCCCCCTCGTGCCATGCTATAACTTATAAATACTCCTATTTTAAAATATGTTGTCATCAGTGCAAATGACAAATGCTAATTGTCAAATGGCAGTTATTCTTTCAAAAATATACCATGGATTATTTCTTAGATTTTATTACTTATCATCTTTATTTTTAAAAATAATTGTACCTATAAGCAGTGATTAGTCTTTTGAACTGCCATTTGCCAATAGCCATTCGCCATTTGCACTGACAACGTTTATTGAAATAGGTGTAAATATGGCAGTAGGTAGATCCGTAAAATCTAACAGCCCTTGCATTTTCTGCTATCATTTCCATCGGATAGGGAGAAAGGGGTTCTAATTTGTGAAGAAGCTCCTGGAAATACTCAAGTTGCACGCAGCGAATGCCGACAGCGTTTAACGATACATCTCAAGGAGACACAAACACAACCCCTCCCCCTTCCCGCCCTCAGTTCCCCTCCCCTAGTTATCTTTGCATTTAAAGCATTGTTCCCGCGTTTCATTCAGCGGCTTTGCCCAAGACAGCCAAAAAGGCCTTGGCGGCGGCGAGATGCGATCCAGACCCAGAATTGGTGGCGATCAGAGAATGGGCTAGGAAGACGAACGACTTCAAGTGGAGACAGCTTCTTGAATACGTGCCAGACTTATTGTAAGTAATACCGAACATTTAGTACACATTTACACTATACCCGGCCACGAACGTCAAAGTAACGCACTACTCTGTCACGTTACTAACCAGTCACGCACTCCTCAGTCACACAACACTCAGTCACGCATTACCCAGTCACGCACTACCAAGTCACGCACTACCTAGTTACGCACTACTCAATTTAGTACCCAGTCACACTAGTAGTCATGTCGTTTACAACCTGTTTATTCGTCTATAGCCTATAGTCACATTCATAGTCTGTTGGTCTATAACCTGTCTCTCCCCGCAGATTCCCCGTCTTGAAAAAGATTATCATCGGCATAGCGCAAGAGAAGTCCCCCAAGGAGATCATCCACGCGATCGTCTCGGGCAAGGAGTTCAAGAAGAAGTCTGGCAGCAACAGACGACAGAAGAAGAAGGAGGAGGAAGAGACTGCATCACCTGAGGATGAATGAGAACAGGAAACTACTAATAAATATTGAACATAATACTAATAAATATTAAACATATTATTATTATTTGTTTTTTTTTGTTCTTTTCTTCCTTTTTTTACAAAGTTGTCGTAAGTCATGACAGGATCGGTATCATATTTCTAAAAAGTAATAATTCGTATTTTCTTGAGTAAAGGTTTCAACGTTTTGGTGAAGGTATGGCCCCAGACTAAAATTACACAGGTGATGTGCGAGTAAGTAAGTATAAAAAAAAAAACAATCATTTTAAAATCACATATGCTGACAAAATGGCGTATCTTTGACAGTCCTCTTTGGTTTCATTTTGATTTTTTACATAGCTCTGTCATACGTCTATGATGATATGATTATTCCGAAATAGTATTTGTGTTCCCGATTTCAATCACTGGGGGTACGTGCCCCCCCTCCCCCCTCAGTATTTCGAAAATTACAATAAATGCCCAGAAGGGGCGTGGCTGTGCCCCCCAATGTTTGATCGTTTTGGCAAAGGACGAAGTTTATTGTACCTTTATTATAAATAAATAAACATTTTCCAAAGCCCGTTATATATCTCTTTAGTTTGCGGCTTACAGTAAGTTCTTTGGGCTGCTATCCGGGAAGAATAGAGGATTTGTCAGCTAAATGGCCAAGGTTCTGAGGAGTTATCAAAGTCATTAATACATAATAGAAATAATATCGGCTAAAAGTACGACCCCTTCCCCCTCCCCCTCCTGTCCCATGCACTCGTCTTTAACGGTCTAGGTTAATGAGGAACTCGTTGGCATTATCACGATTTACTCGCAAATCCTGAAGAATCCGATGCCCTTTAACATAGGACCACACGCATGGTGCTTAGATGGCATAGCTGAAATCCCTGCTTTTTACTTTCCCAGTTAGCCGCGTAGCGCCCGAGGACCGAGGCAATCCAAGCCCTGAACTGCCTGAGGCGCGTTTACTACACATTGGTCATTTAATCAAACATTATGATCACACGCAAAAAAAATGTTTATACTGTGAATGCAAAAAGGTCTCTACCAAAGACAGGGGCAGGTTTTATTGACAGGGGGTCGGGGAGGGGGGAGAGCCCCCTTTCCTTCATCAAATCTTGAGACCCCCCTCCTGACGATATCAGTATGTACTAACTTGATGCAAACTATAAAAAGAACGCGTGTTCTTATCAAGTTACAGTTAAACAAGGACCCGCACTATAAAAGGGTTTAGCTCTGTATATCTTGGAATAAAGGATGGTTTAAGATGGTTTAAGTGTAGCTGAAAACTGTGTAATTCCTCTTATTAGAAATTTTGGGTATTAAAAATACGCAAGAAATCACTATTTTCCGCATCTATGTTCTTTGGTGAAGTCTCAACTTTCTCTTTTTAATCTGTTCCCCAAGGGGAGGGGGGGTGGAGAGGAGGTTGACCCCCTCCCCTCTCCCCGTAGAAGCAGTCCAATGCCGCAAACAAATTTTCTATTGTTTAGGAGCCTCAGAACGAAACATAAAAAAATAAAAAAACAAAAACCCGGCGTTCTGCTCAGGCGTTGCGCGCCTTGTTTGTTACGTGCGAAATCAGTCAATCGTGAAATTGTTTGCGGTACGTTAGTGTACATAATCAGCCTTTAGCCTCCTTTTGTTTGACTGACAAGCGGAGCTATTCACATATGCCAAAACACAGAAATTATTGCTTTTATTTGAGGCCGACCCCTTGAACTCGGCATAGACGGCAAAGGAATGCGTCTGAAGCCGCTCGGGTCCCTCTCTTTGGAAAGTTTGATCTAACACCTCTTTCTTCGAAATGGACGCCAAGATCGTTTGAATCATAAAAGATGTAAATGTTATGGACCAGTGGAAACACAGTGGTTTTGTAGTAGGGTTTCTTCCTGAGTAGCCTGTTTAGATATAAAAACACGCAAGTTCACGATGGTTCAAACGGAAAAATAGAAGGTAAGCGTACATTTCTGATTATTTTTACTTCGATACAAACACAGTTTCATCCTTTCTTGAGAACAGGGACATCATACAAACTATGCTAGGCTTTTTAAACTATTCGCAAACTCCTTAAAACTTTAAAGTATGTCGCTTAAGTCCTTCCCACTGTTACAGTCAGTGGAAGTCGAGTCAAAAAGTCTCGTCCGTAGATATTAATTCCTACTCAAAAAACTTAAGGATAACCGAAATGTTAATATTGTGCTTAGGGATATTGCTTCGTGCTAGTTGACCAAGCGTCTCGTTAGGTGTCAAATCTGGCGACTTCGAATACACATTTCACAAATAAAGCGAGCCCATAGACGCTTATGAAGGAATGTACAACAAGCTTTCACAGTTCCAAATCACTTTGCGCAAATGCGACTTTCTATTAAGTTAGTTAGGTAATTCAGTTATCTTAATCGCTTTCGATTCCTTTATTAACGAGGCTGTTTTTCAATACATACCAGTTTTGCTACGTTTGCATCCTTTTTGATGTTCCATCTTGCCTATTTCACGATGTATACATTTGATCTTACCAAAAGTAGAGTTGTGATTTTAACGTTTATTTTTAATTAAATAAGCGTGAAGTTTGAATCCGTTTGATCCTGCTGAATTTTTATAAGCAGCAAACGCGAATTACAACCTCCCTTTTGCTATGACAACTGGGAACTCGACTCTGCATATTAATATTCCAGACTGTCAAACGGTACGAAAACAGGATCGTGTTTCCACCATCAGCTTGTCATGCCTCTATCAGAGCAGAAATATCTAGACCCCATTTTAGCGCCTACCAAATCACCAGGATTAAAATTTATCAAATCTATAAAAAGGCAGGAAATGCATTTAGTCCCATTAAAAAATCCAGAGAAAAACACACAGCTGAAACGACATTTAAACAAATAATTGTAAGTGGTAGGATAACTTGATTTTCAAAAGTGTATCTTTGTTATGGCCTTTTTTTTAACGACTGGTCTACACTGTTAATTGGGCATTCCACGTGTAGACTTCTAAGCGTTTTCTTAATATGTTTTGTTTTACTTAGAAATTTGGCAAGTTAGTTAAGTAATTAATCCCTTGTGTGGTCGCCCCGTTCTCTGATTGCATAACCTCAGAGCATTTCTCTACTCATGTATATGGTGGCGCTACTGTGTATCATTGATATGGGAATAAATTCTATATTGCCTTAAAGGTCTAGAAAGTCATAAGGTTTACACAAATGATATAGTTTACACCCTTGAATTAATTTTGACGCCGCTATGTCAGGAAATTCCTTCGCCCTGAACCGCCCTGACCTAGAGGGATGATAACATTAAATCACTCCGACACCAGTCGTTTGGTCTCAAGTCGCTGATGTAAAATAGCTTGGGGTAGAGACTGATGACGCCTATCTTGTAAAGCTAAGATATAAGACCAAAAGCCATATTTGTATGGACTAGTAGAACTCAGGTAATCATTGAACTTTCCAAATACTTTTTGGGAAAACGGCCCATCTAACACTTTTATGATATTGAGAGACTGTGACGAGCGACTGGGAACTCGGTGGTAACACCACAGGCAGCCCAAGGCTTTAAAGGAACGTATGGGGGAAACAATGAAAACACAAACAAAAGAAAAACAAACAAAACGAAAAACAGAGCTCGTGTTTGAGTCTTTTTTATATATTTCATATGAGCATTCTATCCGGAAAATGAAATAAAATAAGACTCAAACACGATATTTCAATTATCCTATTACAGTGGACTACATTATCTGGAAATAAACCAATTGCTTAATAATAAAGGGGAAGGAACAAAAAAGGTTAGATGGAGAAAGGGATACTTCATGCACTTTTGGTCTATTTATTGTTTTTATTTCATTTCCAGGCATTTAGCGATGATGATCAAGCACAGCCACTTATCGACAGCTGGGACATTCCATGTGTTTATATACTTGCTGCATTGCACAATACAAATTACGGCCGTGTCGATATGTGATATCGACTCTATAAGCGGGGTCAGAGAAGGCGAGGTCACGTCTCCAGGGTACCCGCTAGACTATGGTAATTACAGGAACTGTACGATGGTAATAGACGGCGGGCCGTATACTAAGATAGAATTCACATTCCTGGATATGGCGGTGGAAGAGTACGAAGATGGTAAGGGGTGGGGTGGGGATAGAGGACCAGTCCTAGATTATATGGAACGTTCATAGGAGACAGGGGTGGGGGAGGGAGGGGTAATAAAATACAGGAGTGGGCGTGGGAGACCAGTCTTAGATTGCAGGGGGCGTTCGCAGCAGACAGAGGTGATTGGGGTGGGGTGTGGGAGGGTCACAAGGAACTGGGGTGGGGGTCCAGCCTACTGTTGTCGCCTTTTTTTGGTTTTTCACTGCATAGCGAGTTCAATGTTACCCACTCTTCCTGTGTGCTTCCCCCTTCCCCTAGTACAATGTTGTTCAACTCTGTCTTTCTCAAAATTTGAGCACGGTTACATCCAACATTGAAAGAGGGGAAGGGGGGTTTAAATGACATTGTCTTGGGAGGAAAGCTAGTTGACTAACGATAGATATCGAGAAATCCGCCTTTTTTAGGGAGGGGCCAACTAGTTTTGTCCAGCGTTGTAGATTATGGGTGTTCAAAGGAGACAGAGGTGGAGGATGGAGGGGTGGCGGTCATAAAAAACAGGAGTGGGGGCGGTAGGACCAGTCCGAGAGTACAGGGGAGGGGGCTGTTCAATGCGACCAGGGATGGGAGCAGTACAGGGGAGGGGGGGGGGGGGGGGGGGCGTTCAATGCGACCAGGGATGGGAGCAGTACAGGGGAGGTGGGGATGTTCAATGCGACCAGGGATGGGAGCGGTACAGGGGAGGGGGGGCGTTCAATGCGACCAGGGATGGGAGCAGTCATTAAGTAGTACAGGGGAGGGAGGGTGGAGGTTCGATCATAACGCACAACTACTCAACGGTATAGAATAGAAATAGAAAACGACGATAATAAGCAGCCGCATCACTGCTTCACGTCTCAATCTCGCAACTTCAGCCTAGTCCCAGTCCTCTGTTCCTCACATATCTCACGCTGCCTCCGAGCATATCTCACCCCCGGTGAGATGACCTGGGACCAAGGCGCGAAGCTTGCAAATAATCTGACATATTCCTCACCTAGACCCAGGCTCCTGCCGCTCAGACAGACTAGAAATCGATTCGAGTGCAAGGTTTTGTGGGTACTATCTTCCCACCAAGTACACGTCACGTGATAGCAGGGTTAGACTCGTCTTTGTTAGCGACCGCTACAACATCTTCGACGAGCGTGGATTTGCGCTCAGGTTTCGCGTCATAAGAGGTAAGCTCTTATATAACCCGTCCGTCTGAATCAAATGGAAATACGATAGTATTAGACGATCCCTCGATAAGAAATGACATTGATATTGACAATTGTTTATTGTGGTATAAGGATGTATAAGGATACAAAATGTACATATAGACGAATTCCGAAAAAAAAATCACGAGAGTTGTCATTTTCCTAAGATATTATTATTATTTCGAAGGCATTTCTTTCTTCCCTTATTAGATTAAAAATGTATCTTGCCGTTTCTCTGTTTATATCTTATTATCCACACACTTATTACAAATAGATATTGCCCTCTTTTTGGTGGCCAGTGAAGGGGGGGGGGGGGGGAGAGATGCGCGCATGCTTTAACGCGTCTGTAGAGGACATTACCTCATTCATGTAAGCAGACAATAATACTCCAACATACTACCCAAAAGTTTTATAGTGATGACATACTAACATAGTGACGTCCAATGCTTGACCAATGCGTCACAAATAATAACTGAAACAAATGTCTCTTCTAACATTATTGTATTTGTCTAGCCCTAGGTGAGGGTATTTGTCCGTCTAGGGTGATCAAAAACCGGTTGTCGGGCTCCCTGTACTCGCCCCAGTTCCCTAGAGACTACTCGGACGGCAGGGGGTGCAGGGTGACCGTGAGGGTGCCGGATAATTACATGATGCACGTGTGGTTCACAAGTTTTCATCTAGAGAGTAAGTGACGTCATGTCGCACGTTTAGAGTGGTTTTCAAAAACCCGTGAAATACTATTTAGTTTGTTTAGTTCTAGTACACTGTAATGTGTATGGCTTGACTATTACACATAAACAATTACCTTTTGTTGCACGGGATTTTGAAAACCACTTTAAGGCAATTTAGATAATACTACATTTGTCGAAGGTCCTGGAAATTATCATTCGGCATTTGACTTGTTACCGGGGACTTTATCCGTGGTATCTCACATCAAAAACACATTCCGCTTTCTACCACCTTCGTAATATTTTTAAGGCAGAACGTTTATCATTTGACGTTTATCATTTATGACTTAACATAAAGACAATTGCAACCCTCTTTTATGTTCTCCCAAGTACCAAGTTGATAAACTCCAAGGGGTACAAAAATGCGGCTGCTCGTGTTTTATTTCTAATGAAAAAAAACGAGTTCTTATTACACCATTCCAAGAATTACACAGGCTGCCCATCAAGTTTGTTTTATATTCCCTAGTATGATCTTGCTCTCTCTCAATGACGTCACACCATTACAAACCACCAAATACCCTCATCTTCCACCATCTCCCTCATCTTCCACCATTTCCCTCACCTTCCACCATTACCCTCATGTTCCACCATTACCCTCATCTTCCACCATTTCCCTCACCTTCCACCATTACCCTCATGTTCCACCATTACCCTCATCTTCCACCATCACCCTCAGGTTCCACCATTACCCTCATGTTCCATCATTACCCTCATGTTCCACCATTACCCTCACCTTCCACCATTACCCTCATCTTCCACCATTACCCTCACCTTCCACCATTACCCTCATGTTCCACCATTACCCTCATGTTCCACCATTACACTCATCTTCTGCCATTATCCTCATCTTCCACCATTACCCTCACCTTCCACCATTACCCTCATGTTCCACCATTCACCTCATCTTCCACCATTACCCTCATGTTCCACCATCACCCTCATCTTCCACCATTACCCCTCATCTTCCACCATTATCCTCATCTTCCACCATTACCCTCATCTTTCATCATTACCCTCATCTTCCACCATTATCCTCATCTTCCACCATTACCCTCATCTTCCACCATTACCCTCATCTTCCACCATTACCTTCACCTTCCACCATTACCCTCACCTTCCACCACTACCCATGTTCCACCATTACCCTCATCTTCCACCATTACCCTCATCTTCCACCATAACCCTCATCTTCCACCATAACCCTCATCTTCCACCATTACCCTCACCTTCCACCATTACCCTCATCTTCCACCATTACCCTCACCTTCCACCATTACCCTCATCTTTCACCATTACCCTCATCTTCTACCATTACCCTCACCTTCCACCATTACCCTCACCTTCCACCATTACCCTCATCTTCCACCATTATCCTCATCTTCCACCATTACCCTCACCTTCCACCATTACCCTCACCTTCCACCATTACCCTCATCTTCCACCATTACCCTCATCTTCCACCATTACCCTCATCTTCCACCATAACCCTCATCTTCCACGCTCTTCCTTAATCGGCCTTGAACCCGTTTATTTTGAAGACAACTAGCTTGAGAACAACTAGCTTTTAAAACTAAATTTCCAGCAAATTAGCAAGTTTTATTTTCTCTCGTGTTTTGTGGCACCCATTTTGAATATGTCCCAGGGATCCTCATTTTCTATCACCACAGGCACTCACCAGTACTGTCTCTTGTTTTAATAGACCATTAAGAAAAAGGAAAACATGTGTTTTATGTCTTCTCATTACACAGAATCCCCAACGTGCGAATATGATTGGCTAACGGTCAAAGATGAGCATGGAGGCTGGAAGATGTGCGGGGGCGGAGTAAACAAAATCCCTCGACCAATGAGATTGACTGGTCGAACTGTCAATCTTGCGTTCAAATCGAACCAAAGAAAGACCGAGAAAGGATTTCATATGCACTTCAATATTAGCAGATTAAGTGAAGGTATGTTATATTATTGTCAGAGAAAAGAATGCTGCGCATGTGGGCGCCCTTCAATATAATCCTATTGCGACTCTTCTCCACCCATAAATACCCCACACGTTCCCTCGCAACCCTCTCTTTACAATCTTCGCCCTCCAGTCAATACAATTATCTCTCTCCATCACATTACGCATGGCTTGTATTCAGTTGTCTCAATCTGGCCTCCACACACTTCAATTCGCTTTGCCTTGACGCTTGCCTTTTGCTGTTTCGCATTTCCAGGTTCGTGTGTTTGTACACGTGGTCTTGGGCGTGTGATGGTCAAACACTTCAAGTCCAAGATTATGCGCGCGCAGAATACGGTCGAGTTTAGCTTTCGGACAGGAAAAGCGTTCGGACTGATTATGTTCTCCCAGGGACGACTTAGGGATCATATCTACATTGGACTGCGGTATGGACAAGTGTTTTACCAGACAGATCTCGGTACAGGTAAGGGAGAGGTTTGTCTTAACTCCTTATAGCAGCTACGTAGTTAATTTGCCAAGTGCTGCGTGCAGCTCGTGGGCCTTCCCTTCTAGCCAGATCTCTCCGTGTCGGTCAGTCGAAACAAGTCGAACTAAAAGCTTTAATGCTGTAGTATCTAGGTAGGCCACATACTATTGTCTCTTGAAACATTTTTTATATAATTTAAATCCAAGAAAAGCATGTCGTAAATTTGAAATATTCCAATCGCTTCTGCTGCTTAATCATCAGGGCGTGGTCTGATAATATCCCGCGGCCCCCGTCTCCATGACAACAAGTGGCATAATGTGCTCATTTCCCGGACAGATCGGACAATAGCGCTTTCTGTGGACGGTCGGTTAGAAGGTGAGCCCATGACGTCACATCCGGTCGTTGGTTTTACGTTCTACGTTATATCCAGGTTGATAACGTGTAGCCTGTATCACCGCTTAATGAAATAATTGCCGCTTAATGTAATACCAGGGAGTTGTGAGGGGCTCCCTGTAATACTTACGCTTGATGTAATAAAAATCGCCGAATTTTGTGAATGATGAAATACTAACGCTTAATGTAATAACAAATCAACGGTTAATGTAATAAAACAGAAATATAAAAACGTTTTCAACGCTGCTTAATGTGATAATGTGGACTTAATGTAATAACCACAAATTAAAAGTGAATTTCGATAGGGTTCCAATAAAAAGGTATAGGTATAGCAACAGGGCGTAAGTGCGTATATAGCACTGTTCATCTCATCTGTTATTATATATTTTATATTTTTTCACAGGATCTTCTTCGACTCGAGGGAGCTTCACCAGACTCGACATTCCAGACGCTGTCGGGTTGTTCCTCGGTGCTCCGAGCACTATCTCGGGAATCGTCGGAAACTTCCGAGGCTGCATTCGGGACCTTCGCATCGATGGACGCGAGCCAATCACAAACGCGTTTGCACAGAAGCCAGACTATGACGTCATAAGAAGAATAGGGTTCTTCGCGTGCAAAAGTTAAACACAGATATAAAAGAATAAATATAGTATGCCCTGAAGAAGTCTTATTAAAGACGAAAATTTGGCAGAGTCAAATGCCAGTTTTTGGTGTGTACTTACTTAGAAAGGAAAAATTATTTTCTTGCACCTTTTTTTCTAGTGCTTGCTTTGCTTTACATACCCAAACCAGAGCTTTTTATCTATTTTTCCATTTGTTTAAAGAATATAAGGAACAATAAGGTGCATATGTTTTTTTTCATTTACCGAATATTCTTAATGCTTTTCTTTTTTGTAATATGCGAAAACTTCAATAAAACCTATTAACCAAGGCAGCAAACTTGCATATAAATCAGTAAACCTTACTAGTAAATTAAAAGGTTGTACGCAAAGTAACTTAATCATTATGCGTATTCAGTAGCGCCAGGGTTCCCAAGAGACTAATGACCCGTGTGCATAGTTGTTTTTACATTTCCCTTTTAGGGGAGGGCTCCCAAGAGACCCGGGCCGCCCGAATAGACCCCTTTATTTTTCACTCTACGTCACAGCGAGCTATGTGTGGCGTAACCTTATAAGACCTAAGGTCTTAAGGGCTAGGAACCTGGTTATTGCCTCCCTATTAATGCACGGGTGCCTCGGTACCTGAGTGTTACACAGTTCGCTAGATAGCGGTGTTGGGGCCGAAATCTCCAGCTTAGCCGTAAAGCCTTAGCTGCCATACGGTGATTCAGCGCACGACTGGATGTATGGTCTTATTTTTTATTCATTTGGCCCCAAGTGAGAAGAGTTCGAGCCACGCTCTACGACCTTTTTTCTCTCTTTTCTATTCTATCGTTTTTAAGGTATCACATTGGCAATAGTTTTTTTGATGTCCAATACCGTTCAGGTATCGTTTTTTAAAATATACTGGTTGATGCGTCGGACATTGACCCTGGTCATTTTTCTCCTTGTCCCCATCACGTCATTTTGTGAGTAATTGTCATTTTATCACCATTATTACAAAAAAAATTGTTTAAAAACCCCGCGTTTTTATAAATAGGATTTGTAACCACCACCCACTCCTCCCCCTGAAGCCACCCTTTCCCTCCCACTCCACCACTCCGCCGCCCTTGAATGTCTACTTGTCAACAAAGAGTTTGTCTGTGTTGCCAGTCCATCAGATCTTTTATTTAACCTTTATTTAGTTTTTCTTTTTGATTTTCTCGTACATCGGGTCTATGATCAAGTTTTTTTTAAGTCATATAGTATGTCATGTGATAAATTATTGTGACCGGGTGGTATTTTGGGTTATTTTAGATTTTGCTAAGATTTTAAGGAAGCGATTTTTGGATTGCGATTATAATTGTTTTACGTATTTTACAGATTGTTTCTCAAACGTGATTCTAATTCGATCTGTACACGTTTAGGAATTTACTTTCAACGTGCTCAAATTAATCATATCCTGTTTTCGTATCGTGATAAAAAGATGTTTGTTTGTCCTGTTAGTAAGCACAGGAAAGCAGGGGTGGATGTGACCCCATGAAAGAACAATCAAAGTACAGAAAAAACATTGATTTAATGAACATGTTTACAAATTCCTTTAGATTAGTATCAATAGCTTGATAGTGCTAATTGAATCAAGTAAGCGTCCTTTACCATTTCCCAGGAAGATTAGTTTCTAAATTTGACAGGACAATGGACGCTGAGTAATTTGAACGGTAGTAAATGTTAGCGTCCCTAGAAAAATTCGCGTCCCCAAGTATAAAAGTATAAAAGCGGCTGTTTTTACAGTATCTGTTAGTTTTTTTTTTAGTTTAGTACCGTTGAGCAAAGGAGACGCATTGCTTGCGAGGCGTGATGCGGTAGCGAGAAATGCAGTTGCTCAGGGAAGCCAGTCAGCAGAGATAAGCTACAAGCTTAGAGCGCTGTCCGTACGGGCCTGTCATGCCAGTTGTGTTCAGTTTGATTTACCAGTTGTAAGTACTTTTTTTTTTTAACTAGCCTTTGGTTTAGGTTACCTTTTCTCGGGATTTGACTATGTTTGTTATCACTTAAACTTTATTATTTAATTTGACGTTAATAAATCCTTATAAGTCCAAGCGAAGCTCACCCACCCATAGAAATCAATAAATCAATAAATTTGACTCGTGTTAACACACAGAATACCCGGAGTTTGCATTGCCTACATGCCTTGCATCATGTATTCGTTCTCACGTTGCCTTTCGCTCGATCGTTTTCGTTTCATTCCATTTATTTTTGCCTACTTTTTGGCTGGTGTCAGAACCTGAGAGTTTTGCTTTCAGTATTGCGTTTGTTTCTACATTTTTCGTAACCGCACGGTAAATGTCAAGTTCCGACGGTTACATTATTTTCTGCACAATTAAAAAGCCCGACACCTATTGTCACCCATCATCCATTGCGGTCACGGCAAACCCTACACTTCCGGTATGCAGACAAGCGAAGCTCACCCACCCATAGAAATCAATAAATTTGACTCGTGTCAACACACAGAATACCCGGAGTTTGCATTGTCTACAAGCGTTACTTCTAGTTGGGTCAGATCTCGATGGGACCCACGTGAAAATCGTCTATTAGCCGTCGCCTTTCCTCCTTGGTTAGTATCATACTATTATTAGAATAGTATTTTATACTGTAGAGCTGCTAAGGATGTGAAGCGTGACGTCATGTGTGCTATTATACTAAATCCCGTTATAATCCCGTGCTCTAACATCGCGGGGTGGATGTCTAGCATTTTCTGTATCTTCAGTGTATCGAAATTATGTGTATTATTACAGTTATTCTTGTGTCTTCGTGCAAGGGTTTTTACATCGCAATGCCTGATAACTTCAGCGTTTTGCCTCTGTCGTTACAATAGTATTACTGCAAGCCTGAGTCACTGAAGCATAGCACACACAAACTTGTGCGCGAGCAAAGACCTCAAATCATTTACCGTAGACTGCGTAGCAAGCGCAAAGGGCCTGGGATAAGGGAAAAGGAGGGATCCCGCGCCTGGAAAGAATTTTTTTCCCAACCCTATTGGCCTGCTCCGCATAACACATATTGACGTCATTTTGCACGTAATTGTCATTTTATCGCCATTATCACCAACTTTTCATCTTTGCTGATGACTACGATCGAATGTCATCACGTGTTCCTGTAAATACTTGAAGCTGTAGGTGTGCACTGTCGTTAGGGTGACCAGCACTCACCCATCCCTTGAAAAGGAACATTATAGATGGGACAGTTGCATTGTGGGATATGGATGCATTGTCGATGGGACAGTTGCATTGTGGGATATGGATGCATTGTCGATGGGACAGTTGCATTGTGGGATACAGGTGCATTGTCGATGGGACAGTTGCATTGTGGGATACAGGTGCATTGTCGTAGAGAAATGCTTTATTTAAAAAGGTGCATTGTCGGATACAGGTGCTGATAATAAAAGATGCATTGTGGGATACAGGTGCTGATAAGAAAAGGTGCATTGTGGGATACAGGTGCTGATTATAAAAGGTGTATTGTGGGATACAGGTGCTGATAAGAAAAGGTGCATTGTGGGATACAGGTGCTGATGAGAAAAGGTGCATCATGGGATACAGGTGCTGATAAGAAAAGGTGCATTGTGGGATACAGGTGCTGATAAGAAAAGATGCATTGTGGGATACAGGTGCTGATTATAAAAGGTGCATTGTGGGATACAGGTGCTGATGAGAAAAGGTGCTTTGTGGGATACAGGTGCTGATAAGAAAAGATGCATTGTGGGATACAGGTGCTGATAAGAAAAGGTGCATTGTGGGATACAGGTGCTGATGAGAAAAGGTGCTTTGTGGGGTACAGGTGCTGATTATAAAAGGTGCATTGTGGGATACAGGTGCTGATAAGAAAAGATGCATTGTGGGATACAGGTGCTGATGAGAAAAGGTGCATTATGGGATACAGGTGCTGATAAGAAAAGATGCATTGTGGGATACAGGTGCTGATGAGAAAAGGTGCATTATGGGATACAGGTGCTGATAAGAAAAGATGCATTGTGGGATACAGGTGCTGATGAGAAAAGGTGCATTGTGGGATACAGGTGCTGATGAGAAAAGATGCATTGTGGGATACAGGTGCTGATTATAAAAGGTGCATTGTGGGATACATGTGCTGATAAGAAAAGATGCATTGTGGGATACAGGTGCTGATGAGAAAAGGTGCTTTGTGGGATACAGGTGCTGATAAGAAAAGATGCATTGTGGGATACAGGTGCTGATGAGAAAAGATGCATTGTGGGATACAGGTGCTGATAAGAAAAGGTGCATCATGGGATACAGGTGCTGATAAGAAAAGATGCATTGTGGGATACAGGTGCTGATAAGAAAAGGTGCATTGTGGGATACAGGTGCTGATTATAAAAGGTGTATTGTGGGATACAGGTGCTGATAAGAAAAGGTGCATTGTGGGATACAGGTGCTGATGAGAAAAGATGCATTGTGGGATACAGGTGCTGATGAGAAAAGATGCATTGTGGGATACAGGTGCTGATAAGAAAAGGTGCATCATGGGATACAGGTGCTGATAAGAAAAGGTGCATTGTGGGATACAGGTGCTGATAAGAAAAGATGCATTGTGGGATACAGGTGCTGATAAGAAAAGATGCATTGTGGGATACAGGTGCTGATAAGAAAAGGTGCATTGTGGGATACAGGTGCTGATGAGAAAAGGTGCATTATGGGATACAGGTGCTGATAAGAAAAGATGCATTGTGGGATACAGGTGCTGATGAGAAAAGGTGCATTGTGGGATACAGGTGCTGATGAGAAAAGATGCATTGTGGGATACAGGTGCTGATTGTAAAAGGTGCATTGTGGGATACATGTGCTGATAAGAAAAGATGCATTGTGGGATACAGGTGCTGATGAGAAAAGGTGCTTTGTGGGATACATGGGCTGATGAGAAAAGGTGCATTGTGGGATACAGGTGCTGATGAGAAAAGGTGCTTTGTGGGATACAGGTGCTGATTATAAAAGGTGCATTGTGGGATACAGGTGCTGATAAGAAAAGATGCATTGTGGGATACAGGTGCTGATGAGAAAAGGTGCATTATGGGATACAGGTGCTGATAAGAAAAGATGCATTGTGGGATACAGGTGCTGATTATAAAAGGTGCATTTTGGGATACAGGTGCTGATGAGAAAAGATGCATTGTGGGATACAGGTGCTGATAAGAAAAGGTGCATCATGGGATACAGGTGCTGATAAGAAAAGGTGCATTGTGGGATACAGGTGCTGATAAGAAAAGATGCATTGTGGGATACAGGTGCTGATTAAAAAAGGTGCATTGTGGGATACAGGTGCTGATGAGAAAAGGTGCTTTGTGGGATACAGGTGCTGATAAGAAAAGATGCATTGTGGGATACAGGTGCAGATAAGAAAAGGTGCATTGTGGGATACAGGTGCTGATGAGAAAAGGTGCTTTGTGGGATACAGGTGCTGATTATAAAAGGTGCATTGTGGGATACAGGTGCTGATAAGAAAAGATGCATTGTGGGATACAGGTGCTGATGAGAAAAGGTGCATTATGGGATACAGGTGCTGATAAGAAAAGATGCATTGTGGGATACAGGTGCTGATTATAAAAGGTGCATTTTGGGATACAGGTGCTGATGAGAAAAGGTGCTTTGTGGGATACAGGTGCTGATAAGAAAAGATGCATTGTGGGATACCGGTGCTGATAAGAAAAGTTGCATTGTGGGATACAGGTGCTGATAAGAAAAGTTGCATTGTGGGATACAGGTGCTGATAAGAAAAGTTGCATTGTGGGATACAGGTGCTGATTATAAAAGGTGCATTGTGGGATACAGGTGCTGATAAGAAAAGATGCATTGTGGGATACAGGTGCTGATGAGAAAAGATGCATTGTGGGATACAGGTGCTGATAAGAAAAGATGCATTGTGGGATACAGGTGCTGATAAGAAAAGGTGCATTGTGGGATACAGGTGCTGATGAGAAAAGGTGCATTATGGGATACAGGTGCTGATAAGAAAAGATGCATTGTGGGATACAGGTGCTGATGAGAAAAGGTGCATTGTGGGATACAGGTGCTGATGAGAAAAGATGCATTGTGGGATACAGGTGCTGATTATAAAAGGTGCATTGTGGGATACATGTGCTGATAAGAAAAGATGCATTGTGGGATACAGGTGCTGATGAGAAAAGGTGCTTTGTGGGATACAGGGGCTGATGAGAAAAGGTGCATTGTGGGATACAGGTGCTGATAAGAAAATATGCATTGTGGGATACAGGTGCTGATGAGAAAAGATGCATTGTGGGATACAGGTGCTGATAAGAAAAGGTGCATCATGGGATACAGGTGCTGATAAGAAAAGGTGCTTTGTGGGATACAGGGGCTGATGAGAAAAGATGCATTGTGGGATACAGGTGCTGATAAGAAAATATGCATTGTGGGATACAGGTGCTGATGAGAAAAGATGCATTGTGGGATACAGGTGCTGATAAGAAAAGGTGCATCATGGGATACAGGTGCTGATAAGAAAAGGTGCATTGTGGGATACAGGTGCTGATAAGAAAAGATGCATTGTGGGATACAGGTGCTGATTATAAAAGGTGCATTGTGGGATACAGGTGCTGATGAGAAAAGGTGCTTTGTGGGATACAGGTGCTGATAAGAAAAGATGCATTGTGGGATACAGGTGCTGATAAGAAAAGGTGCATTGTGGGATACAGGTGCTGATGAGAAAAGGTGCTTTGTGGGATACAGGTGCTGATTATAAAAGGTGCATTGTGGGATACAGGTGCTGATAAGAAAAGATGCATTGTGGGATACAGGTGCTGATGAGAAAAGGTGCATTATGGGATACAGGTGCTGATAAGAATAGATGCATTGTGGGATACAGGTGCTGATTATAAAAGGTGCATTTTGGGATACAGGTGCTGATGAGAAAAGGTGCTTTGTGGGATACAGGTGCTGATAAGAAAAGATGCATTGTGGGATACCGGTGCTGATAAGAAAAGTTGCATTGTGGGATACAGGTGCTGATAAGAAAAGTTGCATTGTGGGATACAGGTGCTGATAAGAAAAGTTGCATTGTGGGATACAGGTGCTGATTATAAAAGGTGCATTGTGGGATACAGGTGCTGATAAGAAAAGATGCATTGTGGGATACAGGTGCTGATGAGAAAAGGTGCATTGTGGGATACAGGTGCTGATAAGAAAAGATGCATTGTGGGATACAGGTGCTGATAAGAAAAGATGCATTGTGGGATACAGGTGCTGATAAGAAAAGATGCATTGTGGGATACAGGTGCTGATAAGAAAATATGCATTGTGGGATACAGGTGCTGATGAGAAAAGGTGCATTGTGGGAGACGGGTGCATCATGGGAGAGGTGCATTGCGGGCGTGGGAGTCCGGACATTCGGACCGACGTGACGAGTCCTTCCACCCGCCTTCAGATCAATAAGAAAGCTGAAATTACAGCATGGCGTGCGAGACCCTTCTCCACACAGTAGGATCAATGACACTCAAATAAATAATTCGACCCGATCAATCACCGGCTCGACCCCAACTTCCGCTTCTCGAACCCTCATTGATCGACAACAGTTTCCTCAACTTGTATTGTGTTATCTATCGATAAAATCACAAGAAGTAGAGGACACTTCACAGTCTTATAGGGCCAAATATACACTTGTGGACAGCCGCCGCATCCATCTCGGCTTTCGCCTCAAAGGGTGTAAGTAGCCCTCCCCTCGTCACTAGACACTTCGAGGGATTCAAATGTTGCGTGCTTATAGACTTGAAAGTTTGTTCTCAGTTTGTTTCAACATTCAGAAAAATATTACAAATAGGATACTGAACTTAATAAGCTTGCCGTTTGTTTTTTGATATAGGATTTGTTGAATGAAGATAGTTAAAGATAGACGTCCTTATCCTTTCAATCCGATGAGACCCGCAGACTTAAGTTATATCTGTCTACAAATTGATTCTTATTGTACAAATATTGATGCTATCGGGATATGGATGTGATTGGTCAAGCAAATGTAGTCATTAAATGGGGCCAAATCCCTAAGGATCATCGACAGAAAATGCTGAACGGAAAAGTTGTCTAACGAGTCAGTATAGTGATGTGTTTATCCTAGCTCGAATCTTCGTGACCTATTGAGAAAAATGTAAGATATGTGACATGGATTGGAGAGATAACTATGGATTTATTAAGTAAGAGGCTATGTCAGAAAGTTATACCGAAAATATAAATAGAATGTCCAAGATTCTCTAAGGAGGGGTGGGGAGGGGGGGGGACGAGGCTGCTATCAGATATGTGTTGCTGTGCGTGCATTTGCCGCTTATAATCAGGAAATGGTTTTGCGCTTCCTGTCTGAACAGGGTAGATGGTGAAGTAAGAAGATACCCTGATTTCATATCGTTGGAACAGTTAAGGGTGTTCGGAAGTTAGGTTGCCAGGGAAATTTTAAATTACCTTATATTTGTTAGAAAAAAGAGTTTTACTGCTGAAATTGGTCAAGGGACTAGTGACTCATCGGGCTACATATTGAAGACGTTATTGATGACGTTATTACAGCAGAAAAAAACGTTTATTTTCCCTTCCTTTAGTTTTTTTCAAAGGATTTTTAGTTCAGAGTATTCATTATTTCTTTCTGAACAAACGTGAGCATGGATTTGAAAAATATTAACAAATCAATTTTTTAGACCAATTAATGTGCAAGCCATTGGTGTATTTTGGTCATGTTTTTCATTTTGACCTGTATGCCTTAATCAATGCCCAGTTTTAAAAAAAGATTAACAATATTTCCGTACTAAAACTTTTCACGATTTCAAATATTTAAGGTGCCATTTTACCTTTTTTTGTGCGACCGGAAGTCGTTTTTAACGCATGCGCTGTGGACCAGACTATTTGGAGGCGCGGCTGCTTAGCCACCAAACCTAGTGCACGGCGCTCTCCACGCTGCTTTCAGACCAGCGACTTTGTGCTGCCAAAGCACATCTTTTCCATTTTTTGCTACGCCCAGTTGGTGGCATTTTAGCATATGAGCATGGTAAATTGTATAAAAAATAATAAACCCTTAAAAAAACGTGGACTTTAAAAGCACACTAGCATACACACATTGGCACCAGTCGGGCCAAGACGGGACGCTAGCACAGTCTATTACCCGTGCAGTTCGGCAACCATGGACAGCTGTTTCGTCCTTATTAGGACTCGTCAGCATGGTATAGCCGGTTTGCCTCAGTTAAACTTCATCGGCAAAAAAACTGCAGGGCGACTTCGACTCGAACGAAGTGCTTTAAACCACAGCTTAGATCCATGTGGGATCTAGAGCTGCGACCGGGCTAGCGTGATGCCAATTGTGTGTCTTGGCCCGACTGGTGCCAATGTGTGTATGCTAGTGTGCTTTTAAAGTCCACACTTAAAAAAACGAGACTTGTTGCAAAAGGGAGGAAAATGAAACATTTTTACCGGCAAAAAGTTCGCAAACAAACGCGCGCGCGCCCTGAAAAGCCCGCCATTTTTAAACCGTAAGCAATTTTTCCCGCCTAAATTACGAGCGCGCGCGTCAGCGTAGCAACCAAGGTCTCATAACAACCTAACTTCCGAACACCCTTAACGATACCGTGATTTGAAGTGACGTGATTTGACGTGACGCAGAAAGCGGATATCACTTCTGTTTGAGAAATGGATTAGCTTCGCTGCTGATTTCTTTTTACTTCAGTGTTGAGTCAAAAAATGTGTGTGTCTCTCATAGGGCATGGATTTGCCGTCTAGACTTGACGACCCATCAAATATAATGCCAAGTGTCCCCGCACCCACCCGGGAAGAGACCCACTGGTGGTATGATAACGGCCGTGTTCACATGATACGAAGGGGGGGGGGGGGGAGGTAAATATTAAGCGTACTGTCATTATGTAAAGTCCAGATGTGTAGTGAATATGTGTTCTTACTAAACAGAGCTCTGCTGTTCACGATGAATTGGGCGTCACTGGCTATATTTCTGTTAATAATAACCCAAGCGCAAGGTGAGACATTTTTATTAGGGTGCTGTATAAGCTGCGATGCTCGCATAAGCGTCAATCCCTAAGTTATGTGATCAGCTCTCTTCATATATTGGAACATCAAAAATATACTTAGCAATATGTTTTCTGTGTTTTTTGGGGGTCGTGATTTTCGAAGTTTCGTATTTTCCTGTATATCTTTATATAGAGTGTTTCTCGAAGCGCATTTGGGCGATTGACGAGGAAGTGCTCTTCGTTTTCCATTAAAAGGGCAGTCGCACCGTTAGCTGTATTGTCAAGAATGCTACCGTCACCAATCTTGCACAGAGAAAAACTACGGGACACTATCTAAAAGCTGTTTGATTGTCTTCTTATAAGTAAATTCGGCGCGATGCAAACGGATTTCACATCTACATACTCTTTCAGCCGTCTATTTCGCTCTCAAGAAATGACGATTCTACGGTGTATTTTCATTTTGAAACGAACGTGCGACTGCCCCTTTAATTGACTTTTTCAACTAGTGAAATGTGATCGATATTATAGGCTGGTAGCGATAGCTCATGTTAAGCTATTATAGGCTGGTAGCGATAGCTCATGGTGAGCTATTATAGGCTGGTAGCGATAGCTCATGGTGAGCTATTATAGGCTGGTAGCGATAGCTCATGGTGAGCTATTATAGGCTGGTAGCGATAGCTCATGGTGAGCTATTATAGGCTGGTAGCGATAGCTCATGTTAAGCTATTATAGGCTGGTAGCGATAGCTCATGTTAAGCTATTATAGGCTGCTAGCGATAGCTCATGGTGAGCTATTATAGGCTGCTAGCGATAGCTCATGTTAAGCTATTATAGGCTGGTAGCGATAGCTCATGGTGAGCTATTATAGGCTGGTAGCGATAGATCATGGTAAGCTATTATAGGCTTTCTAGCGATAGCTCATGTTAAGCTGTTATAGGCTGCTAGCGATAGCTCATGGTGAGCTATTATAGGCTGCTAGCGATAGCTCATGGTGAGCTATTATAGGCTGCTAGCGATAGCTCATGGTAAGCTGTTATAGGCTGCTAGCGATAGCTCATGGTGAGCTATTATAGGCTGCTAGCGATAGCTCATGGTGAGCTATTATAGGCTGCTAGCGATAGCTCATGGTGAGCTATTATAGGCTTCTAGCGATAGCTCATGGTAAGCTATCATAGGCTGCTAGCGATAGCTCATGGTAAGCTATTATAGGCTTCTAGCGACCTCCCCCCCCCCCACTCTTTCTGTGTCTTCTATTGACTCATATGCTAAGTCAAACGGCTCGTAAATATCCAAGCTCTGTTCTTTCTTCCCCAGGCCTCTCCGTGTGCCCATCTCGTGTGATCACCTCTGATGGAGGCGAGGTTACCTCTCCCGGATATCCGTCGAACTACCCACCAAACACAGACTGTACCCTGACCATTGCCACGGGGCCTGGGGCCAAGTTCAACGTCATGTTCAATGACCTAAGTATTGAGGTAGACCCTGATGGTGAGTAAGAGCTAGTTCCGGGTTCCAGTCTTACTCCTGGTGACAGTGAGTCTACCTTTCTGTAACAAATAGTTCTGGTTACAAATTGTCTTACTTCCGGTTACAGTAAGTCTTACTTCTAGTTCCAGTAACTTTAACTCCTGGTTACAGTAAGTCTATCTTCCGGTTACAGATAGTCTAACTTCAGGTTACAGTGAGTCTACCTTCCGGTTACAGATAGTCTAACTTCCGGTTACAGTGAGTCTACCTTCCAGTTACAGATAGTCTAACTTCCGGTTACAGTGAGTCTACCTTCCGGTTACATTGAGTCTACCTTCCAGTTACAGATAGTCTAACTTCAGGTTACAGATAGTCTACCTTCCGGTTACAGTGAGTCTACCTTCCAGTTACAGATAGTCTAACTTCCGGTTACAGTGAGTCTACCTTCCGGTTACAGTGAGTCTACCTTCCAGTTACAGATAGTCTAACTTCCGGTTACAGTGAGTCTACGTTGCGGTTACAATGAGTCTAACTTCCGGTTAAAGTGAGCCTAGCTTCCTGCTCCAATGAGTCTGTTAGTCTACCTCTGCTTCTTTATTTCCTCTTTTCAGTAAGATATCTCCCTTTCATTATTCAGACTATTAATCTCTACAATCAGCTCAATGAATTCCCTGATCTCATCTTCCCAAATCCTCCAGCGCCCGAAGAGTGTAAGATGGACTCCCTCGTCATCACGGATGGGTCTAAGACGCGCAAGTACTGCGAGGAGAACGTTCCTGCGTATGACTTGCCACGCCATAACTTCAAGTCTGAGGGTAACACCCTTGTCATGAGGTTCAAGTCGGAAAATGCCTTCCAATTCAAGGGGTTTAAGATTACCTTCAAGGCTGAAAAAGGAAAAGTTATACCTCCGGGTATGCAACAGACAGACCACGGGACATGAATCAACTCCAGGTTGAAATGGTGTATTTTATGCCTAAAATGCTCACATTTCAGATTTTTTGCTCCGAAGGGCTAACCCTCAAAATGTCAGCGAAATTACTCTTTTTTTATCAGGCGTAAAACATACTTTATCAACTTTGTGTTGATTTATTTCCCTGATTCCATCACGCCTACTTTAGACTGACTACTATATTCTACAGCTTGCCTATAGTTTGTATCATATTAGATTACTGGTCAGCAGAACACGTATTAGGGAAGGCTGATATTAAAAGCGACGATGTAGTGAAGTGTGATACATCGTGTTACGCTAAGTGTAACACAGGTGCGACATAGAGTGACATATATGGTATGACGATGGTGCAACTGACGTACGCATCGTAGTACATGGTGTGACTTGACGCTATGGCGATTGTGCAACAGACGCATGTACATAGTGTGACGTCATTTTGTGGTGATGGTGCGAGAGACGCATGTACATAGTGTGACGTCATTTTGCGGCGATGCTGCGAGAGACGCATGAAAATAGTGTGACGTCATTTTGTGGCGATGGTGCAAGAGACGCATGTACATAGTGTGACGTCATTTTGCGGCGATGGTGCAATTGATGCATGCACATGGTGTGACGTCATTTTGTGGTGATAGTGTATGTGACACATGCACATGATGTGACGTCATTTTGTGGTGATGGTGCATGTGACGCATGAACATGGTGTGACGTCATTTTGTGGTGATAGTGTATGTGACGCATGCACATGGTGTGATGTCATTTTGTGGTGAAGGTAAAATTGACGCATGTACATGGTGTGACGTCATTTTGTGGTGATGGTGCATGTGACGCATGTACATGGTGTGACGTCATTTTGTGGTGATGGTGCATGTGACGCATGCACATGGTGTGACGTCATTTTGTGGTGATAGTGTATGTGACACATGCACATGGTGTGACGTCATGTTGTGGTGATGGTAAAATTGACGCATTAACATGGTGTGACGTCATGGTGCATGTGACGCATGCACATGGTGTGACGTCATTCTGTAGTGATAGTGTATGTACCGCATGCACATGATGTGATGTCATTTTGTGGTGATAGTGTATGTGACACATGCACATAGTGTGACGTCATGTTGTGGTGATGGTAAAATTGACGCATGTACATGGTGTGACATAATTTCGTGGTGATAGTGTATGTGACGCATGTACATGGTGTGACGTCATTCTGTGGTGATAGTGTATGTGACGCATGCACATGGTGTGATGTCATTTTGTGGTGAAGGTAAAATTGACGCATGTACATGGTGTGACGTCATTTTGTGGTGATAGTGTATGTGACGCATGTACATGGTGTGACGTCATTCTGTGGTGATAGTGTATGTGACGCATGCACATGGTGTGACGTCATTTTGTGGTAATAGTGTATGTGACGCATGCACATGGTGTGACGTCATTCTGTGGTGATAGTGTATGTGACGCATGTACATGGTGTGACGTCATTTTGTGGTGATAGTGTATGTGACGCATGTACATGGTGTGACGTCATTCTGTGGTGATAGTGTATGTGACGCATGCACATGGTGTGACGTCATTTTGTGGTGATGGTGCATGTGACGCATGCACATGGTGTGACGTCATTTTGTGGTGATACTGTATGTGACACATGCACATGGTGCGACAGTGTGACGCGTTTGAGAGTTTGTGCAGAATAACGTCGAAGCATGTCGAAGAATATATGAAAATCCGGCGTCGGAAATCGCGCGTTTTTTCAAATTCAACAAAGTGATTGCGCAACAGCAAGTAACGCAACGCTGTGCATGCTTTTTCAGAGAGTAACGTCTGCCCGTCACGCCATATCAAGTACACTATGGGCGGAGAGTTCTTCTCGCCCGGGTTCCCTGTGGCGTACCCTGCGAACAGCCGCTGCAGAGTGAAAATCACGATCCCTGATAATTACCAGATGAACGTGTGGCTGACAGACTTCCAGATACACGGTGAGTGGTGCGAGGTATTACTTTATTTGGACTGGAATCATGTCCACATTTGAAAGCGTCTGTTTCAGTTCTGTGTGGAGGCTACACCGGCCTCTGCCACACTCAAATCTCGCCCCATGCCCCATGCAAACCTCGCTGCTTTAATTCCATAAGGCCCATTATTGGAAACTCTGTGTCTGCATGCACGGCTTCCGGTAAAGTAGGCTAAAAATCGGGAAAACTGGAGACAGCCGTGCAGCTAGTTTTTTTTCCTCCTTTACCAGAAGCCGTGCAAATAGACACAGCGTATTAGAAAAAGACAAATTGCTAACTTAAAAACGTCGACACTATCGGTTGACGAGTTTTCCCCATAGAAATCCTGGCAATGTTTATGTTAATAACTGTTTTTTCCTCTCTACAGAGACACCTTCATACCGTAGTGACCGGCAATGTTTTTGTTTATGACTGTTTTTTCCTCTCCACAAAGACACCTTCATACCGTAGTGACCGGCAATGTTTTTGTTTATGACTGTTTTTTCCTCTCCACAAAGACACCTTCATACCGTAGTGACCGGCAATGTTTTTGTATATGACTGTTTTTTCCTCTCCACAAAGACACCTTCATACCGTAGTGACCGGCAATGTTTTTGTTTATGACTGTTTTTTCCTCTCCACAGAGACACCTTCAAACCGTAGTGACCGGCAATGTGTTTGTTTATGACTGTTTTTTCCACTGCACAGAGACACCTTCATACCGTAGTGACCGGCAATGTTTTTGTTTATGACTGTTTTTTCCACTGCACAGAGACACCTTCATACCGTAGTGACCGGCAATGTTTTTGTTTATGACTGTTTTTTCCTCTCCACAGAGACACCTTCAAACCGTAGTGACCGGCAATGTTTTTGTTTATGACTGTTTTTTCCACTGCACAGAGACACCTCCATACCGTAGTGACCGGCAATGTTTTTGTTTATGACTGTTTTTTCCACTGCACAGAGACACCTTCATACCGTAGTGACCGGCAATGTTTTTGTTTATGACTGTTTTTTCCTCTCCACAGAGACACCTTCAAACCGTAGTGACCGGCAATGTTTTTGTTTATGACTGTTTTTTCCACTGCACAGAGACACCTTCATGCCGTAGTGACCGGCAATGTTTTTGTTTATGACTGTTTTTTTCCACTGCACAGAGACACCTTCATACCGTAGTGACCGGCAATGTTTTTGTTTATGACTGTTTTTTCCTCTCCACAGAGACACCTTCAAACCGTAGTGACCGGCAATGTTTTTGTTTATGACTGTTTTTTCCACTGCACAGAGACACCTTCATGCCGTAGTGACCGGCAATGTTTTTGTTTATGACTGTTTTTTCCACTGCACAGAGACACCTTCATGCCGTAGTGACCGGCAATGTTTTTGTTTATGACTGTTTTTTCCTCTCCACAAAGACACCTTCATACCGTAGTGACCGGCAATGTTTTTGTTTATGACTGTTTTTTTCCACTGCACAGAGACACCTTCATGCCGTAGTGACCGGCAATGTTTTTGTTTATGACTGTTTTTTCCACTGCACAGAGACACCTTCATGCCGTAGTGACCGGCTCATCGTCAAAGACGACTTGGGAGGCTACTTACTATGTGGGGGTGGTAGAAACCACAGGGTACCCAAGATACGACCACTGACGTCCACTACATCGAAGATCCAGTTCTACTCGGACTCGAAAGATTCGGCCCCAGGCTTTCACTTGCACTATAATATGACTCGGCTTACAAAGGGTAAAGTTACATCACGTGATACCCTCAGATACCATTGGGATCAGGGGGATGGCCAAGGGGGCCCAGGCCCCCCTTTTAGCAGCCAAAAATACAGTAAATGTATGAGAAATTATCTAAAATACAGTAAATGTATGAGACATTATCTAAAATACAGTAAATGTATGAGACATTATCTAAAATACAGTAAATGTATGAGAAATTATCTAAAATACAGTAAATGTATGAGACATTATCTAAAATATAGTAAATGTATGAGACATTATCTAAAATATAGTAAATGTATGAGACATGAGACATAATCTAAAATACAGTAAATGTATGAGACATTATCTAAAATATAGTAAATGTATGAGACATAATCTAAAATACAGTAAATGTATGAGACATTATTTAAAATACAGTAAATATATGAGACATTATCTAAAATATAGGGAAAAAAACTTGAAAGGACCTTTTGCCCCCCTGTTAAAAATTCTTGCTATGCCGTTGTCTTTACGATAGTACGCAGTGGCTTTATGCCCGACAGTCGGGAAAGGTCCTCAATGGACTAAATGCCCGAGGGTTTTCAACTTATTCAAATAAGCCAGCAAATTGACAGCCTTGTGAGTTTAAATTATCCTTTACTTGTTTAGAGAGAGCAAGGGATTCTGAATTGACCTTTGTTGTCGGAATCATAGCTGTCAACCAAACTTGGACAGAAATCTTGTGAAATCGGATGAGATACAGTAAATATGTGAAAAAAACTATAAGAACCAATGCGAATGAATACAGAGAATGTGTAAATATTCTCACAAAAATTAGTCCAAAATCGCGTGGGGGAGGGGGTACTCCGATATCAAACGGACGGGGATCATTGTCTGAATTTTGTTAAAACAACCCTAAAAGATACTAAAGTGGGCGTGGTCTAGTTATATTTGAACCCTAAAAGATACTAAAGTGGGCGTGGTCTAGTTATATTTGAACCCTAAAAGATACTAAAGTGGGCGTGGTCTAGTTATATTTTAACCCTAAAAGATACTAAAGTGGGCGTAGTCTGGTTATATTTTAACCCTAAAAGATACTAAAGTGGGCGTGGTCTGGTTATATTTTAACCCTGAAAGATACTAAAGTGGGCGTGGTTAGTTATATTTGAACCCTAAAATATACTAAAGTGGGCGTGGTCTAGTTATATTTGAACCCTAAAAGATACTAAAGTGGGCGTGGTTAAGCATGAATTTACGCCCTAAAAGATATCTCAAACAAACGTAAATAATTTGTTATAAAAGTGACTCTAATGGAAGATTGACATGTTTTAACACACTTCATGAGCGACAAGTTAGATGTGGGATGGTTATAATAGCACCCTTAAAGATACCTAGTTAAAGAAAATCTAAGCACTCTCATTTTCTAAGAGATACCTAAGGCTCCAAATTAACACCCTAAAAGATACGACGATGATCCCCGTCCGATGGATATAAAGACCCCCCCCCCCCCCCCCACGGGTCCAAAATCTTGTGACACCCGTCCAATGCGGGTAAGTTGACATTGACAGCTATGCGGAATTGGATGTTTTTCCATGTGATTCTGCCGCTAAAATTAAGATTTTATAGTGTACATACATGAATAAATTAAGAGAACTTTCTTGCATTTAGTCCATTGAGGACCTTCCCGACTGTCGGGCATATAGTTAATGCGCTATTTTTAATCTCAAACAGGTAGCTGCCAGTGTACTGTGGGCTCAAGTTTCATCATGATAACGAGGTTCAGTGGGAAGGTCAATCGTACCCGTCACGTGATCACCTTAAGCCTCAAGACCGCGCAATCACGAGGTCTGATCTTTTTCGCCAAGGGCGAGTTACGTGACTACATCTACATCGGCATCAAATACGGGAAAGTGTTCTACGACAGCGACCTCGGCACAGGTACACCAAATAGCTAGCGACCTCGACACAGGTATACCAAATAGCTAGAACGAGCTACCAAATAGCTGGCGACCTCGGCACCGGTATAGCAAAAAGCTAGCGACCTCGGCACAGGTATATCAAATAGCTAGAACGATCTAACAAATAGAAAGCGACCTGGGCACAAGTATACCAAATAGCTAGCGACCTCGGCACAGGTATACCAAAAAGCTAGCGATCTCGGCACAAGTGTACCAAATAGCAAACGATCTCGGAACAGGTAAACCAAATAGCTAGCGATCTCGGCACAGGTATATTAAATAGCTAGCGATCTTGCCACAGGTATACCAAATAGCAAGCGATCTCGGAACAGGTAAACCAAATAGCTAGCGATCTCGGCACAGGTATACCAAATAGCTAGCGATCTTGCCACAGGTATACCAAATAGCAAGCGATCTCGGAACAGGTAAACCAAATAGCTAGCGATCTCGGCACAGGTATACCAAATAGCTAGCGATCTTGGCACAGGTATACCAAATAGCAAGCGATCTCGGAACAGGTAAACCAAATAGTTAGCGATCTCGGCACAGGTATACCAAATAGCTAGCGATCTTGGCACAGGTATACCAAATAGCTAGCGATCTTGGCACAGGTATACCAAATAGCTAGCGATCTTGGCAGAGGTAAACCAAATAGCTAGCGATCTCGGCACAGGTATACCAAATAGCTAGCGATCTCGGCACAGGTATACCAAATAGCTAGCGATCTCGGCACAGGTATACCAAATATTTCTTTTTGTGGACTTATGTACTCGTGTCGTTTTTAGGGCGAAGCAAGGTGTATGCCGAGGGGATAAGAGTGGACGATGGGGAGTGGCATTCTGTTGTCATCACACGAGAGAAAAAGACACTCGCAATCAGTGTGGACAACGGCAGAGCTAAAGGTATCGTGGCTGTGCGCCAGGTTAGGGACAACAAAAATGATCCCCGAAAGGGACTGATGGTGAACTTCTCCAAATTATTCAGGTCAGACGGACACGAGAGGAGATTTCAATAAAATCGACCTTCCTAACTCAGTCGGGTTGATCCTGGGTGTACCAAGCACCGTCAAGGGACTGGTACCAAACTTCATCGGATGCATCCGGGACTTCTCAGTGGATGGAATAGAGCCGCTGACCAATGCTTACGCGGGCAAGACCGAGTACCGCGTGAATGGACCGAAGATGACTGAATGCCTTAATTAAAATGAGTCCATGTCCGCCGCCATTTTGTGATCCTGGCAAAGTACTAGGTGCGAGAAAGCATCCATTTCCATCGGCTGATTTGGCGAAGCTATTGTGATATTTTGTTATTGAACTTAGTCAATAGAGCATACAAATACGTTTTTAGGTGGCTATGAGATTTCTTCACAAAATTTCTCTTCCAGTATCGATTGAAAACAATAACAAACGTGCGGCTGACGAGGGCGCTTTAATTCGCAGGCGGCTGAGGACGAAAATTCACCTTTTGGTTTGTTTGGGTTCGGAGGGCTGGTGGAGGGAATTGTGGGCTTGTCTTACAAAGAAAAGATGGCTATCTTGTTTTGTAGGCTTGTCTTACAGAAGACCGCTATAAGCAAAATCTTCACCATAAACACAGCGATGTTCCATGTATTCTTGTAATCTAATTGGAAATTCCTTAAGGTTTTTTATTATTTTAGTGTCTTTATGATAGCCAGATGGGAATGTAATATTTTTAGGTATTCTTGATATGTAAAACATAAACTTGAATTTTAGACTAATTGTAGTATTAGAAGATATTCTATGATAATACTAATCTGCTTTACTATAAATATTGAAAAATGATTATGTTATGACTTCGGTCCCCCCCCCCCCCCCCTTTCCTTCCAGAAAACACTGCGAGACCGAGGAGAGAGAAAAGGAAACTTAAGCAAACACGTTTCCGGACAACGGACTGCAACCGGAAGTAGACAATCTTTTTGTTTAGCGCTATCGCAATGTTAGAATGTTTCATATGTAAGACTGTGGGGTTGAAGAGAAACGTCTCCTTACAGTGGAATGGAGCAAAAACATTACAAAGACGGAAAACGTTAAACCTTCGGTTGCCGTCTGTCGTTCAGAAACGTGTTTGCTTAATGAGCAACAAACTACGGTGACACATAGTCAAACAAGTCTGACTCTTGAGAATTACAGTCATTTTCAGTAGTCTGCTAACTTTAACAATTTCTGACTGCGAAACCGCCTCCTGGCTTCCATCATTTAAATTACAGTGAGGACACAGAAAGCGGGCCATGCTGGGCAACTTTGACCAATCAGATTCGGCTTGAACACCGTAAACAGTAAAAAAAAGGTCAGCCAATGATAAACGCCGGACTGATTGGTCAAAGTCGTTCCTCACTTAAACATTTGATGCTTCTTGATTGGTCAGCGTCTCACGGAAAGATGGCTTGCTTGGAAACCAACTCAGTGCAGGCCAATGAAATATTAGGTCCACTTTTTCGTATTTCGCACCCTCCCCCCCTTCCCCCATATTGGGTACTGGCCCGTACCTAATTCAAAAAAACCTTTAAACCACAGGGCGAATGGAAATTCCAAGACCAAAAAAGTGTTTATGGGAACTAATTATACCAATATACTAATTACCAGAGCAAGAGAGTATTCTCGCTAGGAGTATTCTTTCGCAACCATCCTGTTGCTATTAGCAATTTAGAGTAGGGCTTTTCTCAAATTACTTTTTCTTCATGTTTACCTTCATTTTATTGTTGTCGTTATTGCCAATTATTTTTTCTTTTATTTTAAAGGGTTACACTTGAGTTGGAGCCGTGCTCTGGTTTGTCATTCTTACCGCTATTTCAATATGTGTTATAGTGGTAGAAGCCTTATAAATAAATAAACAAATAAATAAAATAAAAATATTTTTGGCTTTAGATGTTTTATAGTATGACTTATCCATAATCTCTTGCATTCGGAATAAATATAATGGCACGTGTCGGTCTCAGAACATCCGTTTGCCAATCAACACTTGCCTTGGTGCTAGAATGTTAAATGAAAATAATTGAGATGTTCGAGACGAATTGATGCTTTCTTGGCTTGATTGTTTTCAAACAATCAGGAAGATTTGCATTATTGATTGGCTGGAACTCCTAAGAATTGAATTCATAGCAAACACACAAGTATTCTCCATGGCTTTCTTTGCAGCTTCCAAAACCATTTTTGGTCCAATTCTAATCTACCAAATAGTCGCCGCAATTGCAGCAGAATGTATTCCAAAATCATCCAAGTTCATCACAAGCCCCACAGGACTAGCCTTCAGTAAACCTGGGACTGTTATCTCTCATGGGTTTTATTCATCAGAAGAAAACTGCCTGATTGCTTGCTTTCTGAATGTAGTTTGCATGTCCTTGAATATCGCCTTAATGAGATCTTCTGAGGGCATTATGTGTGAACTGTTAAACTATGGGATATCGGACTTCAACAATTACCTCAAGCCAAACGAAACTTTTAGGACGACAATTATCGAGGTAAGTATGACATAGATCAGAACCATATCGTATTTACACTGGAAAACCAAAAAAATACTTCTGCATGCCTTTCATGGAAGTGCCTTGCTGTTCCAAAGTGTTCCAAAGTGCCATTAAGAACTTCTGGCTAGCCTCTAGGCGCTTAAATACCAATTTATATTTTTTTTTAATTTTTCCAATTTATATAATACCCCAAAACATTTCATAATCAACTGAATAGTATCGTAATGAAAGTAAACCTTCAAACGAAGAGTGAATATTACCAAAATTTGTATCCCAGTTTTTTATTAACCAGAAGAAATAACTTTAAGGGTGTACTCACATTATTGTCGCTCAGTAACGACGTTAATACGCTGGTGGCGTTGAGCGCGGCATACAAAACACTGAATTCATTATTCGTAAACTTCTTGAAGTAAAAGAAAAAATGCGTTCCAAGTTCCCAAAAATTGACTTTAAGTTTATCTCAATATTTTTGGGTCATAATATTTTCTATGTTTGTAAAAACAAACGATAATATTATTATTATATTATTGGTTTAATTGAAATATTTGCTTTTTTCTGTATATATGACGTCACAAGTTGACGTCACTGGGTAACGTCATCATACTAGTCATATCACACTTTTGGTAGTCAACTTGGCAAACATCAGACCCTCATGACTTTCTACAAGGCCTTTGTCCTATATTCAATTTTCCTTAGCAACAGATGTCAGTATACCCTTAACTAAATTCAAAATGGCGATGCTCACTTCTATTCATTATGCATGTACCAGCTTGTGTGTTTTTACTGTAGAACGGCTGTTTTCCAGCAAGCACTTGCCCGGCGTCATGTATACCGAGCCCTTGTGATCGCTCAAGCGTCCCGTCTTGGCCCGACTGGTGCCAATGTGTGTATGCTAGTGTGCTTCTAAAGTTCACATTTATGTATACATACTCGCAAGGATAGTTTGGCTATCCGACGGAGTTTTAGACTAGCAAAGGTCGCATGCGTGATCCGCACAATTGGCATCACGCTAGCCCGGTCGCAGCTCTAGATCCCACATGGATCTGAGCTGTGGTTTAAAGCACTTCGTTCGAGTCGAAGTCGCCCTGCAGTTTTTTTGCCGTTGAAGTTTAACTGAGGCAAACCGGCTATGCCATGCTGACGAGTCCTAATAAGGACGAAACAGCTGTCCATGGTTGCCGAACTGCACGGGTAATAGACTGTGCTAGCGTCCCGTCTTGGCCCGACTGGTGCCAATGTGTGTATGCTAGTGTGCTTTTAAAGTCCACGTTTTTTTTAAGGGTTTATTATTTTTTATACAATTTACCATGCTCATATGCTAAAATGCCACCAACTGGGCGTAGCAAAAAATGGAAAAGATGTGCTTTGGCAGCACAAAGTCGCTGGTCTGAAAGCAGCGTGGAGAGCGCCGTGCACTAGGTTTGGTGGCTAAACAGCCGCGCCTCCAAATAGTCTGGTCCACAGCGCATGCGTTAAAAACGACTTCCGGTCGCACAAAAAAAGGTAAAATGGCACCAAGTTTCCAATCTGTCGACAGCCACCCGACACACCACTCCCGAGATGCGGTAAGCCTCTAAAGCCTGGTTTCCATAGGTTAAGCCTGGTTTCGATAGAATAAACCAGATAATGCCTGGTTTCCATGGGATAAACCAGGTAAAGTCTAGTTTCCATGGGATAAACCAGGTAAAGCCTGGTTTCCGTAGGATAAACCAGGTAAAGCCTGGTTTCCATAGAATAAACAAGGTAAAGCCTAGTTTTCATAGGATAAACCAGGTAAATACTAGTTTCTATAGAATAAACCAGGTAAAGCCTAGTTCCCATAGGAAATAAAAACAGGAAAAGCCTGGTTTGGATAGGATAAACCAGGTAAAGCCTGGTTTCCATATAATAAACCAGGTAAAGCCTGATTTCCATATAATCGTTTGTTTTTAATGTTTGTTTAATAGAACCCCCTTTAACCACGCACACGACATAGGGTATGCGGTACGTTGCCTCTAGCAGTGACGGATCCGGGGGGTCCCACCCATAAGAGTCGGCATTTTAGAGGAATCGGTATTTTAGAAGAAATTTGAAGTATAAATTTGCTTGGCCTCCCCCCCCCCTCATTTTCTGGAAAATCCCTGACCGTTTCTTCTTGAGACTGACAGTTTTTATATTGGGCTCTTATACAGAAGAGTACCGTGACTGGGAATCCCAATAAACTACAACTATATAAGACCCCTACACAAACACAATAATTATTTGAGTCATGTAGAGATAATACTGTTCCTACGGGAGAAGCACCCATAGATGTGTTTTGCAATCGCATTTTTTATTGAAATATTTTGTCTGGATAGTTTATAATGTAATGAAACGCATCTTGTGTCGTCATTTTACTGAATTTGATCTTTCCGTTTGTCTCTATATATGTTTCTCTTTTTTTTTCTTTGAAAGCTGGACAAATGGTTAGGAAATGGTCTTCGTTTTCTACTCCTGATTTGCATAATCCACAAATTCGCTCTTAAGGGGCTTTATAAGGCCTGTGATGGCGCCATGTTTCTATTTCTAGCTTATTATTGCTTAATTTTAATTTTGTTAAAGCTTCACTTCACTTCACTTTAATAAATTGCGCAACCTATTGTACGATATCTCAGTGCGCAGCGCAGTGCCGAGTCTAAAGCCCAGCGTGGAAGGCCTCTGGGCAGCCTCTCATGTCAATTACAGACTGTTGAAGGTTGTTCCACAGTCTCAGTGCACGGGGCAAAAAACTATATTTATATATGTCCGTTCTAGCGTTAGGAATAGTATAGAATTCAGAGTGTTGAGTGCGGGGCAAGGCGCGAGACGGTTTCCTCAGATCTTCGAGTGGCAGGATAGAGGCATTATTTAGGCCACTGTTTAGGAGCACCAATGATGAGGTGCGCCTGCGGTCTTTGAGTGGCTGCCAACCCAGTTCGGAAAGGAGGCGCGTCATTGTGACGGGCTCGAAGGAGAAATTATAGTCTGCCGTAACAAAGCGTGCTGCACGCCTCTGGACTTCCTCGATCTCGACTATGAGCTTGCTGGTATGCGGGTCCCAGATAGCACTTGCATATTCCAACAGCGGCCTAACAAGGCCAACGTAGGCTGCTTCCTTCGCTTTCGTGTCGCAAAAGTGCAGGTTCCGCCTAAGTAGGCCTAGGATCTTGTTTGCCTTGCTCACTGTTTCAGCAACATGTCTGTTCCATCGGACGTCCCTTGTTATTGTGACTCCGAGGTACTTTATTTCCTCAACAAAGTCCAGGGCCACACCTTCCAGATAGTACAGGTGGTTGATGTTGTTTCTGGTCTTCCTTGAGATGCGGATCATGTTACACTGTTACATAGCTATTCTATATTTAGAGTTTTTGACCTGGAAAAGATGGTCCTCCAGGGAATAGTCAGTCTTAAATGTTCTGTAAGTTTTTATATTGCTTTTTACATAAGAACCCTGTTAATAGGGGCGAGAGTGTCGATCAAACCAGCAACCAGCTTGTTTGGGTCTTTATCAGAAAACATTTCCAGAAAAAAAATAACCATCTAACCATACTGAGGGCCTGTGAGGAGTAATTGTTTTCAATAATTCGTTCAAATTTAAGCCCTTTTTTAACAGCCCCTTCAAAGCGTGCGATCAATCTGATGATTCTAGTTTGCAAATTCTGAAGATTTAGATATTAATATTAGGCAAATAAAATCGCAGTTTTGGGGGTTTGGTTCGAAATTTAAAAAAACTGTAGTTGCAAACCACTTTGCGTATATGAGGTCAGTCCAACTTGATGTCTTATATGACGAGCGAACAATTGAATCGATTCCTTGGAAATATGGAAAAGTGTCAATCTTCCTCGTTATCGCTGCACTCCAAAGCTTCTCCCTTGAGATCTATTTATCTATACAGCAAAACGAAACCCATTGGCAAACACTGAGATAGCCTTCCTAGCCCATATAGGTGTATATTACAAGCACATATAGGTGTATATTACAAGCACATATAGGTGTATATTACAAGCACATATAGGTGTATATTACAAGCCCATATAGGTGTATATTACAAGCACATATAGGTGTATATTACAAGCACATATAGGTGTATATTACAAGCACATATAGGTGTATATTACAAGCACATATAGGTGTATATTACAAGCACATATACAAGCACATATAGGTGTATATTACAAGCACATATAGGTGTATATTACAAGCACATATAGGTGTATATTACAAGCACATATAGGTGTATATTACAAGCACATATAGGTGTATATTACAAGCACATATAGGTGTATATTACAAGCACATATAGGTGTATATTACAAGCACATATAGGTGTAAATTACAAGCACATATAGGTGTATATTACAAGCACATATAGGTGTATATTACAAGCACATATACAAGCACATATAGGTGTATATTACAAGCACATATAGGTGTATATTACAAGCACCATATAGGTGTATATTACAAGCACATATAGGTGTATATTACAAGCACATATAGGTGTATATTACAAGCACATATAGGTGTATATTACAAGCCCATATAGGTGTATATTACAAGCACATATAGGTGTATATTACAAGCACATATAGGTGTATATTACAAGCACATATAGGTGTATATTACAAGCACATATAGGTGTATATTACAAGCACATATAGGTGTATATTACAAGCACATATAGGTGTATATTACAAGCCCATATAGGTGTATATTACAAGCACATATAGGTGTATATTACAAGCACATATAGGTGTATATTACAAGCACATATAGGTGTATATTACAAGCACATATAGGTGTATATTACAAGCACATATAGGTGTATATTACAAGCACATATAGGTGTATATTACAAGCACATATAGGTGTATATTACAAGCCCATATAGGTGTATATTACAAGCCCATATAGGTGTATATTACAAGCCCATATAGGTGTATATTACAAGCCCATATAGGTGTATATTACAAGCCCATATAGGTGTATATTACAAGCCCATATAGGTGTATATTACAAGCCCATATAGGTGTATATTACAAGCACATATAGGTGTATATTACAAGCCCATATAGGTGTATATTACAAGCCCATATAGGTGTATATTACAAGCACATATAGGTGTATATTACAAGCACATATAGGTGTATATAACAAGCACATATAGGTGTATATTACAAGCCCATATAGGTGTATATTACAAGCACATATAGATGTATATTACAAGCACATATAGGTGTATATTACAAGCACATATAGGTGTATATTACAAGCCCATATAGGAGTATATTACAAGCCCATATAGGTGTATATTACAAGCCCATATAGGTGTATATTACAAGCCCATATAGGTGTATATTACAAGCCCATATAGGTGTATATTACAAGCACATATAGGTGTATATTACAAGCACATATAGGTGTATATTACAAGCACATATAGGTGTATATTACAAGCACATATAGGTGTATATTACAAGCCCATATAGGTGTATATTACAAGCCCATATAGGTGTATATTACAAGCCCATATAGGTGTATATTACAAGCACATATAGGTGTATATTACAAGCCCATATAGGTGTATATTACAAGCCCATATAGGTGTATATTACAAGCACATATAGGTGTATATTACAAGCACATATAGGTGTATATAACAAGCACATATAGGTGTATATTACAAGCCCATATAGGTGTATATTACAAGCACATATAGATGTATATTACAAGCACATATAGGTGTATATTACAAGCACATATAGGTGTATATTACAAGCCCATATAGGAGTATATTACAAGCCCATATAGGTGTATATTACAAGCCCATATAGGTGTATATTACAAGCCCATATAGGTGTATATTACAAGCCCATATAGGTGTATATTACAAGCACATATAGGTGTATATTACAAGCACATATAGGTGTATATTACAAGCACATATAGGTGTATATTACAAGCACATATAGGTGTATATTACAAGCCCATATAGGTGTATATTACAAGCCCATATAGGTGTATATTACAAGCCCATATAGGTGTATATTACAAGCCCATATAGGTGTATATTACAAGCCCATATAGGTGTATATTACAAGCCCATATAGGTGTATATTACAAGCCCATATAGGTGTATATTACAAGCACATATAGGTGTATATTACAAGCCCATATAGGTGTATATTACAAGCCCATATAGGTGTATATTACAAGCACATATAGGTGTATATTACAAGCACATATAGGTGTATATTACAAGCACATATAGGTGTATATTACAAGCTCATATAGGTGTATATTACAAGCCCATATAGGTGTATATTACAAGCCCATATAGGTGTATATTACAAGCCCATATAGGTGTATATTACAAGCACATATAGGTGTATATTACAAGCACATATAGGTGTATATTACAAGCCCATATAGGTGTATATTACAAGCACATATAGGTGTATATTACAAGCCCATATAGGTGTATATTACAAGCACATATAGGTGTATATTACAAGCACATATAGGTGTATATTACAAGCACATATAGGTGTATATTACAAGCTCATATAGGTGTATTATACAAGCACATATAGGTGTATATTACAAGCCCATATAGGTGTATATTACAAGCCCATATAGGTGTATATTACAAGCCCATATAGGTGTATATTACAAGCCCATATAGGTGTATATTACAAGCACATATAGGTGTATATTACAAGCACATATAGGTGTATATTACAAGCACATATAGGTGTATATTACAAGCTCATATAGGTGTATATTACAAGCCCATATAGGTGTATATTACAAGCCCATATAGGTGTATATTACAAGCCCATATAGGTGTATATTACAAGCCCATATAGGTGTATATTACAAGCACATATAGGTGTATATTACAAGCACATATAGGTGTATATTACAAGCACATATAGGTGTATATTACAAGCACATATAGGTGTATATTACAAGCCCATATAGGTTTATATTACAAGCCCATATAGGTATATATAGGGAAAATGAAAACTCATTTCGTAGGGGTATTTTACAATCGTGATTAATTAACCGCTCTTATCTATTACCATATAAGGCAATGACTAATTAACTACTTTTATATCTATTACCGTATTAAGTAGTGATTAATCAACTGTTCCTAACTATTACCATATTAGGCAATGACTAATTAACTGTTCTTATTTATTACCATATTAGGCAATGACTAATTTACTTATCTTATCTATTACCATATTAGGCAATGACTAATTTACTGTTCTTATCTATTACCATATTACGCAATGACTAATTTACTGTTCTTATCTATAACCATATTAGGCAATGAATAATTTACTGTTCTTATCTATTACCATATTAGGCAATGACTAATTTACTTATCTTATCTATTACCATATTAGGCAATGACTAATTAACTGTTCTTATGTATTACCATATAAGGTAATGACTAATTTACTTATCTTATCTATTACCATATTAGGCAATGACTAATGAACTGTTCTTATCTATTACCATATTACGCAATGACTAATTTACTGTTCTTATCTATTACCATATTAGGCAATGAATAATTTACTCTTCTTATCTATTACCATATAAGGCAGTGCGACATCTCCACCCTTTCTCATCCCTGGATCCCGCCTCTCTTTCATGCTGGGCGCCGGGTGCACATCGCAGCAGAACGAAGAAGAGAAGGTCGAGCTGATAGTGGACGGTCACGTGGTTAGGAAGACGCCGGCGACCGAGTGCAGCGAGACATTGAGCAAGAAGTATTGGGGCGTGGCCCAGTACCAGGGCAAACAGGCGCAGATCCGCTTAGTGGACGCATCCTCGGGAGGCTGGGGGCATATCAATTTCGATCATCTCCTTGACGAAGACTTGTGCTAAATGAGAACTCGGCCTCAATCAAAGCGTATGTTATCTTTAATGACTTTCCTTTCTTGAAGGGTGAAGCAAACTGGCGATATAACGACAGAACAACATATCCATATAACAACATAATGACACAAGAGATAAAAAACATGTTTTTAAAAAACATGTTGTTATTTATGTCTCGTGTCGATGTTATGTTATGTTGCTGATGAACACATAAGATCAGCGCGCGGCTATGTCGTTACTAGTGGAAGCCACACTTCAAAAAGTGAAGTCAGAGGTATCATGGAGGAAACATGTAGCAATAGAAACCCGCTGCCTCAACTGTCCGGAGGTTTCATGAAGGAAACATGTAGCAATAGAAACCCGCTGCCGAAACTGTCCGGAGGTATCATGGAGGAAACATGTAGCAATAGAAACCCGCTGCCGAAACTGTCCAGAGGTATCATGGTGGAAACATGTAGCAATAGAAACCCGCTGCCTCAACTGTCCTGAGGTATCATGGAGGAAACATCTAGCAATAGAAACCCGCTGTCTCAACTGTCCGGAGGTATCATGGAGGAAACATGTAGCAATAGAAACCCGCTGCCTCAACTGTCCGGAGGTATCATGGAGGAAACATCTAGCAATAGAAACCCGCTGCCTCAACTGTCCGGAGGTATCATGGAGGAAACATGTGGCAATAGAAACCCGCTGCCTCAACTGTCCGGAGGTATCATGGAGGAAACATGTTGCAATAGAAACCCGCTGCCTCAACAGTCCGGAGGTATCATGGAGGAAACATGTAGCAATAGAAACCCGCTGCCTCAACTGTCCGGAGGTATCATGGAGGAAACATGTAGCAATAGAAACCCGCTGCCTCAACTGTCCGGAGGTATCATGGAGGAAACATGTAGCAATAGAAACCCGCTGCCTCAACTGTCCGGAGGTATCATGGAGGAAACATGTAGCAATAGAAACCCGCTGCCTCAACTGTCCGGAGGTATCGTGGAGGAAACATCTAGCAATAGAAACCCGCTGCTAGGTATCATAGTATATACATAATAAGTAGATACTTAAAGCACTTGCAAACATGGTATTTATACAACATTTTTCTATTCTTTTTAATATGGTTCTATTTCTACTCTTTATATCACTAAAAAATAATTTGGCAGCACTATTCCATTTAGTTAGAGGTGTGTGCAGTGCTACTGAAAGTTAGTCAAAGTTATTACAGTTTTTTAAGCTAGCCTTCCTAACGGATTTAATTAAAATTTCATCAAAATTTAATGAAATAGAATTCTTCTAAAATTTTAGTCCTTACAAGGGCGGCACCCCTGCTTTATCACAGAAAGGCTAGTCCTAGGTTACACGAAGCACTGTTTTGTTATTGCACAAAATTGAAAAGTGAAATTCCCAAGTATAATAAGTTAGCATGATAAATGCGATACTAAGATCTAAAGCATTTAAAAATCAAATCAAATAGATTGACTCTGAAAGGTAATTTCTTTACGTTATTTTACAGCGCGACCAGTAAAACCGGGAACATCGGAAATATGTATGGAATGTTTTTTTCCGAAAATTCACGCGCGAGATATTGAAACTGTTAACTAGAAGCATGTCTTAACAACAAGTCTCAGAGTCTGACTTTATTCGTCAGAAAACTCTGAATATTCCACACATATTTAGGTGTTCACAATCTTACTGTTTGTGCTATAACCGCTACTAAAAAATTCACACGATTTTTAGAACGTTCCCGACAGGCATATAAGCCAGGGATGGAGTCTTAGTGGTACACAGTTTCATCCTAAACCGATTGCGGTTTAATGTTGCGTCTATAGTTTTATATCTATTTTAATCCCCTGATGAGTGGGCAACCACGAAACAAGCTTGTAGGGATGAAACAGTAGTTTGTGTGTTTTTTCCAAACATTAAGATATCTTCTTATCTCAATATTTCTGCCTCCAAATAATAAAAGAGCCCATGCAGAGCAACAGCTGGAACAGGCAAACTGAATTATCTCGTCTAAAATGATATCTCTACTAAGTAATAATATCTTTTATAATCCTTTTGTACACAAAATCTTGCAGTTTTCGTATTTTTATTGTTTGTGTTTTTAAATCGAAACTGTCGAGAACTATAATCCCAAAATGAATTTTGGACAAGAGACTCCGCTCAAAAGGAGGTATAGCATCTGTATAGAATCTCAAAGCCAATCAGAATCAAGAAGGATAAAATCAGCCAATCAGGTGTTTTCAGTCGTTCTTATTCTCTAGAAGAAGAATTGCGGAGAAGGTGCAGCACCATCTCTTCGATGAGTTTGCACATCATCGAGTGAAATTTTATTATATAGGAGAGACGAAAAGAAGAAGAAAACATTGTAAGTAGATACTTGTAGCGCTTGCAAAAAATGGTACTTATACAACATTCTATTCTTTTTAATATGGTTCTATTTCTACTCTTTATATCACTGAAAATAATTTGGCTGATTCTTTAGAATGACTTAAACTTAACCTTGAAAATATCACTATTCCATTAAGTTAGGGATGTGTGGCGGTGGTACTTCATGTTAGTCATAGTTATCACAGTTTTTTAAGCTAGCCTTCCTAACGGATTTAATTAAAATTTCATCAAAATTTAATGAAATTTTGATTGAATCCGTTGGGAAGGCTAGCTCTAAAACTGTAATAACTTTGACTAACTTTGGGTAAAAAATGAATGCAGTGATCCTTATTAAAGAATTATATTATTAGTCAAAGTTAACACAGTTTTAATCCAATAAAACCTCAGAAACTCACTTGCGAACTCAATAACTTTAATGGAGTCGCAGATAGGGCTGGAAAAATGACTGGTGTCTGCATCAATGTCTAAGAAGCATAAGGGTTGGGGGGGGGGGGGGGGGTAGAATTCTTCTAAAATTTTAGTCCTTACAAGGGAGGCACCCCTGCTTTATCACAGAAAGGCTAGTCCTAGGTTACACGAAGCACTGTTTTGTTATTGCACAAAATTGAAAAGTGAAATTCCCAAGTATAATAAGTTAGCATGATAAATGCGATACTAAGATCTAAAGCATTTAAAAATCAAATCAAATAGATTGACTCTGAAAGGTAATTTCTTTACGTTATTTTACAGCGCGACCAGTAAAACCGGGAACATCGGAAATATGTATGGAATGTTTTTTTCCGAAAAATCACGCGCGAGATATTGAAACTGTTAACTAGAAGCATGTCTTAACAACAAGTCTCAGTGTCTGACTTTATTCGTCAGAAAACTCTGAATATTCCACACATATTTAGGTGTTCACAATCTTACTGTTTGTGCTATAACCGCTACTAAAAAATTCACACGATTTTTAGAACGTTCCCGACAGGCATATAAGCCAGGGATGGAGTCTTAGTGGTACACAGTTTCATCCTAAACCGATTGCGGTTTAATGTTGCGTCTATAGTTTTATATCTATTTTAATCCCCTGATGAGTGGGCAACCACGAAACAAGCTTGTAGGGATGAAACAGTAGTTTGCGTGTTTTTTCCAAACATTAAGATATCTTCTTATCTCAATATTTCTGCCTCCAAATAATAAAAGAGCCCATGCAGAGCAACAGCTGGAACAGGCAAACTGAATTATCTCGTCTAAAATGATATCTCTACTAAGTAATAATATCTTTTATAATCCTTTTGTACACAAAATCTTGCAGTTTTCGTATTTTTATTGTTTGTGTTTTTAAATCGAAACTGTCGAGAACTATAATCCCAAAATGAATTTTGGACAAGAGACTCCGCTCAAAAGGAGGTATAGCATCTGTATAGAATCTCAAAGCCAATCAGAATCAAGAAGGATAAAATCAGCCAATCAGGTGTTTTCAGTCGTTCTTATTCTCTAGAAGAAGAATTGCGGAGAAGGTGCAGCACCATCTCTTCGATGAGTTTGCACATCATCGAGTGAAATTTTATTATATAGGAGAGACGAAAAGAAGAAGAAAACATTGTAAGTAGATACTTGTAGCGCTTGCAAAAAATGGTACTTATACAACATTCTATTCTTTTTAATATGGTTCTATTTCTACTCTTTATATCACTGAAAATAATTTGGCTGATTCTTTAGAATGACTTAAACTTAACCTTGAAAATATCACTATTCCATTAAGTTAGGGATGTGTGGCGGTGGTACTTAATGTTAGTCATAGTTATCACAGTTTTCAAGCTAGCCTTCCTAAAAGAATTCATCAAAATTTCATTAAATAGTGAATGATGAATGCAGTGATCCTTATAAAAGAATTATATTATTAGTCAAAGTTAACACAGTTTTAATCCAAGAAAAACTCCCAGAAACTCACTCGCGATAGGGCTGGAAAAATGACTGGTGTCTGTAAGAAACTAGTTGTAGATCGTCTAAGAATGATTATTTCTGTAAAAAACGGCAAATATTTTAATATCTCCATATTTTTGCTTATTAATAATGAAAACCTAGCAGAGCAACAGCTGGAACAGCGAAACTGCAATTTCTCGTCTAAAATGATGTCTTCAATAATATCTTTTATTATTTTTTGTTCACAGCATCAGTTTTTCTTGAGTGTTTTTTGTAATTTTAACCTTGAAAACAATGTTAACGAATAAAACTATGTCTTTTTCACAAATGCCATGATGAATTATGCGATGTCTGAAATCCTCCCACCAATCACAAAAATTCGTGCAGTTCTCTTATCTATTTCTAAAAATAAAAAAAAAGCAGAGCTGCGGATTATCTTAAATCATTTCAAAGTTAAAAATAATGTTTTCTTCACCCGAGGCAATAACAAGAAACTGCTTGAAATTTTTCTAGAACATAATGAAGCATTCCCTAAACAAAACTGTTTTCAATTTCAGAAAATGCTGAAGGGAACTGTATACTATAAGCTTGTACTGCTATCAGCGGTCGCCTGTGCAGCACATGATACATGTGAAGAGCCACGACGCAGAAATGCTTTCTTCAAGCTCAGGCACAAAGGTTTGCTGCAATTTGTTTTTGGGATGGTGGTAGTGTTGGGGGGATAGAGGTTCATCATCATCATCATCATCATCATCATCATCATCATCATCATCATCATCATCATCATCATCATCATCATCATCACCATTATCATCATCATCATCATCATCATCATCATCAACATCATCATCATAATCATCAACATCATCATCATCATCATCGTCGTCATCATCATCAACATCATCATCATCATCATCATCATCATCATCATCATCACCATTATCATCATCATCATCATCATCATCATCATCAACATCATCATCATCATCATCATCATCACCATCATCATCATCATCATCATCATCATCATCATCATCATCATCATCATCATCACCATCATCACCATTATCATCATCATCATCATCATCATCATCATCATCATCATCATCATCAACATCATCATCATCATCATCATCATCATCATCGTCGTCGTCGTCGTCCTCATCATTATTATTATTATTATCAGCGGGACTACTAGTTTTTACAACTATCAAATATAGAATCCCTTTTTACGTATTTTTTTTTATAATTTTAGTATCACTACTTTTCAATCTCAAATTTTGATCTTATAGTTAATTTTGAAATACTATTTTAATGATAATCCGATTTCTACAAATTATTGTCTGTTGCTGTCTATGCGTTGTCTATTTTCAGATCGAATGCTGATAGATCACGTGATATTATCCCGTGACGTCACAAGTCCAACTCATTGTTCCATGGAGTGCTTGTCCAATCATCGCTGCGCTTCCTTCAACTTGAAAAAGCAGGTCGAGCCACCACATGTGTGTGAGCTAAACAACCAAACAGCAGCCGCGACACCAAACTCTTTAGTGAAAAAGAATGGAAGCGATTACTATGATAAAGGCGATAATGATGTAAGTACACGTTTGACGGCGATTCACTAGGGCCCGATTCTACCGAGCGCTCTTGCCGCCGAATCTAAATGTCTAAACAATTTTAATTGTCGCGACACGCGACACTCTAATAAGGCGCGGTCAGTAGGTTGCGAGAAGAAAAAGTTGACTTGATGCAAAGTTTCTGTTCCACAATATAAAAAAAGACATGGTATTTGATTGGCACATCAAAAGCACGACGTTTGAATCGGTGTTAGTGCCGTGCCGAACATAATTCATTCAGACGTCAAACTGTACATATGCCCAATCAAAACAATTAGATCAGGCACGGCAGAACCGCGACGTATGAATCGGGCCTAATTCGCAATTAAGAAACCTCAAGTTAGCTCGTCTGTATCCTTTTAGTTACAACATTTCTTTTGGACCTCGTTTGCCTTTGAACAAAAACATAAGGGTTGATGAATGTTTGATTTATGTTTTCAGGTTCCAACTGTATGCGCCTCTTCGCCATGCGCCAATGGAGGAACATGCTCTGAGTCATGTGATCTTGTTGGCTACCGCTGCGCATGCCCACCAGGGTTTGGGGGAAAGGCGTGCCAAATATGGGAAGGTTAGTTTGACAGCAGTTTTTCCTGTTCATCTTTAGAAGAGCAAGCAAATTATGCGCCTCCGGGCTACCGAACGGCTACTCATACAACCCCGTCTTAACCTCCGTTAGGTTGCCAGCCGGGCTGCCATACCATCCATACCCACACACACCTCCTTTAGGTCACCACCCATACCTACACACACCTTTGTGCTCGGAAGGTTTTTTTGTGGACTTCCATAAGTAAATAGGCCATAGCTCCCCCCCAGCACCCCCCTTATCGGGTCGCTAACTAAGGAAGATTTTGACTCGATAAATAATGTCTGAAATATCAAGAATAACATTGTGTTAAAGGGTATATCATGTAAGGTCAAAAGTAAGTAGGTAGACATTTCCCGTGTTAGATGATTAGATGAATGCTCAATCTATGGTATATGGGTTTTTATGAAGCGAGATTGGGATGTCTATGGCTTATAAGGAAAACAGTTTTCCGAGCGGTTAGGCATGAAATCCGTCGAGTCTGTACTCTAATCGCACATACAAATCTCACTACTACTACTGAGTTTATTTACCTCACCTGAGCCTGGTTATGGTGGTTATGGTATGATTCTAAAAAAATAGCACACACACAAAACATTTATTCATTTTATAATTGTAAACAAATAATTATTGGAAGTACCGTATTTTTCAGGAGTTAACGGCTCTAGCGCCCAGTCTCCCGGTCGCTCATGCCTCCAGCTGAAGGAGAAAGGTTTCGCCCGAGGAGACGGGAAGTACTGGATTCGACCAACTCTTTCTGTGCAACCGTTCAGTGTATTCTGTGACATGACGATCGATGAGGGTGAGTGGACACGAAAGGATTTCAGGGGATAGGGAAAGAGAACAAAAAGACGGGAGGGGAGGAGATGATACAGGCATAGGGAACAGATAGGGATTCTATTATAGGAGTGAGAAAAAAATTGAGAAAGGGATAAATGGTTGTTGCGGCGGTTAAGAGAGTGGGACGGTTACCTGTTAGAGAGGGGTGGTTAGGTGGGAGAGAGGGGCGGTTAGGTGGTAGAGAGGGGTAGTTAGGTGGTAGAGAGGGGCGGTTACCTGTTAGAGAGGGGCGGTTAGGTGGTAGAGAGGGGCGATTAGGTGGTAGAGAGGGGCGGTTAGGTGGTAGAGAGGAGCTGTTAGGCGGGAGAGAGGTTGGTTAGGTGGTAGAGAGGGGCGGTTAGGTGGTAGAGAAGGGCGGTTAGGTGGTAGAGAGGGGTGGTTAGGTGGTAGAAAGGGGCGGTTAGGTGGGAGAGAGGGGCGGTTAGGTGGTAGAGAGGTACTGTTAGGTGGTAGAGGGGTGGTTAGGTGGGACAGAGGTTGGTTAGGTGGTAGAGAGGGGCGGTTAGGTGGTAGAGAGGGGCTGTTAGGTGGTAGAGAGGGGCGGTTAGGTGGTAGAGAGGGGCGGTTAGGTGGTAGAGAGGGGCGGTTAGGTGATAGAGAGGGGCTGTTAGGTGGTAGAGAGGGGCTGTTAGGTGGTAGAGAGGGGCTGTTAGGTGGTACAGGGTGGCTGTTAGGTGGTAGAGAGGGGCTGTTAGGTGGTAGAGAGGGGTGGTTAGGTGGTAGAGAGGGGCTGTTAGGTGGTAGAGAGGGGCTGTTAGCTGGTAGAGAGGTACTGTTAGGTGGTAGAGGGGCTGTTAGGTGGTAGAGAGGGGTGGTTAGGTGGGAGAGAGGGGCGGTTACGTGGGAGAGAGGGTTGTTAGGTGGTAGAGAGGGGTGGTTAGTTGAAAGACAGGCCCGTCATAAACTTGCTCAAATATTTCAACGTTAACAAAACATCTTGGTTTCAGGTGGATGGACTCAGTTGAAGAAAATTGTTTATCATTCAAGCCTCTCCTCATATTTGAGCACAACTTCTGATTACACTGGAATTACAGACACTGCCCCCATAAATCTTCACGTCAACACTGACGGCATTCTCCAACTCCAGAAAGACATGGGCTTTGATCAAATCCGCTTCTATTGCCACAAACAGGCAAATAATAAGACATTCCACATTATGACAAACAAAGACGACAATGGACGCAAGGCCGTAAGGTAAACCTTCAATACGTGCACATTAAAAAATCTCTTTTTGAAGGATTGTCAAAAAGTCTCCTTTTTCCATATGATACATATGACTGCGCATGCCCCCCTCATACATACATATGACTGCGCATGCCCCCCTCATACATACATATGACTGCGCATGCCCCCCTCATACATACATATGACTGCGCATGCCCCCCTCATACATGCACATGACTGCGCATGCCCCCCTCATACATACATATGACTGCGCATGCCCCCTCATACATACATATGACTGCGCATGCCCCCCCTCATACATACATATGACTGCGCATGCCCCCCCTCATACATGCACATGACTGCACATGCCCCCCCTCATACATACATATGACTGCGCATGCCCCCCTCATACATGCATATGACTGCGCATGCCCCCCCTCATACATACATATGACTGCGCATGCCCCCCTTATACATACATATGATTGCGCATGCCCCCCTCATACATATATATGACTGCGCATGCTCCCCTCATACATGCACATGACTGCACATGCCCCCCCTCATACATACATATGACTGCACATGCCCCCCTTATACATACATATGACTGCGCATGCCCCCCTCATACATACATATGACTGCGCATGCCCCCCTTATACATACATATGACTGCACATGCCCCCCTTATACATACATATAATTGCGCATGCCCCCCTCATACATACATATGACTGCGCATGCCCCCCTCATACATATATATGACTGCGCATGCTCCCCTCATACATGCACATGACTGCACATGCCCCCCTCATACATACATATGACTGCGCATGCCCCCCCTCATACATACATATGACTGCACATGCCCCCCCTTATACATACATATGACTGCGCATGCCCCCCTCATACATACATATGACTGCACATGCCCCCCTTATACATACATATGACTGCGCATGCCCCCCTTATACATACATATGATTGCGCATGCCCCCCTCATACATACATATGACTGCGCATGCCCCCCTCATACATGCACATGACTGCGCATGCCCCCCTCATACATACATATGACTGCGCATGCCCCCCTCATACATACATATGACTGCGCATGCCCCCCTCATACATGCACATGACTGCGCATGCCTCCCTCATACATGCACATGACTGCACATGCCCCCCCTCATACATGCATATGACTGCGCATGCCCCCCCTCATACATACATATGACTGCGCATGCCCCCCTTATACATACATATGATTGCGCATGCCCCCCTCATACATATATATGACTGCGCATGCTCCCCTCATACATATATATGACTGCGCATGCTCCCCTCATACATGCACATGACTGCACATGCCCCCCCTCATACATACATATGACTGCACATGCCCCCCTTATACATACATATGACTGCGCATGCCCCCCTCATACATACACATGACTGCGCATGCCCCCCTTATACATACATATGACTGCACATGCCCCCCTTATACATACATATGATTGCGCATGCCCCCCTCATACATACATATGACTGCGCATGCCCCCCTCATACATGCACATGACTGCACATGTTCCCCCCCTCATACATACATATGACTGTGCATGCCCCCCCTCATACATGCATATGACTGCGCATGCCCCCCTCATACATACATATGACTGCGCATGCCCCCACCTCATACATACACATGACTGCGCATGCCCCCCTCATACATACATATGACTGCGCATGCCCCCCTCATACATACATATGACTGCGCATGCCCCCCTTATACATACATATGATTGCGCATGCCCCCCTCATACATATACATGACTGCGCATGCCCCCCTCATACATATATATGACTGCGCATGCCCCCCTCATACATACATATGACTGCGCATGCCCCTCTCATACATAGATATGACTGCACATAACCCCCTCATACATACAAATGACTGCGCATGCCCCGCTCATACATACATATGACTGCGCATGCCCCCCTCATACATACATATGACTGCGCATGCCCACCTCATACATAAATATGACTGCGCATGCCCCCCTCATACATACATATGACTGCGCATGCCCCCTCATACATACATATGACTGCGCATGCCCCCCTCATACATACACATGACTGCGCATGCCCCCCTCATACATACATATGACTGCGCATGCCCCCCCTCATACATTCATATGACTGCGCATGCCCCCCCTCATACATACATATGACTGCGCATGTCCCCCCTCATACATACATATGACTGCGCATGCCCCCCTCATTCGTACATATGACTGCGCATGCCCCCTCATACATACATATGACTGCGCATGCCCCCTCATACATACATATGACTGCGCATGCTCCCCCACATACATACATATGACTGCGCATGCCCCCCTCATTCATACATATGACTGCGCATGCCCCCTCATACATACATATGACTGCGCATGCCCCCTCATACATACATATGACTGCGCATGCCCCCCCTCAGCCAAACCTGGCTACGCACCTACATTTTCTTAGGCGAGGCGCTCATCCGCAGGAGGCGATTCACAGCAAAACAGTGAGCTCAGAAAGCGACAGTGCTAACATACGTCAATGCAATATCTCATAGTGGAATCCTTGAATCACACGAGCAAAAGATGAGACATTTGTTTGCCAAAAGATGGGTCATACAGGAAATGTTACGCTCTAGTTTCTTTTTCTCTCCCTCCCCGCCCCCCTCCACACACACACAACACACACAGACAAGCGACAGTTTACCGTTAAATTGTTTAAATGTGTCTCCTTATCTTGTCGTTTTCATCATTCAGGTGTCTCATAGAGACGGTGGACCCACGGCCAGCCGCCTGCGGATCGTTCACTCGTCTCCATGACGATAACTCTATCCTGTCTCGTAACTGTGCAAAGTGGGGAGATACCTGTGACGGGACAAACAACTGCGACTTCTGGGGACATACTTCTTACACTCTAAATATGAGGCTTTATCTTCGAGCGCCCTGGTATGTGGACCCACCTCCACATGGAATAGTTCGAACATTCGGTTGTCAAACTGGAACTCTAGCCCTTTGGTGTGATGATCATACAAATGTTAATCTTATTCCTGGCGATAAGTTTGCGATTTACGTTAGATAAGTTTAAGGTTCTGCCACTTTTTGGTCTTTTTAATACTTCCTTAGGTCAGAAAATGACTGTAGATGGTTAGTATTGCTATTGACAGACGCGCGAAATTGAAAAGTAGGAGGATTGACATGTGATATAAACTGGTTGGCTGGGGATAGAAGCTCATGTCAACCAGTTAGTTGCGCGCTTCGAATCATTATTCACAGATCTGTCATGGTAGCTACGGGTGTCATAAGTCGCACTCTACAGTGGAAAAGATATTTGAGACCATGCAATATAAAAGAAATCGTGCCAAATTGTCCTAAAATACATGTTGCGTGTTTGCCAAGTGAGCTAGCTATATGGCTTATCAATTGCATCAATAAGTGCCCAATAGCACGCATGAGCCGGCAATCAGTGGCGCACTTGAGCGCTGATTTGATAAGGTTGTAGCAGCCGTAGCCTGACCCCAATATTTCACAAAAAATATTACCATTAGGGGCATGGCTGTGCCCCAAAAGATTTTCTTAATCTCTCTTGCTTCTTGCCTCACCAAAATGACAAAATATACTATTTCTTTAAATTGCTTGATATTTACATGATTTGCTGCCAACTTGCCTGAAGTTAATGGAAAAGTTATATGTGTTTTTGTTTGATTAGCCAACTCATATTGATTAAGTAGCCTAACCGTTCGATGAAGAAATTTATGAAACGGGATAGGGGAGGAATAGGAATTGACCCCTAAAAAGGGCGTTGTCCCCATCGTTTTTAAATGGTACTTGAGTGTTGGAAATCGAGGACCTATTCCCGTTCTGTGAGCATTAACTAATGGCAGAAAATTGGATCTGACTTCGCGACCTTTGCAGGTTACTAATTATCATTTAGTGAAACTTTTTTAGCCAGGTAGTAGTTTTAGAACAGCGAGTGCAAAAATGGTTGGAATGCTGTGAATCATTGTAACCACGTATGAAGCTTTACATGCGCACTAGCACAACAAGTATTTAGTTTGATATCACCGTAGTCAGTAGCAACCATGTAAAAATTTCGTAATTCACGGCAGTACCAGCTAGCACGCCCAGGTAGGGAGGTCGTCCCTCGTACTCCCTTTGTCAGTGCAAATAGCGAAAGGCAGTAAGACCAATCAATGGTTATGGGTATAGGTAATCATTTGCAAGAATAAGGATGATAAGTAATCTTATCGCATACGTTATTCACATTTTCCAACATTCAGTTGTAATTTGACGATTTATTGATAGCAGAACATATTTTAAAATAGGTTGTACGCACATTTTTGTAGTTGTTGTTTATGAGGAAAGGCTTCCAGTGGGTGTAAAGGGAGGATGTTTTCAGGAAAATTTAAATAAATATTGGAAAATGTTGGTTTATTCTCTTCAGAATTTAAAACTCTATACATTGAAACACTAGACTACACATTCTGTATTTAAGCATATCAGAAGATAACACTATGTAGTGTATTGGATTTGCCAGGTGAATGTATAGGCGTTTTTTTAATAGAAATTGCAAATATTTGCCTCTCTTCTGTGCTTTTTGGGCTAATAGTCTTTGAAATATGCACCTGTCTGGGTGGTCCATACAAAACACTGACCTTACTTGTAGAGAACCATGGACACACTTAAATTCCCATACTAATTTATTAACATGGTGGTGCATTACGCCTGCTATTTGTGTGCTAAAACATGCAATAGAAAAACTATTTTTTCGTTACTCAGTTGTGTTAATTTTTACTGGGCTGCATAAAACAAATGCATTATATTTATCCTGCCATGGCATCATTCCTCTAAGCTGGCAGCTTGTTTGGAGTTTCTCTTGTAAGGGAGATTCACCTGAAAAATTTGGAGGACAGCATTTGAGGCAAAACCCCGGAAGGGGGTATGGGGGACTCTAGGATGATTCTCCAATCTTTTAAATAAAACTCTACCAACCGCTATATCCCTTCAATGGTGTTAAGAGATTCTTTCAATTCTGCTATTACTAAGGGGATCTTATGACAATGGATCATCCTATCCAATAACAAAACAGGACTTGAAGACAAGGTGACATCACTCTTAAAAGTTGTCAGAAAAGAGGACCACAGTACCGAGTATGCACCTTTTTTTCCAGATTCAAACCAGAATTCGATGACAATAACATTCTAGTTTTGGGTAAGGTTTCATTGAATGAATCAATCACTTCTGTTTTATCTTCAATTTACCATGGAGGCTAAGTATTTTCTTATGATAGATGGTGAATGAGGAAACAAATCTTATATAAGTTAATATGTAAGTTAATTCAAACAGCACAATACCCAACAAATGAAAAAAAATCAGCTCATTACCAAGGAGTTATTAGTAGCAAATTAAAGAAAGTTTAAAAACAAAACAAAATGTCGTTTCGCTAAACACTAAAATTTTAAACAAACTCCTCCAAACTACTTATTATCTCCAGATGTGAAATCGTCCTTTCGTTACGGGAAAAACTTATTATTTAATCTTAAAAAGCAAAGATATTATCTTTGATCGAAACATGTGAAAAAAAAAAAAAAACAAAAAAAAAAACATGTGATTATCAAGAGAGGCGTTTGTTTGCGACTAACCCCACGAATTCCCTAAATTTTTCTATGGACTAAACCTAGCTGAATTATAGTGGGAAGGTATACTTAATAAAGCATCCCTTCATCTTTAAGATTTTTTCGCTAGAAAATGTCAATAAATTAAAACTTAAAGTTCATAAAACCTTTCAGAGTTGATAGACTTTGTCAATTCTTAATATTTTCATCTTCCAAATCTTCTAAATGTGGTTCGTTCGCGAGAATAACTGAAATCTGTAATCATTGAGGTATTTTGGTCAATCGTCGGAAAAAAGGCCGTGAACTGAAAGGCCCAGGCGCTCGTTTCTCAAAACACCCGAGAATTTTCGGGTCCGAAAACGTTTTATTTCTTAAATTTGAAAAGCTGGCTAATCCTATAAAATTTATGGTATCTAAATGTGTTTAAATATCGTCAAACATCGTATTTTACCACAAAGATTCATGTGAAGAAGATTCTCTTTATAGATTTATAGAATTTGATCTTTTCCGAACTTCTCGGGCCCGAAATTCACATGGCTTAAATATTAAGAAAGTTCTCGGGACCTCGCAGTCACCCAAGACTTTTCGGGTAACTTTTTGGCTTCAGCAAATCTTCAAAAATAGCCCTATGGAGCCTAATTATTTGGAATACCAACCAAAAACTTTTCTAAATTATGGAAGCGGTTCTCCAAAAGGAAAACATGTAAAAGTTTTAGCAAAAATGAAAAATAAAGTTTTCGGGCCCGAAAATTCTCGGGAGTTTCGATAAACGGGCGCCAGGTCCAGTCATTTGTGACGTAGATCGAGATGTCAATCAAATTACATGAGAAAACATATGCGCGCGCTAAACCGGTTCTCGTTCTTCTTAGTTATTGCTGAAGAACGTTTTGTGGTTACAACTTTTACCGTCATCTTTATATCTCAACCTGGTAGTCAAATGATTATTTAACTTCAGGAAACAAATCTAAAAAAATTAGCAGATATTTTTTAGTCTTTGAATTGTTTTTGCATTGTGCGCGCGCTGCATTCGCAGTCAAGAATAGCGACATTCTCACGAGCGCGCGCTGAGAACAAAATGATATTTTCTTTTTTCGCATATAATTCTCGACTTTAAATGATTCTTCGCTTCATTGTGGGTAGCATTGCAATAGAAAACAATTCGCCAATATTTTGTGGTATTGCTCTCTCTGAATTTTAACAGATTGAAAGAAAATACGTTGTTTTATATTTTCCCGCCAAAACTTGGAATTATTCACTCGATTCAATATCTCCTTTCGCGCGGCCAGGAAATTTTTCAAAGATCTGTAGAAAATTCAAATTTCAATCAAATTCAATTTCCCTTTCAGAATTTGGAAGTTTATCTGTGCTTTGTTTTGGCTATATTGATATAAGTGAAAGGTTTTAAGAACTTTAAGAGACAATTAACTTTCATAGCTCCGACAAAAAGCTACTATTACGAGTCTTTCTTACCTTCTTTTTTCTATTCCATCATTTGTCCTTTCTTTCCATCCATCGTTTTTACATCTTAATATTATAAAAATGTTTAGTGTGTCTTTCTTTCTTGGTTTCTTACCATGACAAAAATAATGTAAACATTTGCAAACCCACCGTGTTGGCCGCGAGTTGCAAGAACAAAACGCGCGAAAAATTGACAAAGGGTTCCCGTGAGTGCAAACAGAAAAACACAAAAAGTCAAATTATTTTAAGTTTTAACCATAACAGTCTGTGTTTTATAAAGAATTTAGCAATCCCGGAAAGTGCAAAAGTATATTCATTTTTAATAATTCTACTTGAGAGACGTGTTGCGAAATTATCGCAGTGTGCGGGCGGGCAGGCGACCAGTAGGGTACCCGCGCGGTGACCAAAAAACTGAGTCGCATAGTTATTACCATTTCGCTATGACTATGGGGCTCCGCTATTACTAACAATTATATTAAAATATGTCCCTAAAACAAAGTTCTAAACAGTCGTCAGAAAATTTCTACTCAAATGCTATCATTGATCATTTAGGGGTGCTTTTATATATTAGTATATTACATGTATAGATTATTATTGGGTCAGCTAATTAAAGAAATCTTAATGATAGACAAACATTTGGCAGAGTCGAATACACCTGTTTGGAGTTTGGAATGGATGGATTTAAGAATAAATTTGAATACATTATGTGCTCAAAGGTTTAAAGGATCAAACTATTTTTTTCCTTTATCTAGGTTTTACCCTATTTTTCTTGATTTATAAACAATATATACAGTACATCAATGAAGCCATCAATGGAGTTCTCTGTCGCAGCCCGTGCTGTGTAAAGGGGTCAAGGGCGTGGGTCAAACTTGAGAGAAGAAGGAGGCTAAAATCATCAAGACTGCACCAATTTTATCTACACGCCGATTGGCATTCAATTATTTGATCCTTAAATGGAGGGGGACTACTGCCTTGTAGGACCCCTTTTGCCACGCCCAGTTTGGTTCGCTGCAAGCGACCAAGAGAGTTCTGTGGCTTCGTTGGTAATACGATGCTGATTCATGCACTTCTTTTGGGACGTTATGCGGAATCCTCCTTTTCAAGTTAACAATCAACAAAGATTTGCTTCTTTTTAAACTTAGATGAGTATTTCTTTAATATTGCTTGAAATAAAACCTTTTTTATGGATTGGTCATGATCTTATCTTGATGTGGCTTTACGTAAAGGCACATAAGACATTTGGTTAGCCGGTTTTACTTCAGAGTTTCTTTCTTCTAGGGAACTTGCCAATACTAGGCTAATGGGCGTCCCCTGCCCAAAAGTGCATGTTGGCCGTTGGCTCGCACGGAGCTCATCCGCCCTTTGACAGGTTTTGTTTTTCTTCCTGCAGGGTGACATGCCACCTCCCTCACCAGTGACACTGGGAGGGTGGGGGGGGTATCTGTTGAGACGCCGACAATATTTCTCTATGCGGCGGGCTCAATGTTAACAACCTGACTGATGTAAGAATAAAAGTCTGCAAAACATGTATACATTAAACCTAAAACATTCTTTTAAGAAAGCTTAAACTGAAAATGAAATCCCCGTAGCGCCCAACTAAAGAATGTCGATCAACCACTCCTTTCTTTTTTATTTTCATCGAGAAATACAACAGTCTGTTCGCAACAAGGAGACTTTGAAATAACCACCCAAGATTAAGGACTGATACTTCATAAATGATATTTGATGGAAAGTAGATCAGTTCCTTGCTGGAATCAGCCGATGGAAATTGATGCTTTTTGTGACCGGTATTTGCGGGAGCGTAAAATGGCGGCTTTATTGGCCTTCTTTAAAGTTGACTTAAACGATTCGTAGAAGAACACGAGAAAAGAGAGGGAAAAAAACAAATAAAAATATAATCTCTATTTTACATTTATCAACGGAGGCTACTAAACAGAAGGACATTGGTTTCTGTGATTGAATTATTGAAATACCATTTAATGCACCAAAGATTATATTTTTGAAAAATAGGAATTTTGGTTTTTAAAACAGAAAATAAAATTACCAAGCATGCCGGGTTAGTGGGTTTTAAGGGACAGACCGTAGGGTATCGACGGTTCAGTAACCTTAAGAGAGAAATAAAATGAATAAATAATGATAAGCAGGCCATGACCTCTAGGGGAAAAAATCGGCTAAAGATATAGGGAAATATAAAAAATAAAAGATCAGAGACCAACCTCGAAACAGATAGGAGGGACATACTTCATAGGGAACAAAATAAAGGCCTGACACTGGGGTTACGAAAAAATAAGAAAAAAAAAAAAAACAAGAAAATATCCAATATCATATGGTCGGCTCCTAATAAGGTCGCAGTTTGATTTCTTGAGTGAGTATCTATAACCATGCCAGTGGTACCAGATGATCCCACGCGCTTACCTCGCGCTAGATGTGATCCGAACCACCATGTACCTTCAAATTCTACTGCGCAAAATCAATTACTTTTACGTCATTTCGCGATCTCGCGTGGAGAAATATGATACGAGAGACGACTATCACGTTACCTAGAAAAGGAAATTAAGTGCGTAATTACTTAATTGAACAAGAGTTACAAAGCGGACAAGAACAATTTTGGAGGTGTGTTCCACAACTGTGTTTTGGTGGACGTCAATTACAACTTATTTTTTTTTTAAATTTTGCATCTGTCACAGCTTTAGATCGACCACAACCAGACAATCCTATAGTCATTTTTATCTGTTATTCTATGTTTAATAGTAAAGTGCTTGCAATTCGGTTAAAAAAACACCTAGTAAACATCACTTTCTAAAAGGAGATGAAACAGTTCCTTTTTATATTACAAGGATATTTCCTTCATATTATATACAGTTCAATCCTTTAAAAATATTACTACTATTCAAGATGTGAAAGTATCATATAACCATTATTTACATGAGACAAAATGAAAATAAAAATTGGGTTTTCTCTGACAAGTCACACGAGTAAAAATGCTTAAACATTTTTAAGATCAATAAATAAAACTAAACTAACTGTTCTTCTTTGTCAAGCTTATCGAAATCAAGTGGACTCATGGGATACCCTCCTTTGTATTCTTCTTCTGAGGGGTAGTATTTCCCACTCTCCTTTGCAGCCTTCTTGCGGAAATAGAAATATAAAATAACTAATGCTACAATTAAAACTACTAAAACAAATGCTATAGAAAGCCCTAATTCTACATCGTTGTTAACATCATTGCTGGCTTGTCTGGGAGCTGATGATGGTGGGGGAGCCAACGTCCCATTCTCACAGTGTTCCCCGAAATATCCTTCTACGCATGTGCATCGGTAGCCCCCCTCTAGGTTTGTGCACGTGGCATTGTGCATACACTGATGAGTCCCGGATGTACATTCGTCCACATCAAGACCACAACGGAAACCCGTGAACCCAGTCCCCACGCAGTGGCAAATGAATTGGTCTTTAAGGTTGATGCATTTACCGCCATGAAGACAAGGGCTGCTCGCGCATTCATCGACATCAAGCTCGCATAATCTTCCAGCAAAACCCCTTGGACACTCACACGAGTACGAACCATCAAGATTCGAACATGTGCCTCCGTTAAAACACGGTTGCTCCAGGCTTTGGCATTCGTTTACATCAATATTGCACCTTGCGCCTGTGAACCCAGTGCCCGAACAATCACAAGCGAAAGAGCCAATAGTGTTATTGCATTTGCCATGTACACATGGATCGGAGCCACACTCATTGATATCATCAAGGCAGTTTCTTCCAGTAAATCCTACCGCGCAAATGCAAGTATAATTGTTCACAAGGTGTCGGCAAGTGGCACCGTTCCCACATGGATTAGATAGACACTCGTCTAGGTCAGTCTCACAATTTTTACCAGTGAATCCCGGAATACACGAACACGCGTATCCGCCCAGCCGATCAGTACATGTCGCGCCATTCAAGCAAGGGTTGGAAGCACATTCATCTATTTCGACCGAGCAATTTTGATCGGTGTATCCTACTGCGCATGCGCAAGAGTAACCGGCTACACGGTCTATACACGTTCCTCCATTAACGCATGGTTTGGACTCACACTCATCTATATCCACTTGACAGTTCCGCCCAGTGTATCCAGGTACGCAGGTGCATTCATAGCTATTGATGCGGTCAATGCAGCTACCACCATTTGCGCAAGGACGTGATGCGCATTCATCGATATTTGTTTGGCAATTCCCACCGGAGAACCCAGCTGGACAAAGGCACGAGTACTTATTGATTTCATCGACGCAAGTCGCGCCGTTTCCACAAGGATTCGTTGCACAATCGTCAATGTTTGTGGAACATGTCTGGTCCGTAAATCCAATCGGACAGGTACACGAATATTTATTGATTCCATCCACGCACGTTGCGCCATTTCGACAAGGATTTGTTGCACAGTCGTCAATGTTTGTGGAACATGTCTGGTCCGTAAATCCAATTGGACAGGTACACGAATACTTATTGATTCCATCGATGCACGTTGCGCCATTTCGACAAGGATTCGTTGCACAGTCGTCAATGTTTGTGGAACATGTCTGGTCCGTAAATCCAGCTGGACAGGTACATGAGTATTTATTGATTCCATCGACACATGTCGCGCCGTTTCGGCACGGATTCGTGGAACAATCGTCAATGTTTAAGGAACAGTTAAAACCTGTGAAGCCAGTCGGACAGACGCAAGTATATCTATTTATTCCGTCTACGCAAGAAGCGCCGTTTTTACAAGGATCCGAGTAACAGTCATCGATATTTGTGCTGCAATTCGTTCCCGTAAAACCGACCGAGCAAGAACATCTGTAGCCATCAACAAGGTCTATGCAGGTCGCCCCGTTTTCACAAGGACTAAAAGCACAATTATTGATGTTAGTTCCACAAGTCGCACCAGTATACCCAGCACTGCATACACACGTCCACCCCGCCACACCGTCCTTGCAGGTAGCGCCGTGTTTACAAGGCATTGAAAAGCAGTCGTCGATATTATGTGAGCAATTCTTACCGGAAAAACCAGCTGCACAAGAACACGTGTAACTATTAACTCCATCATTACAAGTCGCGCCGTTTTTACAAGGTCTCGAAGCACAATCGTCGATGTTAACGGAACAGTTAACGCCAGTGAAGCCAGGAGCACAGGTACATGCATACCCGCCAATCAAATCGATGCATGTACCGCCATTCTCACAAGGATTGGTCCTACAATCGTTCACATTGACCGAGCAGTTGATGCCGCTGTAACCAGATGGACAGACACAAGCATAATCGGCTATCTTGTCTAGACATGTGGCGCCGTTCAAACACGGGTTAGGGTCGCACTCATTGATGTTCTCGCTACAGTTTGTTGAATGGAACCCATCAGGACATTTGCAAAGATAACCATTTACTTTGTCCTCGCAAGTTGCCCCATTTTTACACGGCGCGGAGAGACAATCGTCGATGTTGGTTGTACAGTTGCGACCAGTATAACCTGGTACACAGGCACACGTGTAGTCTGCCAAGCTACTGACACACGTCGCCCCGTAAGCACACGGATCGGAATAACAAAAGTCGATTAGGGTGTTACAATTCCAGCCCGTATAGCCGCCCTTACAAAGGCATGTATAGTTACCGATTTTGTTGGTGCAAATGCCCGAATGATTGCAGGGATTCGGATCACAGTTATCGATAATAGTACTGCAGTTGTGATCGGTGTAGCCTAAAGCACAGGTGCACACAAACCCGCCAACCAAATCAGTACACGTAGCGCCGTGAAGACAAGGGTTTGCAGCGCAGTCGTCAGTGTTGATCTCACAGTTTCTGCCTTCGTAACCATAGGGACACCTACACGAGTAGTTCCCGACCTCATCTCGACATGTGCCCGAGTTTAGACACGGAAAGCTTTGACACTCGTTGATATCAACTTGGCAATTTTGCCCAGTGAATCCTTGGAAACACGAACAGTCATAGCGACCTATCCCTTGAAGGCAAGTCCCATTATTACAAGGATTGGAGGCGCACTCGTTTATGTCTGTCTCACATAATGCTCCAGTGAATCCAGTAGGGCACGTGCACTTCACGTGGCCCATGACATCCCGGCACGTGGCGTTGTTTTGACAGGGGCTACTGGCACAGACATTAGTCCTGTTCATACATCTCGCGCCTTCATAGCCTTGAACGCATGCGCAGATAAAACCTACAAAATGGGATGCGCTGCTCGTGCTGTCACTACACGTACCGCCATTCGCGCACGGGCTCGACAGACATTCATCGACGTCAGTTTCGCAGCTCATCCCTGTAAACCCTGCAATACAACTACAAGTGCGATTGGTCCACGGTTGCTGAGCATCATGGTAACAAGTTCCGTTGTTTTTGCAGGGGCTCGTCAAGCATTTCTTCATTGGAGTATTGCAGTCCGCACCGGTATATCCCGCCGTGCAACTGTCGCACAGTTCTCCTGCAAAGTTCCCCACGCATGTGCACGTGTAGTCGCTATCACGTCGGTTGCACGTGGCGTTATTCTTGCAAGCATGTGCAAAGCACGTGTCAACAGTTTCACATTGTTTGCCGTAGTATCCACCTGGACACGTGCAGTTGTAGTCTTCAAATCCGTCAATGCACGTACCCCCATGCAAACACGGGGAGCTACTGCAGTTATTCACTCGAATCTCACAGTTGAACCCAGTGAAATCCAGAGCACACTGACAGCGGTACTTTCCATGGGCTTCCCGAATGCACGTAGCGCCGTTTTTGCAGGGGGACGGCGCGCAAGGATTTATGATCGCCTCGCAGAATTTTCCGGTAAATCCTACGGCGCATTGACACCTAAACCCGTTGCTCTCATTCACACAGGTAGCTCCATTGGAACAGTTAGCGATAATGCAATCCGGAATACGGACATCACACTTATCACCGGTCCATCCGGACAGGCATGTGCAGTTATAGGCGCCCCCTGCATTTTCGCATGTGCTGTACCCTTGACAAGGATTGGACGAGCATGGCCCAATGCTGTGGCAACCAGTGGTGACGTTTCTGAGGATAGAGGCCAGGCCTTGCTGTGAAAAGGGTGTCAGGAAGTGAACATAACGATAGTGGAATGTCAAGTCTTTGAGACAGCCTTGGAATGAGGTGATGGTAGACAAACCTAAAAAAAGAGAATTGTAAAACACATTAGCAATGCTGTTGTTGCTTGCTGATTTTATTCTAAAAATATATTATATACATTTAATGACTCTGATCTCTAGTTTCATTTTTGGGCTAGTCCACAGCTAATAAGCCCCAGGCTTCCTTTGGGCTTCCCTACCAGAAACATCACCTTACTCAAATGACTTTTCTATTTATATTATATAGAAATAGAACTTATTATTTTCTTTTTATACAAAAATGTAATTTTTCCCGGTAAAACAAATGAACTAAAACTAGCATTGTTTTCTTTGGGGGAAGGGAGAGGGTGTGCAGGGGAATGTGTCATCTTTCTGAAGGGGCACCAGCATATCAAACACGTGGTGAACACGTGTACTTAAATTCCAATACATTCTTTTCGAAAATTTCAGTCCGAAAATGGTGAGGGATTATCAATCATGAATAAACGCTCAAATTTGTGTAAGCCAATAGAATGGTGAACATTCGGAGGACAGCGTAGTTAAATGATGGCTGCACCAACCAGGCTTCCTGACTATACATAGAAACCTTAAAGATAATAGTTCTCACCTGTTGCGCTTGACTTCAAATAAGGAAAACCTCCAATGTGCACGTAAATGATCTCACTGTCGGCAACATCCAACACACTCTGTTCACCCTGGGTGCTCATCTCCATGGTGACATCATCAACAGAAAGAATGAGTCGTTTGTATTGTCTTGACCACGTGATATGGTGCCAGTCTCCATCATTTACAGTCATGGGGTTGATAACACTTCCGGGACCTGGCAGATAATACATATGACAAAGCCATTTTAGAAGAAGCCAGCTGAATATAAGAGAAAGTTGGACATTTGGTTTTAGTCCGAATTCGGAGCGAAATGTCTGCCAGGTGACGGGATACAATTTATACCAGTTAAACAGGGTTAACGTGTTCCCTAATCTATTATATCCGAATTCGTTGTTGCGCTACCTCGGCGAGGTCGTTTGGGAATAGCGCGTAGTCAATCAACCTTCTACACCAATCGATGTCTTCCTTTGTCACGTCATAAACCGTTCAATTACACACAGCAAGAGCTTGATTGGTCACGGTGGTTTGGTTGGCTACGCGCTATTCCAAGACGAGAAAATTTTTCGAGCAACAACGAATTCGGCATTAAGCTTCCAATGTCATAGAACATATGACAAATAACAAGTCAAAACATTAGGATTAGGTCGCGTTACCTGATCCGAGATCGGCTGTTAACCGCACTTTTCCAGAAACAAGGTCAACCATAAGATACTCGGTATTAGGCCCACTCGGTTTCCAGCCTGCATAAAGCAGGAGACCGATCGCACGTGACGTGCGCACGCGCAGTGAACCACTCTGCCCGAAGCGCCACTCGGTCGTGTTAAGGCCCAGTTGGATGGAGCTTGTGTTGGCTAGGAATGTTGTAGCAGTACCTGGTAGAAAGAAAAAGAAAAGGTAGGCGTGCATTTATTAAGGAAGCGAAGCTAAGACCAGCGAGTATTTATCTTCATTATAACACACGTTGCCATTAAAGCCGAGGTTCAGAGCGTCTGATTAGCACATTTCGGACATTATTTAAAAGAATATTAAAAACAGCTACGACTACAAGCTACTTCCGAGCGCATAAAAACGTTTGCTCAATTTCGGTAAGTGTTGCAGATCAACTATCCCAAGCAGACAGATGATTCAATTAAAATTGCCGTTTACATACCATTCTCACATCTGGTTCCATTAAACTCCGCCAAACACCGACATTGAAACCCAGTCCACGTAGCAACACACGTTCCACCATTAGCACAGCTTTCTGCGTGACAATTTGTCTCTTTTCTGCATCCCGGCTTGGGAAGGGTAAAGCTACTGGAGCTCCGTACCGCACTGCCAAAGTTCTGCTCAACGCTGTTTACAAAAATGTCACGCACACATCCATTGAAAGTGATAGATCTGCTCAATTCCACATTCAGCTCGGTCATGGAGCTCAACAGGTTTCCCATGTATACTTTAGTTTGTAGATTTGGCACCGTGGAAGGTGGACGAAGGATAGTTACATCAGAATTTACTTTAATGGTTATGTAACCAAAAGTAACAGAGATTTCAACGCGGTGCCAGTTTCCATTACTTAGGTCACGGCCAATCTCGACAGAAGTAGACTGGAAGAAGCCCATCACGTAGGCGGCATGAAGGCGGCCATTTCTGAGAGCTAGGCCGAGAACTCCTGGGGCAGCCTGAAATATAAAGTTTAAGTTATTGTCTGGGAGCTTTGCGACATCTTTTGCTCTCACTGGTGAAACAAACACACGCCGAAAAATAGCTTCTAAGAAGAGAGCAAGGCCGACTGAGAATTCCTAGCAGATTAAATCAAACAATTGTCTGGAAGCTTTTTAAGATATTTCGCTCTCAATGGCCAAATACAGGGAAAAAATATAATGCTTGAGCAAAAAGGCTAGGGATTTTAAGAAGAATGATTTTAAGATGCTCACCCCCTTTTCCGTGTACAGCAATATTCCGTTTGGAGCCTCAACATCTGCAGAAAACATAAACGAAATCCTGAGAACATTGGTGGAGAACCCGAACACAAGCCCACTATTCGCGTCGGAGTCAAACGTCGCCAGACTCTGCTTTTCACAAAATGTGCCCGCGAAGCCTGTCGGGCATTGACAGCGGTATTCTGACCACATATCTACGCATGCACCTCCGTTAGTGCACTTGTGGTTTTTACAGACGTCAGTGCGCGCGCATCCCGGTGTCACGTGGACAGCGTGTGGTATAAAGTCCCGAAGGTAGTCACTGATGAGGTTAAGCTTGAAGTCCTGGAGACAAAAACATGACAACATGAGAATAAAGTGTTATGCTGCCACCCCTTGAAATACCGTATTTACTCGAATAAGCGCCCGCTTTTTCGGGGGAGGCGCTTATTTAAAAGGGCAAATTTCGCAGAAAAGGCCGAAGAATGTTTCATGTTGTTTAAAAACAATTTTATACTACTACAACAGTTTCTTTTCTTTCTATCATTATTACAACTTGAAGTAGCTTTTTTTAATAAACTTTCATCCATTAAATATTTGTCTCTTTCTTGTCCAGAGTCTATGTGCTCCAGTGCTTTCCAAGAACTACATGTATAATAGTCATTTTACTCAGTAACATAAAACCAAGGGAGATAGGCGCTTATTTGGGGGGAGGCAATTATTAATAGTTTTAGTTCGAAGTGGGCGCTTATTCCGGGGAGGCGCTTATTCGAGTAAACACGGTATTGGACATTTAAACACTGTATTTTATAGTTTTCTCAACTATTTTATAGTTTTCTCAACTAGTCTGTCTACATTTCGCGACCACAAGTAATAAGGCGATCAAAATGGCCATTGATAATAGTGATAAGCTACTTTCACTGAAAGTAATTCACGGCAGAAATGGCTTCGGCCACACCCAAAGTGTGACGAAAATAAAAGTCTTTCAATGAAAACAAGCTCTTCCCAAGTTTCTGGATAGCTGAACAAGTTGCTTTCTTAATGATAATTTGCCGCCAAAAAGCGGCAACCACTGACCTTGATACATCCAACAAAGTTGCCGTCTGTAGCGATCTGGTCCCGGATGACCGGACCTGTCTGTGCCAAGCCCCCGAGTGTAGCGAGCCCGCTGTACGCGAACACAGCGGAGAGCTGAGTGGTGACGGAGCCCTTGCAACCCGCGTCACACGATCCTCCAGACACCTCTACCGTGGCTCTAGAGAGCGAAGGGATTTGAAAAATGTAGGTCAACCACTCCTTTGTTACCGTTTTTGTTATTGAAAATACAATGGTTTATTTGTAAGAAAACTTCAAAACAACCAACCACGATTGAAGTTGAATACCACATAAATAATATTTCATTGAAAGCATTTCATTCCCTTGCTTATATTAGCCGATGGAATTGGATTCTTTGAGCGAGTCGGTATTGTGCGGGAGCGTAAAATGGTGGCGTGAATGGTCTTCTTTAAAGAATAACCTTGAGCTCAAAGTCTTGTGCATAAAAACATCCAATTATACAGTCACAGGTTATATAGTCTCAGCCCTTGCGTTGCGTGACACATCTACGTTACCTGACACGATTGCACTAGCGTGACATAACTTCTTGTGTGACAATCCAGTGTTGCGTGACGTGAGCTTACCTTTTATTTTCTAGCACAAGCGTGTTATAACTTCGTGTGTGACAATCTAGTGTTGCGTGACGTGAGCTTACCTGTTATTTTCTAGCACTAGCGTGACTTAACTTCTTGTGTGACAATCCAGTGTTGCGTGACGTGAGCTTACCTATTATTTTTTAGTACTAGCGTGACATAACTTCTTGTGTGACAATTCAGTGTTACGTGACGTGAGCTTACCTGTTATTTTCGAACACTAGCGTGACATAATTTCTTGTATGACAATCCAGTGTGGCGTGGCGTGAGCTTACCTGTTATTTTCGAGCACTAGCGTGACATAATTTCTTGTGTGACAATCCAGTGTTGCGTGACGTGAGCTTACCTGTTATTTTCCAGCACTAGCGTGACCTGGTGATATGTACTATCATTTAAGTCCCTGCCGATAGTATCGACCTGCGTATCGAATCCTGTGTTGAGTGAGAGGCGCAAAGACCCTCGCAGCAGCTCCAGGGCCACGTGGTCTGGATGCTCTAAGCTCCGGTCCTGGCGTTAGGATAATTGTTAAGGTCAAGGTCTGTGTTATCATTGTAAAATGGTCATGTAGGATAGGTATTGGTAATTAGAGGTAATCATACCTATTAAATTTGGAAAAATTGTGAGTGAGATTTTCAAATGAAACGATTACCATTTTATAATAAACATAGCAAAATGTTATAGAAACAGACACATTATTTGCGTCTCTAAAATGGCGGTTTGGAGAAAAACGGTTGATATGTACAACACAGAGTCAATTTCAGAGTGCGTTTCAAGTCTGGCTTTTTGAGTTTTCTATTATTTAGTTGTTTGTAAGCGTCCAGTAATACTGCTCTGAATTACTTATTTGTGCACTGCATTACCTGAACTACACTGCTCTCAGCCAATCAGTATCGAGTCATTTTGTCATGTATATTATAAAAAGGGTTAACTAGCAATTTGAATTTGAAATTCCCAAATAACCAAATATATTTTATGCTTGTCGCTGAAAGACAAACAAGGACAGAACAAAACTTTTACCTTCCCTTCTCTTAAAGTTGTCTTTTGTTTGCCATGCCTTGATTAATTGGATAAACTTCTCGAAGAAATGACCTATAGAATTTTTCAAACAATAACTTCGGCATTGATCGACATGTTTTTGATCCACTTGGGAATACCGATCTAATGTATATTAATGAAAATAACTCGAATGTCGCTCGAAACAAAAAGATTCTGCGCGATGCACCAAGACAAGTATTGCGTACTTACAGCTCCCTGGTATAGCAGCAGCCCATCACTAAGGCTCGTCCGAAACAAGAATTCCACACGGGCTCTAGCAGGCAGCGGTCGATCTCTGTACCAGTACACGGGCATGTAGGAGCCTCGGCGGAAGCTAACCTCGTCTAGCATTTCACATCGACTTCCGGTATACCCTGGTGCGCAAGTGCACGTGTAACCGTTGACGTCATCCCTGCAGCTGCCACCATTAAAACAGGGGCTTGATGCGCACTCGTCGATATTGATGGTACAGGCTAAACCGGTATATCCGGCTTTGCAGTCGCAGATAAACCTGTCAGGAAAATAGACGCATTAACAACTCTTTCCTCCTCATTCACCAAGGTCCAATAAGATGATTAGGAGAGGATAACTTTAATAATGGCAGCCGTAGGATTTACAAGACATACAGAACAGAACACGCTTGTCAAACTATATATTTTATAAAAAGAATTAGGCCAAGTTTTAAAAACTAGGGCGTTAAAAGATTTTTATTTTTTTTAGTTTAGGGTCACAGTTTCATAACCACAAAATTAAGAAAAGGTAAATAGTTTCCTAGCCTCTTCTGATAGTACCTTTCACTCTGTAAAATAAAAAAACGTTACATTATTGTTTTTCCTTATTCGTTAGAAAATATTGTAGATAAAGCAGCATTTCAAAAGGGGTAAAAATAAGCCTCCTAAATAAATAGCACAAAGGCACCGACAACACGATCAAATACGAACCCTTTTGCTCCTATTTTACAGGTGGCCCCATTTTGACACGGTGCAGTGTCACAGTTTGTAACCAGATTCTCACAGTTTCTTCCGGTATACCAAGGGACGCATGCGCATGAGTAGTTATTCACGTGATCAATACACGTGCTTAGATTCCCGCAAGGCATGCTGGCACAGTCGTCTATGTCAATCTCGCAAAGCTTGCCGGTATACCCGACTGGGCAAGCGCAGCTGAAGTCTCCTGCGGTGTTCACGCACGAGCCTCGTTTGCATGGGGAAACTTGACATTCGTCGATATCTTGTGAGCAGTGGGGACCAGTCCACCCAGCCGAGCATATACACGCCCGTTGGGCATCGGTCACATGACACGTGCCATTGTTTTGGCAGATACTTGGGTGGCAAGTAGAGCTATTGAACTGACAGTGGTTTCCTGTGGACAACAAAACACTGTATATAGCACCTTATTCTTCCTTATTTTGCTGAGTTTTTTTAACATAACCTTTATGAAGATAATTTTGCAATAAAAAAGCGAAAATACAAAACGAAATGAAGTGAACACCCTTAGAAAACTATGGACTATCTGGTATGAATCACCACAAGGTTGAAAAGGTATGTAAAGCGCCTCTGTGAAACACAGTGGTTGCGCTGACGTTTCGAGCGTTAGCCCTTCGTCGGAGCAAAACGACCTTGCCTACACCACGCCTACACAGACCATGTAGTATTTCTACAGCTTGCCTGTAGTCTTTCTAGTTATACCACTATGGACTATCTGGCAATACTTCTTATATGGTATTTGTATATTTTTTTTATTAGGGGTCACCAGGCAGATCTCATTTCTTGATTCATTTAAAGAAATTTTGCATACATTCAGAAGAATACTTATAACAGGTGCCTATTTTTTTCGAGAAGAATAGCAATTTACGGCTCTTTTAACTCATATGGATTGCAAGCACAGAAATTCCGCAAGAATTTCACACGAAATACAGAAGTGGAATAAGATTATAGCCAGACTTTTCTCTCTCGAATGTCACTTACAATTTTAATCAAGTAAAGAAAAAAAGGTTTGCTTTTTAAAATGTTGATTAAATGAATTGAACTAAATTCATCGAGTTATTATCATATAAAAGTTTAAATGACATCAACATTGAAAACAAAACACTTAATGCTATCGTCATTCGAAATGAAACTGCCTCGTCCTAAAAAGCAAGTTTATTATATGACGCTTAGGCAATAAGCGATCTTGGGTATAATAACAAGCCAGCGACCTCCCATAAAGAAACTCTTTAAATTAGCAACGCTCTAGAATGATCAGTGGAGTTATTCGAGATGCTGTAACCACAAAGGGCGGTGAAAAAAAATTACAGGGAGGATGTCCACGCCGGTGAACCGAACTTTATTTCGCAAGCTCTACAAAAAAAAAACTAGCCGCACAACCAACATACACGCCTTGCTTTGCTCATTTTTGATATTGAAAACTTACAAAAAATGACATACAACACAGAAAAAGAAAAGTTAAGTTCTTGTATTTTTTATCATTTTATAATGTCCATATGTTTTTGGATGTGTGGAATTGATTTGGAAACTCAAAAGCCGCACGTGAAAATCTTCTGTCTTAAAGATTTATAACCGTTCTCCGTTAAACCACGACGTGAAATTCAAAGTTTTACGGCAAGCGAGGACGGGAGCAGTTTGAGTATAATCTCACCCTTCGCGGTTCACTATTCTAGAAAAGGAGGTTTTTGGTCAATACTTGTTTGTTTCTGAGTACAAAGTTAAGGTTATTTTATAAAGAATATTTGGGATTTCATTGCCAAGTGTATGAGTGTTGTCTTGGTCGTGCCGTGCTAGTCCTCGTTGTCGCAACTTAAAGTAGGGCCAATCACCCCGCCATTTTATGCTCCAACTCAATGCCGAGTCACACAAAGCATCATTTCCATCGGCTAATTAAAGCGAGTAACCAAGATATTTTCAGTCATACCGTCAATAACTCATCAGACTTCATTCGCAGAGTGCTTTTATATACTTTTAGCGCCAATTTCCATCTGGTACGAAATTTCACTCGGAAAAGGACAGTTGGTGGTATGATTCGAATAATACTTTGTTGGAAAAAGACGGCAATTGAGACGGCTGAGATAACAATAAAGACCCCATTCTTTTTAATAGTGAGCACGGTAGTTGTGTCGTCACACAAACGTGTCTTTTTTCTCCATAGACCGTGAAAACGCCCGAACTCAGAAACAGTCAAAGTTACCTAAATGTATTTCTTTTATTGCAAACGTCACGTACTTCAGAATATACTCGCAGTTTTTTAACTGTGGCTTGGTGAAAAAGGGTTTAAATCTTTTAGACAAAATTAAATTCAACGTCTCTGTTTTTTGCCTTCAACAAATCATGTCCTTAAAGATATAACATATCATACAGAACAGTTTCTTTCTATTACTTTTAAATTATTCTTCTGTTGAAGTGTTTCAAGCGAAGATAGTAAAAAAATATTAGCGTTTTTTCGTCAATACTATTAGCTCAACAATAGCTAATTAGACCACATTCCCTTTCACAACAGGCAGAGCAAATTGGTATTAAGCCAACGCAGAACTAGATCAATTGGAACTAGAAAATTCGCCCCAAAATAAACAAGTTATAGGAAAGAGATCAGTCCTCGAGACAACTAAGCCGCAGACAGGCGCTTCACTTATTCACTTAACTTTTACACAAGTTCAAGCCCCACTCACTACATCATGTGTTCCAATAAATGATATTGCAAATTATCTTACGGCGAAATTATGCCTACGGGAAAAATATCATTTAACTAGAAACAGCTGAATTCTTAAGAATTATTTGAATTCGATCCTAAAAATTCAATAACGAGCAAGCAATTGAGGTTGTTTTAAATTAGCGATATGGTATAAAAAAGCTGCGTTAAGAAGGAGTCTTATATCGTTCTTGCGTCGAGTGAGAGACTTCTCAGGATGAAGGGCGTTCTTCTCGTCACAGCTTGTGGACTGCTCATCGCTTGTTTTCTTACACCATGCAATGGCATGGCGGGAACGATACCAATTCACGGAAAGCGTGACAAGATCTCCATGCGAAAGGTAGAGTGATCAAAGCTCTAATCCTTTTTTTACAAACAGAATCTAAAAGCATCTTTCTTACACTGTGTTACTTGAATTAGACGTAAAATAAAAGCTTAGTAATCGGTAGCAATCTACTTATTAATGACACATTTTTAAAACATCGTGCGAGAATAGAATATCCGTCCACAAAGAAGCCACGATAGCTCTTCACGCCGCGATTTCTAGCAATGTGTTTACTTCAAAAGAAAGTTATATTTCGTTAAAAAGAAAAATTTTTCAAAGTGTCAAGTGATATGTTTTTCGTTACAAACGCGAAACTACTATTAAGGAGTTAAGGAATCGCGTTACAGCTGCAACCCCAGCTATTCACATTTTATACCTACGGTAAGTAGAACTCATTTTGCATAGAATATACATGAAAAAGACACTACATATCATAATTGACCATTTAGAACCATTTCAATACCAATATCTTGGGTAAGAAAGCATCGACACTTCAAAGGTTAAGAAACATGATACGTCATTGCCGCTTCTATACAATATAATAAATTGAAGGCGACATTTTTTTTTGGCGATTTATTAACTCTTAAAGAACGTCCATCTTTCTCTTATACATATTGCGTCATGAGAACTTTGGTTTTTCTGTTATAATTGGTGTTCTGGTGTTTGCAAAGATATTTTTGCTTATTGTTTCATATTGAACATTGATTGCTTTCGGATTCTAAAAAAAAAGGCCCCGGGGAACAACTCGTACCGTGTTCAAAAGGAAAGCTAATCATGTGACAACGTGATAAGAGATCTCGGCGAGTATCGCCACAGGTTTTGACAAAGTTGTCCCCGGGTTCTTTTTCAATCGTAAGTAAAACGCTACGATATAACATTTTTTCTTTATTCCCGAGGATACATTTCTCTTCACGACCCTAACACATTGTGGTATGTTCCTATTTCTCACTCAGGCTGTCGAGGAGGCAAGAGAAGCATGCAACATGGCCAGGAGGATGACGGATGAATACATACGCGCACTGCGTGAAGACAACTTCCTCGAACACGTGTAGAATCAAATACATCCAACAGATTAACTATTGCATAAGCGTGTGTTGTTATTTTTCAACTAAACAACAGAGTCTCGTATTATATAGTACAACGTTTTGTAAATCACATAATAGTATGCATAAAATAAAATAAAAAAATATTGAAACCGATACGTGCTTGAGTTGACGAAAATATCAAGCAACGAATAAGCGCGTCGTTTTTACACCAGCATTTTTTTTTAATTCCGTGGTTATTTACTTAAGTTAAATTGTTTTATGGGTGGGCTGTTCTTTTTTAATTTTGTGCATTTCGAAGAAGACACAGGCAAACACTCGATCAACTGGTTTCTAATAACTTAGTCTGCGGGAGACATTAGCGACATCGGTGTTTGATGGAAATACAAAAAAAAAAAGAAATCCCCATCTCCCCGTCTGAGAGTTATGGATCTTTTAGAGAATAACACATTTGACAGGCTCAACATAAGTTTCAGCTTATTTAAATTTTATTAGATAAAGGGGCCTGTAAGTTAAGATGTATCTCTAGATCATTTGCGCCGCATCCGGATAGATAGTTTCGGACCATGTCTTACCTGCAAAGCCATCGGGGCACACACACTGATAGCCCACCACGCCAATTTTCTCAACACAAGTTCCGTTATTAAGACAAGGATCCGATAGACACTCCACAACGTTCGCCTCGCATTGCCTTCCCAGAAACCCGTTAGGGCACACGCATTCAAACCGGTTTAACAGGTCATGGCAGGTTCCGCCGTTGAAGCAGGGGCTGGATGCGCACTCGTTAGTCTGGTTTTCGCAGCGAAGGCCTTCAAACCCAGCCGGGCAAACACAGGAGAAATTTCCTGAGAGAAAATCAAAAATCATAACCCAGATTAAGAACACTGACTTATCTTAAAAAATAAATGCGCCTTAGCCAGTACTTTCTAATTTGGATGCGCAAGTTTACACCTTTTTTCAAATTAGGTCGCACTGGACAGCTATGCGTCGTAACCCGCAATCCTTCCTAAGTATCGAATTGATAAGGAAATGAGCGCAATTAAAAAAAATATAGAATTATTATCAAAATGATGCTATGAGACTCTTCACATGACTTTCAGAGACCAGGGTTTAGTATCTATACGATACCTGAACAATACGGGATAAAACACATGGATTCTCAAAGTGCTATTTTTCTTAGGTGTAGATATTATAAAAACAAACAGATAACATCGGGTGTTTTAACGAAAATGTTAAGTTTTTTTTCCAGACTTGTCCACACTTAATCTAAACTTTTTAGGTAAAGTAACACAAACAAAAAGTTTACACAAATCTAAACTTTTTGTTAAAACTTTTTGTTTTGTTAAAGTTACACAACTGCCCTTACCTCGACCATCTTGACAGGTACCGTTATTAAGGCATGGTTGACTGGCGCACTCGTCAATATTGACGTCACACGCATTTCCTGTGTACCCTAACGGGCAAGCGCACGTGTAGCTATCGATGCGGTCGATACACCGCTGGTAAGCTGCACAGGGATTGCTGGCGCAGTCATTTATATTGATCTCACAGTTGATGCCGGTGAATCCTACCGCACACGCGCATGAGTACCTGGAAAAGGGAGATTTATTTACTAACATATACAGTACAGTATACCACACTAGTCAGCCATGCTTGAGTAGGGAACTTTAGGGAGGGTGACGGCAAAGAGGAAACCAGCGACGGCAGAAAACAATTGAACATTCAAAACCAGCACGTGAAAATCTGCGATGAATGGTATGTTTCAGCCGTTATCCACCGAACAGCGACGAGAGAATACCAAGTTTAGTCTAGCAAGGACGGCGCTGCAAACAAAACTTTGTTCGCTAAAGTTTAAATAAGGTTTTGATTATATTTTAATTATATTTTGGTGTATTGTTCTGGTACGAGATGACGACAGTTTGGGCTTTTTGATTCTATTTGCTTTCTTCGGTAGTATAATTTCCAATTTTCGTTATAAAAACTAAAGTTTAAAAGTAAGCGCCATTGCCCTCGTCTCTGCTAAACTCCTTACAATGGGAGTCTACTGACATTTATACACTCGTAAATTGAGCGCTCTGATTGGCCAAGGGTCCATGTGTTATTAAAGGGCACGCGCACGCTTGGCGTCAGCATTCTCTCAAATGAATCGCGCTCCCCAAAACTAAATTGTAACATCTAAATTAAAAACATTTCATTTTTTGTATTAAACAAATAGATCTCAATGTTTGTGCGACTGTCCTCTAATAGATGCATAGAAGTCGTCACACCTATCGCCAACAACAGTCACGCAACTTGATTGAACCTCGTTGCTTACTTGCTTTTGTTCCTGACACGCTGTGACGTCATCTGTCAGGACAGACGCACATATTCGATTACGTAATAACCTCCGATGATTTTTAACGAAAAACGCGAAAAATATTCCAAAAATGTAAAAGCAGTGTGTATATTTGGAAGTTTTTTTTGAGGTTGTGATGGTCTGATAAATAGCGCAGATTCGATTAGATTCTTTTGTCTCTTGTCGGTCGTTCCGCCCCCCCCCCCCCCCCACCGGAAGTAAACTGTAGACAAAGCAGAACGCAGGAAAAAGAATTTGTAGACACTCACCCAAGTAAACCATCATGACACGTCGCGCCATGGATACAAGGGTTACTTATACAGTCATTAACAGTCACATTACACGTGGACCCGGTGTATCCTAGGTTGCAGGCGCACGTGTATGAATTTACGCCATCGATGCAGGCTCCATGTTCGCTACAAGGCGACTGCGTCTCATTGCATTCATTCACGTTAACTTCACACAGAGATCCTAAAGAAAAGGGGATAAGTTGAAAAGTTAGGAAACAGTCATACTATCAAAAGCAAATAAACTTGTTTGCTAGTATTAAAAAAAATCTTCAAAAAACGTCAAAACCAAATAGCTAGTAAAATCTGTATTAGCTGAGCTGTACAGTATACAAGTCTACATAAGTCAAAATAAAGAAGTTACTATCCTTTTAACATTGCAACATGTGGAAAACACAGTCATACTACAAAAAACGTTATCTTGTTTGTTTACATTTAAAATATATGAAATAAACCAAGATCAAAGAGTCCAAATAGACTTCTAATAGGGCAACAGCAAACTTCGAAACTAAACAGCAAGCAGAATTTGTATTTTAGTTACAAAGTAGAATAAAGAATTTGTATTTTAGTTACAAAGTAAAATAAAAAAAGGCCAATTCTTCCTCCACATTTGCACCAATACACTTAACTCACTCAAAACTAGTTTTAGGCATTTAAGAAAAAGAAAAATCGGACAAAGATAAATTTTACCTTTAAATCCTTTTTCGCAAAGACATCTGTGACCTCCATCCTGAAGTGTCTGGCATTTGGCACCATTCTTACAAGGATTAAAAAGGCATTTGTTTATGACGGCATGGCAGCGGTCACCTATAAAATGATAAAAAATTATTTTGTAACAAGCTTTTTTCATCTACAACAAAGAAAGAACAAGGAGAGAAAGAAAGAACTGAAACTACAGTGACCAAGAAGTAAGCTGATTCTTTAACATTAACATTTCAGAAGAGAGAAGTCTTATTAGGACATCTACTATGAGTACAGTTTGCAAGGAAAAAAACACCGATTTACTGTATTTACTTTAAATTACAACCTGCAAAATAAGGACATACCAATAAATCCATCTTGGCATTTGCAGGTGAATCCATTTATTCCATCAATACATGTGCCGTTAAAGTAGCATGGATTTGATTGGCATTCATCAATGTCGATGTCACAGGTGGCTCCTGTAAACCCCGCGGGACAGGCACATGACACCCCTCCCCCCAAAGCAGGGGTACAGGTGCCATTGTTGCTGCAGGACGCTGAGGTACACTGACCCACTGCACCATATAAACCTAAACACGACCAGGCAATACAGAATATATATAGTCAGGCAACATAAAGGGGAGGGAGTGCTATTCGTTTTTACCCCAGAAATTGACTTAAACGAATACTCAAACAACCCACTGCAGCATATTAACCTAAACACGACCAACGCAATACACAATTATATGTATACAGTAGTCGGCAACATAAAGGGGACGGAGGAGGGGGAACTATTCGTTTTTACCCCGGAAATTGACTTAAACGAATACTCAAACAACCCACTGCAGCATATTAACCTAAACACGACCAAGGCAATACACAATTATATGTATACAGTAGTCGGCAACATAAAGGGGACGGAGGAGAGGGAGTTTTTCGTTTTCACCCCGGAAATTGACTTGAATGAATACTCAAATGAAAGTAATATAGTGCCACTGTGAGGTTATTGTTTGGAGAAAATAGTCCCCTGACCGGGAAAACAGCCTCCTTCAGCTTGATTGGCATATTTGCCATGGTAACAGGGCCTATTCAGTGGTGAGTGATGGCTAACCATCAGATAGCTATCCAGCCCTTTACCCATGCTTTTCGCAACCCTCAACTACCATTAATGATTTGAAAAAGCGCACAGGCAGTTATCATATCCTTGAGATCTCAAAAGGTTCCTTTGTTGAGATCATTTTAGGGGGAGGGGGTACTTATTTAAAGGACAGTGCTTTTTTGAATCATTACGGTACTCAATGAGGTCTTTTCGAGTTGATAGAGCCTATCCAGAAGAAACCTATGCACCACAAGCAATTGAAGCTTAAAACTATGTCCCTTATATATATACTGTAAGCTCTCACCTTGAAGAAATATTTGACAAGTTAAAACTAAAGCCAGGGGGAGTGTGTCTCTTCTCATCTTTTCCATTTCAGTTTTGAGATAAACATGTTTTACAATATCAGGAATGCTGCATGTGTTTATTCAAGGTTGGCTGTTGAAAAAAAAAAAAACAATTGACCATCATTCCATAGATTTTTCACAGTCTTTTTCTTAAGCACTGGCACACTGCAAAAATAATACTGCTGCAACCCCAATCTGGCCAATACAGGGGGCTGGATGAGGTGGACATCTACTCCATTTTATTAGTAAGAAAACTAAAAGTCCTGTCTCTGTTTGGTATAAAATTTAACCAACTCAACAGGTCTGGCTCCTCTTAACCACCTACCTTTTAAACTACTGAATCTGTTCCTGCACAATTGATCAATGTTTGTGTGAATACTATCATACTAATACTTTGCAACCCTACCAGGCCTGTAGCCAGAATTAAAATTTTACCAAGGCAAAAGCCTCGCTGGATTATAATCCAACAAAAGCAGATGTTTTATCTCATACTTTTCAATTGTGCAAGGTTAATTCAACCTGAGACGTCACTTCATATAAATCAAGAGCTAAACTCAAACTCTTATGTTGTGAGCATTGAAAAAAGTTGTTGGTGCTGGGGAGATGGGGTGGTACGGGGAAGGTGAGATTCTGGTGTGGCTGGTTTATACACCAGATGCAGGGAGTCCCTGCATGGAAATCACGATTCACAGATTTTAAGGAGCATAGATCCAATTGACGCGGATCAAATTTTGCCATTCCAGAATCACAGCGAAGGTAACAATCACATATCACAGATTTCAATTTGCCCTTTTCATGATCCATGATAAACAAAAAAAAGCTGTTCAGGGACCATGAAAATAACACTAACCACCGCTGTATAAACCTATTACTGGGATACCTGTATACACCTATTCCAAATAGGACAACACTCGGATAATCTGTGTATTGTAACCCACAGTGCCTTATGGGTGTCAAGTAAATAAGCGTTAATAGAATACAAATCCTGGTTTCAAAGGCTGTAGAATCCTGTTTATGTTTTTATCAACATTCACAATGCTTTCACATACAAGGATATAGCCGTTTATTGACTACCCATAAATCAACGCGTGTTACAACACATGAATTCTCGAGTGTAAGAATATTTGATATAGGTGGCTAAATAACTTATTTGCTATAATAACCTATGTGTTTTGCAAAACTCATACTTCTACCTATCAATTCTTATACAAAAATAGAAGCACTTTTTTTCACCTTCATATAACTTACATATACATAATTATGGACAATTCAAGTATATATCAACTACTCTATTGACAAAAATTCCCCGTGGTGTCAGTGTTGATTCGCACATTTTATCGCTTGCCCTCAAAAGTGTTCGAAATGTGCGCAAGAAAGTTGATATAAACGTGACACTAAAACATATTCTAGAACAAATACTTATTGACCTGTAATCAATTATGTGTGCTTAGAGAAATACAGATCGATTTATCAGGCAGCACACATTATTTACTGTCAAGAAATGTAGCTAAATTATTTATGTGCTGCTAGGCACGCTCAAATTTTGAGAACTGTAACTATCCAGACTTCGACATGCCGCTACATTTATAAATCTTCTAGAATCTATCAATTATATTCCAAAGTAAGAATAACATAAACTTAGTTCAGTCGAATACACAACAGATTTATTCGAGAAGCGAGTTAGGAGATGGATAGCTAGATGTCAAGATATCGTATTAATTTCAAGCAACTTTAAATGTTATATATTCTTACTACACATGATCTCCGATCTTTACAAATACTTGCTGATCGAAAACACGGGTTTTAAGGATTCAACATACCTTTGAATACTCTGGTTCCCATTCTGAAGTGTTATTTGCTGCGTTTGGGAGAAGTGTCATTTTCTCGTCGAGGAATCCATACTTCCGTTGATTCAAATTAATCCACCGAGGCGTCCATGTTTTGTTCCTAAGCTACGTGGGGTCGAGGCTGACCTAAGAGCTAATATTAGGTAGCCAATCACAAAAGACCAAGGAATAATCACGGGCGATAGGATAGCTCAATGCGGTGGTAAATGGTTTGATTAACTAAAACCATCACAACCACCAATAAACTGTTATGGTTATTTGCTTTGCAATTGCAGCTTTAATTCACTTTTGAGGCCACCTCCTGTGCTTTTTCTAACTCCGAAGCGGGGAGCGATCGTGTTGCAATCTGCACCGTCATGCTCTGATGACTGATTGATTGCTTCCACGGAAAATCGTGTCATTTTGGAAGCTCTGTGCCGAAATCGCTTGAGTTTAGCGCAAAGTTTTCAGTTTCCATGCAATAAATAACAGTACGGGAAAGAGCTATTGATTATTTATTTTCTGCGTCGCCTCCACACATTTCTTGGAAAGTACTAGTGGAAATGCAGTATTAGGAGGCATCGAAACATTTGAGACGGGGGGGGGGGGGGGGGAGGAGCGTATCAAAATCACAGCACGTTTAGACAAGCTCAGTGAAATCACAGGGCGCACATACCATCTCATTACGGCCAAAAAATAGTAATGTCTGATGCCATGTTTGTATTGAAAATACAAACAGTAGAGATGGGAATACGCGGTTTACTCAACACTAAATAAACATTAGACACATCCTCGGGGACCCAGGGCGTCGCGGAGATCGGGCACACATGGAGGGCGCAAGAAAGCCTGTTTCTTTCTCGCGCCGCGCTCCCTGTGTGCCCGATCTCCGCGACGCCCTGGGTCCCCGAGGATGCATTAGACATAACTCTGGAGTAAAGTTATCCTATAGCCCGTGGTTTCTGTCATCATATCGACGAGACATGCAACTGCCGACAGAAAGACACCTGCCCTCTAGACGGAAACTGCCTACAGACATCTATTATCTACCAAGCTACCGTAACTCGAAAAGACAACAACACCTCGGAAACATACGTCGGGCTCACTGAAAACAGCTTCAAGACCAGATACAGAAACCACACCGCATCATTCCGACACACCAAACACAGAAACTCCACCGAACTCAGCAAATACGTCTGGACTCTCAAGGACAACATGATTGAGTATTTTATTTCATGGCGCATTCTTTCTTCCCACTCCGCCTACAACAGTACCACTAAGCGTTGCAACCTCTGCCTCAAGGAAAAGCTGACGATCATCTGTCAACCCAAACTATCAACTCTAAATAAACGCAATGAACTCGTATCCTCGTGCCGCCACAGGAACAAAGCCCTGCTACGAAACAATTAGAACTGTTAATCCCGTCACCATTAAATTTTCGCGCTATCAATTTTTCACAAGTTCCGCACTGTTAGCTTTCGCCCTGCATATCTAATGTAACTCGCTATTGTTCCTCTTACCGCCTTAGCTAAAACTATCAGTCTATTATTATGTAAATTTCAACGTTAATAGTATATATACGATGGTAGGAATATTCTCATTAAATCCCCTGATGAGTGGGCAACCACGAAACAGACCTGTAGGGAAACCTATGTAGTTTGTATTTTTTTCTCAAACCAACACTATACACCGCTCTACTTTCGAGTATTGAGCACTTTCTATGAAAGTCTTCAACCATCATTTTACCTTTGAAATTAGGTATGTAACGAGGGAAGTGAAAATAGTTAGCTCGAAGCTCTAGACTCCTTCCGAGCCGTAGTGCTACGTGCGACATGTAGGGTACGACGTGTGTTTTAGTTTAGCCACCTCGAAAACCCTTGTAGTGCGCGTCAAATGTTGCAGACGCGACAAAAAAAAATTCAACTCGAGTATAGTTGAGAAGCATTTTCGTGTCGCGCCTAGGAAACATTCAGGAGACATGTGCTCGACATGTCACCTGTTGTAGCCAGGCCTTTACACGCTAAGGTTCCCTTTACTTTAAAAACATACCATTACAAGTTTAATTTCGGCATTCTAATACATTTTTTTATTTTTCCACATTCCTTTCAATCCAACCTAGTTCGTACATTGACTTTGCTATCGTGAATGATACGATATTCTCTACCTGAAAAAGAGCGCTTTTAACGATACACATTTACCGTTTCAGTGGCAGAGACGTATAGCGCAGTCCACAGGTAGCCCAGGTTCGATATGGCATATTAGGATTTGGGGGGTGCATAGAAACGGGCTCCTGGGTAAATAGTAAAATAATGTCGACAGGAGCTTCTTAGTTATTAAACCTTTTTTTTTGCACAAGAGGCGATTTTCTCTGGAATAAAAAAAGCTGAGCTCGCGAGCATTTGTCACAACATCAAATCACTAAATTGATAATAATAGTTAACTATTTATCCGTTGATCGCCCAAGTTCTCTCATGACATCTCTCTCCTGGGCTATCCTCGTAAAGGCGCAATATATCGCCCAAGTTCTCTCATGACATATCTCTCCTGGGCTATCCTCGTAAAGGCGCAATATGGCCGAAGTCGGCCGAGAGCCTAACAGATGTCAAAACACATGCGTAAATTTGAACGAATTTGAATATAAGCAAAATTATATACAAAATAAAATAAAATAAACACGAATGACCATAGTAAACCCTTTTACAAACCTTTTAACTATCTTAATCAAACATATTTTTTACCGTCATTATGTATACAGCACCTTAAATGTTGTAGTGTCTTCTGGGAAATGTTGACTTTCAGTGAAATATAACCACATTCATACAATTACCCAGAAGGCAAAGCAAACAATGTGGCCCTTCTTTATAATAAAAAGGGATAGATAGAGCGATAGACGGGCAAGCTTTTCCAAGTAGCAAAACAAAAGTTTACTGTACTGACACCTGGGCCGCTTGAACGTCTTATTTTATGCTCGGTTTATCCAGGGTACTTCCTAGTTATCCTGAGGAACTCAAAACATTACAAGACAATCCCAAGTGGTCCCGAGACCCTCTCGAGTTGTATCGAGGCAATACCAAATAGCTCCGAGTGGTATCAAACACTTCCGCGTCTTATCAAGAAACTTCCGAACAATTCGAGACACTTTCGAGTTGGTCCGAGACACTCCCGTATGGTCCCCGAGACATCTCCGAGTTACACCGATGTTCTTGTTGAGACAATAGTTGTACGAAAATTTGTACCCCTCAATAACTCCCAGGCATTCCAAATTTGCTCCAAGAGTCCCCCCTGAGGTGTGTTAAGTAATTGGCTCCAAGAGTCCCCTGAGGTGTGTTAAGTAATTGGCTCTATAGTTCCCGGCGAAATTGTTCTCTCCAGAAAATAATTCAAGACAACTTTTCACGCCAGAAAGGTCAGTAGTGTTTCCATATTCAACTGTTATCACTAAGCCCTTTACACATCAGAATATCGCTTAAGTTTATCCCAGCAAATACCTCATATATGATTACCATTTAGATTTTATGGTTATTTGTTTAGGCTATAATGTGCCAGTGGCTTATTGTAATAAGTTTAAGGTTTCCTCACGCAATTTATTTATCCTACTCCACTCCCCTCCCCCAACAATAACAACCTCAACTCCGATGCCTGGAACCACCGAATGCTGATTAATTTATTTAAGTGTATTTACTGGTATTGCAAGCGATAATATATATTTTACCGAGATCTAGTAAATAATTGGTTCTACTACTATATCCCCTTTCAAAGCATATGGTAATTTTCTTATTATTTTCACACTATTACTTTGTTTATATATTTGTTTATATTTTAATTTATATACCTTTATATACCCCTCCCAATCTCGTTTATATTCTCCCCTTCTTGTCTCGACCGACAAATGAACAACTTTTCTTTAGATCTGCTAAGGGTTCTGTTACTACGACCACATCACTTTGTCTTTTTAGGTCCGGTGACGCCTAACCGTGCCCCTTACCCTCGCCACCATCACCCCCTTCTCCGCCATGGGTCACCATCACCACCATCACCCCCTTCTCCGCCATGGGTCACTCTGCCTCTTTAGGCCCACTAAAGCTAAATCTACTGTACCCTTAATCTCTACTCCCACCATCGCCAATATCTCCTCCCCCTACTTCCCCTCGAGCGCCATGGGTCACTCTGCCTCTTTAGGCCCACTAAAGCTAAATCTACTCTAACCCCCTACTCGGACCGACAATATCTACCCCCCTCCTCCCCCCTTCTCCTTCCCCACAAGCGCCATGGTTTACTTGGCCTCTTTAGGCCCACTAAAGCTAATCCGCTTGAACCACGGCTTGTTCCCCTCAGCCTCCACGGCAGCCATCAGCGCGGAGTATTTGTGCTCTATGTCCTGACTGTGACACTCCGCCTCGACGAGTGACAGCTTCGTCTTGGCCAGCTCTAACTCGAGTTCACGCATGCGCTTCTCTGAATCCACTACCTTGATACTTGCCTTGAAGCTGTCGGCGTTGTCATCGTTCAAGGAAGACTGACCTTCGTCCGAGAACAAAGGGCCACATGTCTCGCACTGCCCAATGCGACGCTGGAAAGTTGAGAGAGGTTAACATATAAAGGTTGCTGGGGGACCCAAGGCGTCGCGGAGACCAGATGCAGGAGTACCTTCGCGCGTACATACATACATGCATACACGTAATATCTTAATCAGTACGAGATCTTACTGTACGCCAAAGACAGGCTGACATACATACATACATACATGTATACACGTTCTATCTTAATCAGTACGAGCTCTTACTGTACGCCAAACAAAGACAGGCTGACAGACATACATACATGTATACGCGTGTTACCTTTATCTCAACGAGCTCTTGCTGCAAGTCCGTCTTTAGCTTCTCACTTCGTTCATCAAGCTGCGAGCAGATCTGTATACAGATGGTCAGACGTTACACTCACAGGTGGTCATGTTGTCAGTAGCTACTTCACTTGATAAGTGGTTACCCTGTTTTCTACGCCTGTACTCTCCTGATTCTCAATATAACCCAAGCGCAAACGTAAATAATTTGGACGATGCTCAGTGAAACTCGAGCACAACTGCTTGATTTCCTTGCGTATTTAATCGATTATGTTGTCAGTGCCGTATATAGTAATTAATAATCATCCGTGAGAGTGTGTGGTGGGGAGGGGGAAAGGGGAGGAGTAAAAAGTCCAAAGTGCCCATAACAACTACCACAGCTCTGGGTGTGCGTGCATTTGCTCTTGAAGTGATATTCTAAAAAAATGGTAGTTTCCCAACAGAACATTCACCTTTTTGTACTCGTCAATGATGGCCGTGTGACGCGTCTTTTCGTCCTCAGCTTCTTGCATGCTCTTACGCCACATCTCCTTCAGCTATAGGCAACACAGTAACGCAACGATAAGGTGTAACGCAACACAGTAACGCAACGATAAAATGTGACGCAATACAGTAACGTAACGATAAGGTGTAACGCAATACGGTGACGTAACGATAAAATGTGACGCAATACAATGACGTAACGATAAGGTGTAACGCAATATAGTGACGCAAAGATAAGGTGTAACTCAATACAATAACAAAAAGGTGTAATGCGAAATAATAAAACAAAGGTGTAACGCACTATAGTATTGCGACGGTGAAAGGCAATACAGTAACGCAAAGATAAGGTGTAACGCAATAGAGTAACGCAAAAATACTGTGCAACGCATCCATAAGGTGTAATGCAATACAATAACACGGTGTAACGCAACTCAAGATGTAACGCAATACAGTAGCACGCCTAGGCTTCTTAATCGCAGCTCACACATAAAAAACATTAAGGCCGCTAAACTTGTCAAGGCAGCTTCAGAGCTAGTAGTTTTGCGGCTCAAAGGACGGCATTGGAAACAAAAGGCACCGCTTTAATGACCCAAATTGCGAGATTTAACTGAGTCCTAAAATATGACTTGTCAAAGCAATTTCCTTCATCACTGAATAGCTATGGAACACCATACCTGAGCGCCCTCAGTCTTGAAGCGCTCTCGTTCGTCTTCCGTCTCAGTAAGAGCCTTGCTGTTCACCCGCAGCTTGGCCGTTAGCTCCTCGATCAGCTCCTCCGCCTGAGAATCGATCAACGGCGATCAGTTGTCGATCAAACGCGATCAGTTATCGATCAAAAGTGATCAGTTATCGATCGAACGGGATCGGTTATCGATCAAACATAAAAAATTCGTACATTAAATTTACTGGCATGTCCTACATAAAATATACTGTGCGATATGAAAGTGGCTCCGTTAACCGCTATGTTGTCAAGGCAGCTTCAGAGCTAGTAGAGTGCTGTCATTTTTCTAAACTTGACTTGTATACTTGAGGACTGTGATGCTCCCGCCGCCAGCACCGCGAAAAAATTTGCGACTCAAAGGACGGCATTGGAAACAAAAGGCACCGCTTTAATGACCCAAATTGCGAGATTTAACTGAGTCCTAAAATATGACTTGTCATGCCCTACCAGCTCTACTACCCAAAATCCACCACGAGCATGGCGAACGTTACCTCAGCGAGTTTGCTGTGCAGCGTGACCTTGCACGTGACCAGCTCGTGTGCAAGGTAGTCGTTTTCAAGCTCAAGTCGCATGTTAGCTTCCACCAAGCGCTTGTTTTCCCTCTGTAACGCAATAAGGTAACGACATCAGTTACACGTAACGCATTGAAAGGCGCGCAAAATTTACAGACACGCAGTCTCAAAATCAAGTATAGCCTGGGTAACTACGAGTAAATGTTTGCGGCCAGGCTAAAGACCCATCTACACTAACAATTTTTAGTTGACAAATTTTTAGTTAACAACTACATTTGTTGGCATCTACACTAACAGTTTTTCATGTTGACAATTTTTAATTGCCGAGAAAAAGCAAACCTGCTAGCTTATGAGCAACTACATTTGCTACATAAAATACTTTTTTCCTTATATACTAGTTAATAAAAATTGTCACATAAAAATTGTTAACTAAACGTTGTTAGTGTAGATGGGGCTTTTTACAAAGATTGCTAACGCCCACCTTAAATCTCTCCACAGGGTCCTCTAGTTGGGCCTCCTTCTCCTTGATGGCCTCGTACTCCTTCTCGTACTTACGAAGCTTCTTGGGGGTCACCTGACCGAACACATCTCAAGGTCAAGGTCATATGTAATGGCTATTTGTCAAGGTCACAAGTCAAGGTCATGTCTGAAGGTCAAGGTCAAATACATCAAGTTCACACACACATCAAGTCACACGGTTCCGAGTTTACAAGCCAAGGTCATGTAAGCTTAGTCACTTCATGATCAAGGTTATGCGTTGATGTCGAATGGCAAGGTTATAAGTCAAAGATATACAGCAGATCTATGGTTAATTGCATTTACCAATGCCATGGTAATGGTCATTGGTTTACAGTGTGACTTATAAACCGTGAACACCAAAAACATGTGGAAAGATAATTGTAGAATTACAGGCTAGAATTTAGCATCTTAGAGATGTTAAGACGCGTTCCTCATTGGCTGTTTGCCAGTTTAGCATGTGGATCCCATACACTTTTAACGGTTTTACTGCTCACGCTTAAGGAGATCAGTAAGGTTTTTGATTATATTTACTAAATTGCCTGCGAGTCCATTGTACCTTTATTCCGATTGCACAGCCCAGCAGCTGCTTGTAGCGTTCCTCCTCCATGTACTTCTTTGGCATCGAAACCCGGAAGAACTTCAGGATGCCCTCGAAGTCCATCTGCAAAAGATCTTTACGCGCATCCTTGAGCAACGCTAGAGCTACTTGAAAGATAACGTGTGTGCCCTGCAACCAGAGAATGGGACCGCTTAGAACGCACACTTGGATAGAAAGGGAGTGGCGATAGAGTAACTTTGAAGATGACATGTGTGCCCTGCAACCAGAGAATGGAACGACTCAGAATCTAATCGGCTTTTGTATGGGGAGTGCATCCCTTTCCTACTATCAGTTCTCAGTTCTAAAAAGTCAGTTGAGTCCATTGTTCTTGCAGTAGGTGGGAATTTCCTCCGGCTTCCATCCTGAGCAGGTTTCAATGTTCAGACACTGACTAATAGCTAATTAAGAATTGGGTCCACTTGCGATTCCTTGATGCAGTATTTGTCTCATCTGTCGCGGCGATTTTTCTCGCGCTCATTGCACACTTCAAACACATTTTTAGACAATAAGATTTTGTACGCTTGAATGAGCGAATTCAATCGCCTGCGATCGCCAGTATCGGACAAATCAGACGTTCAGAGGGCAGCAGGCAGACATTTGATGGCCTGCGATTTTTAGCCGGCGATTGGAATTCGCTCATACGAGCATACAGAATCGCCTAGTGTGTTGCAGGCTTCAGCGTACACAAAATCAGATCCATGATGGAGTACACCATGGGTAACAGGTACCGTGGCCCACAGAAAACTCATGACTTACCCCTTTAACAAGTGTAAGGAAGAGGTAGCTTAGCGTACCTCACATAGGATGAGGTCCATGATGGAGTACACCATGGGTAACGGGTACCGTGGCCCACAGAAAACTCATGACTTACCCCTTTAACAAGTGTAAGGAAGTGGTAGCTTAGCGTACCTCACATAGGATGAGGGCCATGATGGAGTACACCATGGGTAACGGGTACCGTGGCCCACAGAAAACTCATGACTTACCCCTTTAACAAGTGTAAGGAAGTGGTAGCTTAGCGTACCTCACATAGGATGAGGTCCATGATGGAGTACACCATGGGTAACGGGTACCGTGGCCCACAGAAAACTCATGACTTACCCCTTTAACAAGTGTAAGGAAGTGGTAGCTTAGCGTACCTCACATAGGATGAGGTCCATGATGGAGTACACCATGGGTAACGGGTACCGTGGCCGACAGAAAACTCATGACTTACCCCGTTCAACAAGTGTAAGGAAGTGGTAGCTTAGCGTACCTCACATAGGATGAGATACATGATGGAGTACACCATGGGTAACGGGTACCGTGGCCCACAGAAAACTCATGACTTACCCTTTTAACAAGTGTAAGGAAGTGGTAGCTTAGCATACCTCACATAGGATGAGGTCCATGATGGAGTACACCATGGGTAACGGGTACCGTGGCCCACAGAAAACTCATGACTTACCCCTTTGACAAGTGTAAGGAAGTGGTAGCTTAGCATACCTCACATAGGATGAGGTCCATGATGGAGTACACCATGGGTAACGGGTACCGTGGCCCACAGAAAACTCATGACTTACCCCTTTAACAAGTGTAAGGAAGTGGTAGCTTAGCGTACCTCACATAGGATGAGATACATGATGGAGTACACCATGGGTAACAGGTACCGTGGCCCACAGAAAACTCATGACTTACCCCTTTAACAAGTGTAAGGAAGTGGTAGCTTAGCGTACCTCACATAGGATGAGGTCCATGATGGAGTACACCATGGGTAACGGGTACCGTGGCCCACAGAAAACTCATGACTTACCCCTTTAACAAGTGTAAGGAAGTGGTAGCTTAGCGTACCTCACATAGGATGAGATACATGATGGAGTACACCATGGGTAACGAGTACCGTGGCCCACAGAAAACTCATGACTTACCCTTTTAACAAGTGTAAGGAAGTGGTAGCTTAGCATACCTCACATAGGATGAGGTCCATGATGGAGTACACCATGGGTAACGGGTACCGTGGCCCACAGAAAACTCATGACTTACCCCTTTGACAAGTGTAAGGAAGTGGTAGCTTAGCGTACCTCACATAGGATGAGGTCCATGATGGAGTACACCATGGGTAACGGGTACCGTGGCCCACAGAAAACTCATGACTTACCCCTTTAACAAGTGTAAGGAAGTGGTAGCTTAGCGTACCTCACATAGGATGAGGTCCATGATGGAGTACACCATGGGTAACGGGTACCGTGGCCCACAGAAAACTCATGACTTACCCCTTTAACAAGTGTAAGGAAGTGGTAGCTTAGCGTACCTCACATAGGATGAGGTCCATGATGGAGTACACCATGGGTAACGGGTACCGTGGCCCACAGAAAACTCATGACTTACCCTTTTAACAAGTGTAAGGAAGTGGTAGCTTAGCGTACCTCACATAGGATGAGGTCCATGATGGAGTACACCATGGGTAACGGGTACCGTGGCCCACAGAAAACTCATGACTTACCCCGTTCAACAAGTGTAAGGAAGTGGTAGCTTAGCGTACCTCACATAGGATGAGGTCCATGATGGAGTACACCATGGGTAACGGGTACCGTGGCCCACAGAAAACTCATGACTTACCCCGTTCAACAAGTGTAAGGAAGTGGTAGCTTAGCGTACCTCACATAGGATGAGGTCCATGATGGAGTACACCATGGGTAAAGGGAACCTGGCGGTGAACATGGTGAGGAACCACTGGGAGGCGTACATGTGGGCCTCCACATTATTGTGCTGAAAGTGACTGAACAGATCTGGCATCGAGTCCTGGAATATAACAGTTGTTATGTTATTCGCCTAGCCAATCAGAATTGAGTAATTTTGGCATGTATATTCTAAAGAGGTTTAAAGAGATTGATTGAGGGAGGATTCCTTAATAAGAAATAACCCACTTTTTGGACGCACCTTCCTGTGCTTAGCAGTCTTGTCAAACCTGTTAAGCAGTCTTGTCAAACCTGTTGAGTAGTCTTGTCAAACCTGCTGAGTGTTCTTGTCAAAACTGTTAAGCTATCTTGTCAAACCTGCAGTCGTACCAAAATCTGGCCATTTATTCAGATACAGGTTGATAATTAACATAACTCCCAGTTACTCTGCTGCGTATTGAGTGGGAATCTTTGTATTGGGGAGGGGTTGCCCTGCAGATTTGGGTGTGGCAATAGGATGCAAGGGTGGGGGTCATACCTCTATCATACGCTCCAGCTGGTAGAACTTAAGGTGCAGCAGCTGAAAGTCATTCCTGAACACTTCCCTCAGACCATAAGCTGACATGATCTTCACCAACACTGCAAAGGCCTGCTCCTCCGGCATCTAGAAAAACACACATATGAGAAACGTGGACACTCATTAGGTAATGTTCATCAACACTTTGTTGTTTGTAGGCTGATCTGTGTCTGTCTAACGTCTTGACTATCTTTTTGTCACTTCTTCACCCTCAGTTAGAGATGGTTTCTAGGCTGATCTGTGTCTGTCTAACGTCTTGACTATCTTTTATCACTTCTTCACCCTCAGTTAGAGGTGGTTTCTAGGCTGATCTGTGTCTGTCTAACGTCTTGACTATCTTTTATCACTTCTTCACCCTCAGTTAGAGATGGTTTCTAGGCTGATCTGTGTCTGTCTAACGTCTTGACTATCTTTTATCACTTCTCCACCCTCAGTTAGAGATGGTTTGTAGGCTGATCTGTGCCTGTCTAACGTCTTGACTATCTTTTATCACTTCTTCACCCTCAGTAAGAGGTGGTTTGTAGGCTGATCTCAGCCTGTCTAACGTCTTGACTATCTTTTATCACTTCTTCACCATCATTTAGAGGTGGTTTCTAGGCTGATCTGTGTCTGTCTAACGTCTTGACTATCTTTTATCACTTCTTCACCCTCAGTTAGAGGTGGTTTGTAGGCTGATCTGTGTCTGTCTAACGTCTTGACTATCTTTTATCACTTCTTCACCCTCAGTAAGAGGTGGTTTGTAGGCTGATCTGTGCCTGTCTAACGTCTTGACTATCTTTTATCACTTCTTCACCATCATTTAGAGGTGGTTTCTAGGCTGATCTGTGTCTGTCTAACGTCTTGACTATCTTTTATCACTTCTCCACCCTCAGTTAGAGGTGGTTTGTAGGCTGATCTGTGTCTGTCTAACGTCTTGACTATCTTTTATCACTTCTTCACCCTCAGTTAGAGATGGTTTCTAGGCTGATCTGTGTCTGTCTAACGTCTTGACTATCTTTTATCACTTCTCCACCCTCAGTTAGAGATGGCTTGTAGGCTGATCTGTGCCTGTCTAACGTCTTGACTATCTTTTATCACTTCTTCACCCTCAGTAAGAGGTGGTTTGTAGGCTGATCTGTGCCTGTCTAACGTCTTGACTATCTTTTATCACTTCTTCACCCTCAGTTTAAGGTGGTTTCTAGGCTGATCTGTGTCTGTCTAACGTCTTGACTATCTTTTATCACTTCTTCACCCTCAGTTAAGAGGTGGTTTGTAGGCTGATCTGTGCCTGTCTAACGTCTTGCCTATCTTTTATCACTTCTTCACCCTCAGTTTAAGGTGGTTTCTAGGCTGATCTGTGCCTGTCTAACGTCTTGACTATCTTTTATCACTTCTTCACCCTCAGTTTAAGGTGGTTTCTAGGCTGATCTGTGTCTGTCTAACGTCTTGACTATCTTTTATCACTTCTCCACCCTCAGTTAGAGATGGCTTGTAGGCTGATCTGTGCCTGTCTAACGTCTTGACTATCTTTTATCACTTCTTCACCCTCAGTAAGAGGTGGTTTGTAGGCTGATCTGTGCCTGTCTAACGTCTTGACTATCTTTTATCACTTCTTCACCCTCAGTTTAAGGTGGTTTCTAGGCTGATCTGTGTCTGTCTAACGTCTTGACTATCTTTTATCACTTCTTCACCCTCAGTTAAGAGGTGGTTTGTAGGCTGATCTGTGTCTGTCTAACGTCTTGCCTATCTTTTATCACTTCTCCACCCTCAGTTAGAGATGGTTTGTAGGCTGATCTGTGCCTGTCTAACGTCTTGACTATCTTTTATCACTTCTTCACCCTCAGTAAGAGGTGGTTTGTAGGCTGATCTGTGCCTGTCTAACGTCTTGACTATCTTTTATCACTTCTTCACCCTCAGTTAGAGGTGGTTTCTAGGCTGATCTGTGTCTGTCTAACGTCTTGACTATCTTTTATCACTTCTTCACCCTCAGTTAAGAGGTGGTTTGTAGGCTGATCTGTGTCTGTCTAACGTCTTGCCTATCTTTTATCACTTCTCCACCCTCAGTTAGAGATGGTTTGTAGGCTGATCTGTGTCTGTCTAACGTCTTGACTATCTTTTATCACTTCTTCACCCTCAGTTAAGAGGTGGTTTGTAGGCTGAAATGTATCTGCACTCACGTGTAAGAGAAGCACAGCTATAAAGAATGACAAGCCCTGGCAGTAGCCAACTTCTTCATCATACACAGAATATGCCTAAAAGACACAAGTATCCATAAGTAAACAGTGGTGTACTGTAGGAAAACAAAAACCCAGTGAAAAGGGAGGGTATATTCTCAAGACAAGATATAGGGCTGTAACAAAAATAAAATATGAAATTATGTAAATGATTATACTACCACTGGTGTATCCCATACATTATTTTAAAAGAGCAAAAAAAGTAAAAAAGCAGCAGGCCTTAGTGGCAATGTACCATGTATTTCACAGGACCAACCATTCAATAAATTGAAGGTTTCAGGTATTCCCTTCAGCACTTAGCTGTGAAACATTGAGAACCTGTGAAGTAGGGCCATATTATTGCAAAGGTTTTGAGTGAAGTGGTTGGTACTTTTTTCTCGTGGGCATCGCTGCATCAAGCTTGCAGTGAACTTTTTTCAAGATGAGTATAGGATTTTGGATCTCCCTTAAATAGAGCCAATTTTCAGGAGGAGTAGAATCATTATAAAAGAAAGTACTATCACTGTACTGTCGTCATACCTTGCTGATCTTATACAGTGCCTCCTGTCCCTCCCCCCCACTGTCCTTGAAGTAGTCATGAGCGGGGAATGTACGATGAATGTCCCAAACTATCACTTGCTCCGTAGGGGATTCCTGTGGATAAACAAAGGGATTGTAAAATACTGATAAATATCACTTGCTCCGTATGGGATTCCTGTGGATAAACAATGGGATTGTGAAACAAGTGTCCATCTGTACCTTGGTGAACAGGTGTTTATAGCTGTCAACCAACTCATCATTCTCAGAGAGGCCAGCCATCATCTGCCATACCTGGCCCCGTAGAGGCTCCGGTATGCCCTGAGTATTAATGAATACGACTTTGTTAAGTGATGTCAGCTACAATGTTACTTACAATGGTAACAAATAAAACAAGTCAATATCATTCAAAGACGGTGTCAGGAAATAGGGTCATATTTAGCATTATCTTCCCAAACCTGAATGTTGGTTTTTACACCATTTAATTTAGATTGAGAGTGTTGGGCCATGTATCTCTGAGGGCCATTGCTAGGGAAACTTATTTCTGGAAAAAGTGCCAAATATTTGTAGAATGGAATGAATTTAGGGGTGGCATAGATGGTTATGAATATATCTAAAATTTGAAGATGTCATCAGGCTGGCTTGCAGTAGAGTCGTAATTTTACAAAGGATAATTGAAAAAAAAATAGCATCCACCGTAACCACTCACAAACAACAAGAGATGCCACCCCAAGACAAAAAGTTCTAGCTACGGTCATACTGGACAAACATGTATTATTCTTTCACCTTTCTGACTAACTGGACAAGTTGCCTTGGTCTAGTCGACACGTCTTTCCATTTGCTCAGTAGCTCAGACCAACTACACAATTCCTGCTCGGAACATTCTTTTTGTACCATTCCTGTGCCAGAAAGCAATGGCTCGTCGTCTTCTTCATCATCTAAAATAACATGTCGGATTACTTCCTGTTTGTGCATTCCTTTTAAACAATCTATGCACTGTAAGCATTGCCCTCTACCTTGTCTGACATAAAATCACATGTTGGAATACTTTGTGGCACAATATAATACATACATCTAATTTCAAATTTACGCACTCGAAAATCTCCAATGTGGCTCATGGGTAACACTTATTGATCAATCCTGGTCTCAGAAAGCCATGTGTATGTTTGGAAACTCAATAGAATACATTAGGTTAATTCTGTGTCATATACCTTCTCAATTCTTATAATTGATCATTTGGCCTCAGAAAGCCGTGTGAATGTTTAGAAACTCAAAAACAAGAATACCTTAGGTTGATTCTAGGTCACATACCTTCTGAATTCTTATAATTGATTAATCCTGGTCTCAGAAAGCCATGTGAATGTTTAGGAACTCAATAGAATACGTTAGGTTAATTCTGTGTCACATACCTTCTGAATTCTTATCCCCTGCAGGTGTCTGTTGTGGTGAGGACTGCCTCTTTAGTAGCTGCCCTCGTGCGACAAGCTCTGCCTCACTAGTAATGCTCTTTACTTCATAACCCCTCTCCCCTGACTCCCCATCTAATGCCTGAAAGAAGTGTTAGAAATATCAATATTGATTGATATGACAGTTAAGCCTCAATAATGAACACACAAGTGGAACATCAGAGAGCCCTAGAGAGCTTGTCTAATTTGCCTTGAAGAGTGAAGAATACCCTGTAGCTCAAACTACATAAAGTTCAATTTCCCTTGGATTTGGACCTAACTATGAGTCGTTTTTTCTACTCTCTTGTGTGTAGATTTTGTGTATTTATCTTTTGATATACCAAGGACAAAGTGCTCTCTAATAAAAAAAAGTGCACAGAGTTCAGAAGGGATGGATAGAGAGACACAAACTGACAGACACAGGCAACAGGTGGACAAAAAGTGTGAGAATGGACAGACAGACAGCTATGTAGTGTACTCAATTTTGGCAAGTAGACTACCTCTTTCAATTCCATTACATAGGTATCATGTATCTTTGGCCTGGTTAAGATCCACAGACGCTCATTTGTAGGGTAGATTCTGGCTTTGGTTTCATAGATAAACCTAACAGGCACAGTAACGCCAGTAAATACCAAGTCAACAGCTATTGTCATAAAGACCCTCGTGTCTGAAAAGGAAGATTGAGAGTTGGTTGAGCGACCACTCCTTTATTATTGTATACAAATGAAAGTCTATCAGTTAAATTGCAAGAAAACTTCAAAATAGCCACCCATGAATGAAGAACAATATTCTATTAAAAGCATCTCATTCACTTGTTTGACTTAGCCAATGGAAATGGATTCTTTGGTTAAGCCAGTATTGTGCGGGAGCGAAAATAGATGGCAAGATTGGCCTTCTTCGCTCTCATCGTTATGTGTAAAATACTGGTAAAAAGATGTGAAAAAAACGTGAAAAAATAGAATTCATATAATTGTTCTATTTTTTTAACAACGTTTCAGCTCCAGCTTCTTGGCAAACCAAAATCTTGCATGAAATTCAATTTCACCTCTTTTTTAGTTACTGTATGCAACATGGCCAGAAATATGCAGCTGGTACCTTTAGGCGATTCTGTGTTCAAAACAAGTAGATCCTGCGATGCTGGGTTCCACAGACCACTGATACTATACAGCCTGCCGTTATCCTGTATTTCCATGGAAACCTTACATACAGTAAAAACAATAAATTATAGACCAACTAGAAAGAGAATAGATGATATAGAATTCACCAAATATTTTTTAATGAAAGAAATAAGAAACTGTCATTTACAAATCAAGGAGAGGGTTGACTTGTCCACTAGTTCAAAAAGGGTTTAACTTTTACTTTCAATAGTCATAAGAAAAATAAGACCCCCTCTATGCCAAATCTGCATCAGTGATATATCTACAATTGAGAGAAAAGTGTCTCCCCTTAGCCCATACTGCAACACTAATATCTATATTTTAGTTAACGTTAAGCCTCCACCACCCCTCTTAGCCAATCAGAACACCATCTCTTGTCATGATGCAGCAGACTTACTCCTGAGAGAAGGTGCATGTCTGAGTGCCTGATGTTCCGCCCTGGACAGATCAACAGCCCAAAACACCTAAAAATACAGTCATATGGTGTACAGTACATAAGTGTATATTATACAGTAAATACCAGTATATAAGAACCTACTTGTTTTGCTATTTTGTAGCTTGATGAAATAAGCTAAATTACAATTAAAATAAACTTGTTACAATATCTTTTTTATTTCTCTATTGAAATCTATACCTTTCCACAATTATGTGTCTGTTTGACAGCTGCTGCACAGTCACCAATACTTTCTTTTGCAAATTCTGTCTCAGTTTGAAGCATGCTTTATCCCTTGACACAGATACGAAGCCCTTGCCATCATCCTCAAGGATGTCCAATGTGACGTCAAATTTGAACAGGAGGTTATTCAAGGGTGTGAGGCTGTTGTGGAGGTTAACAGGGGACTTTATCTGTTGTCCATGCTGCTGACCCAAAGGCTATGATTAGAGAAGAGAATCTCAATAGAAGAGCACTAGAGGAACAGGATTAAAGTATGAGGGAAAGACTCAATAGAGGAACAGGATTAGAGTATGAGGGAAAGACTCAATAGAGGAACAGGATTAGAGTATGAGGGAAAGACTCAACAGAAGAGCACTAAAGGAACAGGATTAGAGTATGAGGGAAAGACTCAATAGAGGAACAGGATTAGAGTATGAGGGAAAGACTCAACAGAAGAGCACTAAAGGAACAGGATTAGAGTATGAGGGAAAGACTCAACAGAAGAGCACTAAAGGAACAGGATTGGAGTATGGGGGAAAGGCTCAATAGAAGAGCACTAAAGGTACAGGATTAGAGTATGAGGGAAAGACTCAATAGAAGGGTACTAGAGGAACAGGATTAGAGTATTAGGGGAAAGACTCAATAGAGGAGCACTAGAGTAACAGGATTAGAGTATGAGGGAAAAACTCAATAGAAGGGTACCAGAGGAACAGGATTAGAGTATGAGGGAAAGACTCAATAGAGGAGCACTAAAGGAACAGGATTAGAGTATGAGGGAAAGACTCAATAGAAGAGCACTAGAGGAACAGGATTAGAGTATGAGGGAAAGACTTAATAGAAGAGTACTAGAGGAACAGGATTAGAGTATGAGGGAAAGACTCAATAGAGGAACAGGATTAGAGTATGAGGGAAAGACTCAACAGAAGAGCACTAAAGGAACAGGATTAGAGTATGAGGGAAAGACTCAATAGAGGAACAGGATTAGAGTATGAGGGAAAGACTCAACAGAAGAGCACTAAAGGAACAGGATTAGAGTATGAGGGAAAGACTCAACAGAAGAGCACTAAAGGAACAGGATTGGAGTATGGGGGAAAGGCTCAATAGAAGAGCACTAAAGGTACAGGATTAGAGTATGAGGGAAAGACTCAATAGAAGGGTACTAGAGGAACAGGATTAGAGTATTAGGGGAAAGACTCAATAGAGGAGCACTAGAGTAACAGGATTAGAGTATGAGGGAAAGACTCAATAGAAGGGTACCAGAGGAACAGGATTAGAGTATGAGGGAAAGACTCAATAGAGGAGCACTAAAGGAACAGGATTAGAGTATGAGGGAAAGACTCAATAGAAGAGCACTAGAGGAACAGGATTAGAGTATGAGGGAAAGACTTAATAGAAGAGTACTAGAGGAACAGGATTAGAGTATGAGGGAAAGACTCAATAGAAGGGCACTAGAGGGACAGGATTAGAGTATGAGGGAAAGACTCAATAGAAGGGTACCAGAGGAACAGGATTAGAGTATGAGGGAAAGACTTAATAGAAGAGTACTAGAGGAACAGGATTAGAGTATGAGGGAAAGACTCAATAGAAGGGCACTAAAGTAACGGGATTAGAGTATGAGGGAAAGACTCAATAGAAGAGCACTAAAGGTACAGGATTAGAGTATGAGGGAAAGACTTAATAGAAGGGTACTAAAGGAACGGGATTAGAGTATGAGGGTAAGACTCAATAGAAGGGTACTAAAGGAACAGGACATTAGAGTATGAGCGAAAGACTCAATAGAAGGGCACTAAAGGAACGGGATTAGAGTATGAGGGAAAGACTCAATAGAAGAGCACTAAAGGTACAGGATTAGAGTATGAGGGAAAGACTTAATAGAAGGGTACTAGAGGAAAAGGATTAGAGTATGAGGGAAAGACTCAATAGAAGGGTACTAAAGGAACAGGATTAGAGTATGAGGGAAAGACTCAATAGAAGAGTACCAGAGGTACAGGATTAGAGTATGAGGGAAAGACTCAATAGAAGGGTACTAAAGGAACAGGATTAGAGTATGAGGGAAAGACTCAATAGAAGAGTACCAGAGGTACAGGATTAGAGTATGAGGGAAAGACTCAATAGAAGAGTACTAAAGGTACAGGATTAGAGTATGAGGGAAAGACTCAATAGAAGAGCACTAGAGGAACAGGATTAGAGTATGAGGGAAAGACTCAATAGAAGGGTACTAAAGGAACAGGATTAGAGTATGAGGGAAAGACTCAATAGAAGGGCACTAAAGGAATGGGATTAGAGTATGAGGGAAAGACTCAATAGAAGAGCACTAAAGGTACAGGATTAGAGTATGAGGGAAAGACTCAATAGAAGGGCACTAAAGGAACGGGATTAGAGTATGAGGGAAAGACTCAATAGAAGAGTACTAAAGGTACAGGATTAGAGTATGAGGGAAAGACTCAATAGAAAAGCACTAGAGTAACAGGATTAACGTATGAACATAGACTCAACAGAAGAGCACAGCTACTGTTCAGCATTAGAGCAAGAAACGAGAAAATAAGCAAAAGAATCTAAGGTAAGAGTAAAAAGAGAACATCAATAAAAAAAACTAGAGCAGTGAAACTACAATTTAAGACTATAAAACAGACAGTACTGTTTGTTCGATGTAATATACTGTACGTGTAGAAGTAGCTATAGACACAATAAGATGGAGAAAGAAAAAATGACACTAAATGAATAGGAAAGGGAATTGCAAATGATTGATTGATTGATTCGTTGACTGATTACCTGTAAATGAAAAATACATTCTCAAAAGGAAAAGGAGAACAATTATTAGAATTTAATGATAGACTATCAATAGAAGAGTGCTTTAGAACAGAAAATAAACATGGTCAATAATAAAACATGAGATGGGAAGGTTGGGCAAGAAAACAAGAGGAGGAGATGATAAATGTAGACAGACAGATTCCTTATTTTAATAGTATTGTACTAAGACTCACCTTTCTATGCTTTTTAAATGCCACTGAAAAGCTTTTTAATATTTTTCCAGCCTGGAAGATGAAAATAAAACATTGCTAATTTAGTTAGTAATTCTGGAAGTGAGGCATGCATGAAGACACAACAGGAAATGCTCTAGACATAAAGAGCTTCTTCATTTAGTTATGTTTCGTATATTAGACATAATGTATGCAAAACTCCCTGAACATGCATTAATGAAAGTGATAACTAATTTTTCGAACCCTCTGGGTTTTCAAGCTCAATTCCAGAAACATCTTCTTTACAGCAGCAAGAGTCACAGGATTTTTTTGTGGGAGGCGCTTATTCATATTTTTTCCCTTTGGTGAGGCACTTACAATGTATTTGGGGGAGGCACTTGAGCATTCGAGCAGTTAGCATAGACCTTAGTCAATATTGTTAACATTACCTAGTGGTGTAAGCACTCACCATTTCTGGCTCTTTGCACTTGAATACATGACAATGGAATATGTCTGTATCCCCATGTACAGTGTTGAAAGCAAAACAGTCTCTCTCTTGACCATCAACATCACCACGCCCACAAAATATAATCCTCTGCACCCTGTATGTTGCAATGTCAGAATTGGTCTCAGGGTCTACTAGTCTTAGCTTTCCCTTAGAAGTAGATCCAACAACAAGGTCTACATCTATTGTCACTTGGGATTGCTCCCGCAGTATCACCATGGTGCGCTTAAGCTCAATCTCACTCACAGGGGCATTAACAGTTGACGACCCTAGGTACATAATTCCTGAGAATCTAGCTGCATCTTCATCAATTTCATCCTCCTCCCCACTACCAACATCTGTTGACGCCCTGTTGCGCAGTGTCTCATCATCAATAGTGGTGTCATTTGTTGTAGATGTTGTGATTGCTGAAGATGCCCTCTCCCGGTTATCTATAACATCCTTTACTTTATTGCCATCCTCTTTCATTTCACTTTCCTCCTCATTCTCAGTTAGCTTGCTGTCACTAAGTTGGCCTATTCCACTATCTAATGAATACCTATTTGTCTCATCTTCAACTCTACCATTTTCTTTCCCAGGAATTTCCTTCCTGGCGTCCTCTACAAGTTGTGTCACTTCTTCATCTGTATAATCCTTATCCAGAGTAGCTTCTGTATCTGGGATGTTCACCTCGGCAAAACTCCCAATGCTGCTTGCCTGAGACTTGCTTTTGCCAGATGTTGTATCTGAGGCTGTATCAATATCTGGTGTGGCTAGCATTATAAACTCCTGCTCACCATTTGATTTCTGGCTACTTGGACTGCTGGGACTACTATTAACAGCTACTTCCTCTGCCATGCCAGTGGTATATCCAGCTTGAAATGTGTCAATAATGGCACCAGGCAGGCTACAGCTTGCTTAATTACTCCTAAATTAAATATTATATTTCAATTGGAAATATTATTTCGGTGAATGTAGATCTAAGGGAATATTTTCCCTGTGTTTTGTTCTTTCCCCTTTAGTTGGCTTTTAAAGAAAGTGGGTTATCTTTTTTCATTCAGAACACCAAATATGCACGTGTAGATGACATTCGATAAGATTCCTTTTCACTTCCACTAACGAAATGTTTTTTTGACAGGTGATTGCGTTTAGTAGCGTGTGTCGAGCGGATTCAACTGAAGACAAATTCTGTCCATAAATTCCCAAACTAGCGTTGACTTGAATGCCGGCTCTAAGAAGATTCTCGAGGAAGCAGTCTTTTCGCCAATACAGGCTAAATTCCCACGACGATTTAAAATTGACGAAAACTTTTCACTGACATTTAAATGTACCTATTATAATATCGGTATTTGATCTGAATTCCGTATCGTAATGTCTTGATTTTTTCCAAGAACGACGGTAGGAAGTGCTCACTTTGGGAGTGACAATTTTTTCGCAGGTTCTTCTTATCTTCCTATCTCGCACACGAATTATTCACGGCGAAGTCCACACACTGCGTGAATTTTCCACATCGTCGGGGCTCTTTTGTGATTATTCTCCTACTGTCGAGCAAGCGAAGCACGACTTGTCACTTACCAAAACAAAATGTCTGCTTCTGGGTCTACGCCAGCGTGGCATCCTGGGATATTACGCCCGCGCACTCGCAAACCTACGCGCGACCCGAACACCCGAGCCGCCAGCGGAGAGTTTCGGATGTTAAGCGATAATTAACAAAAACATCACAAATAACTCAGATCTGTGAGTTTATTATGTTAGTCCCTATCATGAGTCAGAACATTGTTGAGGGATCAAACTCAATGATTACCACAATGTTCTGTTAGTCCGTACCTTGATAAGCTCAACGACATATTATTGATAATTTCCGGGCAAACTTCGACTAAGCCAAGCAAAATAATTATGGCAGCGTGCAGAAGTACAAAGCTCTTTAGGATTTCAAGGATAAATATTTCTAATGGTGAGACTCATGTTATTCCTCTCTATTTATAAGCACTAGTTAATCTTGAATCTCTCTATTTATTTTTAATTCAGAAAGGTTTGTGGAAAAATCTCTCGGATTTGGCGGGGCAAGACATCTATCCGTATATAAAAACAAGACATGTGATGTTAAATTTTCAACGAATAACCTGGAACCCAAGACCTCAACCAGACGACACGGAGGCAAGTGTTGACTAAACATTCTTATTTTACATTACAAGCAATATGTTTAAGTTCCAATTCTGATGATGCGTATAAATATAATGATGACCACAATATACCCCCCCCCCCCCCACACACACACACACACATACCCTAACCCTTACTCCTCACCAACCTAATCTGTCAAACAGACAAGGTCAAAATGAGGACAACTTAAGATACCCACATCATTTTCTGCAGCCAAATAAATCCCCATATAATGTAGATGGAACCCCCCCCCCCCCCCCCCCCCCCTCCGAATGTGTTGGACAAAAAAACTATATCTATCCCTACTAACCTGCTAGTACCTTCCTAAGGATAAAGCGGGAGGATCCTGTTTCAGAAAATCCCCTGGTCTCCAAGATAGAGGTTCTTAGATATAATCTGGATAAGAATCTTTGATTATATACTGTTATAGTTTGAAGCAGATTGCTGATTTTGACGTACATAAGAGGGGCAACAAAAACATACTACAAATTAGGCAATGTAAAGTTGATAGCTATCCATGTTTATTCTTTATTTTTTGGCAGGATGTTAGGTCAAAATATTTATTTAAAAAGTATTTGTTGATAAAAATTGTTTGTCTGGTTTTCTTCATAGGTTGCTGGTTCCCAATCTCACACTTTTGCTCTAGCGGCAAGTACTCATTAAATCAAGGTAGAAGTGAAAGCATCCACAATATGGCCCAGTTTTACTTATTTCCCTGTCTGTTATAGTATTAACTTACAAATGGTATGCTGATGTTTTCTGTCAGATAATTTTAACAATCTAAACAACAAAGGTTCCCCGCCAGACATTGCCGAGTACATTGGCCAGCCAATCCATGCCACCCACCCGCATCTGGTGGGAGATGGAGAACGTAAGTAAAGGATGTGATGGTAGTGATGATGTGATGATGATGCTGTCACTGTTGATTATGATGATTTTGATTACATGTATAATGATGTCAACCTGATAACGAGTATTTTGATTTCTCTTATGATAATATTTTATCTTATATACTAGTTAATTGATTTGTTTATTTTATATGTGTAGCAATGTTGTTTCTGTTTGTTATTATTATTGTTGTTGTTGTTATTATTACGTGTACATATTTTATTTTTTCTGAATTTTGAATAAAGTTATAATAGTATTTAATAAAATATTATTAATATTATTATTATCATCATTATCTTTACTTAATGAGCGCCACTAGGATAATATTTTTTTTAATTTTCATATCTTTTTATCATTTTCACTATTAGAATTATTATTATAATGTCATTATTATCATCATCACTATCACTATCATTATCATTATCACTATCACTATCACTATCACTATCACTATTGTTATCGTTATCGTTATCACTATCACTATCATTATCGTTATCATTATCATTATCATTATCATTATTATTATATTAAACAATAAAAACAATTCTTAATTTAAAAATGATTCTGATAATTCACATTCAACCATTCCTTCTCTTGTGTATTATCTGTAATTGTAACACACCTCCTCACCAGTTCCATTGAAAGGCTCTTTCCCACCTGCTTCTTGTGGTAACAACAGGTGGCAGACAAACTTTAGACTTTAACTCATCATCCAACAACTCTGATCTTTTGTCATCCCACCTTGTTGAACTAAGGGATACAATACCACAAGACTTCTAAGACAGCTTTTTGAAAAAGTATTTGATTCCGTATTGAGAGAGACATGCTTAACTTGAAAAGATTGAGGAATTATTTAAAAGATGAATAATGTTAGTCAGATTTCATCCTGTGAAAGTAGCTTCTGGAGCTGTGACAATCTTTGCTATTCTTTGTGTTCTCTTCTATCATTTAAACCATCATCAAAAAGAAGACATCCGATCAGAGTTTAGTAATGGATACTCTTTGTTGCCATGGAGATCTGGAAAAAGGTCTGGAAAATTCTCCGGGGATAGTCCATTTGAAATAAAGCCAAGTAAACCTGGTGCAGTTGATGTTTTTCCAACCACAAGAACAAATAAAGGGGAATAAACACATGGATAATGGTCAGAGTCCATCTACTTGTGAAAATAGCTTTTGGAGCTGTGACAGTTTTTGCTATTCTTTGTGTACTCTGCTATCATTTAAACCATCATCAAAAAGACGACATTAGTACAAAGTTTGTTATGAGAACTATTGGATACTCTTCGTCCACATGGAGATCTACAGAAGGGTCTGGGACATTCTCCAAAGCTGGACTTTTTGATAAGAAACTTGGTAAACCTGGCATGGTGGACATGTTTCCGACCCCACGACCCAAACCAAGGGGCATCCCATTAGATACATTTGGTATGTCAGAATAACTGACTTGGGGAATGTTGAATTAGAAAACATCTGAAATATGGTTTGATAGAGCAAGCTTGATAAAGTGCTGAAAAAGCTTGCCTGTAACAAATAGCACAGTTTTGCAGAGTTAGATTGTTGGGAATATTTTTTTCTTACTGGTGAATTATTGATATTTGTTTTTTAATTGTTACACAAACCCCTTTAAGTAACAAAAGGCTTTCTTGTCTTACAGTGACACCTGGAATTACGAAAAAAGAGTACAAAGACCGGAGACACAAACTCATGAGGTGGGGATGTAAAATGTGATGTGTTGATTGTGATCAGAGATACCTTTGTACTTGGCCATGACATGGAAAGTGCTTTCTCTTCTTATAGTGATGTGAATTTATTTATCACAGCTTGCTGTACAATACTCATTTTGGAGAATTGCATGACAAACACCTTGTCATCATACCAGGAAATCCAAACCAGTTCATGTCTACCGACATACCGTAAGAACTAACAATTCTTATTTATAATAAATTTCACTGGCTGTTCCTCCCTCCCTTTCCCAACCTTTTGGGTTGTGCTGTGTTTTTGTTGTTGTTGTCATTTTTATTTGGGGGGGGGGGGGCAGAGGGCAAATTTTTTGTGCTAAGTATCTTTTGGGTACTCTCAGACTGTCCTTTCTTTGCATACATCTATTTAGAAAATTGTGACAGTTCACAGAAGACCAAACACGCAAGTTTGCCGTTTCATCACAGTATATAAACGGAAAGCTTGCTAAAGTGAGACAGAAAGTTTGCGCTTGCGCAACGGAAAGCACCCAAACCCAAAACGGAAAGTTCTCTCTTGCAAAGGGAAACTTCACACTCGGATTAAAACTGTATGCAAATGAAGCCATGTTTGGTTTTCTTGTGAAATGTCACAATTGTTGCTTGTGTGTCTACGAACAAAAATACAGCCCAGTCAACCTAGTGTTTTACCAAAAAGTAATTGCAGCACAAGTAATTTCACTCTTAAATGACAGAGTAGTATTGGTATTGGATTCTTTAGTTACAGGTATTCATGAGCACACTTGCAGGGTGATCTCGTCAAGAGTGTGTTTGCGGAGGGCTAGTGCACCATCAATAACAATATTATAATAACAGATGGTTGACAAAAGACATTGTTTATTGTCACATTTCAAGATGTTCCCCCACGAGAACTTTTGGGAACTTTTGGGATATTGTTTAGAATGTCTTTTCTTATCATTTAGCAGTCAAAATTGTTTGTGTTGCAATTACTTTTTGGTAAGGCTATAAATTTGCATAGATTGACTCGGGGCTATTTACAGAGTACTTGAAAATGTGGATTAATCATGTGATGAGTTAATTTATCGTTGGTATTCTTACGAAAGATACAAACAGCAGTCAGTCTTCCAAATGGGCATACAGGTATATACAGTACGTAGCTGTATTTTTGTTGATCATTCTAAATCCCATATCTTTTGTTTTCCAGGTATCCATTCAGGCAGAACACAGACTTCTTGTACCTCACTGGTTTTCAAGAACCGGATGCTGTGCTACTCTTAGGTAATAAAAAGGCTACTTGTACATCACTGGTTTCCAAAAACCGAATGCTGCTACTCTTAGGTAATAAGTCTGTGTACTTCTATTGCCAAGTCTGGCCATAGGAGGTGTGTTTGTGTGTGTCTGTGGGGGGAGGGGGGGCACATGAAGGTTGTATTTAATCATATCTATAGATATGATTAAGTATTAAAGGGAAAAAATACAGTGCTATAGCCTATAGGCATGATTGTGTCAGAGTTGGGATTAAATTGGAGTTCTGAGCTTCAACCATTTAAGCTTTTTTCTTCTGTTTTTTTTTCTTCTGGTTTCAGAGAGTAAGGATGGCCTCTCAATGCCATACCACGAAAGCTTACTTTTTGTCAGACCTCGAGACAAAAAAAGGTTCTGTGGATAACTTAAAATACCCTTATATTTTTCAGATGAGTATAAGTTCCTGGCTTGTTCAGCTTCCTTGAGTAGATAGATCTGCAAATGTAATTTTCAGGCAATACTGTAGCATGGCCCCACCTTGAGTAGATAGATCTGCAAATGTAATTTTCAGGCAATACTGTAGCATGGCCCCGCCTTGAGTAGATAGATCTGCAAATGTAATTTTCAGGCAATACTGTAGCATGGCCCCGCCTTGAGTAGATAGATCTGCAAATGTAATTTTCAGGCAATACTGTAGCATGGCCCCGCCTTGAGTAGATAGATCTGCAAATGTAATTTTCAGGCAATAGCATGGCCCCACCTTGAAAACTTTGTCTTTTAGAGAGTTTAGTTTTGCAAAACATTTTTTTCATTTGATTGACATTACAAACAATATACATCACAATTGACAATTGACCCAACCCATTCATCTTGCTGCCTTTTTTTCCTAAATTCTTACTAAAATGCCTCAATATTGCAGATTTTGTTTGATCTCGTTTTTACTAAATGACTTGTTTTGTCTCTTTGTGTAGAGAAATGTGGGAAGGTTCCCGTGCTGGTATTCAGGGTGCAATCAACATATTTGGTGCAGACGAGGTATTCACATAATCAAACTTTTTCTTGCTACATAGTCAATTCATGTTTTTCTACTTTGATGGTAAATGTAGATTATCATGTTTGTTTCTTTTCTAAAAGGCATATTCTGTGAACGACTTATCATCTATTCTACAAGAAAGGTATAGTGCATTATGAACATGTAGCCAGGATTTGCAGAGATAGGGAGATAGGGAGTGCACAGTCATTGTGTAGAATAAGGAGGGGGGTTAACCCCCTCCCCCCCATGGGCTGCCTTTTTTATAGTTTTCATTGTGTCTGTTCATGTCAAAATTCTTAAGCTAGATTCGCTCCTGCACATATAGCATTGAAACATGTTCCCTATTGCTTGATGGCATTTTCTTAGTGACAAGACGATAGCCTAGTTTTGATACAGTCACCAATGCATACAAACAATAACCTCTAGTCAGGCTTACTTTAATTAATGGTGAATGGTTAGAATAGAGAGAACAGAGCTCCAAATTGACACTTGTGTCTTGTGTGTACTGGTGTGTATATTGAACCTGGGCTATTGTTAGCATCACTTAAGGGTGTACTGACATTAGTGTTGCTCAGTAACCACGTTGCTACGCTGGTGGCGTTGAGCGCGCGCATATACATTACACGGAATTCGTCATTTCAAGCTTTCCTGAAGTAAAAGAAATAAAAATTTGTGTTTCAAGTTCCAAAAAATTGACTTTAAGTTGATCTCAGCCTTTTCGGGTGAGGATATTTCCAGTATTTCGTAAAAACGAAGATTAAGCGAAGATTTAGTCAAGCCAACCATTTTGAAGCCAAAGTTTTCAATTTTCACTACCTGCGCGTGCTGCAAAAACCAAACGCTTGCGCACGCACTGAAAATTTTATTTCAAAGTAGCGCGCACTGTATCAGAATTTTAAAATACTTTTTCAATTTTCATCATGACATGACGTATATTGTTCCTTTGAAGTGTAAATACCACGAAACACTATTGGAATTTGTTTTTAAACTTAATTTCAATTTCATATTTTGAGATATCAGTGTGTCTGAGCAGGCTGAATGAGCACACGCGGGCTTTGTTTCATTTCCGGTTCTGCGTTTTCTTAAAACTTTTTTAGAGCCAAGTTATTTCAAAATGCAACATTCTTTCTGTATTCCTTTTTTTGAAATTCTCCTTCATATAGCCAAGCATGGATTTAGCGTTAATCTAACAGAAACCAAAGTTATATCAAATAATCTGGATTTAAGGACCTTTGAAAAATCATAAAAAAACAATAACTCAATCATTTCTAAAATGCATGCTTGGCTTAATGCACCCATCCCTCAAGATTCATAAAACGTATTCAGTATTTGTTTTCGAGCAATTTTACTTGAAATATCTGCTTTTATATGTATCTATGACGTCACATTATGACATCACTGGGCAACGTCATCATAATAGTCAGCACACCTGTGGTGGTCAACTTGGCAAATATCAGACCCTTATGACTTTCTAAAAGGCTTTTCTATATGCTATATTTAATTTTCCTTAGCAACAGATGTCAGTACACCCTTAAAACCTGCCTCAACGTTGGAAACATGGCAAATGATCAGGCCCTTCACAATTGCCTGCCTTGCTACACGAGACCACATACACAGCACCTGCACAATATCAGCACAAAAGACATGGGACTTGCTGTAGGTCTCTGATAAGTTGCTGGCTAGCTGCACAAACCAAACGGGATTTCTATTTCCGCCTAGATGCCCTGGAGTCTTCTGTTATTGTAAAATATTTGTTTTTTAGCAGCCTGTACCCAAAAAGAAATTTTCTCAGCAATATGTAAACTGTGATTTGGAGGGCAAAGCCACGCCCCTTCTGATGAAGCCTGTACTAATTTCCTTATATAAAGAAATATATATATCTTATAATGCTCGTTTATTTCAACCGTTTGCAGTTCTTTTACAACTGAATTACCGGTGGGGTCAGCTAACTACAAAATACATTACACCATACATAATTCATAATAACATTAAATCCCCAGCATATTGCGCTGAGACGAATTTGGAAAAACGGTCCGTGCGACCCGGAACCACACTATGTGCGCGCTTAGATCTTAGGGAGTATGACGAATTGGAGGATATAAGTCTGCTTGACACTAGGGGATATAAGACGCTCCCCTGTTTGATATTGCTTATGAATTTTCTGCACACATTGTGACGCCGCGCCTCTAAAGAAGACAAGCATGCGCGTTCGAGGGCGTCCTCGTAGCTAAGGCCACTACCGAAAATTATTCCTAGAGATCTTTTTTGAATTCTTTCTAAGGCAGCACATAGGTATTGCGGAAGGTTGGAAAAGACAACGCAGGCATACTCTAAGATGGACCTTATAAGAGAACAGTATACAGACACTAAATCCCTTTCTGGGACACCACATGATTTTAGTTTTCTGAGTGCATAGAGACGACGGTTTGACTTTTTGATCACATAGTCACAGTGCGATGACCAACTAAGGTCCGAAGAGATATACACACCGAGAAGCTTGAAACTGGTGACTGACTCAATAACGGAACCGCCGACCGCTATTGGTTGGCACTGAGAACTATTGTACTGTAAAAAATCAACCCGCATCTCCTTGCACTTACTAGGATTTAACAGCATGTTATTATTTTGTGCGAAATTGTTGACATTATTTACCATATGTCTCATGACAGATGGAGCGTTGCGAGGAATTATTTCTAGAATAGATAAGTCATCAACGTATTTCACCCTAGGACCCCAGGCGCGCACTAGATCATCTACCATAACTGCAAATAAAATGGGGCTCAATTTGGTTCCCTGAGGAATTCCACCATTTGGGGATTTACAAGCTGATGACGAGTTAGCAATTTGGACACTCTGTGACCTTCCTTGAAGAAAAGTGGGTGGTGGGGTTGGGGCGTGCCGCCCGGGCCCCCTCCCCTGTTACAGCCCTGTTTGTGCTATACTAGCACTATTGGTCTACCCTTCTACGGCCCTGTTTGCGCTATACTAACACTATTGGTCTACCCTTCTACGGCCCTGTTTGCGCTATACTAACACTATTGGTCTACCCTTCTACGGCCCTGTTTGCGCTATACTAACACTATTGGTCTACCCTGCTACGGCCCTGTATGCGCTATACTAAACTCTAAATTGGTCTACCCTGCTACGGCCCTGTTTGTGCTATACTAACACTATACAGCCCTGTTTGCGCTATACTAACACTATTTATTCTATTTTGATTTATACGCACTTAGGTATGGTGGTAAAGGCTACTGCATCTGGTATGATCATATTCGCACAACAAACCCCCTACTCCATGCCGAAATAAGCGGAGTACTTTTCAAGACTCCAGAATTCACCTTTAAACGTAAGAGACATTTATTCTATAACCATTAGTAGTATTCAACTCCATAAATGATCGATGCATTATGTCCTCATGAATGTCGTAATCTTATAAAAGAAGCGTTTGATTGACTGGATTTTTCTGGAAATCTCTAAATGATCAAAACGGATTTTAAGAAAAAAGGCCTGCTTTTTATTACCATAGAGGTTCCAACAGCGTTCCTATTCAGCTTTTAGCCCATTACACACATTCTTTGTTTTCAATTCAATTCAATTTTCTATTTCTTTTCAATTTTACGTTAGTGGTTACTCAACCCACAAATAGCGTAGCTAGTCGAGGTGGGTTGAGTTTTAAATATATTGGAATAATTGTTTATTATTTTATTTTGAAAAAAAAGTACTGACACACACACAGAAAATACTAGACTAAAACAAGAAAAACCAATACAAACACAGAAGGACGAAAAGGAGAAGAGAACATTCTTTGTTTTCAATTCAATTTTTTTCAATTCAGTTCAATTTTTATTTCTTTTCAATTTTACATTAGTGGTTACTCAACCCACAAATAGCGTAGCTAGTCAAGGTGGGTTGAGTTTTAAATATATTGGAATAATTGTTTATTATTTTATTTTGAAAAACAGTACTGACACACACACAGAAAATACTAGACTAAAACAAGAAAACCATGACAAACACAGAAGGACAAAAAGGAGAAGATAACATTCTTTGTTTTCAATTCAATTTTTTTTAAATTCAATTCAATTTTTATTTCTTTTCAATTTTACATTTATAGTGGTTACTCAACCCACAAATAGCGTAGCTAGTCGAGGTGGGTTGAGTTTTAAATATATTGGAATAATTGTTTATTATTTTATTTTGAAAAAAAAGATCATTAATATGAATTATATTATATTAATATAAATAATAAAACTATTTCCTAGAATAGAGCCTGGGGAACTCCACAACCAATCTTTCTAGCATCAGACAGGCGATATATTGATTCTCTCTAACTGAGTTAAGGCAGCCTTGCTCTACCCTTAGAGCTAAGCTTCTATGACTTGCTTTCCTTTGTCCATTTATTTCAATGTTTAGCCTGTAGTTTGAATTTCCAGTGTGACTTTTTTGTAAATATTGTTTCTGTTGTACCCCAGGTCTACTGTCCCTCGGCCATAAACTTCACATGTTGAGGCTGATCAAGTCGCCTGCTGAGATTGCGCTGCTGCGGAAGTCCGCCTCTGTCGCTGCACAATCCATCACTAAAGTATAAAATGCTTAAAATACCAACAGTGATTTAAATGTGGTTTTATGGTGCGTTATAACGAAGTCAGTCGTAAAATTCCCAATTTTCTCTAATTCCACAATTATATGCATACAACGTAACATGGTTATTTGTTGCAGAAGACTTCCAATTGATCCGAATAAGCAAACTTCAGCCTTACACTGACCTCTAGTCTATGTCACAGTTTCTACTAGTTTGTATTATACATGTGGTTATAAACCCAAGCATTTGAGAGCAAAACATGTTTAGTTTAAAAATTGTCTTGCTGCTATTGCAGGTGATGCAAAATACTCGTCCTGGCATGGAGGAGTCACGGGCTCATGCCCTGATGGAGTACGAGTGTCGGATGCAGGGGGCAGATAGACTTGCATACCCCCCTGTGGTGGCTGGAGGGGCCCTGGCCAACACCCTACATTACATTAACAACACTCAAGTACTAAGGTTAGAGCAACTTAAAAGGAGACTTGGATACCAACCTTAGGTTGAAGGCCCCTCCATAGACAACACCCTACATTACATTAACAACACTCAAGTACTAAGGTTAGAGCAACTTAAAAGGAGACTTGGATACCAACCTTAGGTTGAAGGCCCCTCCATAGACAACACCCTACATTACATTAACAACGCTCAAGTACTAAGGTTAGAGCAACTTAAAAGGAGACTTGGATACCAACCTTAGGTTGAAGGACCCTCCATAGACAACACCCTACACTATGGAGAGAATGTAGAGAAGGACTTGCATATCCGTATAATGGCACTCCAGATCAAGGACACCAGAGCTTACACGATAGAGTTACATTGGCCCAAGTGTTTGTGCAGAAACATGTTTAACTTTTTTCACTCCTTCAGAGATGGTGATCTAGTGCTGATGGATTCCGGATGTGAGTACCATGGCTACGCCAGTGATATCACTCGCACATGGCCAGTCAACGGGACCTTCACAGGACCTCAGAGAGAGCTTTATGATATTGTACTAGAAGTGCAAAAAACTTGTATTTCGGTAAGATAATCAGTTTTCCCATAATCACTATGTCAGGACAAATGCTTTAGTTTTATTCAGCGCAAATTTGATGTATGTGTTTTGTCAAATGTTTAGGCAGCAAAGGTTGTGGTACCACATCCAATGCGCCTTGCTTTATTAACCAGTCAGATACAAGAAATGTAAGAATCACTGGCATGTGAAAATATTTTAGACCTGTTGCTGTAATTGGCTAACCACAGAGAAAATCTTAACTATGCGGCTGGTAAAAAATTGGTATGAACTAATCTGCAAATCACAAATAATCATTTTTTTTTTATTTCTCCCCAGCTTTGCCACAAAGACATTACACTTGACTACCTACACACAGTCATGCTCACTTTACTAGCTGAAGGACTCGTAAGTAAGTCACTTTTGGTTTTGAAACACTCATATTTGTTTTTTGTTAAACCCATTGACTCCTATACTGGCATGTACTGGCCATTGACTAGACTCACAGTATTTGACTTTGTATAAAACACAATGTAATTAAGTAAATAGTATTTGCTGTGTTTTTGTTTTGTGTTGTGTACATGTGAATTCTCTTCAAGTAAAAAAAATAATTTTTAGGCAAAATGAAAACTTTGATTGAAGGTGAAACTAGCCTCTTTTTCTAGCCATTGCGGGCTAAAAGAAATGAGCCTGGAAATCAAGCCTTGTGTGAAATACTTATTTGGTTTTACTCATTTATGGTTTGTGTTGCAGAGGCCGGCATTCTACCAAATAACTTGACCGAGTCCCAAACAAAACAGGTGACATCACATGCATACATGCTGGCTAGGGCTGTATGTGCTGGTTGGCAGGGGGTATTTTATCTTAATGGGTGAAAGTTATGTTACATGTACAGTGCCGTAGTGCGCCTCGTTATATTGGGGGAGGGGCACAATAAAGAAATATTAAGAAAATATTTGTGGGCCTACCTGTCATTTCCTTATAATGTTTTAACATATTGGGGGGGGGGGGGGGGGGGGGGCTGTGCCCAACCCCTATGAGGTGGATTTTTTTGTGACACCTCAATGTCATTTTAGGATTATTTTATTTATTGTATATCTTAGGGAGGGAACCGCAAGTTCATTTGTATGATCACAATGATATGAATTATTATAAATGATTGTCACCTTTTGTACTTTTTTGTTGACATTTTCATTTAAATGCCAAGAAATTCTAAAGGCATGTGGTAATACTAATAGATCATAGATATCCCTCCAGCCCAGAGCATTCTACATAGTGGCTACTCCAGGTGCATATTAGAAGAAAATATTTGGCCATCCTGCATTTAAAAATGACCCACTTTTGGGAGGCCAAAAGGGATTCGCTTCCACCCTGCCAATCCCTTGGTATGAGCTTGTTCTCCAAAGATGACATTTTCATTGTCTTCCCTCCAGGTTGCTGTTGAGTTGTGTCCTCACCATGTAGGCCACTACCTCGGCATGGATGTACACGACACCCACCTTGTGAGCCGCAGCCTAAGTATGCAGCCAGGAATGGTGGTTACCATAGAACCTGGACTGTATATCAACAGCAACAACAAGATTATTGATAAAAGGTACTTAAGGATGCAACATGTTTGTAAAATGATGGTTACCATGGAACCGGGACTGTATATCAACCTCATAATTGATAAAAGGTGCTTTATAGAGGTTGAAGTATAAGAGGAGAATCCTCAGTCCGCTAAGGTGATTTTTTTTCATATGTACTGAGTATAATTCAGCCCTTCTAATGGAAGTGAACAAAGCCATAAATTACAGTAGCTCACTGGGGCTTCTGACATGAAGGAATTGATCATAAGCATCCATCATCCTACGGCCGCGATGTCTCACACAACAGTTTGCCACACTTGGCGATCGGCCATGGCAGATTACAGGTCCTGCTGCGGGATCACGTGTCCTTGATATAGTGTCAGGAAAGGTCAGCTTGCAAGACGTGGCCATCAGCCGGGGTTCCACAGGATTAGATGGATTTGCCCGAAAGCAGTGTCCAGCGTATTCGCTGCACACTAAACGAATTAATTAAGTAGGCACTGTAGAAAATTGATTATTCAATAATTTTTCAATTTTATGTCTCTTTTTCCAGATATCTGATTAATCATTTTGCCAATCTCTTATTTCTCCAGGTACCATGGAATTGGTATTCGCATTGAGGATGATATTCTCATAACAGAAGAAGGCCAAGAGGTTCTAAGTGCAGAGTGTCCCAAGGATCCAGAGGAGATCGAGAAGCTTATGAGAAGATAGCAGGTTACAACGTATTTAACTGATTAGACATACTAGGTGTGGATCCTCACTACACATAAAACCAGTGTATTTTTTATTAATGTTACAATTATGTACAGTACAATTTTAGTCTTAATCATTTTCTTATTTCTTCTTTTTTGAGCGCTTTCCCTCTCCTGTACAAGATAAACAGAAAACAGTTTTTAGTAGAAGGCTTTTTTTTTCAAATTTTGTCTTTACTAATTAAAAGTAATCAGTTCTGTTTGTGGAATTGGGCTTTATGTACCATACCACCCTTTGTATTACCATGCTGCCACCCCAGAAAACCTCAAACTGCAAACAATATTCTTTCAATCAGAAGTTTTGATCTTATACATGTTTGTGTTTTCAAACAGGCAACAAAACTCATTGATTCACGAATTTCAATTTTAAAATTTTTATTTCAAGGGAAGAATCATCTGAGTCTATAAGTTTTATGGACTTTGGATCGTTGTAATAGAACAAAATTTAATAGTAAATAGGACAGAAAAAGGTACTGAGGTAATTATAGACTATTAATAGATTTTTGTCTTCCATGGTACTGTAAATAATAAATAGGTAGTTCAACTAGCAAGGAAAGGTAATTTAATAAATTTATAGTATTTGTAAGCATGGCGATTGTTTACCTTTCTTGGGAGGACCTTTCCCTCTTTCCTTCCTCCTGACAGCCATTTCTTCCTTGAAATCCTACAGGAACAGAAACACAGTAATTTGCATCCCCCCTAAGAAAACTACCAATAAGTAGTATGCAGTGCAAATTTTTTTCGGATTAAAACAGTTGAATTCTGAGAACTCAAATGTTCACAGAGCCATGAAAGGAGAATTGTACAAATGACCCTGATAAGAGATATATTTACATCAATGTGCCCCCAACAATTAGTGATAGTCCCCAAAACAAACACTGAGAAATGTTTCATAAAAAGAGGTCTGGGATCGAAGGATACCCAGCAGAAGTAGATGAACAAATGTATGCTAAACAAGACCCAGGTGTGAGCTGGTATGGATGGTATGGATAACCCAAAGCATAAGCAATGGTTAGGGAGCATTCAATAAATACACCAAGGGGAGGAGAGGGAAGATATTAGGGGGGGCTCCGAAATTTTTAAGCCACCAAGTGGGGCTCCGAAAAAAGCGGTCCTTTAAAGGGGGGGCTCTGAAAACAGTAACAAATTGAATTTGGGGGATTTTGAAAAGCAAACAACTGATTGAAAAAATCCCTGCACCATTTTACATGATTTTACTTGCAAAAAAATATGAGGTATTCCTAAAAGAATTAACGCCTTTTAATCCTGAGAGAAAATAAAATCCTGCCGACTTAAATTCACCCCCCCTCCCCCTTGGGCTGCCTTTTTTTATTATTTTCATGTCTGTTCATTCCAAAGTAGCTACTTTTACTAGGTAAAAAGCTAGATCTGTCCCTCTGTTGGACTCTGATATGATGACAAACTTGACTGGAACATCAATTCGGAAAAGGAGGGCAACTTCGCAGTATTCATTTTCCAGATTTAAAGCCTTTTTGTTTATTAAGGTTGTAAGTGGAGGGCACAGAAAAAAAATTTACAAGGAAAGGGAGGAGTTTCGAAATTTTAAGGTGTCTTGAGTAAAAATCTTCCCTCCTTCCCCGTTGGTGTATTTAATAAACACTCCCTTAAAAAAACATCCAAAGACCAAGCACAGCCACCAGGGAAACTACATCTGATGGCAAATAATGAGGTGACAGCGGCGGCGGCGACGATGATGATAATGATGATGATGACAAAGTGGTAATAGTGATAATGATGACTTACCAAATGATCATCACGATAAAATCCCAGATGTCGCAGTCTTAGTAGAAGAGAGTTGAACTGCTTCAGCGGAGGATAGTAGCTGTTTATAGCTCCACCAAGCGGTCGACGACTGAAATGTGTCACAACCTTGTATGACCTACAAAGATCACCACGGAAGACGTGACCAAGAAATAATAGCAGCTTTGCTATAAGCAGTCTGCTCTTCCCCTATCAGTATGGCCACAAAGGCAAAGTATCCAAACCTGATAACGTCAGGGCCGACTTGGCTTAAATACACTGATCCCCTATGCACCCACAACATTATCAGATATGGCACCTTTCGGCCATAGAACTGCCGTGAAATGACAACGTTTTTCTAAAAGGTCTTAGCATGTTTGGTTATTTTGGGTTGCCTGTGTAACGGTGTACAGTAGCTTAGTACTTAGTACTCACTGTTTTGTCACTGGCCTTGTCAACTTTCCAAAGATTCTTGCTTGAAGCAAGGCCATTTTCCGCGCATAATTCGTACTCATCTTGCAAAAAACGTCTTACTCGATCTCTTGCTTCCCCCTATAAAATCATTGCTATTGTAAAATGAACTCAAAACGCCGCAAACAACTGCTTTCCTCGACACTGAACCGAAACCACCAAAATGCAAAGTCAGAGTCATACGAGAGAGACTGGGGCAAGCACGTGTTTAGATATAATACAGCCGCTGACATATGTACGTAAGGCTCAGTCTGCCTCAAACCAAAACAAACTCAAACATGAGACTTCTAAAGAAATCAAGGAAGAATGCCGCTTCGTTATTTTTGCTTGCTTAAAGTAATATCCCAGAAACCTTTAAACACCAGTTTGATTATAAAGTTTCGATGCTGAAGAGGCATGAAAATAGTCAGTTTATGGTAAGAGTGAGATTATTTTGGCTCCTAGCTAGTACTGTAGGTTATCTTACTGTGTATTGTTTTTGAAACTTTGTGTATTCTACTAATTGTGGCATATATGCTAGATACGTACCTAGATTAATACCCCAGATCTAGATACCTTGGACTATCTATGTCTATTGTTGTATGTCTTCTTGCAAAAAAGTCATTTCAACTTTTTTTGACTATCAGATTGGTTTGGAACTTTTTGATTGACAAATGCCAAATTCTCAATGTATAATTTTAAATGTTCATCTAAGGATTACTCAGATAAGAAAATGTACCTTATTACACTTAATTTTCGCAACGCAGAATTTCGCGATTTTGAGATGGCAATATTTTGTGACACTTTATTCCCGCGATTTCCCTATTTTCGTAAAAACCAGATTTCGTGCATTATTATTTTCACGGCACTGAATTTTAACGTCACTTTATTTTCACAAATCTCTTAAAATCGCGAAATTAAAGTTATGGAAAAATTAAGTGTAATAAGGTATATTAACTAAGCTCTAATATTTGCTTGCAGACTTTGGTTAGCAGAGGGTTTTTTTCTAAGAGCAGTAATAAGCAAATGATGGATCCCATACATTTTGTTTTTCATAATAAGATGATGATCCCCCATCATTAGGTAAAAAACAAGCTATTTAATGGCCTCATATGTTTGTGTCTAACATACTGCACAGGTCACTCATGTTCATTGTAAGTATGTATGAATCAAATAAGTGGGTTCACATTGTGAGTTTTTTAAAACTCTTAAAAGTGTCAACAAACAGTTGAACTTTTTAAAAGCTGTGAATACCTTATTAAATAATATGCAATATTATATTGAAAACTATGTTAATTGACAGTTTGTGGTCATTTTTTTTGTTTTGTTTAAAGTCTCCCACATGTACCAAAAGCTCATAAGTCAGTATTAGAATTTCACTGAAGTTCATTGTGTCAGGGCTCTAGAGCTATTGCAAATCTCTTAACCATGACACTCCCCTTTTAAAGGAAAGTAAAAAAAATCAAAATTGTTGGTGGGGGTCTCTGTTGTGTTTGTTTTCTTTTTAGTTTTGTTCTATTATTATTATTATTTTCTTTTTAGAGGGGGAGGGGAATTAAGCTAAAAATAGCCAAGGGTCAATTCAAGCAACTAGTACAAAAGATGTTTTTTTGCAGTCCTTTATTCAATATATTCAAGGTTATCATGCAATTCTGTTGTTTGACTGCATATATATATATATATATATATATATATATATATATATATATATATTTTTCTTTCTTTTCATTACAAGTTCTATATGTGTAAGTGGTGACCATAGCTATGATTACTATTATTTAGAATATTTTTTTACCTACTAACAGAAAACAACTTGACTGCAAAACACTTACTGTAGGGCACTCGATATTAGGCATTACTTTCATGTGGATGTAAGGTTGAAATGTCAAAACCTTCATTAACCCGTGAACTACGCTTTAGCGTATTACACTTTGTGGTGATCTGATTCTATTGTACTTTTTTGTGTTTTACTAACTATTACCGTTTAACTATCACACTTTGTTTCACGGGTTAATGAAAACCACTCTAATTACTTACAGTAGTTCTTTTTTAATATTATTATTTACTTGTATAATTTAGATGAGCAATACATATTTCTTTATGGCTTTGTAGAGCTCATCTCGTTCCTCATAAATAACAAACAAAATGAAGTTTGTTCTTATTTTGGTGCAAAGGAATCTACAGTAGTTTTCTAATCAGATAATTGTTTTTTTTTTAACACTCACCTGTTATTTCAACAGCCTTACTTGAGTTTGCTTGTCTCAGAAATAGACCTTGCTTAATAAACAAAGACATGTTACAAACTTATTTAATAATAGGTAACAACTGCAATATTGTATGAAGAGAGTGCCCCTCTCTTCCCCCTACTATTGTTGAAATTATGCTCAATAAACTTTTACCTCTTCCCTCTCCACCAGTTAAGCATTCTATGTATGCTTCCCTGTACAAAATGCACCCCTTCAAATAGAACATTAAAGTTCACATACTTGTTTACTTCCTCAAACTCTTTGCTTTGTGTTTTTTGTTAACTTCCTAGGAACAAATTGAATACATATAATCAATAAATCTAGCAAGCTTATTTTGCAAACTCACTTTTTTTTTTTATTTTTGCGCAAAACCTATCAGGATTAAGGGGGTCCAGCACAAAGAAAAAGAAACGAACTAAAAAAAAAAAAGCCCATTGGCCTGGGATCAAACCCGGTCTGAAGAACAAAACGGAAACCATACATACGGATTACCCAATCGGTATGGCAGCAAAAGGCTTTTACGGAAGGCTGTAAAGAACCCGAAGGCCCCAAGCACCGATATTTCCGAGCGAATATGCTGTACAACACTCTTGCAAGGTTATCCCAACCCGCGCATTAATGGGGAGGACAATAACCAGGATCCCAGGCCTGTAATACGGTTACGCCATGCACAGCTCGCCGAGATTGTGGATGACAAAAAATAGAGGTCTATTTGGGCGTCTTGGGTCCCTTGGGGACTCGCCATGTGCACGGGCGCATCTCTTTTATTGTGTACATGACATCAAATTAGCGAAGAAAAAAGACGCTGTTTTGGTATCATGTGAAAATCATAAAATAAATAGAAATAAAGACGTAAGGGGGGAGAATATTGACATCTTCATATTAGAATATTGACAAAATCCGCAATTTTGTCTACGCTGACTAAGTAAAGCTGTATTTTGCTTTAAAGGGGCAGCAACATAGTACTGCGCATGTCTGGAGTCAGTGATTATTGTAGGCTTTTAAGTGTCTACAAACAGTTGAACATTTTAAAAGCTGTCAATACCTTATTAAATAATATACAATATTATATTGAAAACTATGTTAATGGTCAGTTTGTGGTCATTTTTTTTGTTTTGTTTAAAGTCTCCCACATGTACCAAAAGCTCATAAGTCAGTATTAGAATTTCACTGAAGTTCATTGTGTCAAGGCTCTAGAGCTATTGCAAATCTCTTAAACATGACACTCCCCCTTTAAAGGAAAGTAAAAAAAAAAATCAAAATTGTTGGTGGGTGTCTCTGCTGTGTTTGTTTTCTTTTTAGTTTTGTTCTATTATTTGTGGTGTTCGGCAAGGAACAAAGCAAAAAGAAACAGACTCGTGGTCTTCCACATTTAATACAAGATGGCGGATCTCTGACATGTGTTCTACCATGGTGCATTGCGCACCTTAACAATCCATAATGCAATGCGGCGGACACTACATCCCCCCCTTACTTAGCATTAAAGTCCATACTAGGAGCTAAATAACTATAACAGCTATAGTAGGGGTCCTACGCATGTATGTAAAACTGAAAAGAAAAATAAAACTAACAAAACTTATTGTAGCACATAATCCTTAAAACGAACAGGTTGTTGCCTAGTGCGCGCAGGTCGCTGATTGGCCAGAGAACCAGGAGACGCTGGCATTTCAGCTGTACAATCAAGTGTGGACTGGTTCTGGGTCTCAGGTGCGGTTTGGTGTTCCTGCGCGATTTCAGGTGCAGTAGGCAGCATGTCTGCGGCGACTGCTTCCTGTGGTTTGATGAACTTCTTCATTTGTGCTACATTCCTCATCTTCCTATTTCCATCAGAATCCTCCAGTACAACTGCATTACCTGTCTTCTGCAAAACCTTGTAAGCTTCAGGCTCAAAAACTGGAGAGAGTTTGTTCTCGCGGCGAGTCTGTCGCAGCAGTACTTCATCGCCTTCATCAATTCCACTTGGCTCAGCATGTCTTCTAGCATCAGCATACTCTTTCTGTCTGAGTTTTGATAGAGCGTCTCTGTCCCTAAGTTTGTGTTGCCACTCTGACTCTGTCGCTCTATCCTTCGGAATCTTTACACTAGGTAGCTTGTCTCGGAGCTGCCTTCCCATTAGGAGTTCGGCTGGCGAGCATCCAGTTGCGGCATGGTTTGTTGTGCGATACTGAAAAAGGAAATCATCAAGCGCTTTCTTCCAATCATTTCCTTGCAAGTTTGCTATCCGAATCACTTTAAGAATTGTTCTGTTACATCGTTCCACTTCGCCGTTGCTCTGTGGCCAATATGGAATTCCTTTCTTATGTTCTATGCCTAAGAACTCTAAGAAATTCTCAAATTCTTTCGAGGCAAAGGGCGGTCCGTTGTCGCTGCGAACCGTGTATGGTATGCCATGTGTCCTGAATATTCCCTCCAATGCCGTGATGACGTGTGGCGCATCGGTTTTCTTAAGGAGTACTACCTCTGGCCATCTGGAGTAGTTATCCACAACTACCAGCAAGTGGTTTCCTCCAGGTATCTCAGTCAAATCTGTGGCGAGGTCCTCCCATGGTTCTTCAGGTAGTTCTGTTGATCGAACAGGTTCCGGTTTGCCACGTGGTCCAACTAGCTGGCAGGGGTAGCAGGCCTTGATGAACTGTTCAGCCTGTGCATCCATCTGCGGCCACCATAGTTTGCTTCGCAGGCGGGATTTTGTGCGCACCATTCCTTGGTGTCCCTCATGAGCTAAAATAATTGCTTGCTTCCATAGGGATTCTGGTAGCACAATTCGGTTTCCACGCATCACTAATTGTCCGGCAATCCACAACTCCTTTGACACTGCTTTGTACAAGGTACCTGTGAGGCGGGTGAAGTCTCCACTTCTAATTGCTTCGCGTACCAGAATAAGGGTTGGGTCCTTCTCTGAAACAACCTCTACATGCTTTGGGGTCATGGCGACAGGTACTGCGGCCTTTGCAGTGCTAAACACATACTCGCTGGTTGCTTTAGAATCAGCTGTCTGTACTGGACCAACTGGTAAACGACTCAGGGCGTCGGCTGAATTTTCCTTTCCGGAAATGTGCCTGACCACATAGCTGAATTGCTGAAGGTACAACAGCCAGCGTTCAATCCTAGCAGACGGGGGTTTAGACTTTGGACCTAGGACTGAAATTAAGGGTTTGTGATCAGTTAGTATTTCAAAATGGGTTCCATAAAGGAACATGTGAAATTTCTCACAGGCCCATTTGACAGCAAGGGCCTCTCGCTCGAACTGTGAGTAGCGCTGTTCAACCTTACTAAGCTTACGACTTGCGTAGTACACTGGTCGAAATTGACCATCACCAGGTTGTCTTTGCTCTAGTATGGCCCCCAGGCCAACTGGTGAGGCGTCAGTGATAATCCTGGTCTGGGCTCCCTGTGTAAAATAAGACATGACTGGTGCACATGTTAGCAAGTGCTTAATTTGTGCAAATGATTCTGCCTCTTTGGCACCCCATTTCCATTTAGCATTTTTACTGGTAAGATCCCACAGGGGAGCAGAAATGGTTGCAAACTGTGGAATGAATTTGGCACAAAATTGAGCAGAACCAAGGAAACTTCTCACCTCTGATTGGTTGGTTGGTGCAGGTGCCTCGACAATTGCTTCGACTCTTTTGTCAGATAACTTAAGACCATCTGCAGAAATGGTGTCTCCCATGAAATCCATACTCGAGGCTCCTACCACACATCTCTCATAGTTGAGGGTGAGCCCGCTGTCTTGCAGCTTTTGGACAGCTCTTTCCAGGTTCTCGTCATGCTCCTTTTGGTTCCTACCCACTATAAGAATGTCGTCATGCATGTTGAAGGCTCCAGGGCAGTCTTTCAAAACTTGCCATATCAGGTTCTGGAACTTCTCGGTAGCCATGTTCACACCGAAGAGCAATCGACAGTAGCGATATAAACCTGTTGGCGCTGCGAAAGTAGTTATGTCTCGGGACTCTGGGGATAACTCGATTTGATGGAAAGCCATGTTTAAATCCAATTTGGTGAAAATCTTTGCATCTGAGATTTCTTGTAGGGTTTCTTGCATAGTAGGTACTGGGTGTCTTTCTCTTAAGATAGCCTGATTGGCCTGGCGCATGTCCAAACAAATGCGAACATCTCCATTTGGCTTTTCGACTGCCACAAGGGGATTGATCCAACTTGTAGGACTGTTTACCTTTTCCACCACACCAAGCTTCTCAAGTTCCTCTAACTTGTCAGCGACCTTCTGCCTGCGACTAAAAGGAATCCTACGCAATGGTTGTGCTACTGGCTTAATATTCTGATCAATATGTAACTTGAGTTTAAAACCTTTAAGCTTGCCCAAACCATGAAAAACATTAGGAAATTTGGCCTTAAGCGCTGCTTTGCTGTTTAACTGAGTATTTATAGCTGAGAAATCTGAGCTACAACTATTAACCTGAACTCCTACTTTGAGTATGCCTAGAGCTTCAGATAATTCACGACCTAACAAAGTTGACGCTTTTCCAGAGACAATGAAAAACTTTGCGCGCTTATCCACATTTGTTTCTGGTACATGCACATTAAGCATACAACTACCCTTAAGATTTAAAGCATCACTAGACGAATATGCAAAAATTTGCTTGCTACTTGGCTTCAAAACAATGTCTCCTTTTGATAAGTCATTGAATGTCCTTTCTGACATAAGGTTACAGCTTGCACCCGAATCAATGATGACATTCTGTATAACACCTCCAATAGATATCTCCATAGTACCAGGCGGTGACTCTGTGTGCGTGCAGAATACATTAAAAACATCTTCTTCCTCTTCGCTATCAGTTTCTTGAACATCAACAGCTTCCACTTGTCTTACATGAGATGGCTTCCTGCCCTTTGATTTTGGTCCACTTGCAGACTTTGCTTTTCCAGATGTCTGCTTTGATTTGCAGCAGACCTTGAAATGTCCAATTTTCCCACATTTTTCACATTGGTGATTTTTGCTACATCTGCAGTCAGCAGCTTTATGACCCTGCTTATTGCAACGATGACATCTGCCATCAAACTTGGGACCAGCACTGTCAGGCTTCTGTTGTACTCTCAATTGGTTAACACCACCTTGATCTGGCACAAGAACTAGTGCTTCTTTGTCATGGTACGTGTTGACAATTTCCAGGAGCTTGCTGAGAGTCAGACCTTCCTCACGAAAGAGTTTTGCTTTGAGGGGTTTATCCAATATGAAGGTCAAAATTCTATCTCGAATTTGACTGTCCTTTTGGTCGTTGTACTCGCAGTGTTCGCAAAGGGTTTGCAGTCTAATTGCAAATTGATGAATCCTCTCACCGGGTTTTGGTACCGCTGTCAAGAAGGCTTGCCTGGCCATCGGTACGTTTTTCTTGAGTTTGAAGTGTTGAGTGAGGGAGTCCATGGCTGTTTTATAGTCCTCCCCCTGTTGTTCAGCCGTAAAAGCGTGAAAAATTTCTCGTATTCCAGCTCCTGCTAGGTGAAGAAGTATTGCTCGTTGTTGTTTCGAGTCTTTGATGCCAGATGCAGTGCAGTAGAGCTCAAATTCGGACTTCCAGATTGTCCATCTTTGTTCCAGCGTGGCTGGTTCGCCAATGCAGTCGAAGGCTTTTGGCGTTGGTAATCCTGATAAACAGACGGCCATACCGGCTTTTTTTTGACAGATTTAACTTCAGTATGTGTTTATCCAGTTGTTGATCCCATCCTCGTCGCCAGAATGTGGTGTTCGGCAAGGAACAAAGCAAAAAGAAACAGACTCGTGGTCTTCCACATTTAATACAAGATGGCGGATCTCTGACATGTGTTCTACCATGGTGCATTGCGCACCTTAACAATACATAATGCAATGCGGCGGACACTACATTATTATTATTATTTTCTTTTTTAGAGGGGGAGGGGAATTCAGCTAAAAATAGCCAAGGGTCAATTCAAGCAACTAGTACAAAATATGTTTTTTTGCAGTCCTTTATTCAATATATTCAAGGTTATCATGCAATTCTGTTGTTTGACTGCATATATATTTTTTTCTTTCTTTTCATTACAAGTGCTATATGTGTAAGTGGTGACCATAGCTATGATTACTATTATTTAGAATAATTTTTTACCTACTAACAGAAAACAACTTGACTGCAAAACACTTACTGTAGGGCACTCGATATTAGGCATTACTTTCATGTGGATGTAAGGTTGAAATGTCAAAACCTTCATTAACCCGTGAACTACGCTTTAGGGTATTACACTTTGTTGTGATCTGATTCTATTGTTGTTTTTTGTGTTGTACTAACTATTACCGTTTAACTATCACACTTTGTTTCACGGGTTAACGAAAACCACTCTAATTACTTACAGTAATTCTTTTTTAATATTATTATTTACTTGTATAATTTAGATGAGCAATACATATTTCTTCTTGGCCTTGTAGAGCTCATCTCGTTCCTCATAAATAACAAACAAAATGAAGTTTGTACTTATTTGGTGCAAAGGAATCTACATTAGTTTTCTAATCAGATAATTGTTTTTTTTTTAACACTCACCTGTTATTTCAACAGCTCTTACTTGAGTTTGCTTGTCTCAGAAATAGACCTTGCTTAATAAACAAATATATATAACAAACTTATTTAATAATAGGTAACAACTGCAATATTGTATGAAGAGAGTGCCCCTCCCTTCCCCCTGCTATTGTTGACATTATGCTCAATAAACTGTTACCTCTCCCCACTCCACCAGTTAAGCATTCTATGTATGCTTCCCTGTACAAAATGCACAACTTCAAATAGAACATTAAAGTTCACATACTTGTTTACTTCCTCAAACTCTTTGCTTTGTGTTTTTGTTAACTTCCTAGGAACAAATTGAATACATATAATCAATAAATCTAGCAAGCTTATTTTGCAAACTCACTTTTTTTATTATTTTTGCGCAAAACCTATAAGGATTAAGGGAGTCCAGCACAAAGAAAAAAAAAACGAACTAAAAAAAAAGCCCATTGGCCTGGGATCGAACCCGGTCTGAAGAGCAAAATGGAAACCATACATACGGATTACCCAATCGGTATGGCAGCACAAGGCTTTTACGGAAGGCTGTAAAAAACCCGAAGGCCCCAAGCACCGATATTTCCGAGCGAATATGCTGTATAACACTCTTGCAAGGTTATCCCAACCCGCGCATTAATGGGGAGGACAATAACCAGGATCCCAGGCCTGTAATACGGTTACGCCACGCACAGCTCGCCGAGATTGTGGATGACAAAAAATAGAGGTCTATTTGGGCGTCTTGGGCCCCTTGGGGACTCGCCATGCGCACGGGCGCATCTCTTTTATTGTGTACATGACATCAAATTAGCAAAGAAAAAAGACGCTGTTTTGGTATCATGTGAAAAGCATAAAATAAATAGAAATAAAGACGTAAGGGGGAGAATAATGACATATTCATATTAGAATATTGACAAAATCCGCAATATTGTCTACGCTGACTAAGTAAAGCTGTATTTTACTTTGAAGGGGCAGCAGCATAGTACTGCGCATGTCAGGAGTAAGTGTTTATTGTAGGCTTTTAAGTGTCTACAAACAGTTGAACTTTTTAAAAGCTGTCAATACCTTATTAAATAATATGCAATATTATATTGAAAACTATGTTAATTGACAGTTTGTGGTCATTTTTTTTGTTTTGTTTAAAGTCTCCCACATGTACCAAAAGCTCATAAGTCAGTATTAGAATTTCACTGAAGTTCATTGTGTCGGGGCACTAGGGCTATTGCAAATCTCTTAACCATGACACTCCCCTTTTAAAGGAAAGTAAAAAAAAAATCAAAATTGTTGGTGGGGGTCTCTGCTGTGTTTGTTTTCTTTTTAGTTTTGTTCTATTATTATTATTATTATTATTATTATTTTCTTTTTTAGACGGGGAGGGGAATTCAGCTAAAAATAGCCAAGGGTCAATTCAAGCAACTAGTACAAAAGATGTTTTTTTGCAGTCCTTTATTCAATGTATATAAAGGTTATCATGCAATTCTGTTGTTTGACTGCATATATATATTTTTTCTTTCTTTTCATTACAAGTGCTATATGTGTAAGTGGTGACCATAGCTATGATTACTATTATTTAGAATATTTTTTTACCTACTAACAGAAAACAACTTGACTGCAAAACACTTACTGTAGGGCACTCGATATTAGGCATTACTTTCATGTGGATGTAAGGTTGAAATGTCAAAACCTTCATTAACCCGTGAACTACGCTTTAGGGTATTACACTTTGTTGTGATCTGATTCTATTGTTGTTTTTTGTGTTGTACTAACTATTACCGTTTAACTATCACACTTTGTTTCACGGGTTAACGAAAACCACTATAATTACTTACAGTAATTCTTTTTTAATATTATTATTTACTTGTATAATTTAGATGAGCAATACATATTTCTTCTTGGCCTTGTAGAGCTCATCTCGTTCCTCATAAATAACAAACAAAATGAAGTTTGTACTTATTTGGTGCAAAGGAATCTACATTAGTTTTCTAATCAGATAATTGTTTTTTTTTAACACTCACCTGTTATTTCAACAGCTCTTACTTGAGTTTGCTTGTCTCAGAAATAGACCTTGCTTAATAAACAAATATATATAACAAACTTATTTAATAATAGGTAACAACTGCAATATTGTATGAAGAGAGTGCCCCTCCCTTCCCCCTGCTATTGTTGACATTATGCTCAATAAACTGTTACCTCTCCCCACTCCACCAGTTAAGCATTCTATTTATGCTTCCCTGTACAAAATGCGCCCCTTCAAATAGAACATTAAAGTTCACATACTTGTTTACTTCCTCAAACTCTTTGCTTTGTGTTTTTGTTAACTTCCTAGGAACAAATTGAATACATATAATCAATAAATCTAGCAAGCTTATTTTGCAAACTCACTTTTTTTTATTATTTTTGCGCAAAACCTATCAGGATTAAGGGGGTCCAGCACAAAGAAAAAAAAACGAATTAAAAAAAAAAGCCCATTGGCCTGAGATGGAACCCGGTCTGAAGAACAAAACGGAAACCATACATACGGATTACCCAATCGGTATGGCAGCACAAGGCTTTTACGGAAGGCTGTAAAGAACCCGAAGGCCCCAAGCACCGATATTTCCGAGCGAATATGCTGTACAACACTCTTGCAAGGTTATCCCAACCCGCGCATTAATGGGGAGGACAATAACCAGGATCCCAGGCCTGTAATACGGTTACGCCACGCACAGCTCGCCGAGATTGTGGATGACAAAAAATAGAGGTCTATTTGGGCGTCTTGTGTCCCTTGGGGACTCGCCATGCGCACGGGCACATCTCTTTTATTGTGCACATGACATCAAATTAGCGAAGAAAAAAGACGCTGTTTTGGTATTATGTGAAAATCATAAAATAAATAGAAATAAAGACGTAAGGGGGGACAATATTGACATCTTCATATTAGAATATTGACAAAATCCGCAATTTTGTCTACGCTGACTAAGTAAAGCTGTATTTTACTTTAAAGGGGCAGCAACATAGTACTGCGCATGTCTGGAGTCAGTGATTATTGTAGGCTTTTAAGTGTCTACAAACAGTTGAACTTTTTAAAAGCTGTGAATACCTTATTAAATAGTATGCAATATTATATTGAAAACTATGTTAATTGACAGTTTGTGGTCATTTTTTTTTGGTTATAGTCTCCCACATGTACCAAAAGCTCATAAGTCAGTATTAGAATTTCACTGAAGTTCATTGTGTCAGGGCTCTAGAGCTATTGCAAATCTCTTAAACATGACACTCCCCCTTTAAAGGAAAGTAAAAAAAAAATCAAAATTGTTGGTGGGGGTCTCTGCTGTGTTTGTTTTCTTTTTAGTTTTGTTCTATTATTATTATTATTTTCTTTTTTTAGAGGGGGAGGGGAATTCAGCTAAAAATAGCCAAGGGTCAATTCAAGCAACTAGTACAAAAGATGTTTTTTTTGCAGTCCTTTATTCAATATATTCAAGGTTATCATGCAATTCTGTTGTTTGACTGCATATATATATTTTTTCTTTCTTTTCATTACAAGTGCTATATGTGTAAGTGGTGACCATAGCTATGATTACTATTATTTAGAATAATTTTTTACCTACTAACAGAAAACAACTTGACTGCAAAACACTTACTGTAGGGCACTCGATATTAGGCATTACTTTCATGTGGATGTAAGGTTGAAATGTCAAAACCTTCATTAAGCCGTGAACTACGCTTTAGCGTATTACACTTTGTTGTGATCTGATTCTATTGTTCTTTTTTGTGTTTTACTAACTATTACCGTTTAACTATCACACTTTGTTTTACGGGTTAATGAAAACCACTCTAATTACTTACAGTAATTCTTTTTTAATATTATTATTTACTTGTATAATTTAGATGAGCAATACATATTTCTTCTTGGCCTTGTAGAGCTCATCTCGTTCCTCATAAATAACAAACAAAATGAAGTTTGTTCTCATTTGGTGCAAAGGAATCTACATTAGTTTTCTAATCAGATAATTGTTTTTTTTAACACTCACCTGTTTTTTCAACAGCTCTTACTTGAGTTTGCTTGTCTCAGAAATAGACCTTGCTTAATAAACAAATATATCTTACAAACTTATTTAATAATAGGTAACAACTGCAATATTGTATGAAGAGATTGCCCCTCCCTTCCACCTGTTATTGTTGACATTATGCTCAATAAACTGTTACCTCTTCCCTCTCCACCAGTTAAGCATTCTATGTATGCTTCCCTGTACAAAATGCACCCCTTCAAATAGAACATTAAAGTTCATATACTTGTTTACTTCTTCAAACTCTTTGCTTTGTGTTTTTTGTTAACTTCCTAGGAACAAATTAAATACATATAATCAATAAATCTAGCAAGCTTATTTTGCAAACTCACTTTTTTTTATTATTTTTGCGCAAAACCTATCAGGATTAAGGGGGTCCAGCACAAAGAAAAAAAACTAATTAAAAAAAAAAAAAAGCCCATTGGCCTGGGATCAAACCCTGTCTGAAGAACAAAACGGAAACCATACATACGGATTACCCAATCGGTATGGCAGCACAAGGCTTTTACGGAAGGCTGTAAAGAACCCGAAGGCCCCAAGCACCGATATTTCCGAGCGAATATGCTGTACAACACTCTTGCAAGGTTATCCCAACCCGCGCATTAATGGGGAGGACAATAACCAGGATCCCAGGCATGTAATACGGTTACGCCACGCACAGCTCGCCGAGATTGTGGATGACAAAAAATAGAGGTCTATTTGGGCGTCTTGGGTCCCTTGGGGACTCGCCATGCGCACGGGCGCATCTCTTTTATTGTGTACATGACATCAAATTAGCGAAGAAAAAAGACGCTGTTTTGGTATCATGTGAAAATCATAAAATAAATAGAAATAAAGACGTAAGGGGGGAGAATATTGACATCTTCATATTAGAATATTGACAAAATCCGCAATTTTGTCTACGCTGACTAAGTAAAGCTGTATTTTACTTTAAAGGGGCAGCAACATAGTACTGCGCATGTCTGGAGTCAGTGTTTATTGTAGGCTTTTAAGTGTCAACAAACAGTTGAACTTTTTAAAAGCTGTGAATACCTTATTAAATAATATGCAATATTATATTGAAAACTATGTTAATTGACAGTTTGTGGTCATTTTGTTTGTTTTGTTTAAAGTCTCCCACATGTACCAAAAGCTCATAAGTCAGTATTAGAATTTCACTGAAGTTCATTGTGTCAGGGCTCTAGAGCTATTGCAAATCTCTTAAACATGACACTCCCCCTTTAAAGGAAAGTAAAAAAAATAAAAAATGTTGGTGGGGGTCTCTGCTGTGTTTGTTTTCTTTTTAGTTTTGTTCTATTATTATTATTATTTTCTTTTTTAGAGGGGGAGTTGAATTCAGCTAAAAATAGCCAAGGGTCAATTCAAGCAACTAGTACAAAAGATGTTTTTTTGCAGTCCTTTATTCAATATATTCAAGGTTATCATGCAATTCTGTTGTTTGACTGCATATATATATTTTTTCTTTCTTTTCATTACAAGTGCTATATGTGTAAGTGGTGACCATAGCTATGATTACTATCATTTAGAAGAATTTTTTACCTACTAACAGAAAACAACTTGACTGCAAAACACTTACTGTAGGGCACTCGATATTAGGCATTACTTTCATGTGGATGTAAGGTTGAAATGTCAAAACCTTCATTAACCCGTGAACTACGCTTTAGCGTATTACACTTTGTTGTGATCTGATTCTATTGTTCCTTTTTGTGTTTTACTAATGATTACCGTTTAACTATCACACTTTGTTTCACGGGTTAATGAAAACCACTCTAATTACTTACAGTAGTTCTTTTTTAATATTATTATTTACTTGTATAATTTAGATGAGCAATACATATTTCTTCTTGGCCTTGTAGAGCTCATCTCGTTCCTCATAAATAACAAACAAAATGAAGTTTGTTCTTATTTTGGTGCAAAGGAATCTACAGTAGTTTTCTAATCAGATAATTGTTTTCCTTTTAACACTCACCTGTTATTTCAACAGCTTTACTTGAGTTTGCTTGTCTCAGAAATAGACCTTGCTTAATAAACAAAGACATGTTACAAACTTATTTAATAATAGGTAACAATTGCAATATTGTATGAAGAGAGTGCCCCTCTCTTCCCCCTGCTATTGTTGAAATTATGCTCAATAAACTTTTACCTCTTCCCTCTCCACCAGTTAAGCATTCTATGTATGCTTCCCTGTACAAAATGCACCCCTTCAAATAGAACATTAAAGTTCACATACTTGTTTACTTCCTCAAACTCTTTGCTTTGTGTTTTTTGTTAACTTCCTAGGAACAAATTGAATACATATAATCAATAAATCTAGCAAGCTTATTTTGCAAACTCACTTTTTTTTATTTTTTTTGTGCAAAACCTATCAGTATTAAGGGGGTCCAGCACAAAGAAAAAAAACGAATTAAAAAAAAAGCCCATTGGCCTGGGATCGAACCCGTTCTGAAGAACAAAACGGAAACCATACATACGGATTACCCAATCGGTATGGCAGCACAAGGCTTTTACGGAAGGCTGTAAAGAACCCGAAGGCCCCAAGCACCGATATTTCCGAGCGAATATGCTGTACAACACTCTTGCAAGGTTATCCCAACCCGCGCATTAATGGGGAGGACAATAACCAGGATCCCAGGCCTGTAATACGGTTACGCCACGCACAGCTCGCCGGGATTGTGGATGACAAAAAATAGAGGTCTATTTGGGCGTCTTGGGTCCCTTGGGGACTCGCCATGCGCACGGGCGCATCTGTTTTATTGTGTACATGACATCAAATTAGCGAAGAAAAAAGAAGCTGTTTTGGTATCATGTGAAAAGCATAAAATAAATAGAAATAAAGACGTAAGGGGGGAGAATATTGACATCTTCATATTAGAATATTGACAAAATCCGCAATTTTGTCTACGCTGACTAAGTAAAGCTGTATTTTACTTTAAAGGGGCAGCAACATAGTACTGCGCATGTCTGGAGTCAGTGATTATTGTAGGCTTTTAAGTGTCAACAAACAGTTGAACTTTTTAAAAGCTGTGAATACCTTTTTAAATAATATGCAATATTATATTGAAAACTATGTTAATTGACAGTTTGTGGCATTTTTTTTTGTTTTGTTTAAAGTCTCCCACATGTACCAAAAGCTCATAAGTCAGTATTAGAATTTCACTGAAGTTCATTGTGTCAGGGCTCTAGAGCTATTGCAAATCTCTTAACCATGACACTCCCCTTTTAAAGGAAAGTAAAAAAAATCAAAATTGTTGGTGGGGGTCTCTGTTGTGTTTGTTTTCTTTTTAGTTTTGTTCTATTATTATTTTTATTTTATTTTTTATAGGGGGGGAGGGGAATTCAGCTAAAAATAGCTAAGGGTCAATTCAAGCAACTAGTACAAAAATGTTTTTTTGCAGTCCTTTATTCAATATATTTTCAAGGTTATCATGCAATTCTGTTGTTTGACTGCATATATATATATTTTTTCTTTCTTTTCATTACAAGTTCTATATGTGTAAGTGGTGACCATAGCTATGATTACTATTATTTAGAATATTTTTTTACCTACTAACAGAAAACAACTTGACTGCAAAACACTTACTGTAGGGCACTCGATATTAGGCATTACTTTCATGTGGATGTAAGGTTGAATTGTCAAAACCTTCATTAACCCGTGAACTACGCTTTAGCGTATTACACTTTGTTGTGATCTGATTCTATTGTTCTTTTTTGTGTTTTACTAACTATTACCGTTTAACTATCACACTTTGTTTCACGGGTTAATGAAAACCACTCTAATTACTTACAGTAATTCTTTTTTAATATTATTATTTACTTGTATAATTTTGATGAGCAATACATATTTCTTCTTGGCCTTGTAGAGCTCATCTCGTTTCTCATAAATAACAAACAAAATGAAGTTTGTTCTTATTTGGTGCAAAGGAATCTACAGTAGTTTTCTAATCAGATAATTGTTTTTCTTTTAACACTCACCTGTTATTTCAACAGCCTTACTAGAGTTTGCTTGTCTCAGAAATAGACCTTGCTTAATAAACAAAGACATGTTACAAACTTTTTTAATAATAGGTAACAACTGCAATATTGTATGAAGAGAGTGCCCCTCTCTTCCCCCTGCTATTGTTGAAATTATGCTCAATAAACTTTTACCTCTTCCCTCTCCACCAGTTAAGCATTCTATGTATGCTTCCCTGCACAAAATGCACCCCTTCAAATAGAACATTAAAGTTCACATACTTGTTTACTTCCTCAAACTCTTTGTTTTGTGTTTTTTGTTAACTTCCTAGGAACAAATTGAATACATATAATCAATAAATCTAGCAAGCTTATTTTGCAAACTCACTTTTTTTTATTATTTTTGCGCAAAACCTATCAGGATTAAGGGGGTCCAGCACAAAGAAAAAAAAACGAACTAAAAAAAAGCCCATTGGCCTGGGATCGAACCCGGTCTGAAGAACAAAACGGAAACCATACATACGGATTACCCAATCGGTATGGCAGCACAAGGCTTTTACGGAAGGCTGTAAAGAACCCGAAGGCCCCAAGCACCGATATTTCCGAGCGAATATGCTGTACAACACTCTTGCAAGGTTATCCCAACCCGCGCATTAATGGGGAGGACAATAACCAGGATCCCAGGCCTGTAATACGGTTACGCCACGCACAGCTCGCCGAGATTGTGGATGACAAAAAATAGAGGTCTATTTGGGCGTCTTGGGTCCCTTGGGGACTCGCCATGCGCACGGGCGCATCTCTTTTATTGTGTACATGACATCAAATTAGCGAAGAAAAAAGACGCTGTTTTGGTATCATGTGAAAAGCATAAAATAAACAGAAATAAAGACGTAAGGGGGAAAATAATGACATATTCATATTAGAATATTGACAAAATCCGCAATATTGTCTACGCTGACTAAGTAAAGCTGTATTTTACTTTAAAAGGGCAGCAGCATAGTACTGCGCATGTCAGGAGTCAGTGTTTATTGTAGTCTTTTAAGTGTCTACAAACAGTTGAACTTTTTAAAAGCTGTCAATACCTTATTAAATAATATGCAATATTATATTGAAAACTATGTCAATTGACAGTTTGTGGTCATTTTTTTTTGTTTTCTTTAAAGTCTCCCACATGTACCAAAAGCTCATAAGTCAGTATTAGAATTTCACTGACGTTCATTGTGTCAGGGCACTAGGGCTATTGCAAATCTCTTAACCATGACACTCCCCTTTTAAAGGAAAGTAAAAAAAAAATCAAAATTGTTGGCGGTGGTCTCTGCTGTGTTTGTTTTCTTTTTAGTTTTGTTCTATTATTATTATTATTATTTTCTTTTTTAGACGGGGAGGGGAATTCAGCTAAAAATAGCCAAGGGTCAATTCAAGCAACTAGTACAAAAGATGTTTTTTAGCAGTTCTTTATTCAATATATTCAAGGTTATCATGCAATTCTGTTGTTTGACTGCATATATATTTTTTTCTTTCTTTTCATTACAAGTGCTATATGTGTAAGTGGTGACCATAGCTATGATTACTATTATTTAGAATAATTTTTTACCTACTAACAGAAAACAACTTGACTGCAAAACACTTACTGTAGGGCACTCGATATTAGGCATTACTTTCATGGGGATGTAAGGTTGAAATGTCAAAACCTTCATTAACCCGTGAACTACGCTTTAGGGTATTACACTTTGTTGTGATCTGATTCTATTGTTGTTTTTTGTGTTTTACTAACTATTACCGTTTAACTATCACACTTTGTTTCACGGGTTAACGAAAACCACTCTAATTATTTACAGTAATTCTTTTTTAATATTATTATTTACTTGTATAATTTAGATGAGCAATACATATTTCTTCTTGGCCTTGTAGAGCTCATCTCGTTCCTCATAAATAACAAACAAAATGAAGTTTGTACTTATTTGGTGCAAAGGAATCTACATTAGTTTTCTAATCAGATAATTGTTTTTTTTTAACACTCACCTGTTATTTCAACAGCTCTTACTTGAGTTTGCTTGTCTCAGAAATAGACCTTGCTTAATAAACAAATATATATAACAAACTTATTTAATAATAGGTAACAACTGCAATATTGTATGAAGAGAGTGCCCCTCCCTTCCCCCTGCTATTGTTGACATTATGCTCAATAAACTGTTACCTCTCCCCTCTCCACCAGTTAAGCATTCTATTTATGCTTCCCTGTACAAAATGCGCCCCTTCAAATAGAACATTAAAGTTCACATACTTGTTTACTTCCTCAAACTCTTTGCTTTGTGTTTTTGTTAACTTCCTAGGAACAAATTGAATACATATAATCAATAAATCTAGCAAGCTTATTTTGCAAACTCACTTTTTTTTTATTATTTTTGCGCAAAACCTATCAGGATTAAGGGGGTCCAGCACAAAGAAAAAAAAAACGAATTAAAAAAAAAAGCCCATTGGCCTGAGATGGAACCCGGTCTGAAGAACAAAACGGAAACCATACATACGGATTACCCAATCGGTATGGCAGCACAAGGCTTTTACGGAAGGCTGTAAAGAACCCGAAGGCCCCAAGCACCGATATTTCCGAGCGAATATGCTGTACAACACTCTTGCAAGGTTATCCCAACCCGCGCATTAATGGGGAGGACAATAACCAGGATCCCAGGCCTGTAATACGGTTACGCCACGCACAGCTCGCCGAGATTGTGGATGACAAAAAATAGAGGTCTATTTGGGCGTCTTGGGTCCCTTGGGGACTCGCCATGCGCACGGGCGCATCTCTTTTATTGTGTACATGACATCAAATTAGCGAAGAAAAAAGACGCTGTTTTGGTATTATGTGAAAATCATAAAATAAATAGAAATAAAGACGTAAGGGGGGAGAATATTGACATCTCCATATTAGAATATTGACAAAATCCGCAATTTTGTCTACGCTGACTAAGTAAAGCTGTATTTTACTTTAAAGGGGCAGCAACATAGTACTGCGCATGTCTGGAGTCAGTGATTATTGTAGGCTTTTAAGTGTCTACAAACAGTTGAACTTTTTTAAAGCTGTGAATACCTTATTAAATAATATGCAATATTATATTGAAAACTATGTTAATGGACAGTTTGTGGTCATTTTTTTTGTTTTGTTTAAAGTCTCCCACATGTACCAAAAGCTCATAAGTCAGTATTAGAATTTCACTGAAGTTCATTGTGTCAGGGCTCTAGAGCTATTGCAAATCTCTTAAACATGACACTCCCCCTTTAGAGGAAAGTAAAAAAAAATCAAAATTACTGGTGGGGGTCTCTGCTGTGTTTGTTTTCTTTTTAGTTTTGTTCTATTATTATTATTATTTTCTTTTTTAGAGGGGGAGGGGAATTCAGCTTAAAATAGCCAAGGGTCAATTCAAGCAACTAGTACAAAAGATGTTTTTTTGCACTCCTTTATTCAATGTATTCAAGGTTATCATGCAATTCTGTTGTTTGACTGCATATATATATTTTTTCTTTCTTTTCATTACAAGTGCTATATGTGTAAGTGGTGACCATAGCTATGATTACTATTATTTAGAATAATTTTTTACCTACTAACAGAAAACAACTTGACTGCAAAACACTTACTGTAGGGCACTCGATATTAGGCATTACTTTCATGTGGATGTAAGGTTCAAATGTCAAAACCTTCATTAACCCGTGAACTACGCTTTAGCGTATTACACATTGTTGTGATCTGATTCTATTGTTCTTTTTTGTGTTTTGCTAACTATTACTGTCTAACTATCACACCTTGTTTCACGAGTTAATGAAAACCACTCTAATTACTTACAGTAGTTCTTTTTTAATATTATTATTTACTTGTATAATTTAGATGAGCAATACATATTTCTTTATGGCTTTGTAGAGCTCATCTCGTTCCTCATAAATAACAAACAAAATGAAGTTTGTTCTTATTTTGGTGCAAAGGAATCTACAGTAGTTTTCTAATCAGATAATTGTTTTTCTTTTAACACTCACCTGTTATTTCAACAGCCTTACTTGAATTTGCTTGTCTCAGAAATAGACCTTGCTTAATAAACAAAGACATGTTACAAACTTATTTAAAAATAGGTAACAACTGCAATATTGTATGAAGAGAGTGCCCCTCTCTTCCCCCTGCTATTGTTGAAATTATGCTCAATAAACTTTTACCTCTTCCCTCTCCACCAGTTAAGCATTCTATGTATGCTTCCCTGTACAAAATGCACCCCTTCAAATAGAACATTAAAGTTCACATACTTGTTTACTTCCTCAAACTCTTTGTTTTGTGTTTTTTGTTAACTTCCTAGGAACAAATTGAATACATATATATCAATAAATCTAGCAAGCTTATTTTGCAAACTCACTTTTTTTTTTTATTTTTGCGCAAAACCTATCAGGATTAAGGGGGTCCAGCACAAAGAAAAAAAACGAACTATAAAAAGCCCATTGGCCTGGGATCGAACCCGGTCTGAAGAACAAATCGGAAACCATACATACGGATTACCCAATCGGTATGGCAGCACATGGCTTCTACGGAAGGCTGTAAAGAACACGAAGGCCCCAAGCACCGATATTTCCGAGCGAATATGCTGTACAACACTCTTGCAAGGTTATCCCAACCCGCGCATTAATGGGGAGGACAATAACCAGGATCCCAGGCCTGTAATACGGTTACGCCACGCACAGCTCGCTGAGATTGTGGATGACAAAAAATAGAGGTCTATTTGGGCGTCTTGGGTCCCTTGGGGACTCGCCATGCGCACGGGCGCATCTCTTTTATTGTGTACATGATATCAAATTAGCGAAGAAAAAAGACGCTGTTTTGGTATCATGTGAAAATCATAAAATAAATAGAAATAAAGACGTAAGGGGGGAGAATATTGACATCTTCATATTAGAATATTGACAAAATCCGCAATTTTGTCTACGCTGACTAAGTAAAGCTGTATTTTACTTTAAAGGGGCAGCAACATAGTACTGCGCATATCTGGAGTCAGTGATTATTGTAGGCTTTTAAGTGTCAACAAACAGTTGAACTTTTTAAAAGCTGTGAATACCTTATTAAATATTATGCAATATTATATTGAAAACTATGTTAATGGACAGTTTGTGGTCATTTTTTTTTGTTTTGTTTAAAGTCTCCCACATGTACCAAAAGCTCATAAGCAGTATTAGAATTTCACTGAAGTTCATTGTGTCAGGGCTCTAGAGCTATTGCAAATCTCTTAACCATGACACTCCCCTTTTAAAGGAAAGTAAAAAAAAATCAAAATTGTTGGTGGGGGTCTCTGTTGTGTTTGTTTTCTTTTTAGTTTTGTTCTATTATTATTATTATTTTCTTTTTTAGAGGGGGAGGGGAATTCAGCTAAAAATAGCCAAGGGTCAATTCAAGCAACTAGTACAAAAGATGTTTTTTTTGCAGTCCTTTATTCAATATATTCAAGGTTATCATGCAATTCTGTTGTTTGACTGCATATATATATATATATATATTTTTTTTTTCTTTCTTTTCATTACAAGTTCTATATGTGTAAGTGGTGACCATAGCTATGATTACTATTATTTAGAATATTTTTTTACCTACTAACAGAAAACAACTTGACTGCAAAAAAACACTTACTGTAGGGCACTCGATATTAGGCATTACTTTCATGTGGATGTAAGGTTGAAATGTCAAAACCTTCATTAACCCGTGAACTACGCTTTAGCGTATTACACTTTGTGGTGATCTGATTCTATTGTACTTTTTTGTGTTTTACTAACTATTACCGTTTAACTATCACACTTTGTTTCACGGGTTAATGAAAACCACACTAATTACTTACAGTAGTTCTTTTTTAATATTATTATTTACTTGTATAATTTAGATGAGCAATACATATTTCTTTATGGTTTTGTAGAGCTCATCTCGTTCCTCATAAATAACAAACAAAATGAAGTTTGTTCTTATTTTGGTGCAAAGGTGTCTACAGTAGTTTTCTAATCAGATAATTGTTTTTCTTTCAACACTCACCTGTTATTTCAACAGCCTTACTTGAGTTTGCTTGTCTCAGAAATAGACCTTGCTTAATAAACAAAGACATGTTACAAACTTATTTAATAATAGGTAACAGCTGCAATATTGTATGAAGAGAGTGCCCCGCTCTTCCCCCTGCTATTGTTGAAATTATGCTCAATAAACTTTTACCTCTTCCCTCTCCACCAGTTAAGCATTCTATGTATGCTTCCCTGTACAAAATGCACCCCTTCAAATAGAACATTAAAGTTCACATACTTGTTTACTTCGCCAAACTCTTTGCTTTGTGTTTTTTGTTAACTTCCTAGGAACAAATTGAATACATATAATCAATAAATCTAGCAAGCTTATTTCGCAAACTCACTTTTTTATTATTATTTTTGCGCAAAACCTATCAGGATTAATGGGGTCCAGCACAAAGAAAAAAAAAACGAATTAAAAAAAAAAGCCCATTGGCCTGGGATCGAACCCGGTCTGAAGAACAAAACGGAAACCATACATACGGATTACCCAATCGGTATGGCAGCACAAGGCTTTTACGGAAGGCTGTAAAGAACCCGAAGGCCCAAAGCACCGATATTTCCGAGCGAATATGCTGTACAACACTCTTGCAAGGTTATCCCAACCCGAGCATTAATGGGGAGGACAATAACCAGGATCCCAGGCCTGTAATACGGTTACGCCACGCACAGCTCGCCGAGATTGTGGATGACAAAAAATAGAGGTCTATGTGGGCGTCTTGGGTCCCTTGGGGACTCGCCATGCGCACGGGCGCATCTCTTTTATTGTGTACATGACATCAAATTAGCGAAGAAAAAAGACGCTGTTGTGGTATCATGTGAAAATCATAAAATAAATAGAAATAAAGACGTAAGGGGGGAGAATATTGACATCTTCATATTAGAATATTGACAAAATCCGCAATTTTGTCTACGCTGACTAAGTAAAGCTGTATTTTACTTCAAAGGGGCAGCAACATAGTACTGCGCATGTCTGGAGTCAATGATTATTGTAGTCTTTTAAGTGTCAACAAACAGTTGAACTTTTTAAAAGCTATGAATACCTTATTAAATAATATGCAATATTATATTGAAAACTATGTTAATTGACAGTTTGTGGTCATTTTTTTGTTTTGTTTAAAGTCTCCCACATGTACCAAAAGCTCATAAGTCAGTATTAGAATTTCACTGAAGTTCATTGTGTCAGGGCTCTAGAGCTATTGCAAATCTCTTAACCATGACACTCCCCTTTTAAAGGAAAGTAAAAAAAATCAAAATTGTTGGTGGGGGTCTCTGTTGTGTTTGTTTTCTTTTTAGTTTTGTTCTATTATTATTATTATTTTCTTTTTTAGAGGGGGAGGGGAATTCAGCTAAAAATAGCCAAGGTTCAATTCAAGCAACTAGTACAAAAGATGTTTTTTTTGCAGTCCTTTTATCAATGTATTCAAGGTTATCATGCAATTCTGTTGTTTGACTGCATATATATATTTTTTCTTTCTTTTCATTACAAGTTCTATATGTGTAAGTGGTGACCATAGCTATGATTACTATTATTTAGAATAATTTTTTTACCTACTAACAGAAAACAACTTGACTGCAAAACACTTACTGTAGGGCACTCGATATTAGGCATTACTTTCATGTGGATGTAAGGTTGAAATGTCAAAACCTTCATTAACCCGTGAACTACGCTTTAGCGTATTACATTTTGTTGTGATCTGATTCTATTGTTCGTTTTTGTGTTTTACTAACTATTACCGTTTAACTATCACACTTTGTTTCACGGGTTAATGAAAACCACTCTAATTACTTACAGTAATTCTTTTTTAATATTATTATTTACTTGTATAATTTAGATGAGCAATACATATTTCTTCTTGGCCTTGTAGAGCTCATGTCGTTCCTCATAAATAACAAACAAAATGAAGTTTGTTCTTATTTGGTGCAAAGGAATCTACATTAGTTTTCTAATCAGATAATTGTTTTTTTTAACACTCACCTGTTATTTCAACAGCTCTTACTTGAGTTTGCTTGTCTCAGAAATAGACCTTGCTTAATAAACAAAGACATGTTACAAACTTATTTAATAAGAGGTAACAGCTGCAATATTGTATGAAGAGAGTGCCCCGCTCTTCCCCCTGCTATTGTTGAAATTATGCTCAATAAACTTTTACCTCTTCCCTCTCCAAAAGTTAAGCATTCTATGTATGCTTCCCTGTACAAAATGCACCCCTTCAAATAGAACATTAAAGTTCACATACTTGTTTACTTCCTCAAACTCTTTGCTTTGTGTTTTTTGTTAACTTCCTAGGAACAAATTGAATACATATAATCAATAAATCTAGCAAGCTTATTTCGCAAACTCACTTTTTTTTATTATTTTTGCGCAAAACCTATCAGGATTAAGGGGGTCCAGCACAAAGAAAAAAAAACGAATTTAAAAAAAAAAAAGCCTATTGGCCTGGGATCGAACCCGGTCTGAAGAACAAAACGGAAACCATACATACGGATTACCCAATCGGTATGGCAGCACAAGGCTTTTACGGAAGGCTGTAAAGAACCCGAAGGCCCCAAGCACCGATATTTCCGAGCGAATATGCTGTACAACACTCTTGCAAGGTTATCCCAACCCGCGCATTAATGGGGAGGACAATAACCAGGATCCCAGGCCTGTAATACGGTTACGCCACGCACAGCTCGCCGAGATTGTGGATGACAAAAAATAGAGGTCTATTTGGGCGTCTTGGGTCCCTTGGGGACTCGCCATGCGCACGGGCGCATCTCTTTTATTGTGTACATGACATCAACTTAGCGAAGAAAAAAGACGCTGTTTTGGTATCATGTGAAAATCATAAAATAAATAGAAATAAAGACGTAAGGGGGGTGAATATTGACATATTCATATTAAAATATTGACAAAATCCGCAATTTTGTCTACGCTGACTAAGTAAAGCTGTATTTTACTTAAAAGGGGCAGCAACATAGTACTGCGCATGTCTGGAGTCAGTGATTATTGTAGGCTTTTAAGTGTCAACAGACAGTAGAACTTTTTAAAAGCTGTGAATACCTTATTAAATAATATGCAATATTATACTGAAAACTATGTTAATTGACAGTTTGTGGTCATTTTTTTTGTTTTGTTTAAAGTCTCCCACATGTACCAAAAGCTCATAAGTCAGTATTAGAATTTCACTGAAGTTCATTTTGTCATGGCTCTAGAGCTATTGCAAATCTCTTAACCATGACACTCCCCTTTTAAAGGAAAGTAAAAAAAATCAAAATTGTTGGTGGGGGTCTCTGTTGTGTTTGTTTTCTTTTTAGTTTTGTTCTATTATTATTATTATTTTCTTTTTTAGAGGGGGAGGGGAATTCAGCTAAAAATAGCCAAGGGTCAATTCAAGCAACTAGTACAAATTATGTTTTTTTGCAGTCCTTTATTCAATATATTCAAGGTTATCATGCAATTCGGTTGTTTGACTGCATATATATATATATATATATATATATATATATATATATATATATATATATATATATATATATATATATATATATATATATATATATATATATATATATATATATATTTTTCTTTCTTTTCATTACAAGTTCTATATGTGTAAGTGGTGACCATAGCTATGATTACTATTATTTAGAATATTTTTTTACCTACTAACAGAAAACAACTTGACTGCAAAACACTTACTGTAGGGCACTCGATATTAGGCATTACTTTCATGTGGATGTAAGGTTGAAATGTGAAAACCTTCATTAACTAGTGAACTACGCTTTAGCGTATTACACTTTGTGGTGATCTGATTCTATTGTACTTTTTTGTGTTTTACTAACTATTACCGTTTAACTATCACACTTTGTTTCACGGGTTAATGAAAACCACTCTAATTACTTACAGTAGTTCTTTTTTAATATTATTATTTACTTGTATAATTTAGACGAGCAATACATATTTCTTCTTGGCCTTGTAGAGCTCATCTCGTTCCTCATAAATAACAAACAAAATGAAGTTTGTTCTTATTTGGTGCAAAGGAATCTACATTAGTTTTCTAATCAGATAATTGTTTTTTTTAACACTCACCTGTTATTTCAACAGCTCTTACTTGAGTTTGCTTGTCTCAGAAATAGACCTTGCTTAATAAACAAAGACATGTTACAAACTTATTTAATAAGAAGTAACAGCTGCAATATTGTATGAAGAGAGTGCCCCGCTCTTCCCCCTGCTATTGTTGAAATTATGCTCAATAAACTTTTACCTCTTCCCTCTCCAAAAGTTAAGCATTCTATGTATGCTTCCCTGTACAAAATGCACCCCTTCAAATAGAACATTAAAGTTCACATACTTGTTTACTTCCTCAAACTCTTTGCTTTGTGTTTTTTGTTAACTTCCTAGGAACAAATTGAATACATATAATCAATAAATCTAGCAAGCTTATTTCGCAAACTCACTTTTTTTTATTATTTTTGCGCAAAACCTATCAGGATTAAGGGGGTCCAGCACAAAGAAAAAAAAACGAATTTAAAAAAAAAAAAGCCTATTGGCCTGGGATCGAACCCGGTCTGAAGAACAAAACGGAAACCATACATACGGATTACCCAATCGGTATGGCAGCACAAGGCTTTTACGGAAGGCTGTAAAGAACCCGAAGGCCCCAAGCACCGATATTTCCGAGCGAATATGCTGTACAACACTCTTGCAAGGTTATCCCAACCCGCGCATTAATGGGGAGGACAATAACCAGGATCCCAGGCCTGTAATACGGTTACGCCACGCACAGCTCGCCGAGATTGTGGATGACAAAAAATAGAGGTCTATTTGGGCGTCTTGGGTCCCTTGGGGACTCGCCATGCGCACGGGCGCATCTCTTTTATTGTGTACATGACATCAACTTAGCGAAGAAAAAAGACGCTGTTTTGGTATCATGTGAAAATCATAAAATAAATAGAAATAAAGACGTAAGGGGGGTGAATATTGACATATTCATATTAAAATATTGACAAAATCCGCAATTTTGTCTACGCTGACTAAGTAAAGCTGTATTTTACTTAAAAGGGGCAGCAACATAGTACTGCGCATGTCTGGAGTCAGTGATTATTGTAGGCTTTTAAGTGTCAACAGACAGTAGAACTTTTTAAAAGCTGTGAATACCTTATTAAATAATATGCAATATTATACTGAAAACTATGTTAATTGACAGTTTGTGGTCATTTTTTTTGTTTTGTTTAAAGTCTCCCACATGTACCAAAAGCTCATAAGTCAGTATTAGAATTTCACTGAAGTTCATTTTGTCATGGCTCTAGAGCTATTGCAAATCTCTTAACCATGACACTCCCCTTTTAAAGGAAAGTAAAAAAAATCAAAATTGTTGGTGGGGGTCTCTGTTGTGTTTGTTTTCTTTTTAGTTTTGTTCTATTATTATTATTATTTTCTTTTTTAGAGGGGGAGGGGAATTCAGCTAAAAATAGCCAAGGGTCAATTCAAGCAACTAGTACAAATTATGTTTTTTTGCAGTCCTTTATTTAATATATTCAAGGTTATCATGCAATTCGGTTGTTTGACTGCATATATATATATATATATATATATATATATATATATATATATATATATATATATATATATATATATATATATATATATATTTTTTTTTTTTTTTTTTCCTTTCTTTTCATTACAAGTTCTATATGTGTAAGTGGTGACCATAGCTATGATTACTATTATTTAGAATATTTTTTTACCTACTAACAGAAAACAACTTGACTGCAAAACACTTACTGTAGGGCACTCGATATTAGGCATTACTTTCATGTGGATGTAAGGTTGAAATGTGAAAACCTTCATTAACTAGTGAACTACGCTTTAGCGTATTACACTTTGTGGTGATCTGATTCTATTGTACTTTTTTGTGTTTTACTAACTATTACCGTTTAACTATCACACTTTGTTTCACGGGTTAATGAAAACCACTCTAATTACTTACAGTAGTTCTTTTTTAATATTATTATTTACTTGTATAATTTACATGAGCAATACATATTTCTTTATGGCTTTTTAGAGCTCATCTCGTTCCTCATAAATAACAAACAAAATGAAGTTTGTTCTTATTTTGGTGCAAAGGAATCTACAGTAGTTTTCTAATCAGATAATTGTTTTTCTTTTAACACTCACCTGTTATTTCAACAGCCTTACTTGAGTTTGCTTGTCTCAGAAATAGACCTTGCTTAATAAACAAAGACATGTTACAAACTTATTTAATAATAGGTAACAACTGCAATATTGTATGAAGAGAGTGCCCCTCTCTTCCCCCTGCTATTGTTGAAATTATGCTCAATAAACTTTTACCTCTTCCCTCTCCACCAGTTAAGCATTCTATGTATGCTTCCCTGTACAAAATGCGCCCCTTCAAATAGAACATTAAAGTTCACATACTTGTTTGCTTCCTCAAACTCTTTGCTTTGTGTTTTTGTTAACTTCCTAGGAACAAATTGAATACATATAATCAATAAATCTAGCAAGCTTATTTTGCAAACTCACTTTTTTTTATTATTTTTGCGCAAAACCTATCAGGATTAAGGGGGTCCAGCACAAAGAAAAAAAAACGAATTTAAAAAAAAAGCCCATTGGCCTGGGATCGAACCCGGTCTGAAGAACAAAACGGAAACCATACATACGGATTACCCAATCGGTATTGCAGCACACAGAAAGCACCACACAGTAAATTATCCATTTCGACATCTAATGGAAACACCCTTGAATCAGTGGAATCAGTAAGACTCCTTGGACTGGATGTGGACAGTAAATTGACCTTTTCGGATCACGCTGAAAGGACATACAAGAAAATTGCAGGAAGAATCGGCGTACTAAATAAGATCAAAGGTTGTCTACCCCTCAAACAAAGAACAAATTTCTATAATGCCATGATCAAACCTTTGTTTAGCTATGCTGGGACTGTTTGGCAAACAGCATCAACTAAGGATTGTTTGTCAAGATTTCTAACTCTACAAAAAAGAGCTGCACGTCTAATACTCAACGCTGAACCCAGAGCACCCTCAGTACCGTTGTTTAATAGACTTCAATGGCTGCCTTTCTATCTGGACAATCACATCTCAATGTGTTCTATTCTCTTTAAAAGGCTACAACTGATGGTGCCCGAATATCTAATTGAAACTCTTAAGCTGAACAATACACTTCATAATAGAAATACTCGTTTCTCAGGACTGAATTTTATAACTCCAAAGTATATTAGAAAAACCGAAGGTGGGAAAACGTTTACAGTAAATGCCATCCGTAAATGGAACAATTTAGAAGCCAGCATAAAGAAACTGCCTAATATAAGCTCTTTTAAGAACGCTCTCCGTCATAAATATCTTAATGAACAATTACTTTTAAATCATTTTAATATTTCGAATTAACTCATATTTTATTTTATTTATTTAATCTTTTTTTTTTCTCCTTTTGGTCTGGGTGGGAATAGTATTTTTATAATTTGTATTGTAAATAGAGATTTTATATATATATATATATATATATATATATATATATATATATATATATATATATATATATATATATATATATATTTTATATTGTATTTTTTGTATGTATGAGTTTTGAGGGCCACAAGTTTACTAGTGTATTACACTATTAAGTGTCACCCTCTGTAAATAAAGTAAAAAATAAAATAGCACAAGGCTTTTACGGAAGGCTGTAAAGAACCCGAAGGCCCCAAGCACCGATATTTCCGAGCGAATATGCTGTACAACAATCTTGCAAGGTTAACCCAACCCGCGCATTAATGGGGAGGACAATAACCAGGATCCCAGGCCTGTAATACGGTTACGCCACGCACAGCTCGCTGAGATTGTGGATGACAAAAAATAGAGGTCTATTTGGGCGTCTTGGGTCCCTTGGGGACTCGCCATGCGCACGGGCGCATCTCTTTTATTGTGTACATGACATAAAATTAGCGAAGAAAAAAGACGCTGTTTTGGTATCATGTGAAAAGCATAAAATAAATAGAAATAAAGACGTAAGGGGGGAGAATATTGACATCTTCATATTAGAATATTGACAAAATCCGCAATTTTGTCTACGCTGACTAAGTAAAGCTGTATTTTACTTTAAAGGGGCAGCAACATAGTACTGCGCATGTCTGGAGTCAGTGATTATTGTAGGCTTTTAAGTGTCAACAAACAGTTGACCTTTTTAAAAGCTGTGAATACCTTATTAAATAATATGCAATATTATATTGAAAACTATGTTAATTGACAGTTTGTGGTCATTTTTTTGTTTTGTTTAAAGTCTCCCACATGTACCAAAAGCTCATAAGTCAGTATTAGAATTTCACTGAAGTTCATTGTGTCAGGTCTCTAGAGCTATTGCAAATCTCTTAACCATGACACTCCCCTTTTTAAGGAAAGTAAAAAAAAATCAAAATTGTTGGTGGGGGTCTCTGTTGTGTTTGTTTTCTTTTTAGATTTGTTCTATTATTATTATTATTTTCTTTTTTAGAGGGGGAGGGGAATTCAGCTAAAAATAGCCAAGGGTCAATTCAAGCAACTAGTACAAACGATGTTTTTTGCAGTCCTTTATTCAATATATTCAAGGTTATCATGCAATTCTGTTGTTTGACTGCATATATATATATATATATATATATATATATATATATATTTTCTTTCTTTTCATTTTAAGTTCTATATGTGTAAGTGGTGACCATAGCTATGATTACTATTATTTAGAATATTTTTTTACCTACTAACAGAAAACAACTTGACTGCAAAACACTTACTGTAGGGCATTCGATATTAGGCATTACTTTCATGTGGATGTAAGGTTGAAATGTCAAAACCTTCATTAACCCGTGAACTACGCTTTAGCGTATTACACTTTTTGGTGATCTGATTCTATTGTACTTTTTTGTGTTTTACTAACTATTACCGTTTAACTATCACACTTTGTTTCACGGGTTAATGAAAACCACTCTAGATACTTACAGTAGTTCTTTTTTAATATTATTATTTACTTGTATAATTTAGATGAGCAATACATATTTCTTTATGGCTTTGTAGAGCTCATCTCGTTCCTCATAAATAACAAACAAAATGAAGTTTGTTCTTATTTTGGTTCAAAGGAATCTACAGTAGTTTTCTAATCAGATAATTGTTTTTCTTTTAACACTCACCTGTTATTTCAACAGCCTTACTTGAGTTTGCTTGTCTCAGAAATAGACCTTGCTTAATAAACAAAGACATGTTACAAACTTATTTAATAATAGGTAACAACTGCAATATTGTACGAAGAGAGTGCCCCTCTTTTCCCCCTGCTATTGTTGAAATTATGCTCAATAAACTTTTACCTCTTCCCTCTCCACCAGTTAAGCATTCTATGTATGCTTCCCTGTACAAAATGCACCCCTTCAAATAAAACATTAAAGTTCACATACTTGTTAACTTCCTCAAACTCTTTGCTTTGTGTTTTTTGTTAACTTCCTAGGAACAAATTGAATACATATAATCAATAAATCTAGCAAGCTTATTTTGCAAACTCACTTTTTCATTATTTTTGCGCAAAACCTATCAGGATTAAGGGGGTCCAGCACAAAGAAAAAAAAAACGAATTAAAAAAACAAAGCCCATTGGCCTGGGATCGAACCCGGTCTGAAGAACAAAACGGAAACCATACATACGGATTACCCAATCGGTATGGCAGCACAAGGCTTTTACGGAAGGCTGTAAAGAACCCGAAGGCCCCAAGCACCGATATTTCCGAGCGAATATGCTGTACAACACTCTTGCAAGGTTATCCCAACCCGCGCATTAATGGGGAGGACAATAACCAGGATCCCAGGCCTGTAATACGGTTACGCCACGCACAGCTCGCCGAGATTGTGGATGACAAAAAATAGAGGTCTATTTGGGCGTCTTGGGTCCCTTGGGGACTCGCCATGCGCACGGGCGCATCTCTTTTATTGTGTACATGACATCAAATTAGCGAAGAAAAATGACGCTGTTTTGGTATCATGTGAAAAGCATAAAATAAATAGAAATAAATACGTAAGGGGGGAGAATATTAACATCTTCATATTAGAATATTGACAAAATCCGCAATTTTGTCTACGCTGACTAAGTAAAGCTGTATTTTACTTTAAAGGGGCAGCAACATAGTACTGCGCATGTCTGGAGTCAGTGATTATTGTAGGCTTTTAAGTGTCAACAAACAGTTGAACTTTTTAAAAGCTGTGAATACCTTATTAAATAATATGCAATATTATATTGAAAACTATGTTAATTGACAGTTTGGGGTCATTTTTTTTGTTTTGTTTAAAGTCTCCCACATGTACCTAAAGCTCATAAGTCAGTATTAGAATTTCACTGAAGTTCATTGTGTCAGGGCTCTAGAGCTATTGCAAATCTCTTAACCATGACACTCCTCTTTTAAAGGAAAGTAAAAAAAATCAAAATTGTTGGTGGGGGTCTCTGTTGTGTTTGTTTTCTTTTTAGTTTTGTTCTATTATTATTATTATTTTCTTTTTTAGAGGGGGAGGGGAATTCAGCTAAAAATAGCCAAGGGTCAATTCAAGCAACTAGTTCAAAAGATGTTTTTTTGCAGTCCTTTATTCAATATATTCAAGGTTATCATGCAATTCTGTTGTTTGACTGCATATATATATTTTTTCTTTCTTTTTATTACAAGGCTATATGTGTAAGTGGTGACCATAGCTATGATTACTATTATATAGAATAATTTTTTACCTACTAACAGAAAACAACTTGACTGCAAGACACTTACTGTAGGGCACTCGATATTAGGCATTACTTTCATGTGGATGTAAGGTTGAAATGTCAAAACCTTTATTAACCCGTAAACTACGCTTTAGCGTATTACACTTTGTTGTGATCTGATTCTATTGTACTTTTTTGTGTTTTACTAACTATTACCGTTTAACTATCACACTTTGTTTCACGGGTTAATGAAAACCACTCTAGATACTTACAGTAGTTCTTTTTTAATATTATTATTTACTTGTATAATTTAGATGAGCAATACATATTTCTTTATGGCTTTGTAGAGCTCATCTCGTTCCTCATAAATAGCAAACAAAATGAAGTTTGTTCTTATTTTGGTGCAAAGGAATCTACAGTAGTTTTCTAATCAGATAATTGTTTTTCTTTTAACACTAACCTGTTATTTCAACAGCCTTACTTGAGTTTGCTTGTCTCAGAAATAGACCTTGCTTAATAAACAAAGACATGTTACAAACTTATTTAATAATAGGTAACAACTGCAATATTGTATGAAGAGAGTGCCCCTCTCTTCCCCCTGCTATTGTTGAAATTATGCTCAATAAACTTTTACCTCTTCCCTCTCCACCAGTTAAGCATTCTATGTATGCTTCCCTGTACAAAATGCACCCCTTCAAATAGAACATTAAAGTTCACATACTTGTTTACTTCCTCAAACTCTTTGCTTTGTGTTTTTTGTTAACTTCCTAGGAACAAATTGAATACATATAATCAATAAATCTAGCAAGCTTATTTTGCAAACTCACTTTTTTTTATTATTTTTGCGCAAAACCTATCAGGATTAAGAGGGTCCAGCACAGAGAAAAAAAACGAATTAAAAAAAAGGCCCATTGGCCTGGGATCGAACCCGGTCTGAAGAACAAAACGGAAAACATACATACGGATTACCCAATCGGTATGGCAGCACAAGGCTTTTACGGAAGGCTGTAAAGAACCCGAAGGCCCCAAGCACCGATATTTCCGAGCGAATATGCTGTACAACACTCTTGCAAGGTTATCCCAACCCGCGCATTAATGGGGAGGACAATAACCAGGATCCCAGGCCTGTAATACGGTTACGCCACGCACAGCTCGCCGAGATTGTGGATGACAAAAAATAGAGGTCTATTTGGGCGTCTTGGGTCCCTTGGGGACTCGCCATGCGCACGGGCGCATCTCTTTTATTGTGTACATGACATCAAATTAGCGAAGAAAAATGACGCTGTTTTGGTATCATGTGAAAAGCATAAAATAAATAGAAATAAAGACGTAAGGGGGGAGAATATTGACATCTTCATATTAGAATATTGACAAAATCCGCAATTTTGTCTACGCTGACTAAGTAAAGCTGTATTTTACTTTAAAGGGGCAGCAACATAGTACTGCGCATGTCTGGAGTCAGTGTTTATTGTAGGCTTTTACGTGTCTACAAACAGTTGAACTTTTTAAAAGCTGTCAATACCTTATTAAATAATATGCAATATTATATTGAAAACTATGTTAATGGACAGTTTGTGGTCATTTTTTTTTGTTTTGTTTAAAGTCTCCCACATGTACCAAAAGCTCATAAGTCAGTATTAGAATTTCACTGAAGTTCATTGTGTCAGGGCTCTAGAGCTCTTGCAAATCTCCTAAACATGACACTCCCCTTTAAAGGAAAGTAAAAAAAAATCAAAATTGTTGGTGGGGGTCTCTGCTGTGTTTGTTTTCTTTTTAGTTTTGTTCTATTATATTATTATTTTCTTTTTTAGAGGGGGAGGGGAATTCAGCTAAAAATAGCCAAGGGTCAATTCAAGCAACTAGTACAAAAGATGTTTTTTTGCAGTCCTTTATTCAACATATTCAAGGTTATCATGCAATTCTGTTGTTTGACTGCATATATATATTTTTTTTCTTTCTTTTCATTACAAGGCTATATGTGTAAGTGGTGACCATAGCTATGATTACTATTATTTAGAATATTTTTTTACCTACTAACAGAAAACAACTTGACTGCAAAACACTTACTGTAGGGCACTCGATATTAGGCATTACTTTCATGTGGATGTAAGGTTGAAATGTCAAAACCTTCATTAACCCGTGAACTACCCTTTAGCGTATTACACTTTGTGGTGATCTGATTCTATTGTACTTTTTTGTGTTTTACTAACTATTACCGTTTAACTATCACACTTTGTTTCACGGGTTAATGAAAACCACTCTAGATACTTACAGTAGTTCTTTTTTAATATTATTATTTACTTGTATAATTTAGATGAGCAATACATATTTCTTTATGGCTTTGTAGAGCTCATCTCGTTCCTCATAAATAACAAACAAAATGAAGTTTGTTCTTATTTTGGTGCAAAGGAATCTACATTAGTTTTCTAATCAGATAATTGTTTTTCTTTTAACACTCACCTGTTATTTCAACAGCCTTACTTGAGTTTGCTTGTCTCAGAAATAGACCTTGCTTAATAAACAAAGACATGTTACAAACTTATTTAATAATAGGTAACAACTGCAATATTGTATGAAGGGAGTGCCCCTCTCTTCCCCCTGCTATTGTTGAAATTATGCTCAATAAACTTTTACCTCTTCCCTCTCCACCAGTTAAGCATTCTATGTATGCTTCCCTGTACAAAATGCACCCATTCAAATAGAACATTAAAGTTCATATACATGTTTACTTCCTCAAACTCTTTGCTTTGTGTTTTTTTGTTAACTTCCCAAGAACAAATTGAATACATATAATCAATAAATCTAGCAAGCTTATTTTGCAAACTCAGTTTTTTTATTATTTGTGCGCAAAACCTATCAGAATTAAGGGGGTCCAGCACAAAGAAAAAAAACGAACTAAAACAAGAAGCCCATTGGCCTGGGATCGAACCCGGTCTGAAGAACAAAACGGAAACCATACATACGGATTACCCAATCGGTATGGCAGCACAAGGCTTTTACGGAAGGCTGTAAAGAACCCGAAGGCCCCAAGCACCGATATTTCCGAGCGAATATGCTGTACAACACTCTTGCAAGGCTATCCCAACCCGCGCATTAATGGGGAGGACAATAACCAGGATCCCAGGCCTGTAATACGGTTACGCCACGCACAGCTCGCCGAGATTGTGGATGACAAAAAATAGAGGTCTATTTGGGCGTCTTGGGTCCCATGGGGACTCGCCATGCGCACGGGCGCATCTCTTTTATTGTGTACATGACATCAAATTAGCGAAGAAAAATGACGCTGTTTTGGTATCATGTGAAAAGCATAAAATAAATAGAAATAAAGACGTAAGTTGGGAGAATATTGACATCTTCATATTAGAATATTGACAAAATCCGCAATTTTGTCTACGCTGACTAAGTAAAGCTGTATTTTACTTTAAAGGGGCAGCAACATAGTACTGCGCATGTCTGGAGTCAGTGTTTATTGTAGGCTTTTAAGTGTCTACAAACAGTTGAACTTTTTAAAAGCTGTCAATACCTTATTAAATAATATGCAATATTATATTGAAAACAATGTTAATGGACAGTTTGTGGTCATTTTTTTTTTTTGTTCAAAGTCTCCCACATGTACCAAAAGCTCATAAGTCAGTATTAAAATTTCACTGAAGTTCATTGTGTCAGGGCTCTAGAGCTATTGCAAATCTCCTAAACATGACACTCCCCCTTTAAAGGAAAGTAAAAAAAAATCAAAATTGTTGGTGGGGGTCTCTGTTGTGTTTGTTTTCTTTTTAGTTTTGTTCTATTATTATTATTATTTTCTTTTTTAGAGGGGGAGGGAAATTCAGCTAAAAATAGCCAAGGGTCAATTCAAGCAACTAGTACAAAAGATGTTTTCTTGCAGTCCTTTATTCAATATATTCAAGGTTATCATGCAATTCTGTTGTTTGACTGCATATATATATTTTTTCTTTCTTTTCATTACAAGTTCTATATGTGTAAGTGGTGACCATAGCTATGATTACTATTATATAGAATAAATTTTTACCTACTAACAGAAAACAACTTGACTGCAAAACACTTACTGTAGGGCACTCGATATTAGGCATTACTTTCATGTGGATGTGAGGTTGAAATGTCAAAACCTTCATTAACCCGTGAACTACGCTTTAGCGTATTACACTTTGTTGTGATCTGATTCTATTGTTCTTTTTTGTGTTTTACTAACTATTACCGTTTAACTATCACACTTTGTTTCACGGGTTAATGAAAACCACTCTAATTACTTACAGTAATTCTTTTTCAATATTATTATTTACTTGTATAATTTAGACGAGCAATACATATTTCTTCTTGGCCTTGTAGAGCTCATCTCGTTCCTCATAAATAACAAAAAAAATGAAGTTTGTTCTTATTTGGTGCAAAGGAATCTACATTAGTTTTCTAATCAGATAATTGTTTTTTTTAAACACTCACCTGTTATTTCAACAGCTCTTACTTGAGTTTGCTTGTCTCAGAAATAGACCTTGCTTAATAAACAAATATATATAACAAACTTATTTAATAATAGGTAACAACTGCAATATTGTATGAAGAGAGTGCCCCTCCCTTCCCCCTGCTATTGTTGACATTATGCTCAATAAACTGTTACCTCTCCCCTCTCCACCAGTTAAGCATTTTATGTATGCTTCCCTGTACAAAATGCGCCCCTTCAAATAGAATATTAAAGTTCACATACTTGTTTACTTCCTCAAACTCTTTGCTTTGTGTTTTTGTTAACTTCCTAGAAACAAATTGAATACATATAATCAATACATCTAGCAAGCTTATTTTGCACACTCACTTTTTTTTATTATTTTTGCGCAAAACCTATCAGGATTAAGGGGGTCCAGCACAAAGAAAAAAAAACGAATTAAAAAAAAAGGCCCATTGGCCTGGGATCGAACCCGGTCTAAAGAACAAAACGGAAACCACACATACGGATTACCCAATCGGTATGGCAGCACAAGGCTTTTACGGAAGGCTGTAAAGAACCCGAAGGCCCCAAGCACCGATATTTCCGAGCGAATATGCTGTACAACACTCTTGCAAGGTTATCCCAACCCGCGCATTAATTTGGAGGACAATAACCAGGATCCCAGGCCTGTAATACGGTTACGCCACGCACAGCTCGCCGAGATTGTGGATGACAAAAAATAGAGGTTTATTGGGCGTCTTGGGTCCCTTGGGGACTCGCCATGCGCACGGGCGCATCTCTTTTATTGTGTACATGACATCAAATTAGCGAAGGAAAAAGACGCTGTTTTGGTATCATGTGAAAAGCATAAAATAAATAGAAATAAAGACGTAAGGGGGGAGAATATTGACATCTTCATATTAGAATATTGACAAAATCCGCAATTTTGTCTACGCTGACTAAGTAAAGCTGTATTTTACTTTAAAGGGGCAGCAACATAGTACTGCGCATGTCTGGAGTCAGTGATTATTGTAGGCTTTTAAGTGTCAACAAACAGTTGACCTTTTTAAAAGCTGTGAATACCTTATTAAATAATATGCAATATTATATTGAAAACTATGTTAATTGACAGTTTGTGGTCATTTTTTTTGTTTTGTTTAAAGTCTCCCACATGTACCAAAAGCTCATAAGTCTGTATTAGAATTTCACTGAAGTTCATTGTGTCAGGGCTCTAGAGCTCTTGCAAATCTCCTAAACATGACACTCCCCCTTTAAAGGAAAGTAAAAAAAAATCAAAATTGTTGGTGGGGGTCTCTGCTGTGTTTGTTTTCTTTTTAGTTTTGTTCTATTATATTATTATTTTCTTTTTTAGAGGGGGAGGGGAATTCAGCTAAAAATAGCCAAGGGTCAATTCAAGCAACTAGTACAAAAGATGTTTTTTTGCAGTCCTTTATTCAATATATTCAAGGTTATCATGCAATTCTGTTGTTTGACTGCATATATATATATTTGTTTTCTTTCTTTTCATTACAAGTTCTATATGTGTAGGTGGTGACCATAGCTATGATTACTATTATTTAGAATATTTTTTACCTACTAACAGAAAACAACTTGACTGCAAAACACTTACTGTAGGGCACTCGATATTAGGCATTACTTTCATGTGGATGTAAGGTTGAAATGTCAAAACCTTTATTAACCCGTGACCTACGCTTTAGCGTATTACACTTTGTGGTGATCTGATTCTATTGTACTTTTTTGTGTTTTACTAACTATTACCGTTTAACTATCACACTTTGTTTCACGGGTTAATGAAAACCACTCTAGATACTTACAGTAGTTCTTTTTTAATATTATTATTTACTTGTATAATTTAGATGAGCAATACATATTTCTTTATGGCTTTGTAGAGCTCATCTCGTTCCTCATAAATAACAAACAAAATGAAGTTTGTTCTTATTTTGGTGCAAAGGAATCTACAGTAGTTTTCTAATCAGATAATTGTTTTGTTTTTACACTCACCTGTTATTTCAACAGCCTTACTTGAGTTTGCTTGTCTCAGAAATAGACCTTGCTTAATAAACAAAGACATGTTACAAACTTATTTAATAATAGGTAACAACTGCAATATTGTATTAAGAGCGTGCCCCTCTCTTCCACATGCTATTGTTGAAATTATGCTCAATAAACTTTTACCTCTTCCCTCTCCACCAGTTAAGCATTCTATGAATGCTTCTTTGTACAAAATGCACCCCTTCAAATAGAACATTAAAGTTCACATACTTGTTTACTTCCTCAAACTCTTTGCTTTGTGTTTTTTGTTAACTTCCCAGGAACAAATTGAATACATATAATCAATAAATCTAGCAAGCTTATTTTGCAAACTCACTTTTTTTTATTATTTGTGCGCAAAACCTATCAGAATTAAGGGGGTCCAGCACAAAGAAAAAAAACGAACTAAAAAAAAAGCCCATTGGCCTGGGATCGAACCCGGTCTGAAGAACAAAACGGAAACCATACATACGGATTACCCAATCGGTATGGCAGCACAAGGCTTTTACGGAAGGCTGTAAAGAACCCGAAGGCCCCAAGCACCGATATTTCCGAGCGAATATGCTGTACAACACTCTTGCAAGGTTATCCCAACCCGCGCATTAATGGGGAGGACAAAAACCAGGATCCCAGGCCTGTAATACGGTTACGCCACGCACAGCTCGCCGAGATTGTAGATGACAAAAAATAGAGGTCTATTTGGGCGTCTTGGGTCCCTTGGGGACTCGCCATGCGCACGGGCGCATCTCTTTTATTGTGTACATGACATCAAATTAGCGAAGAAAAATGACGCTGTTTTGGTATCATGTGAAAATCATAAAATAAATAGAAATAAATACGTAAGGGGGGAGAATATTAACATCTTCATATTAGAATATTGACAAAATCCGCAATTTTGTCTACGCTGACTAAGTAAAGCTGTATTTTACTTTAAAGGGGCAGCAACATAGTACTGCGCATGTCTGGAGTCAGTGATTATTGTAGGCTTTTAAGTGTCAACAAACAGTTGAACTTTTTAAAAGCTGTCAATACCTTATTAAATAATATGCAATATTATATTGAAAACTATGTTAATTGACAGTTTGTGGTCATTTTTTTTGTTTTGTTTCAAGTCTCCCACATGTACCAAAAGCTCATAAGTCAGTATTAGAATTTCACTGAAGTTCATTGTGTCAGGGCTCCAGAGCTATTGCAAATCTCTTAACCATGACACTCCGCTTTTAAAGGAAAGTAAAAAAAATCAAAATTGTTGGTGGGGGTCTCTGTTGTGTTTGTTTTCTTTTTAGTTTTGTTCTATTATTATTATTATTATTTTCTTTTTTAGAGGGGGAGGGGAATTCAGCTAAAAATAGCCAAGGGTCAATTCAAGCAACTAGTACAAAAGATGTTTTTTTGCAGTCCTTTATTCAATATATTCAAGGTTATCATGCAATTCTGTTGTTTGACTGCATATATATATTTTTTCTTTCTTTTCATTACAAGGCTATATGTGTAAGTGGTGACCATAGCTATGATTACTATTATATAGAATAATTTTTTACCTACTAACAGAAAACAACTTGACTGCAAAACACTTACTGTAGGGCACTCGATATTAGGCATTACTTTCATGTGGATGTAAGGTTGAAATGTCAAAACCTTTATTAACCCGTGAACTACGCTTTAGCGTATTACACTTTGTTGTGATCTGATTCTATTGTTCTTTTTTGTGTTTTACTAACTATTACCGTTTAACTATCACACTTTGTTTCACGGGTTAATGAAAACCACTCTAATTACTTACAGTAATTCTTTTTTAATATTATTATTTACTTGTATAATTAAGACGAGCAATACATATTTCTTCTAGGCCTTGTAGAGCTCATCTCGTTCCTCATAAATAACAAACAAAATGAAGTTTGTTCTTATTTGGTGCAAAGGAATCTACATTAGTTTTCTAATCAGATAATTGTTTTTTTTTTTAACACTCACCTGTTATTTCAACAGCCTTACTTGAGTTTGCTTGTCTCAGAAATAGACCTTGCTTAATAAACAAATATATATAACAAACTTATTTAATAATAGGTAACAACTGCAATATTGTATGAAGAGAGTGCCCCTCCCTTCCCCCTGCTATTGTTGACATTATGCTCAATAAACTGTTACCTCTCCCCTCTCCACCAGTTAAGCATTCTATGTATGCTTCCCTGTACAAAATGCACCCCTTCAAATAGAATATTAAAGTTCACATACTTGTTTTTTTCCTCAAACTCTTTGCTTTGTGTTTTTGTTAACTTCCTAGGAACAAATTGAATACATATAATCAATAAATCTAGCAAGCTTATTTTGCAAACTCACTTTTTTTTATTATTTTTGCGCAAAACCTATCAGGATTAAGGGGGTCCAGCACAAAGAAAAAAAAACGAATTAAAAAAAAAGGCCCATTGGCCTGGGATCGAACCCGGTCTGAAGAACAAAACGGAAACCATACATACGGATTACCCAATCGGTATGGCAGCACAAGGCTTTTACGGAAGGCTGTAAAGAACCCGAAGGCCCCAAGCACCGATATTTCCGAGCGAATATGCTGTACAACACTCTTGCAAGGTTATCCCAGCCCGCGCATTAATATGGAGGACAATAACCAGGATCCCAGGCCTGTAATACGGTTACGCCACGCACAGCTCGCCGAGATTGTGGATGACAAAAAATAGAGGTCTATTTGGGCGTCTTGGGTCCCTTGGGGACTCGCCATGCGCACGGGCGCATCTCTTTTATTGTGTACATGACATCAAATTAGCGAAGAAAAAAGACGCTGTTTTGGTATTATGTGAAAATCATAAAATAAATAGAAATAAAGACGTAAGGGGGGAGAATATTGACATCTCCATATTAGAATATTGACAAAATCCGCAATTTTGTCTACGCTGACTAAGTAAAGCTGTATTTTACTTTAAAGGGGCAGCAACATAGTACTGCGCATGTCTGGAGTCAGTGATTATTGTAGGCTTTTAAGTGTCAACAAACAGTTGACCTTTTTAAAAGCTGTGAATACCTTATTAAATAATATGCAATATTATATTGAAAACTATGTTAATTGACAGTTTGTGGTCATTTTTTTTGTTTTGTTTCAAGTCTACCACATGTACCAAAAGCTCATAAGTCAGTATTAGAATTTCACTGAAGTTCATTGTGTCAGGGCTCTAGAGCTATTGCAAATCTCTTAACCATGACACTCCCCTTTTAAAAAAAAGTAAAAAAATTAAAATTGTTGGTGGGGGTCTCTGTTGTGTTTGTTTTCTTTTTAGTTTTGTTCTATTATTATTATTATTTTTTTTTTTAGAGGGGGAGGGGAATTCAGCTAAAAATAGCCAAGGGTCAATTCAAGCAACTAGTACAAAAGATGTTTTTTGCAGTCCTTTATTCAATATATTCAAGGTTATCATGCAATTCTGTTGTTTGACTGCATATATATATTTTTTCTTTCTTTTCGTTACAAGGCTATATGTGTAAATGGTGACCATAGCTATGATTACTATTATATAGAATAATTTTTTACCTACTAACAGAAAACAACTTGACTGCAAAATACTTACTGTAGGGCACTCGATATTAGGCATTACTTTCATGTGGATGTAAGGTTGAAATGTCAAAACCTTCATTAACCCGTGAACTACGCTTTAGCGTATTACACTTTGTTGTGATCTGATTCTATTGTTCTTTTTTGTGTTTTACTAACTATTACCGTTTAACTATCACACTTTGTTTCACGGGTTAATGAAAACCACTCTAGATACTTACAGTAGTTCTTTTTTAATATTATTATTTACTTGTATAATTTAGATGAGCAATACATATTTCTTTATGGCTTTGTAGAGCACATCTCGTTCCTCATAAATAACAAACAAAATGAAGTTTGTTCTTATTTTGGTGCAAAGGAATCTACAGTAGTTTTCTAATCAGATAATTGTTTTTCTTTTAACACTCACCTGTTATTTCAACAGCCTTACTTGAGTTTGCTTGTCTCAGAAATAGACCTTGCTTAATAAACAAAGACATGTTACAAACTTATTTAATAATAGGTAACAACTGCAATATTGTATTAAGAGCGTGCCCCTCTCTTCCCCCTGCTATTGTTGAAATTATGCTCAATAAACGTTTACCTCTTCCCTTTCCACCAGTTAAGCATTCTATGTATGCTTCCCTGTACAAAATGCACCCCTTCAAATAGAACATTAAAGTTTACATACTTGTTTACTTCCTCAAACTCTTTGCTTTGTGTTTTTTGTTAACTTCCCAGGAACAAATTGAATACATATTATCAATAAATCTAGCAAGCTTATTTTGCAAACTCACTTTTTTTTATTATTTTTGCGCAAAACCTATCAGGATTAAGGGGGTCCAGCACAAAGAAAAAAAAAACGAATTAAAAAAAACAAAGCCCATTGGTCTGGGATCGAACCCGGTCTGAAGAACAAAACGGAAACCATACATACGGATTACCCAATCGGTATGGCAGCACAAGGCTTTTACGGAAGGCTGTAAAGAACCCGAAGGCCCCAAGCACCGATATTTCCGAGCGAATATGCTGTACAACACTCTTGCAAGGTTATCCCAACCCGCGCATTAATGGGGAGGACAATAACCAGGATCCCAGGCCTGTAATACGGTTACGCCACGCACAGCTCGCCGAGATTGTGGATGACAAAAAATAGAGGTCTATTTGGGCGTCTTGGGTCGCTTGGGGACTCGCCATGCGCACGGGCGCATCTCTTTTATTGTGTACATGACATCAAATTAGCGAAGAAAAATGACGCTGTTTTGGTATCATGTGAAAAGCATAAAATAAATAGAAATAAATACGTAAGGGGGGAGAATATTAACATCTAAATATTAGAATATTGACAAAATCCGCAATTTTGTCTACGCTGACTAAGTAAAGCTGTATTTTACTTTAAAGGGGCAGCAACATAGTACTGCGCATGTCTGGAGTCAGTGATTATTGTAGGCTTTTAAGTGTCAACAAACAGTTAAACTTTTTAAAAGCTGTGAATACCTTATTAAATAAAATGCAATATTATATTGAAAACTATGTTAATTGACAGTTTGTGGTCATTTTTTTTGTTTTGTTTGAAGTCTCCCACATGTACCTAAAGCTCATAAGTCAGTATTAGAATTTCACTGAAATTCATTGTGTCAGGGCTCCAGAGCTATTGCAATTCTCTTAACCATGACACTCCCCTTTTAAAGGAAAGTAAAAAAAATCAAAATTGTTGGTGGGGGTCTCTGTTGTGTTTGTTTTCTTTTTAGTTTTGTTCTATTATTATTATTATTTTCTTTTTTAGAGGGGGAGGGGAATTCAGCTAAAAATAGCCAAGGGTCAATTCAAGCAACTAGTACAAAAGATGTTTTTTTGCAGTCCTTTATTCAATATATTCAAGGTTATCATGCAATTCTGTTGTTTGACTGCATATATATATTTTTTCTTTCTTTTCATTACAAGGCTATATGTGTAAGTGGTGACCATAGCTATGATTACTATTATATAGAATAATTTTTTACCTACTAACAGAAAACAACTTGACTGCAAAACACCTACTGTAGGGCACTCGATATTAGGCATTACTTTCATGTGGATGTAAGGTTGAAATGTCAAAACCTCCATTAACCCGTGAACTACGCTTTAGCGTATTACACTTTGTTGTGATCTGATTCTATTGTTCTTTTTTGTGTTTTACTAACTATTACCGTTTAACTATCACACTTTGTTTCACGGGTTAATGAAAACCACTCTAATTACTTACAGTAATTCTTTTTTAATATTATTATTTACTTGTATAATTAAGACGAGCAATACATATTTCTTCTAGGCCTTGTAGAGCTCATCTCGTTCCTCATAAATAACAAACAAAATGAAGTTTGTTCTTATTTGGTGCAAAGGAATCTACATTAGTTTTCTAATCAGATAATTGTTTTTTTTAACACTCACCTGTTATTTCAACAGCCTTACTTGAGTTTGCTTGTCTCAGAAATAGACCTTGCTTAATAAACAAATATATATAACAAACTTATTTAATAATAGGTAACAACTGCAATATTGTATGAAGAGAGTGCCCCTCCCTTCCCCCTGCTATTGTTGACATTATGCTCAATAAACTGTTACCTCTCCCCTCTCCACCAGTTAAGCATTCTATGTATGCTTCCCTGTACAAAATGCGCCCCTTCAAATAGAATATTAAAGTTCACATACTTGTTTACTTCCTCAAACTCTTTGCTTTGTGTTTTTGTTAACTTCCTAGGAACAAATTGAATACATATAATCAATAAATCTAGCAAGCTTATTTTGCAAACTCACTTTTTTTTATTATTTTTGCGCAAAACCTATCAGGATTAAGGGGGTCCAGCACAAAGAAAAAAAAAACGAATTAAAAAAAAAGACCCATTGGCCTGGGATCGAACCCGGTCTGAAGAACAAAACGGAAACCATACATACGGATTACCCAATCGGTATGGCAGCACAAGGCTTTTACGGAAGGCTGTAAAGAACCCGAAGGCCCCAAGCACCGATATTTCCGAGCGAATATGCTGTACAACACTCTTGCAAGGTTATCCCAACCCGCGCATTAATGGGGAGGACAATAACCAGGATCCCAGGCCTGTAATACGGTTACGCCACGCACAGCTCGCCGAGATTGTGGATGACAAAAAATAGAGGTCTATTTGGGCGTCTTGGGTCCCTTGGGGACTCGCCATGCGCACGGGCGCATCTCTTTTATTGTGTACATGACATCAAATTAGCGAAGAAAAAAGACGCTGTTTTGGTATTATGTGAAAAGCATAAAATAAATAGAAATAAAGACGTAAGGGGGGAGAATATTGACATCTTCATATTAGAATATTGACAAAATCCGCAATTTTGTCTACGCTGATTAAGTAAAGCTGTATTTTACTTTAAAGGGGCAGCAACATAGTACTGCGCATGTCTGGAGTCAGTGATTATTGTAGGCTTTTAAGTGTCAACAAACAGTTGACCTTTTTAAAAGCTGTGAATACCTTATTAAATAATATGCAATATTATATTGAAAACTATGTTAATTGACAGTTTGTGGTCATTTTTTTTGTTTTGTTTCAAGTCTACCACATGTACCAAAAGCTCATAAGTCAGTATTAGAATTTCACTGAAGTTCATTGTGTCAGGGCTCTAGAGCTATTGCAAATCTCTTAACCATGACACTCCCCTTTTAAAGGAAAGTAAAAAAAATCAAAATTGTTGGTGGGGGTCTCTGCTGTGTTTGTTTTCTTTCTAGTTTTGTTCTATTATTATTATTATTTTCTTTTTTAGAGGGGGAGGGGAATTCAGCTAAAAATAGCCAAGGGTCAATTCAAGCAACTAGTACAAAAGATGTTTTTTGCAGTCCTTTATTCAATATATTCAAGGTTATCATGCAATTCTGTTGTTTGACTGCATATATATATTTTTTCTTTCTTTTCATTACAAGGCTATATGTGTAAATGGTGACCATAGCAATGATTACTATTATATAGAATAATTTTTTACCTACTAACAGAAAACAACTTGACTGCAAAATACTTACTGTAGGGCACTCGATATTAGGCATTACTTTCATGTGGATGTAAGGTTGAAATGTCAAAACCTTCATCAACCCGTGAACTACGCTTTAGCGTATTACACTTTGTTGTGATCTGATTCTATTGTTCTTTTTTGTGTTTTACTAACTATTACCGTTTAACTATCACACTTTGTTTCACGGGTTAATGAAAACCACTCTAATTACTTACAGTAATTCTTTTTTAATATTATTATTTACTTGTATAATTTAGACGAGCAATACATATTTCTTCTTGGCCTTGTAGAGCTCATCTCGTTCCTCATAAATAACAAACAAAATGAAGTTTGTTCTTATTTGGTGCAAAGGAATCTACATTAGTTTTCTAATCAGATAATTGTTTTTTTTTAACACTCACCTGTTATTTCAACAGCTCTTACTTGAGTTTGCTTGTCTCAGAAATAGACCTTGCTTAATAAACAAAGACATGTTACAAACTTATTTAATAATAGGTAACAACTGCAATATTGTATAAAGGGAGTGCCCCTCTCTTCCCCCTGCTATTGTTGAAATTATGCTCAATAAACTTTTAACTCTTCCCTCTCCACCAGTTAAGCATTCTATGTATGCTTCCCTGTACAAAATGCACCCCTTCAAATAGAACATTAAAGTTCACATACTTGTTTACTTCCTCAAACTCTTTGCTTTGTGTTTTTTGTTAACTTCCCAAGAACAAATTGAATAGATATAATCAATAAATCTAGCAAGCTTATTTTGCAAACTCAGTTTTTTTATTATTTGTGCGCAAAACCTATCAGAATTAAGGGGGTCCAGCACAAAGAAAAAAAAAACGAACTAAAAAAAAAAGCCCATTGGCCTGGGATCGAACACGGTCTGAAGAACAAAACGGAAACCATACATACGGATTACCCAATCGGTATGGCAGCACAAGGCTTTTACGGAAGGCTGTAAAGAACCTGAAGGCCCCAAGCACCGATATTTCCGAGCGAATATGCTGTACAACACTCTTGCAAGGTTATCCCAACCCGCGCATTAATGGGGAGGACAATAACCAGGATCCCAGGCCTGTAATACGGTTACGCCACGCACAGCTCGCCGAGATTGTGGATGACAAAAAATAGATGTCTATTTGGGCGTCTTGGGTCCCTTGGGGACTCGCCATGCGCACGGGCGCATCTCTTTTATTGTGTACATGATATCAAATTAGCGAAGAAAAAAGACGCTGTTTTGGTATCATGTAAAAAACATAAAATAAATAGAAATAAAGGCGTAAGGGGGGAGAATATTGACATCTTCATATTAGAATATTGACAAAATACGCAATTTTGTCTACGCTGACTAAGTAAAGCTGTATTTTACTTTAAAGAGGCAGCAACATAGTACTGCGCATGTCTGGAGTCAGTGTTTATTGTAGGCTTTCAAGTGTCTACAAACAGTTGAACTTTTTAAAAGCTGTCAATACCTTATTAAATAATATGCAATATTATATTGAAAACTATGTTAATGGACAGTTTGTGGTCATTTTTTTTTGTTTTGTTTAAAGTCTCCCACATGTACCAAAAGCTCATAAGTCAGTATTAGAATTTCACTGAAGTTCATTGTGTCAGGGCTCTAGAGCTCTTGCAAATCTCCTAAACATGACACTCCCCCTTTAAAGGAAAGTAAAAAAAATCAAAATTGTTGGTGGGGGTCTCTGCTGTGTTTGTTTTCTTTTTAGTTTTGTTCTATTATATTATTATTTTCTTTTTTAGAGGGGGGGGGAATTCAGCTAAAAATAGCCAAGGGTCAATTCAAGCAACTAGTACAAAAGATGTTTTTTTGCAGTCCTTTATTCAATATATTCAAGGTTATCATGCAATTCTGTTGTTTGACTGCATATATATATATTTGTTTTCTTTCTTTTCATTACAAGTTCTATATGTGTAGGTGGTGATCATAGCTATGATTACTATTATTTAGAATATTTTTTACCTACTAACAGAAAACAACTTGACTGCAAAACACTTACCGTAGGGCACTCGATATTAGGCATTACTTTCATGTGGATGTAAGGTTGAAATGTCAAAACCTTCATTAACCCGTGACCTACGCTTTAGCGTATTACACTTTGTGGTGATCTGATTCTATTGTACTTTTTTGTGTTTTACTAACTATTACCGTTTAACTATCACACTTTGTTTCACGGGTTAATGAAAACCACTCTAGATACTTACAGTAGTTATATTTTAATATTATTATTTACTTGTATAATTTAGATGAGCAATACATATTTCTTTATGGCTTTGTAGAGCTCATCTCGTTCCTCATAAATAACAAACAAAATGAAGTTTGTTCTTATTTTGGTGCAAAGGAATCTACAGTAGTTTTCTAATCAGATAATTGTTTTTTTTTAACACTCACCTGTTATTTCAACAGCCTTACTTGAGTTTGCTTGTCTCAGAAATAGACCTTGCTTAATAAACAAAGACATGTTACAAACTTATTTAATAATAGGTAAAAACTGCAATATTGTATGAAGAGCGTGCCCCTCTCTTCCCCCTGCTATTGTTGAAATTATGCTCAATAAACTTTTACCTCTTCCCTCTCCACCAGTTAAGCATTCTATGAATGCTTCCCTGTACAAAATGCACACCTTTAAATAGAACATTAAAGTTCACATACTTGTTTACTTCCTCAAACTCTTTGCTTTGTGTTTTTTGTTAACTTCCTAGGAACAAATTGAATACATATAATCAATAAATCTAGCAAGCTTATTTTGCAAACTTACTTTTTTTTATTATTTTTGCGCAAAACCTATCAGGATTAAGGTGGTCCAGCACAAAGAAAAAAAAAACGAATTAAAAAAACAAAGCCCATTGGCCTGGGATCGAACCCGGTCTGAAGAACAAAACGGAAACCATAGATACGGATTACCCAATCGGTATGGCAGCACAAGGCTTTTACGGAAGGCTGTAAAGAACCCGAAGGCCCCAAGCACCGATATTTCTGAGCGAATATGCTGTACAACACTCTTGCAAGGTTATCCCAACCCGCGCATTAATGGGGAGGACAATAACCAGGATCCCAGGCCTGTAATACGGTTACGCCACGCACAGCTCGCCGAGATTGTGGATGACAAAAAATAGAGGTCTATTTGGGCGTCTTGGGTCCCTTGGGGACCCGCCATGCGCACGGGCGAATCTCTTTTATTGTGTACATGACATCAAATTAGCGAAGAAAAAAGACGCTGTTTTGGTATCATGTGAAAAGCATAAAATAAATAGAAATAAATACGTAAGGGGGGAGAATATTAACATCTTCATATTAGAATATTGACAAAATCCGCAATTTTGTCTACGCTGACTAAGTAAAGCTGTATTTTACTTTAAAGGGGCAGCAACATAGTACTGCGCATGTCTGGAGTCAGTGATTATTGTAGGCTTTTAAGTGTCAACAAACAGTTGAACTTTTTAAAAGCTGTGAATACCTTATTAAATAATATGCAATATTATATTGAAAACTATGTTAATTGACAGTTTGTGGTCATTTTTTTTGTTTTGTTTAAAGTCTCCCACATGTACCAAAAGCTCATAAGTCAGTATTAGAATTTCACTGAAGTTCATTGTGTCAGGGCTCCAGAGCTATTGCAAATCTCTTAACCATGACACTCCGCTTTTAAAGGAAAGTAAAAAAAATCAAAATTGTTGGTGGGGGTCACTGTTGTGTTTGTTTTCCTTTTAGTTTTGTTCTATTATTATTATTATTTTCTTTTTTAGAGGGGGAGGGGAATTCAGCTAAAAATAGCCAAGGGTCAATTCAAGCAACTAGTACAAAAGATGTTTTTTTGCAGTCCTTTATTCAATATATTCAAGGTTATCATGCAATTCTGTTGTTTGACTGCATATATATATTTTTTCTTTCTTTTCATTACAAGGCTATATGTGTAAGTGGTGACCATAGCTATGATTACTATTATATAGAATAATTTTTTACCTACTAACAGAAAACAACTTGACTGCAAAACACTTACTGTAGGGCACTCGATATTAGGCATTACTTTCATGTGGATGTAAGGTTGAAATGTCAAAACCTTCATTAACCCGTGAACTACGCTTTAGCGTATTACACTTTGTTGTGATCTGATTCTATTGTTCTTTTTTGTGTTTTACTAACTATTACCGTTTAACTATCACACTTTGTTTCACGGGTTAATGAAAACCACTCTAATTACTTACAGTAATTCTTTTTTAATATTATTATTTACTTGTATAATTAAGACGAGCAATACATATTTCTTCTAGGCCTTGTAGAGCTCATCTCGTTCCTCATAAATAACAAACAAAATGAAGTTTGTTCTTATTTGGTGCAAAGGAATCTACATTAGTTTTCTAATCAGATAATTGTTTTTTTTAACACTCACCTGTTATTTCAACAGCCTTACTTGAGTTTGCTTGTCTCAGAAATAGACCTTGCTTAATAAACAAATATATATAACAAACTTATTTAATAATAGGTAACAACTGCAATATTGTATGAAGAGAGTGCCCCTCCCTTCCCCCTGCTATTGTTGACATTATGCTCAATAAACTGTTACCTCTCCCCTCTCCACCAGTTAAGCATTCTATGTATGCTTCCCTGTACAAAATGCACCCCTTCAAATAGAATATTAAAGTTCACATACTTGTTTACTTCCTCAAACTCTTTGCTTTGTGTTTTTGTTAACTTCCTAGGAACAAATTGAATACATATAATCAATAAATCTAGCAAGCTTATTTTGCAAACTCACTTTTTTTTATTATTTTTGCGCAAAACCTATCAGGATTAAGGGGGTCCAGCACAAAGAAAAAAAAAACGAATTAAAAAAAAAGGCCCATTGGCCTGGGATCGAACCCGGTCTGAAGAACAGAACGGAAACCATACATACGGATTACCCAATCGGTATGGCAGCACAAGGCTTTTACGGAAGGCTGTAAAGAACCCGAAGGCCCCAAGCACCGATATTTCCGAGCGAATATGCTGTACAACACTCTTGCAAGGTTATCCCAACCCGCGCATTAATTGGGAGGACAATAACCAGGATCCCAGGCCTGTAATACGGTTACGCCACGCACAGCTCGCCGAGATTGTGGATGACAAAAAATAGAGGTCTATTTGGGCGTCTTGGGTCGCTTGGGGACTCGCCATGCGCACGGGCGCATCTCTTTTATTGTGTACATGACATCAAATTAGCGAAGAAAAAAGACGCTGTTTTGGTATTATGTGAAAAGCATAAAATAAATAGAAATAAAGACGTAAGGGGGGAGAATATTGACATCTTCATATTAGAATATTGACAAAATCCGCAATTTTGTCTACGCTGACTAAGTAAAGCTGTATTTTACTTTAAAGGGGCAGCAACATAGTACTGCGCATGTCTGGAGTCAGTGATTATTGTAGGCTTTTAAGTGTCAACAAGCAGTTGACCTTTTTAAAAGCTGTGAATACCTTATTAAATAATATGCAATATTATATTGAAAACTATGTTAATTGACAGTTTGTGGTCATTTTTTTTGTTTTGTTTCAAGTCTACCACATGTACCAAAAGCTCATAAGTCAGTATTAGAATTTCACTGAAGTTCATTGTGTCAGGGCTCTAGAGCTATTGCAAATCTCTTAACCATGACACTCCCCTTTTAAAGGAAAGTAAAAAAAATCAAAATTGTTGGTGGGGGTCTCTGTTGTGTTTGTTTTCTTTTTAGTTTTGTTCTATTATTATTATTATTTTCTTTTTTAGAGGGGGGGGAAATTCAGCTAAAAATAGCCAAGGGTCAATTCAAGCAACTAGTACAAAAGATGTTTTTTTGCAGTCCTTTATTCAATATATTCAAGGTTATCATGCAATTCTGTTGTTTGACTGCATATATATATTTTTTCTTTCTTTTCATTACAAGTGCTATATGTGTAAGTGGTGACCATAGCTATGATTACTATTATTTAGAATATTTTTTTACCTACTAACAGAAAACAACTTGACTGCAAAACACTTACTGTAGGGCACTCGATATTAGGCATTACTTTCATGTGGATGTAAGGTTGAAATGTCAAAACCTTCATTAACCCGTGAACTACGCTTTAGCGTATTACACTTTGTTGTGATCTGATTCTATTGTTCTTTTTTGTGTTTTACTAACTATTACCGTTTAACTATCACACTTTGTTTCACGGGTTAATGAAAACCACTCTAATTACTTACAGTAATTCTTTTTTAATATTATTATTTACTTGTATAATTTAGATGAGCAATACATATTTCTTCTTGGCCTTGTAGAGCTCATCTCGTTCCTCATAAATAACAAACCAAATTGAGTTTGTTCTTATTTGGTGCAAAGGAATCTACATTAGTTTTCTAATCAGATAATTGTTTTTTTTTAACACTCACCTGTTATTTTAACAGCTCTTACTTGAGTTTGCTTGTCTCAGAAATAGACCTTGCTTAATAAACAAAGACATGTTACAAACTTATTTAATAATAGGTAACAACTGCAATATTGTATGAAGGGAGTGCACCTCTCTTCCCCCTGCTATTGTTGAAATTATGCTCAATAAACTTTTACCTCTTCCCTCTCCACCAGTTAAGCATTCTATGTATGCTTCCCTGTACAAAATGCACCCCTTCAAATAGAACATTAAGACCAGCGGTCTGAGTTCGTCAAGATTTCTCGGAAAAATGATGTTTGGGCGCCCTAGCTCAAAACTAAACTGGTTATAGGTATGGTTGACCTCAGTATACTGTGAAAGTTTGAAGCAATTTGGATAAATATTTTTGGTGATAGAAGCCGAAAAGTAATTTTTCGTCTCCCGCACCCGGATTTGAGACAATTTCGTGGTTGTTAGAAAAAGACTAAAAACCGGTTCGCAACGCGTGATAAAACATTTGAAGCCTATATAAACCTAAAGAATAGATAATAAGGATTTCCCAGGCTGAAAGATAAGCTGTTTTGTCAGCACCTTATTATTTTACGCGATTTTATTTTATTTTATGTTTTTAGATGACTTTGAAAAGCCTTGAAATGATCGTGTAATATCGCCGATGAGATGTGGATTTGGCAAAAATGATTGCATTCATCGAAAAGAACATCATTTCTACCTTTGATATGTGAAATAAAATTTAGGGGCAAATAAAATCCGACTTTTTTACAAGCCGAAATATGACCCCCACTTGACCCTAATTATAAACAAATGCTGACTACTGTATCGGGTTTTCCGTATTCAAACAACGCCTTCAAATCTCCAGAAAAACAAGAAAGAGCGCTCAAATCAAAAGAAATATACTGTCGGCAATACTAAAATTTAATGGTAATAATTTCATAGCATTTATTGCATTAAATTGCGATTTTTAGGCTCGCGTGATACTATTTTGTTTGCTGCCATGCATACGTAATTTTAAAAGCGTGACAAACAAAGCGACAAGCATTAAATACCTCACCATGACTGCAATAAGACTTTTCTGATAATTACTTATTAAAAAGAAAAACGTCCAAAAGAAGAAAATGAGAGTTTTGCATGTTTTTATTTAATTAACAAGCGATACTGACATAATTTTGTACAGTTTTAAATTGTAATTAAAGAAAAAGCTTGATCAAATTGTCAAAATTTGCTTATTTTCAAAGCCTTTGTTCAACTACAAATTTGATCAAATAAAAATACAAATTACGCAAGAACGCTGAGACATTTGCGATATTGAGGCCTCTCACCGTAAGCTGTTTTCCTTTTTAGTAAAAGAGAGTATTGAAGTGTAAAAACTTACTCTGGTCTTCACAACAGAACACAGGATTACCGACTCAGAAATCTATTTCATGTAACCATGAAAAAAATATAATCGGGACCCAAGAAATCGTGGATTTATTTTGCGCAACTACATCTTCGAATAACATCCAATAGCGTGGCTACAAAAGAAGCTTTGCGTCGGGTTGCTCCGGGCACTTGAAGCTCCAGCTCTTTGCAGATAGTGGGAAGGGTGGCCACTGAAAGAAAGGTGAGCCTGGACCTGGAGTACAAGTGGCACAAGTCGATGCCGTTCGCTTCTATTGGGTGATTTAGTCGGCATTCATCTAGGATGGCAGCTCTCGTACGGAAGTAGGCGGCTGCCTCCTCCGCAGCCTCTACTGCCTCCGCACCCTGTGTTATTTTCGGGAAAAATACACCTGTACATGGCCCGGTAATAGGAACTCGCTGATTTAATCGGCGTTCCCCTGTATAGAGATGCAGCTTGTTGATTCTATCACTTCATTCCCAATTAATGGTACACCCCCCTCCTCCCCCCGACTACTTTTTGGTGGTAGCCAAGCTTGCCGGGAAGGGGGACTCCGATAAAAACAGACGGGGGTGATCGTCGGCAAAATTAACCTGTTAGGGATGGCACTTTAGGCGTGGTCAACAGAAATTATTTCCTCTAAGAGATGGAAAATTGGGTAGGGTCGAAGGAATTTTTGCCCCTAAGGGATAGCAGAATCGAAAAAAAAAACCGTTTAACACCCCCTTAGGAATAGCAATTAATCGAAGTTTATACCCTAAGAGATAACAGAATGGAAAAAAAAAAACGTTTAACACCCACTTAGGAATAGCAGTTGGTCGAATTTTACACCCTAAGAGATAGCAAAATCTGAAAAATCCTCCAACACCCCCAAAGAGATGGCAGTTGGTAGAAATTTTATACCCGAAAAGATATGACGATTACCCCCGTCTATATTTTTAGAGAGTCTCTCCCCCCCCCCCCCCCCCCCCCCCCCCCCCGGGCAAAGATATGCATTCCCCTTCTTTGTCAAACTCGCATTTGCCGTATAGTGTGTGCCGGTCTAACCAAGCCAAGCGTGTATAGCCTTTCACGCACTGGACAGCTGAATAGCTTTGTGGTAGGCTCTTCCTCGTTGCTGACTGCGAGTTCTGGCTCAGCGGCGTTCGCCCTGCGCTCGACAGCACGCTGGATGTCATCGAATTCACCGTCACTGAACGAGCCCGGAAACGTTGAAATCGATTGGTCAGGATGCTGCTTGAAGGCTCTCTCTCCTCTTCCTCTCCCACTCCCCTCGTTTTTCATTTTTGCTCAAATCCAAGATGGTGGCTATAATACACCGGGTAAACGCCCCCCCCCCCCCCCCCCCTTATTGAAGGCTTTTCAAATATTATTATTTTTCCAAATGGTACCTATGGTTGAGCAAGCCACACCTCCCCCCCCCCCTCCTCAGTCCTCTGGTCCTATGATCTCCTGCCTGAGACTTTGTCAAAGTAAAGAAGCGCTTATAGACAGTAATTACCTGCTTGCAATAAGCTTTTACTGCTTCTTACGCGCAATGATAGAATCCTGCGTTGTCTTGCTTGTAGTATGCCGGTAAAGTGAATAGTGAAAGCGATTTTTTTTACTGGTTAACAACCAATCGATTGGCTAGGACAAAATTTGGACGGCTGTTTATCCCGGCCAGACAAATTTTGTCCTCCTAGTACGATTAGGCCCTTAGTTAACGCGCGAAAAAATGAAAACAGAAAAGTAACCTCAAAATTTACCTAGGGAGCTTTTTTGGACATATGCTCCCTGACAAGAATGGAATTTTTTTGGTAGTATTGAAAACAATAGTAAAAGCATCAACTGTTATTTTTTCTTACTTTCTTTTTATAACTCAATTTACCTGGGGAATGGAAATTGGTTGGTTATATCATAAACAATGGTAGAAAAGCTTCAACTGTTATGTTTTCTTGATTTCTTTGTATGAACGCTTGTTGAATAAATTAACTCCTCGAATTTGCATAACAACACGACAGCAGAAGATGGTACGCGTTTCTAGTCCACGAAAGTAGGAAACGAAAGAAAATATTATAATTCTTATAGAACGAGGGATGGATAGAAATAAATATAGGACGATTTAAGAATAACTTTCGTGGGAAAAAGTTTTGTGATGCTCATGAAGCGGAAGAATAAAGAACCGGAAGTTTTTAGTGCCGATAATAATTATCATGCATGGGGATTGTACTTTAAAATGTTATGAAAATATAATCTTGAAAAGCATATAAACATCAGAGAGACAAGAATATTTGATCAAATACCAGTATTTTCAAGAATTATATTGCATCCTTTTTTTGGGAGTTTTAATTGTTATTTATAAGTTTTTGGTAGCGAGGCATTAAAAAGTGAGTGTCGGCATTTGTTTATAATTAGGGTCAAGTGGGGGTCATATTTCGGCTTGTAAAAAAGTCGGATTTTATTTGCCCCTAAATTTTATTTCACATATCAAAAGTAGAAATGATGCTCTTTTCGATGAATGCAAACATTTTTGCCAAATCCACATCTCATCGGCGATATTACACGATTATTTCAAGGCTTTTCAAAATCATCTAAAAACATAAAATAAAATAAAATCGCGTAAAATAATAAGGTGCTGACAGAACAGCTTATCCTTCAGCCTGGGAGTTCCTTATTATCCATTCTTTAGGTTTATATAAGCTGCAGTTGTTTTATCACGCGTTGCGAACCGGTTTTTAGTCTTTTTCTAACAACCACGAAATTGTCTCAAATCCGGGTGCGGGAGACGAAAAATTACTTTTCGGCTTCTATCGCCAAAAATATTTATCCAAATTGCTTCAAACTTTCACAGGATATCATGGTCACACATACCTATTACCAGTTTAATTTTGAGCTAGGGCACCCAAACATCATTTTTCCGAGAAATCTCGACGAACTCAGACTGCTGGTCTTAAAGTTCAAATACTTGTTTACTTCCTCAAACTCTTTGCTTTGTGTTTTTTGTTAACTTCCCAAGAACAAATTGAATACATATAATCAATAAATCTAGCAAGCTTATTTTGCAAACTCAGTTTTTTTATTATTTGTGCGCAAAACCTATCAGAATTAAGGGGGTCCAGCACAAAGAAAAAAAAACGAACTAAAAAAAAAAGCCCATTGGCCTGGGATCGAACACGGTCTGAAGAACAAAACGGAAACCATACATACTGATTACCCAATCGGTATGGCAGCACAAGGCTTTTACGGAAGGCTGTAAAGAACCTGAAGGCCCCAAGCACCGATATTTCCGAGCGAATATGCTGTACAACACTCTTGCAAGGTTATCCCAACCCGCGCATTAATGGGGAGGACAATAACCAGGATCCCAGGCCTGTAATACGGTTACGCCACGCACAGCTCGCCGAGATTGTGGATGACAAAAAATAGAGGTCTATTTGGGCGTCTTGAGTCCCTTGGGGACTCGCCATGCGCACGGGCGCATCTCTTTTATTGTGTACATGATATCAAATTAGCGAAGAAAAAAGACGCTGTTTTGGTATCATGTGAAAAGCATAAAATAAATAGAAATAAAGACGTAAGGGGGGAGAATATTGACATCTTCATATTAGAATATTGACAAAATCCGCAATTTTGTCTACGCTGACTAAGTAAAGCTGTATTTTACTTTAAAGGGACAGCAACATAGTACTGCGCATGTCTGGAGTCAGTGTTTATTGTAGGCTTTTAAAAGTCTACAAACAGTTGAACTTTTTAAAAGCTGTCAATACCTTATTTAATAATATGCAATATTATATTGAAAACTATGTTAATGGACAGTTTGTGGTCATTTTTTTTTTGTTTTGTTTAAAGTCTCCCACATGTACCAAAAGCTCATAAGTCAGTATTAGAATTTCACTGAAGTTCATTGTGTCAGGGCTCTAGAGCTCTTGCAAATCTCCTAAACATGACACTCCCCCTTTAAAGGAAAGTAAAAAAAAATCAAAATTGTTGGTGGGGGTCTCTGCTGTGTTTGTTTTCTTTTTAGTTTTGTTCTATTATATTATTATTTTCTTTTTTAGAGGGGGAGGGGAATTCAGCTAAAAATAGCCAAGGGTCAATTCAAGCAACTAGTACAAAAGATGTTTTTTTGCAGTCCTTTATTCAATATATTCAAGGTTATCATGCAATTCTGTTGTTTGACTGCATATATATATATTTGTTTTCTTTCTTTTCATTACAAGTTCTATATGTGTAGGTGGTGACCATAGCTATGATTACTATTATTTAGAATATTTTTTACCTACTAACAGAAAACAACTTGACTGCAAAACACTTACTGTAGGGCACTCGATATTAGGCATTACTTTCATGTGGATGTAAGGTTGAAATGTCAAAACCTTCATTAACCCGTGACCTACGCTTTAGCGTATTACACTTTGTGGTGATCTGATTCTATTGTACTTTTTTGTGTTTTACTAACTATTACCGTTTAACTATCACACTTTGTTTCACGGGTTAATGAAAACCACTCTAGATACTTACAGTAGTTCTTTTTTAATATTATTATTCACTTGTATAATTTAGATGAGCAATACATATTTCTTTATGGCTTTGTAGAGCTCATCTCGTTCCTCATAAATAACAAACAAAATGAAGTTTGTTCTTATTTTGGTGCAAAGGAATCTACAGTAGTTTTCTAATCAGATAATTGTTTTTTTTTTAACACTCACCTGTTATTTCAACAGCCTTACTTGAGTTTGCTTGTCTCAGAAATAGACCTTGCTTAATAAACAAATATATATAACAAACTTATTTAATAATAGGTAACAACTGCAATATTGTATGAAGAGCGTGCCCCTCTCTTCCCCCTGCTATTGTTGAAATTATGCTCAATAAACTTTTACCTCTTCCCTCTCCACCAGTTAAGCATTCTATGAATGCTTCCCTGTACAAAATGCACACCTTTAAATAGAACATTAAAGTTCACATACTTGTTTACTTCCTCAAACTCTTTGCTTTGTGTTTTTTGTTAACTTCCTAGGAACAAATTGAATACATATAATCAATAAATCTAGCAAGCTTATTTTGCAAACTCACTTTTTTTATTATTTTTGCGCAATAAATAATATGCAATATTATATTGAAAACTATGTTAATTGACAGTTTGTGGTCATTTTTTTTGTTTTGTTTCAAGTCTACCACATGTACCAAAAGCTCATAAGTCAGTATTAGAATTTCACTGAAGTTCATTGTGTCAGGGCTCTAGAGCTATTGCAAATCTCTTAACCATGACACTCCCCTTTTAAAGGAAAGTAAAAAAAATCAAAATTGTTGGTGGGGATCTCTGTTGTGTTTGTTTTCTTTTTAGTTTTGTTCTATTATTATTATTATTTTCTTTTTTAGAGGGGGAGGGGAATTCAGCTAAAAATAGCCAAGGGTCAATTCAAGCAACTAGTACAAAAGATGTTTTTTTTTGCAGTCCTTTATTCAATATATTCAAGGTTATCATGCAATTCTGTTGTTTGACTGCATATATATATTTTTTCTTTCTTTTCATTACAAGGCTATATGTGTAAATGGTGACCATAGCTATGATTACTATTATATAGACTAATTTTTTACCTACTAACAGAAAACAACTTGACTGCAAAATACTTACTGTAGGGCACTCGATATTAGGCATTACTTTCATGTGGATGTAAGGTTGAAATGTCAAAACCTTCATTAACCCGTGAACTACGCTTTAGCGTATTACACATTGTTGTGATCTGATTCTATTGTTCTTTTTTGTGTTTCACTAACTATTACCGTTTAACTATCACACTTTGTTTCACGGGTTAATGAAAACCACTCTAATTACTTACAGTAATTCTTTTTTAATATTATTATTTACTTGTATAATTTAGACGAGCAATACATATTTCTTCTTGGCCTTGTAGAGCTCATCTCGTTCCTCATAAATAACAAACAAAATGAAGTTTGTTCTTATTTGGTGCAAAGGAATCTACATTAGTTTTCTGATCAGATAATTGTTTTTTTTTTAACACTCACCTGTTATTTCAACAGCCTTACTTGAGTTTGCTTGTCTCAGAAATAGACCTTGCTTAATAAACAAATATATATAACAAACTTATTTAATAATAGGTAACAACTGCAATATTGTATGAAGAGAGTGCCCCTCCATTCCCCCTGCTATTGTTGACATTATGCTCAATAAACTGTTACCTCTCCCCTCTCCACCAGTTAAGCATTCTATGTATGCTTCCCTGTACAAAATGCGCCCCTTCAAATAGAATATTAAAGTTCACATACTTGTTTACTTCCTCAAACTCTTTGCTTTGTGTTTTTGTTAACTTCCTAGGAACAAATTGAATACATATAATCAATAAATCTAGCAAGCTTATTTTGCAAACTCACTTTTTTTTATTATTTTTGCGCAAAACCTATCAGGATTAAGGGGGTCCAGCACAAAGAAAAAAAAACGAATTAAAAAAAAAGGCCCATTGGCCTGGGATCGAACCCGGTCTAAAGAACAAAACGGAAACCATACATACGGATTACCCAATCGGTATGGCAGCACAAGGCTTTTAAGGAAGGCTGTAAAGAACCCGAAGGCCCCAAGCACCGATATTTCCGAGCGAATATGCTGTACAACACTCTTGCAAGGTTATCCCAACCCGCGCATTAATGGGGAGGACAATAACCAGGATCCCAGGCCTGTAATACGGTTACGCCACGCACAGCTCGCCGAGATTGTGGATGACAAAAAATAGAGGTCTATTTGGGCGTCTTGGGTCCCTTGGGGACTCGCCATGCGCACGGGCGCATCTCTTTTATTGTGTACATGACATCAAATTAGCGAAGAAAAAAGACGCTGTTTTGGTATCATGTGAAAAGCATAAAATAAATAGAAATAAAGACGTAAGGGGGGAGAATATTGACATCTTCATATTAGAATATTGACAAAATCCGCAATTTTGACTACGCTGACTAAGTAAAGCTGTATTTTACTTTAAAGGGGCAGCAACATAGTACTGCGCATGTCTGGAGTCAGTGATTATTGTAGGCTTTTAAGTGTCAACAAACAGTTGACCTTTTTAAAAGCTGTGAATACCTTATTAAATAATATGCAATATTATATTGAAAACTATGTTAATTGACAGTTTGTGGTCATTTTTTTTGTTTTGTTCAAAGTCTCCCACATGTACCAAAAGCTCATAACTCTGTATTAAAATTTCACTGAAGTTCATTGTGTCAGGGCTCTAGAGCTCTTGCAAATCTCCTGAACATGACACTCCCCCTTTAAAGGAAAGTAAAAAAAAAATCAAAATTGTTGGTGGGGGTCTCTGCTGTGTTTGTTTTCTTTTTAGTTTTGTTCTATTATATTATTATTTTCTTTTTTAGAGGGGGAGGGGAATTCAGCTAAAAATAGCCAAGGGTCAATTCAAGCAACTAGTACAAAAGATGTTTTTTTTGCAGTCCTTTATTCAATATATTCAAGGTTATCATGCAATTCTGTTGTTTGACTGCATATATATATATTTTTTCCTTCTTTTCATTACAAGTTCTATATGTGTAAGTGGTGACCATAGCTATGATTACTATTATTTAGAATATTTTTTTACCTACTAACAGAAAACAACTTGACTGCAAAACACTTACTGTAGGGCACTCGATATTAGGCATTACTTTCATGTGGATGTAAGGTTGAAATGTCAAAACCTTCATTAACCCGTGAACTACGCTTTAGCGTATTACACTTTGTGGTGATCTGATTCTATTGTACTTTTTTGTGTTTTACTAACTATTACCGTTTAACTATCACACTTTGTTTCACGGGTTAATGAAAACCACTCTAGATACTTACAGTAGTTCTTTTTTAATATTATTATTTACTTGTATAATTTAGATGAGCAATACATATTTCTTTATGGCTTTGTAGAGCTCATCTCGTTCCTCATAAATAACAAACAAAATGAAGTTTGTTCTTATTTTGGTGCAAAGGAATCTACAGTAGTTTTCTAATCAGATAATTGTTTTTCTTTTAACACTCACCTGTTATTTCAACAGCCTTACTTGAGTTTGCTTGTCTCAGAAATAGACCTTGCTTAATAAACAAAGACATGTTACAAACTTATTTAATAATAGGTAACAACTGCAATATTGTATGAAGGGAGTGCCCCTCTCTTCCCCCTGCTATTGTTGAAATTATGCTCAATAAACTTTTACCTCTTCCCTCTCCACCAGTTAAGCATTCTATGTATGCTTCCCTGTACAAAATGCACCCCTTCAAATAGAACATTAAAGTTCACATACTTGTTTACTTCCTCAAACTCTTTGCTTTGTGTTTTTTGTTAACTTCCCAAGAACAAATTGAATACATATAATCAATAAATCTAGCAAGCTTATTTTGCAAACTCAGTTTTTTTATTATTTGTGCGCAAAACCTATCAGAATTAAGGGGGTCCAGCACAAAGAAAAAAAACGAACTAAAAAAAAAAGCCCATTGGCCTGGGATCGAACCCGGTCTGAAGAACAAAACGGAAACCATACATACGGATTACCCAATCGGTATGGCAGCACAAGGCTTTTAAGGAAGGCTGTAAAGAACCCGAAGGCCCCAAGCACCGATATTTCCGAGCGAATATGCTGTACAACACTCTTGCAAGGTTATCCCAACCCGCGCATTAATGGGGAGGACAATAACCAGGATCCCAGGCCTGTAATACGGTTACGCCACGCACAGCTCGCCGAGATTGTGGATGACAAAAAATAGATGTCTATTTGGGCGTCTTGGGTCCCTTGGGGACTCGCCATGCGCACGGGCGCATCTCTTTTATTGTGTACATGACAACAAATTAGCGAAACAAAAAGACGCTGTTTTGGTATCATGTGAAAAGCATAAAATAAATAGAAATAAAGACGTAAGGGGGGAGAATATTGACATCTTCATATTAGAATATTGACAAAATCCGCAATTTTGTCTACGCTGACTAAGTAAAGCTGTATTTTACTTTAAAGGGGCAGCAACATAGTACTGCGCATGTCTGGAGTCAGTGTTTATTGTAGGCTTTTAAGTGTCTACAAACAGTTGAACTTTTTAAAAGCTGTCAATACCTTATTAAATAATATGCAATATTATATTGAAAACAATAATAATTGACAGTTTGTGGTCATTTTTTTTGTTTTGTTTAAAGTCTCCCACATGTACCAAAAGCTCATAAGTCAGTATTAGAATTTCACTGAAGTTCATTGTGTCAGGGCTCTAGAGCTCTTGCAAATCTCCTAAACATGACACTCCCCCTTTAAAGGAAAGTAAAAAAAATCAAAATTGTTGGTGGGGGTCTCTGCTGTGTTTGTTTTCTTTTTAGTTTTGTTCTATTATATTATTATTTTCTTTTTTAGAGGGGGTGGGGAATTCAGCTAAAAATAGCCAAGGGTCAATTCAAGCAACTAGTACAAAAGATGTTTTTTTGCAGTCCTTTATTCAATATATTCAAGGTTATCATGCAATTCTGTTGTTTGACTGCATATATATATATATTTGTTTTCTTTCTTTTCATTACAAGTTCTATATGTGTAGGTGGTGACCATAGCTATGATTACTATTATTTAGAATATTTTTTACCTACTAACAGAAAACAACTTGACTGCAAAACACTTACTGTAGGGCACTCGATATTAGGCATTACTTTCATGTGGATATAAGGTTGAAATGTCAAAACCTTTATTAACCCGTGACCTACGCTTTAGCGTATTACACTTTGTGGTGATCTGATTCTATTGTACTTTTTTGTGTTTTACTAACTATTACCGTTTAACTATCACACTTTGTTTCACGGGTTAATGAAAACCACTCTAGATACTTACAGTAGTTCTTTTTTAATATTATTATTTACTTGTATAATTTAGATGAGCAATACATATTTCTTTATGGCTTTGTAGAGCTCATCTCGTTCCTCATAAATAACAAACAAAATGAAGTTTGTTCTTATTTTGGTGCAAAGGAATCTACAGTAGTTTTCTAATCAGATAATTGTTTTTCTTTTAACACTCACCTGTTATTTCAACAGCCTTACTTGAGTTTGCTTGTCTCAGAAATAGACCTTGCTTAATAAACAAAGACATGTTACAAACTTATTTAATAATAGGTAACAACTGCAATATTGTATTAAGAGCGTGCCCCTCTCTTCCCCCTGCTATTGTTGAAATTATGCTCAATAAACTTTTACCTCTTCCCTCTCCACCAGTTAAGCATTCTATGAATGCTTCCCTGTACAAAATGCACCCCTTCAAATAGAACATTAAAGTTCACATACTTGTTTACTTCCTCAAACTCTTTGCTTTGTGTTTTTGTTAACTTCCTAGGAACAAATTGAATACATATAATCAATAAATCTAGCAAGCTTATTTTGCAAACTCACTTTTTTTTATTATTTTTGCGCAAAACCTATCAGGATTAAGGGGGTCCAGCACAAAGAAAAAAAACGAATTAAAAAAAAAGGCCCATTGGCCTGGGATCGAACCCGGTCTGAAGAACAAAACGGAAACCATACATACGGATTACCCAATCGGTATGGCAGCACAAGGCTTTTACGGAAGGCTGTAAAGAACCCGAAGGCCCCAAGCACCGATATTTCCGAGCGAATATGCTGTACAACACTCTTGCAAGGTTATCCCAACCCGCGCATTAATGGGGAGGACAATAACCAGGATCCCAGGCCTGTAATACGGTTACGCCACGCACAGCTCGCCGAGATTGTGGATGACAAAAAATAGAGGTCTATTTGGGCGTCTTGGGTCCCTTGGGGACTCGCCATGAGCACGGGCGCATCTCTTTTATTGTGAACATGACATCAAATTAGCGAAGAAAAAAGACGCTGTTTTGGTATCATGTGAAAAGCATAAAATAAATAGAAATAAAGACGTAAGGGGGGAAAATATTGACATCTTCATATCAGAATATTGACAAAATCCGCAATTTTGTCTACGCTGACTAAGTAAAGCTGTATTTTACTTTAAAGGGGCAGCAACATAGTACTGCGCATGTCTGGAGTCAGTGATTATTGTAGGCTTTTAAGTGTCAACAAACAGTTGAACTTTTTAAAAGTTGTCAATACCTTATTAAATAATATGCAATATTATATTGAAAACTATGTTAATTGACAGTTTGTGGTCATTTTTTTTGTTTTGTTTAAAGTCTCCCACATGTACCAAAAGCTCATAAGTCAGTATTAGAATTTCACTGAAGTTCATTGTGTCAGGTCTCTAGAGCTATTGCAAATCTCTTAACCATGACACTCCGCTTTTAAAGGAAAGTAAAAAAATCAAAATTGTTGGTGGGGGTCTCTGTTGTGTTTGTTTTCTTTTTAGTTTTGTTCTATTATATTATTATTTTCTTTTTTAGAGCGGGAGGGGAATTCAGCTAAAAATAGTCAAGGGTCAATTCAAGCAACTAGTACAAAAGATGTTTTTTTTGCAGTCCTTTATTCAATATATTCAAGGTTATCATGCAATTCTGTTGTTTGACTGCATATATATATATTTTTTCTTTCTTTTCATTACAAGTTCTATATGTGTAAGTGGTGACCATAGCTATTATTACTATTATTTAGAATATTTTTATACCTACTAACAGAAAACAACTTGACTGCAAAACACTTACTGTAGGGCACTCGATATTAGGCATTACTTTCATGTGGATGTAAGGTTGAAATGTCAAAACCTTCATTAACCCGTGAACTACGCTTTAGCGTATTACACTTTGTGGTGATCTGATTCTATTGTACTTTTTTGTGTTTTACTAACTATTACCGTTTAACTATCACACTTTGTTTCACGGGTTAATGAAAACCACTCTAGATACTTACAGTAGTTCTTTTTTAATATTATTATTTACTTGTATAATTTAGATGAGCAATACATATTTCTTTATGGCTTTGTAGAGCTCATCTCGTTCCTCATAAATAACAAACAAAATGAAGTTTGTTCTTATTTTGGTGCAAAGGAATCTACAGTAGTTTTCTAATCAGATAATTGTTTTTCTTTTAACACTCACCTGTTATTTCAACAGCCTTACTTGAGTTTGCTTGTCTCAGAAATAGACCTTGCTTAATAAACAAAGACATGTTACAAACTTATTTAATAATAGGTAACAACTGCAATATTGTATGAAGGGAGTGCCCCTCTCTTCCCCCTGCTATTGTTGAAATTATGCTCAATAAACTTTTACCTCTTCCCTTTCCACCAGTTAAGCATTCTATGTATGCTTCCCTGTACAAAATGCACCCCTTCAAATAGAACATTAAAGTTTACATACTTGTTTACTTCCTCAAACTCTTTGCTTTGTGTTTTTTGTTAACTTCCCAGGAACAAATTGAATACATATAATCAATAAATCTAGCAAGCTTATTTTGCAAACTCACTTTTTTTTATTATTTTTGCGCAAAACCTATCAGGATTAAGGGGGTCCAGCACAAAGAAAAAAAAACGAATTAAAAAAACAAAGCCCATTGGTCTGGGATCGAACCCGGTCTGAAGAACAAAACGGAAACCATACATACGGATTACCCAATCGGTATGGCAGCACAAGGCTTTTACGGAAGGCTGTAAAGAACCCGAAGGCCCCAAGCACCGATATTTCCGAGCGAATATGCTGTACAACACTCTTGCAAGGTTATCCCAACCCGCGCATTAATGGGGAGGACAATAACCAGGATCCCATGCCTGTAATACGGTTACGCCACGCACAGCTCGCCGAGATTGTGGATGACAAAAAATAGAGGTCTATTTGGGCGTCTTGGGTCCCTTGGGGACTCGCCATGCGCACGGGCGCATCTCTTTTATTGTGTACATGACATCAAAATAGCGAAGAAAAATGACGCTGTTTTGGTATCATGTGAAAATCATAAAATAAATAGAAATAAATACGTAAGGGGGGAGAATATTAACATCTAAATATTAGAATATTGACAAAATCCGCAATTTTGTCTACGCTGACTAAGTAAAGCTGTATTTTACTTTAAAGGGGCAGCAACATAGTACTGCGCATGTCTGGAGTCAGTGATTATTGTAGGCTTTTAAGTGTCAACAAACAGTTGACCTTTTTAAAAGCTGTGAATACCTTATTAAATAATATGCAATATTATATTGAAAACTATGTTAATTGACAGTTTGTGGTCATTTTTTTTGTTTTGTTCAAAGTCTCCCACATGTACCAAAAGCTCATAAGTCTGTATTAAAATTTCACTGAAGTTCATTGTGTCAGGGCTCTAGAGCTCTTGCAAATCTCCTAAACATGACACTCCCCCTTTAAAGGAAAGTAAAAAAAAAATCAAAATTGTTGGTGGGGGTCTCTGCTGTGTTTGTTTTCTTTTTAGTTTTGTTCTATTATATTATTATTTTCTTTTTTAGAGGGGGAGGGGAATTCAGCTAAAAATAGCCAAGGGTCAATTCAAGCAACTAGTACAAAAGATGTTTTTTTTGCAGTCCTTTATTCAATATATTCAAGGTTATCATGCAATTCTGTTGTTTGACTGCATATATATATATATTTTCTTTCTTTTCATTACAAGTTCTATATGTGTAAGTGGTGACCATAGCTATGATTACTATTATTTAGAATATTTTTTTACCTACTAACAGAAAACAACTTGACTGCAAAACACTTACTGTAGGGCACTCGATATTAGGCATTACTTTCATGTGGATGTAAGGTTGAAATGTCAAAACCTTCATTAACCCGTGAACTACGCTTTAGCGTATTACACTTTGTGGTGATCTGATTCTATTGTACTTTTTTGTGTTTTACTAACTATTACCGTTTAACTATCACACTTTGTTTCACGGGTTAATGAAAACCACTCTAGATACTTACAGTAGTTCTTTTTTAATATTATTATTTACTTGTATAATTTAGATGAGCAATACATATTTCTTTATGGCTTTGTAGAGCTCATCTCGTTCCTCATAAATAACAAACAAAATGAAGTTTGTTCTTATTTTGGTGCAAAGGAATCTACAGTAGTTTTCTAATCAGATAATTGTTTTTCTTTTAACACTCACCTGTTATTTCAACAGCCTTACTTGAGTTTGCTTGTCTCAGAAATAGACCTTGCTTAATAAACAAAGACATGTTACAAACTTATTTAATAATAGGTAACAACTGCAATATTGTATGAAGGGAGTGCCCCTCTCTTCCCCCTGCTATTGTTGAAATTATGCTCAAAACACTTTTACCTCTTCCCTCTCCACCAGTTAAGCATTCTATGTATGCTTCCCTGTACAAAATGCACCCCTTTAAATAGAACATTAAAGTTCACATACTTGTTTACTTCCTCAAACTCTTTGCTTTGTGTTTTTTGTTAACTTCCCAAGAACAAATTGAATACATATAATCAATAAATCTAGCAAGCTTATTTTGCAAACTCAGTTTTTTTATTATTTGTGCGCAAAACCTATCAGAATTAAGGGGGTCCAGCACAAAGAAAAAAAACGAACTAAAAAAAAAAGCCCATTGGCCTGGGATCGAACCCGGTATGAAGAACAAAACGGAAACCATACATACGGATTACCCAATCGGTATGGCAGCACAAGGCTTTTAAGGAAGGCTGTAAAGAACCCGAAGGCCCCAAGCACCGATATTTCCGAGCGAATATGCTGTACAACACTCTTGCAAGGTTATCCCAACCCGCGCATTAATGGGGAGGACAATAACCAGGATCCCAGGCCTGTAATACGGTTACGCCACGCACAGCTCGCCGAGATTGTGGATGACAAAAAATAGATGTCTATTTGGGCGTCTTGGGTCCCTTGGGGACTCGCCATGCGCACGGGCGCATCTCTTTTATTGTGTACATGACAACAAATTAGCGAAACAAAAAGACGCTGTTTTGGTATCATGTGAAAAGCATAAAATAAATAGAAATAAAGACGTAAGGGGGGAGAATATTGACATCTTCATATTAGAATATTGACAAAATCCGCAATTTTGTCTACGCTGACTAAGTAAAGCTGTATTTTACTTTAAAGGGGCAGCAACATAGTACTGCGCATGTCTGGAGTCAGTGTTTATTGTAGGCTTTTAAGTGTCTACAAACAGTTGAACTTTTTAAAAGCTGTCAATACCTTATTAAATAATATGCAATATTGTATTGAAAACAATAATAATTGACAGTTTGTGGTCATTTTTTTTGTTTTGTTTAAAGTCTCCCACATGTACCAAAAGCTCATAAGTCAGTATTAGAATTTCACTGAAGTTCATTGTGTCAGTGCTCTAGAGCTCTTGCAAATCTCCTAAACATGACACTCCCCCTTTAAAGGAAAGTAAAAAAAATCAAAATTGTTGGTGGGGGTCTCTGCTGTGTTTGTTTTCTTTTTAGTTTTGTTCTATTATATTATTATTTTCTTTTTTAGAGGGGGAGGGGAATTCAGCTAAAAATAGCCAAGGGTCAATTCAAGCAACTAGTACAAAAGATGTTTTTTTGCAGTCCTTTATTCAATATATTCAAGGTTATCATGCAATTCTGTTGTTTGACTGCATATATATATATATTTGTTTTCTTTCTTTTCATTACAAGTTCTATATGTGTAGGTGGTGACCATAGCTATGATTACTATTATTTAGAATATTTTTTACCTACTAACAGAAAACAACTTGACTGCAAAACACTTACTGTAGGGCACTCGATATTAGGCATTACTTTCATGTGGATGTAAGGTTGAAATGTCAAAACCTTTATTAACCCGTGACCTACGCTTTAGCGTATTACACTTTGTGGTGATCTGATTCTATTGTACTTTTTTGTGTTTTACTAACTATTACCGTTTAACTATCACACTTTGTTTCACGGGTTAATGAAAACCACTCTAGATACTTACAGTAGTTCTTTTTTAATATTATTATTTACTTGTATAATTTAGATGAGCAATACATATTTCTTTATGGCTTTGTAGAGCTCATCTCGTTCCTCATAAATAACAAACAAAATGAAGTTTGTTCTTATTTTGGTGCAAAGGAATCTACAGTAGTTTTCTAATCAGATAATTGTTTTTCTTTTAACACTCACCTGTTATTTCAACAGCCTTACTTGAGTTTGCTTGTCTCAGAAATAGACCTTGCTTAATAAACAAAGACATGTTACAAACTTATTTAATAATAGGTAACAACTGCAATATTGTATTAAGAGCGTGCCCCTCTCTTCCCCCTGCTATTGTTGAAATTATGCTCAATAAACTTTTACCTCTTCCCTCTCCACCAGTTAAGCATTCTATGAATGCTTCCCTGTACAAAATGCACCCCTTCAAATAGAACATTAAAGTTCACATACTTGTTTACTTCCTCAAACTCTTTGCTTTGTGTTTTTTGTTAACTTCCTAGGAACAAATTGAATACATATAATCAATAAATCTAGCAAGCTTATTTTGCAAACTCACTTTTTTTTATTATTTGTGCGCAAAACCTATCAGAATTAAGGGGGTCCAGCACAAAGAAAAAAAACGAACTAAAAAAAAAGCCCATTGGCCTGGGATCGAACCCGGTCTGAAGAACAAAACGGAAACCATACATACGGATTACCCAATCGGTATGGCAGCACAAGGCTTTTACGGAAGGCTGTAAAGAACCCGAAGGCCCCAAGCACCGATATTTCCGAGCGAATATGCTGTACAACACTCTTGCAAGGTTATCCCAACCCGCGCATTAATGGGGAGGACAATAACCAGGATCCCAGGCCTGTAATACGGTTACGCCACGCACAGCTCGCCGAGATTGTGGATGACAAAAATTAGAGGTCTATTTGGGCGTCTTGGGTCCCTTGGGGACTCGCCATGCGCACGGGCGCATCTCTTTTATTGTGTACATGACATCAAATTAGCGAAAAAAAATGAAGCTGTTTTGGTATCATGTGAAAATCATAAAATAAATAGAAATAAATACGTAAGGGGGGAGAATATTAACATCTTCATATTAGAATATTGACAAAATCCGCAATTTTGTCTACGCTGACTAAGTAAAGCTGTATTTTACTTTAAAGGGGCAGCAACATAGTACTGCGCATGTCTGGAGTCAGTGATTATTGTAGGCTTTTAAGTGTCAACAAACAGTTGAACTTTTTAAAAGCTGTGAATACCTTATTAAATAATATGCAATATTATATTGAAAACTATGTTAATTGACAGTTTGTGGTCATTTTTTTTGTTTTGTTTAAAGTCTCCCACATGTACCAAAAGCTCATAAGTCAGTATTAGAATTTCACTGAAGTTCATTGTGTCAGGGCTCTAGAGCTATTGCAAATCTCTTAACCATAACACTCCCCTTTTAAAGGAAAGTAAAAAAAATCAAAATTGTTGGTGGGGGTCTCTGTTGTGTTTGTTTTCTTTTTAGTTTTGTTCTATTATTATTATTATTTTCTTTTTTAGAGGGGGAGGGGAATTCAGCTAAAAATAGCCAAGGGTCAATTCAAGCAACTAGTACAAAAGATGTTTTTTTGCAGTCCTTTATTCAATATATTCAAGGTTATCATGCAATTCTGTTGTTTGACTGCATATATATATTTTTTCTTTCTTTTCATTACAAGGCTATATGTGTAAGTGGTGACCATAGCTATGATTACTATTATATAGAATAATTTTTTACCTACTAACAGAAAACAACTTGACTGCAAAACACTTACTGTAGGGCACTCGATATTAGGCATTACTTTCATGTGGATGTAAGGTTGAAATGTCAAAACCTTCATTAACCCGTGAACTACGCTTTAGCGTATTACACTTTGTGGTGATCTGATTCTATTGTACTTTTTTGTGTTTTACTAACTATTACCGTTTAACTATCACACTTTGTTTCACGGGTTAATGAAAACCACTCTAGATACTTACAGTAGTTCTTTTTTAATATTATTATTTACTTGTATAATTTAGATGAGCAATACATATTTCTTTATGGCTTTGTAGAGCTCATCTCGTTCCTCATAAATAACAAACAAAATGAAGTTTGTTCTTATTTTGGTGCAAAGGAATCTACAGTAGTTTTCTAATCAGATAATTGTTTTTCTTTTAACACTCACCTGTTATTTCAACAGCCTTACTTGAGTTTGCTTGTCTCAGAAATAGACCTTGCTTAATAAACAAAGACATGTTACAAACTTATTTAATAATAGGTAACAACTGCAATATTGTATGAAGGGAGTGCCCCTCTCTTCCCCCTGCTATTGTTGAAATTATGCTCAATAAACTTTTACCTCTTCCCTTTCCACCAGTTAAGCATTCTATGTATGCTTCCCTGTACAAAATGCACCCCTTCAAATAGAACATTAAAGTTTACATACTTGTTTACTTCCTCAAACTCTTTGCTTTGTGTTTTTTGTTAACTTCCCAGGAACAAATTGAATACATATAATCAATAAATCTAGCAAGCTTATTTTGCAAACTCACTTTTTTTTATTATTTTTGCGCAAAACCTATCAGGATTAAGGGGGTCCAGCACAAAGAAAAAAAAACGAATTAAAAAAACAAAGCCCATTGGTCTGGGATCGAACCCGGTCTGAAGAACAAAACGGAAACCATACATACGGATTACCCAATCGGTATGGCAGCACAAGGCTTTTACGGAAGGCTGTAAAGAACCCGAAGGCCCCAAGCACCGATATTTCCGAGCGAATATGCTGTACAACACTCTTGCAAGGTTATCCCAACCCGCGCATTAATGGGGAGGACAATAACCAGGATCCCATGCCTGTAATACGGTTACGCCACGCACAGCTCGCCGAGATTGTGGATGACAAACAATAGAGGTCTATTTGGGCGTCTTGGGTCCCTTGGGGACTCGCCATGCGCACGGGCGCATCTCTTTTATTGTGTACATGACATCAAATTAGCGAAGAAAAATGACGCTGTTTTGGTATCATGTGAAAATCATAAAATAAATAGAAATAAATACGTAAGGGGGGAGAATATTAACATCTAAATATTAGAATATTGACAAAATCCGCAATTTTGTCTACGCTGACTAAGTAAAGCTGTATTTTACTTTAAAGGGGCAGCAACATAGTACTGCGCATGTCTGAAGTCAGTGTTTATTGTAGGCTTTTAAGTGTCTACAAAAAGTTGAACTTTTTAAAAGCTGTCAATACCTTATTAAATAATATGCAATATTATATTGAAAACAATAATAATTGACAGTTTGTGGTCATTTTTTTTGTTTTGTTTAAAGTCTCCCACATGTACCAAAAGCTCATAAGTCAGTATTAGAATTTCACTGAAGTTCATTGTGTCAGGGCTCCAGAGCTATTGCAAATCTCTTAACCATGACACTCCCCTTTTAAAGGAAAGTAAAAAAAATCAAAATTGTTGGTGGGGGTCTCTGTTGTGTTTGTTTTCTTTTTAGTTTTGTTCTATTATTATTATTATTTTCTTTTTTAGAGGGGGAGGGGAATTCAGCTAAAAATAGCCAAGGGTAAATTCAAGCAACTAGTACAAAAGATGTTTTTTTGCAGTCCTTTATTCAATATATTCAAGGTTATCATGCAATTCTGTTGTTTGACTGCATATATATATTTTTTCTTTCTTTTCATTACAAGGCTATATGTGTAAGTGGTGACCATAGCTATGATTACTATTATATAGAATAATTTTTTACCTACTAACAGAAAACAACTTGACTGCAAAACACTTACTGTAGGGCACTCGATATTAGGCATTACTTTCATGTGGATGTAAGGTTGAAATGTCAAAACCTTCATTAACCCGTGAACTACGCTTTAGCGTATTACACTTTGTTGTGATCTGATTCTATTGTTCTTTTTTGTGTTTTACTAACTATTACCGTTTAACTATCACACTTTGTTTCACGGGTTAATGAAAACCACTCTAATTACTTACAGTAATTCTTTTTTAATATTATTATTTACTTGTATAATTAAGACGAGCAATACATATTTCTTCTAGGCCTTGTAGAGCTTATCTCGTTCCTCATAAATAACAAACAAAATGAAGTTTGTTCTTATTTGGTGCAAAGGAATCTACATTAGTTTTCTAATCAGATAATTGTTTTTTTTAACACTCACCTGTTATTTCAACAGCCTTACTTGAGTTTGCTTGTCTCAGAAATAGACCTTGCTTAATAAACAAATATATATAACAAACTTATTTAATAATAGGTAACAACTGCAATATTGTATGAAGAGAGTGCCCCTCCCTTCCCCCTGCTATTGTTGACATTATGCTCAATAAACTGTTACCTCTCCCCTCTCCACCAGTTAAGCATTCTATGTATGCTTCCCTGTACAAAATGCGCCCCTTCAAATAGAATATTAAAGTTCACATACTTGTTTACTTCCTCAAACTCTTTGCTTTGTGTTTTTGTTAACTTCCTAGGAACAAATTGAATACATATAATCAATAAATCTAGCAAGCTTATTTTGCAAACTCACTTTTTTTTTATTATTTTTGCGCAAAACCTATCAGGATTAAGGGGGTCCAGCACAAAGAAAAAAAAAACGAATTAAAAAAAAAGACCCATTGGCCTGGGATCGAACCCGGTCTGAAGAACAAAACGGAAACCATACATACGGATTACCCAATCGGTATGGCAGCACAAGGCTTTTACGGAAGGCTGTAAAGAACCCGAAGGCCCCAAGCACCGATATTTCCGAGCGAATATGCTGTACAACACTCTTGCAAGGTTATCCCAACCCGCGCATTAATGGGGAGGACAATAACCAGGATCCCAGGCCTGTAATACGGTTACGCCACGCACAGCTCGCCGAGATTGTGGATGACAAAAAATAGAGGTCTATTTGGGCGTCTTGGGTCCCTTGGGGACTCGCCATGCGCACGGGCGCATCTCTTTTATTGTGTACATGACATCAAATTAGCGAAGAAAAAAGACGCTGTTTTGGTATTATGTGAAAATCATAAAATAAATAGAAATAAAGACGTAAGGGGGGAGAATATTGACATCTTCATATTAGAATATTGACAAAATCCGCAATTTTGTCTACGCTGACTAAGTAAAGCTGTATTTTACTTTAAAGGGGCAGCAACATAGTACTGCGCATGTCTGGAGTCAGTGTTTATTGTAGGCTTTTAAGTGTCTACAAACAGTTGAACTTTTTAAAAGCTGTCAATACCTTATTAAATAATATGCAATATTATATTGAAAACTATGTTAATGGACAGTTTGTGGTCATTTTTTTTTTGTTTTGTTTAAAGTCTCCCACATGTACCAAAAGCTCATAAGTCAGTATTAGAATTTCACTGAAGTTCATTGTGTCAGGGCTCTAGAGCTCTTGCAAATCTCCTAATCATGACACTCCCCCTTTAAAGGAAAGTAAAAAAAAATCAAAATTGCTGGTGGGGGTCTCTGCTGTGTTTGTTTTCTTTTTAGTTTTGTTCTATTATATTATTATTTTCTTTTTTAGAGGGGGGGGGGAAATTCAGCTAAAAATAGCCAAGGGTCAATTCAAGCAACTAGTACAAAAGATATTTTTTTGCAGTCCTTTATTCAATATATTCAAGGTTATCATGCAATTCTGTTGTTTGACTGCATATATATATATTTGTTTTCTTTCTTTTCATTACAAGTTCTATATGTGTAAGTGGTGACCATAGCTATGATTACTATTATTTAGAATATTTTTTACCTACTATCAGAAAACAACTTGACTGCAAAACACTTACTGTAGGGCACTCGATATTAGGCATTACTTTCATGTGGATGTAAGGTTGAAATGTCAAAACCTTCATTAACCCGTGACCTACGCTTAAGCGTATTACACTTTGTGGTGATCTGATTCTATTGTACTTTTTTGTGTTTTACTAACTATTACCGTTTAACTATCACACTTTGTTTCACGGGTTAATGAAAACCACTCTAGATACTTACAGTAGTTCTTTTTTAATATGATTATTTACTTGTATAATTTAGATGAGCAATACATATTTCTTTATGGCTTTGTAGAGCTCATCTCGTTCCTCATAAATAACAAACAAAATGAAGTTTGTTCTTATTTTGGTGCAAAGGAATCTACAGTAGTTTTCTAATCAGATAATTGTTTTTTTTTTTAACACTCACCTGTTATTTCAACAGCCTTACTTGAGTTTGCTTGTCTCAGAAATAGACCTTGCCTAATAAACAAAGACATGTTACAAACTTATTTAATAATAGGTAACAACTGCAATATTGTATGAAGAGCGTGCCCCTCTCTTTCCCCTGCTATTGTTGAAATTATGCTCAATAAACTTTTACCTCTTCCCTCTCCACCAGTTAAGCATTCTATGAATGCTTCCCTGTACAAAATGCACACCTTTAAATAGAACATTAAAGTTCACATACTTGTTTACTTCCTCAAACTCTTTGCTTTGTGTTTTTTGTTAACTTCCTAGGAACAAATTGAATACATATAATCAATAAATCTAGCAAGCTTATTTTGCAAACTCACTTTTTTTTATTATTTTTGCGCAAAACCTATCAGGATTAAGGGGGTCCAGCACAAAGAAAAAAAAACGAATTAAAAAAACAAAGCCCATTGGCCTGGGATCGAACCCGGTCTGAAGAACAAAACGGAAACCATACATACGGATTACCCAATCGGTATGGCAGCACAAGGCTTTTACGGAAGGCTGTAAAGAACCCGAAGGCCCCTAGCACCGATATTTCTGAGCGAATATGCTGTACAACACTCTTGCAAGGTTATCCCAACCCGCGCATTAATGGGGAGGACAATAACCAGGATCCCAGGCCTGTAATACGGTTACGCCACGCACAGCTCGCCGAGATTGTGGATGACAAAAAATAGAGGTCTATTTGGGCGTCTTGGGTCCCTTGGGGACCCGCCATGCGCACGGGCGAATCTCTTTTATTGTGTACATGACATCAAATTAGCGAAGAAAAAAGACGCTGTTTTGGTATCATGTGAAAAGCATAAAATAAATAGAAATAAAGACGTAAAGGGGGAGAATATTGATAACTTCATATTAGAATATTAACAAAATCCGCAATTTTGTCTACGCTGACTAAGTAAAGCTGTATTTTACTTTAAAGGGGCAGCAACATAGTACTGCGCATGTCTTGAGTCAGTGATTATTGTAGGCTTTTAAGTGTCTACAAACAGTTGAACTTTTTAAAAGCTGTCAATACCTTATTAAATAATATGCAATATTATATTGAAAACAATGTTAATGGACAGTTTGTGGTCATTTTTTTTGTTTTGTTTAAAGTCTCCCACATGTACCAAAAGCTTATAAGTCAGTATTAGAATTTCACTGAAGTTCATTGCGTCAGGGCTCTAGAGCTATTGCAAATCTCCTAAACATGACACTCCCCCTTTAAAGGAAAGTAAAAAAAAAATCAAAATTGTTGGTGGGGGTCTCTGTTGTGTTTGTTTTCTTTTTAGTTTTGTTCTATTATTATTATTATTTTCTTTTTTAGAGGGGGAGGGGAATTCAGCTAAAAATAGTCAAGGGTCAATTCAAGCAACTAGTACAAAAGATGTTTTTTTGCAGTCCTTTATTCAATATATTCAAGGTTATCATGCAATTCTGTTGTTTGACTGCATATATATATTTTTTCTTTCTTTTCATTACAAGGCTATATGTGTAAATGGTGACCATAGCTATGATTACTATTATATAGACTAATTTTTTACCTACTAACAGAAAACAACTTGACTGCAAAATACTTACTGTAGGGCACTCGATATTAGGCATTACTTTCATGTGGATGTAAGGTTGAAATGTCAAAACCTTCATTAACCCGTGACCTACGCTTTAGCGTATTACACTTTGTGGTGATCTGATTCTATTGTACTTTTTTGTGTTTTACTAACTATTACCGTTTAACTATCACACTTTGTTTCACGGGTTAATGAAAACCACTCTAGATACTTACAGTAGTTCTTTTTTAATATGATTATTTACTTGTATAATTTAGACGAGCAATACATATTTCTTCTTGGCCTTGTAGAGCTCATCTCGTTCCTCATAAAAAACAAACAAAATGAAGTTTGTTCTTATTTGGTGCAAAGGAATCTACATTAGTTTTTTTATCAGATAATTGTTTTTTTTTAACACTCACCTGTTATTTCAACAGCCTTACTTGAGTTTGCTTGTCTCAGAAATAGACCTTGCTTAATAAACAAATATATATAACAAACTTATTTAATAATAGGTAACAACTGCAATATTGTATGAAGAGAGTGCCCCTACCTTCCCCCTGCTATTGTTGAAATTATGCTCAATAAACTTTTACCTCTTCCCTCTCCACCAGTTAAGCATTCTATGTATGCTTCCCTGTACAAAATGCACCCCTTCAAATAGAACATTAAAGTTCACATACTTGTTTACTTCCTCAAACTCTTTGCTTTGTGTTTTTTGTTAACTTCCCAAGAACAAATTGAATACATATAATCAATAAATCTAGCAAGCTTATTTTGCAAACTCAGTTTTTTTTTTATTTGTGCGCAAAACCTATCAGAATTAAGGGGGTCCAGCACAAAGAAAAAAAAACGAACTAAAAAAAAAAAGCCCATTGGCCTGGGATCGAACACGGTCTGAAGAACAAAACGGAAACCATACATACGGATTACCCAATCGGTATGGCAGCACAAGGCTTTTACGGAAGGCTGTAAAGAACCTGAAGGCCCCAAGCACCGATATTTCCGAGCGAATATGCTGTACAACACTCTTGCAAGGTTATCCCAACCCGCGCATTAATGGGGAGGACAATAACCAGGATCCCAGGCCTGTAATACGGTTACGCCACGCACAGCTCGCCGAGATTGTGGATGACAAAAAATAGATGTTTATTTGGGCGTCTTGGGTCCCTTGGGGACTCGCCATGCGCACGGGCGCATCTCTTTTATTGTGTACATGATATCAAATTAGCGAAGAAAAAAGACGCTGTTTTGGTATCATGTGAAAAGCATAAAATAAATAGAAATAAAGACGTAAGGGGGGAGAATATTGACATCTTCATATTAGAATATTGACAAAATCCGCAATTTTGTCTACGCTGACTAAGTAAAGCTGTATTTTACTTTAAAGGGGCAGCAACATAGTACTGCGCATTTCTGGAGTCAGTGTTTATTGTAGGCTTTTAAGTGTCTACAAACAGTTGAACTTTTTAAAAGCTGTCAATACCTTATTAAATAATATGCAATATTATATTGAAAACTATGTTAATGGACAGTTTGTGGTCATTTTTTTTGTTTTGTTTAAAGTCTCCCACATGTACCAAAAGCTCATAAGTCAGTATTAGAATTTCACTGAAGTTCATTGTGTCAGGGCTCTAGAGCTATTGCAAATCTCTTAACCATGACACTCCCCTTTTAAAGGATAGTAAAAAAAATCAAAATTGTTGGTGGGGGTCTCTGTTGTGTTTGTTTTCTTTTTAGTTTTGTTCTATTATTATTATTATTTTCTTTTTTAGAGGGGGAGGGGAATTCAGCTAAAAATAGCCAAGGGTCAATTTAAGCAACTAGTACAAAATATGTTTTTTTGCAGTCCTTTATTCAATATATTCAAGGTTATCATGCAATTCTGTTGTTTGACTGCATATATATATTTTTTCTTTCTTTTTATTACAAGGCTATATGTGTAAGTGGTGACCATAGCTATGATTACTATTATATAGAATAATTTTTTACCTACTAACAGAAAACAACTTGACTGCAAAACACTTACTGTAGGGCACTCGATATTTGGCATTACTTTCATGTGGATGTAAGGTTGAAATGTCAAAACCTTCATTAACCCGTAAACTACGCTTTAGCGTATTACACTTTGTTGTGATCTGATTCTATTGTTCTTTTTTGTGTTTTACTAACTATTACCGTTTAACTATCACACTTTGTTTCACGGGTTAATGAAAACCACTCTAGATACTTACAGTAGTTCTTTTTTAATATTATTATTTACTTGTATAATTTAGATGAGCAATACATATTTCTTCTTGGCCTTGTAGAGCTCATCTCGTTCCTCAAAAATAACAAACGAAATTAAGTTTGTTCTTATTTTGGTGCAAAGGAATCTACAGTAGTTTTCTAATCAGATAATTGTTTTTCTTTTAACACTCACCTGTTATTTCAACAGCCTTACTTGAGTTTGCTTGTCTCAGAAATAGACCTTGCTTAATAAACAAAGACATGTTACAAACTTATTTAATAATAGGTAACAACTGCAATATTGTATGAAGGGAGTGCCCCTCTCTTCCCCCTGCTATTGTTGAAATTATGCTCAATAAACTTTTACCTCTTCCCTCTCCACCAGTTAAGCATTCTATGTATGCTTCCCTGTACAAAATGCACCCCTTCAAATAGAACATTAAAGTTCACATACTTGTTTACTTCCTCAAACTCTTTGCTTTGTGTTTTTTGTTAACTTCCCAAGAACAAATTGAATACATATAATCAATAAATCTAGCAAGCTTATTTTGCAAACTCAGTTTTTTTATTATTTGTGCGCAAAACCTATCAGAATTAAGGGGGTCCAGCACAAAGAAAAAAAAACGAACTAAAAAAAAAAGCCCATTGGCCTGGGATCGAACCCGGTCTGAAGAACAAAACGGAAACCATACATACGGATTACCCAATCGGTATGGCAGCACAAGGCTTTTACGGAAGGCTGTAAAGAACCCGAAGGCCCCAAGCACCGATATTTCCGAGCGAATATGCTGTACAACACTCTTGCAAGGTTATCCCAACCCGCGCATTAATGGGGAGGACAATAACCAGGATCCCAGGCCTGTAATACGGTTACGCCTCGCACAGCTCGCCGAGATTGTGGATGACAAAAAATAGATGTCTATTTGGGCGTCTTGGGTCCCTTGGGGACTCGCCATGCGCACGGGCGCATCTCTTTTATTGTGTACATGACATCAAATTAGCGAAGAAAAAAGACGCTGTTTTGGTATCATGTGAAAAGCATAAAATAAATAGAAATAAAGACGTAAGGGGGGAGAATATTGACATCTTCATATTAGAATATTGACAAAATCCGCAATTTTGTCTACGCTGACTAAGTAAAGCTGTATTTTACTTTAAAGGGGCAGCAACATAGTACTGCGCATGTCTGGAGTCAGTGATTATTGTAGGCTTTTAAGTGTCAACAAACAGTTGACCTTTTTAAAAGCTGTGAATACCTTATTAAATAATATGCAATATTATATTGAAAACTATGTTAATTGACAGTTTGTGGTCATTTTTTTTTGTTTTGTTCAAAGTCTCCCACATGTACCAAAAGCTCATAAGTCAGTATTAGAATTTCACTGAAGTTCATTGTGTCAGGGCTCTAGAGCTCTTGCAAATCTACTAAACATGACACTCCCCCTTTGAAGGAAAGTAAAAAAAAATCAAAATTGTTGGTGGGGGTCTCTGCTGTGTTTGTTTTCTTTTTAGTTTTGTTCTATTATATTATTATTTTCTTTTTTAGAGGGGGAGGGGAATTCAGCTAAAAATAGCCAAGGGTCAATTCAAGCAACTAGTACAAAAGATGTTTTTTTGCAGTCCTTTATTCATTATATTCAAGGTTATCATGCAATTCTGTTGTTTGACTGCATATATATATATTTTTTCTTTCTTTTAATTACAAGTTCTATATGTGTAAGTGGTGACCATAGCTATGATTACTATTATTTAGAATATTTTTTTACCTACTAACAGAAAACAACTTGACTGCAAAACACTTACTGTAGGGCACTCGATATTAGGCATTACTTTCATGTGGATGTAAGGTTGAAATGTCAAAACCTTCATTAACCCGTGAACTACGCTTTAGCGTATTACACTTTGTGGTGATCTGATTCTATTGTACTTTTTTGTGTTTTACTAACTATTACCGTTTAACTATCACACTTTGTTTCACGGGTTAATGAAAACCACTCTAGATACTTACAGTAGTTCTTTTTTAATATTATTATTTACTTGTATAATTTAGATGAGCAATACATATTTCTTTATGGCTTTGTAGAGCTCATCTCGTTCCTCATAAATAACAAACAAAATGAAGTTTGTTCTTATTTTGGTGCAAAGGAATCTACAGTAGTTTTCTAATCAGATAATTGTTTTTCTTTTAACACTCACCTGTTATTTCAACAGCCTTACTTGAGTTTGCTTGTCTCAGAAATAGACCTTGCTTAATAAACAAAGACATGTTACAAACTTATTTAATAATAGGTAACAACTGCAATATTGTATGAACGGAGTGCCCCTCTCTTCCCCCTGCTATTGTTGAAATTATGCTCAATAAACTTTTACCTCTTCCCTCTCCACCAGTTAAGCATTCTATGTATGCTCCCCTGTACAAAATGCACCCCTTCAAAAAGAACATTAAAGTTCACATACTTGTTTACTTCCTCAAACTCTTTGCTTTGTGTTTTTTGTTAACTTCCCAAGAACAAATTGAATACATATAATCAATAAATCTAGCAAGCTTATTTTGCAAACTCAGTTTTTTTATTATTTGTGCGCAAAACCTATCAGAATTAAGGGGGTCCAGCACAAAGAAAAAAAAACGAACTAAAAAAAAAAGCCCATTGGCCTGGGATCGAACCCGGTCTGAAGAACAAAACGGAAACCATACATACGGATTACCCAATCGGTATGGCAGCACAAGGCTTTTACGGAAGGCTGTAAAGAACCCGAAGGCCCCAAGCACCGATATTTCCGAGCGAATATGCTGTACAACACTCTTGCAAGGTTATCCCAACCCGCGCATTAATGGGGAGGACAATAACCAGGATCCCAGGCCTGTAATACGGTTACGCCACGCACAGCTCGCCGAGATTGTGGATGACAAAAAATAGATGTCTATTTGGGCGTCTTGGGTCCCTTGGGGACTCGCCATGCGCACGGGCGCATCTCTTTTATTGTGTACATGACATCAAATTAGCGAAGAAAAAAGACGCTGTTTTGGTATCATGTGAAAAGCATAAAATAAATAGAAATAAAGACGTAAGGGGGGAGAATATTGACATCTTCATATTAGAATATTGACAAAATCCGCAATTTTGTCTACGCTGACTAAGTAAAGCTGTATTTTACTTTAAAGGGGCAGCAACATAGTACTGCGCATGTCTGGAGTCAGTGTTTATTGTAGGCTTTTAAGTGTCTACAAACAGTTGAACTTTTTTAAAACTGTCAATACCTTATTAAATAATATGCAATATTATATTGAAAACAATGTTAATGGACAGTTTGTGGTCATTTTTTTTGTTTTGTTTAAAGTCTCCCACATGTACCAAAAGCTCATAAGTCAGTATTAGAATTTCACTGAAGTTCATTGTGTCAGGGCTCTAGAGCTCTTGCAAATCTCCTAAACATGACACTCCCCCTTTAAAGGAAAGTAAAAAAAATCAAAATTGTTTGTGGGGGTCTCTGCTGTGTTTGTTTTCTTTTTAGTTTTGTTCTATTATATTATTATTTTCTTTTTTAGAGGGGGAGGGGAATTCAGCTAAAAATAGCCAAGGGTCAATTCAAGCAACTAGTACAAAAGATGTTTTTTTGCAGTCCTTTATTCAATATATTCAAGGTTATCATGCAATTCTGTTGTTTGACTGCATATATATATATTTTTTCTTTCTTTTCATTACAAGTTCTATATGTGTAGGTGGTGACCATAGCTATGATTACTATTATTTAGAATATTTTTTACCTACTAACAGAAAACAACTTGACTGCAAAACACTTACTGTAGGGCACTCGATATTAGGCATTACTTTCATGTGGATGTAAGGTTGAAATGTCAAAACCTTCATTAACCCGTGACCTACGCTTTAGCGTATTACACTTTGTGGTGATCTGATTCTATTGTACTTTTTTGTGTTTTACTAACTATTACCGTTTAACTATCACACTTTGTTTCACGGGTTAATGAAAACCACTCTAGATACTTACAGTAGTTCTTTTTTAATATTATTATTTACTTGTATAATTTAGATGAGCAATACATATTTCTTTATGGCTTTGTAGAGCTCATCTCGTTCCTCATAAATAACAAACAAAATGAAGTTTGTTCTTATTTTGGTGCAAAGGAATCTACAGTAGTTTTCTAATCAGATAATTGTTTTTCTTTTAACACTCACCTGTTATTTCAACAGCCTTACTTGAGTTTGCTTGTCTCAGAAATAGACCTTGCTTAATAAACAAAGACATGTTACAAACTTATTTAATAATAGGTAACAACTGCAATATTGTATTAAGAGCGTGCCCCTCTCTTCCCCCTGCTATTGTTGAAATTATGCTCAATAAACTTTTACCTCTTCCCTCTCCACCAGTTAAGCATTCTATGAATGCTTCCCTGTACAAAATGCACCCCTTCAAATAGAACATTAAAGTTCACATACTTGTTTACTTCCTCAAACTCTTTGCTTTGTGTTTTTTGTTAATTTCCTAGGAACAAATTGAATACATATAATCAATAAATCTAGCAAGCTTATTTTGCAAACTCACTTTTTTTTATTATTTGTGCGCAAAACCTATCAGAATTAAGGGGGTCCAGCACAAAGAAAAAAAAACGAACTAAAAAAAAAGCCCATTGGCCTGGGATCGAACCCGGTCTGAAGAACAAAACGGAAACCATACACACGGATTACCCATTCGGTATGGCAGCACAAGGCTTTTACGGAAGTCTGTAAAGAACCCGAAGGCCCCAAGCACCGATATTTCCGAGCGAATATGCTGTACAACACTCTTGCAAGGTTATCCCAACCCGCGCATTAATGGGGAGGACAATAACCAGGATCCCAGGCCTGTAATACGGTTACGCCACGCACAGCTCGCCGAGATTGTGGATGACAAAAAATAGAGGTCTATTTGGGCGTCTTGGGTCCCTTGGGGACTCGCCATGCGCACGGGCGCATCTCTTTTATTGTGTACATGACATCAAATTAGCGAAGAAAAATGACGCTGTTTTGGTATCATGTGAAAATCATAAAATAAATAGAAATAAATACGTAAAGGGGGAGAACATTAACATCTTCATATTAGAATATTGACAAAATCCTCAATTTTGTCTACGCTGACTAAGTAAAGCTGTATTTTACTTTAAAGGGGCAGCAACATAGTACTGCGCATGTCTGGAGTCAGTGATTATTGTAGGCTTTTAAGTGTCAACAAACAGTTGAACTTTTTAAAAGCTGTCAATACCTTATTAAATAATATGCAATATTATATTGAAAACTATGTTAATTGACAGTTTGTGGTCATTTTTTTGTTTTGTTTAAAGTCTCCCACATGTACCAAAAGCTCATAAGTCAGTATTAGAATTTCACTGAAGTTCATTGTGTCAGGGCTCTAGAGCTATTGCAAATCTCTTAACCATAACACTCCCCTTTTAAAGGAAAGTAAAAAAAATCAAAATTGTTGGTGGGGGTCTCTGTTGTGTTTGTTTTCTTTTTAGTTTTGTTCTATTATATTATTATTTTCTTTTTTAGAGGGGGAGGGGAATTCAGCTAAAAATAGCCAAGGGTCAATTCAAGCAACTAGTACAAAAGATGTTTTTTTGCAGTCCTTTATTCAATATATTCAAGGTTATCATGCAATTCTGTTGTTTGACTGCATATATATATATTTTTTCTTTCTTTTCATTACAAGTTCTATATGTGTAAGTGGTTACCATAGCTATGATTACTATTATTTAGAATATTTTTTTACCTACTAACAGAAAACAACTTGACTGCAAAACACTTACTGTAGGGCACTCGATATTAGGCATTACTTTCATGTGGATGTAAGGTTGAAATGTCAAAACCTTCATTAACCCGTGAACTACGCTTTAGCGTATTACACTTTGTGGTGATCTGATTCTATTGTACTTTTTTGTGTTTTACTAACTATTACCGTTTAACTATCACACTTTGTTTCACGGGTTAATGAAAACCACTCTAGATACTTACAGTAGTTCTTTTTTAATATTATTATTTACTTGTATAATTTAGATGAGCAATACATATTTCTTTATGGCTTTGTAGAGCTCATCTCGTTCCTCATAAATAACAAACAAAATGAAGTTTGTTCTTATTTTGGTGCAAAGGAATCTACAGTAGTTTTCTAATCAGATAATTGTTTTTCTTTTAACACTCACCTGTTATTTCAACAGCCTTACTTGAGTTTGCTTGTCTCAGAAATAGACCTTGCTTAATAAACAAATATATATAACAAACTTATTTAATAATAGGTAACAACTGCAATATTGTATGAAGGGAGTGCCCCTCTCTTCCCCCTGCTATTGTTGAAATTATGCTCAATAAACTTTTACCTCTTCCCTCTCCACCAGTTAAGCATTCTATGTATGCTTCCCTGTACAAAATGCGTCCCTTCAAATAGAACATTAAAGTTCACATACTTGTTTACTTCCTCAAACTCTTTGCTTTGTGTTTTTTGTTAACTTCCTAGGAACAAATTGAATACATATAATCAATAAATCCAGCAAGCTTATTTTGCAAACTTACTTTTTTTTTTGCGCAAAACCAATCAGGATTAGGGGGGTCAAGCACAAAGAAAAAAAAACGAATTAAAAAAACAAAGCCCATTGGCCTGGGATCGAACCCGGTCTGAAGAACAAAACGGAAACCATACATACGGATTACCCAATCGGCATGGCAGCACAAGGCTTTTACGGAAGGCTGTAAAGAACCCGAAGGCCTCAAGCACCGATATTTCGGAGCGAATATGCTGTACAACACTCTTGCAAGGCTATCCCAACCCGCGCATTAATGGGGAGGACAATAACCAGGATCCCAGGCCTGTAATACGGTTACGCCACGCACAGCTCGACGAGATTGTGGATGACAAAAAATAGAGGTCTATTTGGGCGTCTTGGGTCCCTTGGGGACTCGCCATGCGCACGGGCGCATCTCTTTTATTGTGTACATGACATCAAATTAGCGAAGAAAAAAGACGCTGTTTTGGTATCATGTGAAAAGCATAAAATAAATAGAAATAAAGACGTAATGGGGGGAGAATATTGATATATTCATATTAGAATATTGACAAAATCCGCAATATTGTCTACGCTGACTAAGTAAAGCTGTATTTTACTTTAAAGGGGCAGCAGCATAGTACTGCGCATGTCTGGATTCAGTGTTTATTGTAGGCTTTTAAGTGTCTACAAACAGTTGAACTTTTTAAAAGCTGTCAATACCTTATTAAATAATATGCTATATTATATTGAAAACTATGTTAATGGACAGTTTGTGGTCATTTTTTTTGTTTTGTTTAAAGTCTCCCACATGTACCAAAAGCTCATAAGTCAGTATTAGAATTTCACTGAAGTTCATTGTGTCAGGGCTCTAGAGCTATTGCAAATCTCTTAAACATGACACTCCCCCTATAAAGGAAAGTAAAAAAAATTCAAAATTGTTGGTGGGGGTCTCTGCTGTGTTTGTTTTCTTTTTAGTTTTGTTCTATTATTATTATTATTTTCTTTTTAAGAGGGGTAGGGGAATTCAGCTAAAAATAGCCAAGGGTCAATTCAAGCAACTAGTACAAAAGATGTTTTTTTGCAGTCCTTTATTCAATATATTCAAGGTTATCATGCAGTTCTGTTGTTTGACTGCATTTATATATTTTTTCTTTCTTTTCATTACAAGTGCTATATGTGTAAGTGGTGACCATAGCTATGATTACTATTATTTAGAATAATTTTTTACCTACTAACAGAAAACAACTTGACTGCAAAACACTTACTGTAGGGCACTCGATATTAGGCATTACTTTCATGTGGATGTAAGGTTGAAATGTCAAAACCTTCATTAACCCGTGAACTACGCTTTAGCGTATTACACTTTGTTGTGATCTGATTCTATTGTTCTTTTTTGTGTTTTACTAACTACAACCGTTTAACTATCACACTTTGTTTCACGGGTTAATGAAAACAACTCTAATTACTTACAGTAATTCTTTTTTAATATTATTATTTACTTGTATAATTTAAATGAGCAATACATATTTCTTCTTGGCCTTGTAGAGCTCATCACGTTCCTCATAAATAACAAACAAAATGAAGTTTGTTCTTATTTGGTGTAAAGGAATCTACATTAGTTTTCTAATCAGATAATTGTTTTTTTTAACACTTACCTGTTATTTCAACAGCTCTTACTTGAGTTTGCTTGTCTTAGAAATAGACCTTGCTTAATACACAAATATATCTTACAAACTTATTTAATAATAGGTAACAACTGCAATATTGTATGAAGAGAGTGCCCCTCCCTTTCCCCTGCTATTGTTGACATTATGCTCAATAAACTGTTACCTCTCCCCTCTCCACCAGTTAAGCATTCTATGTATGCTTCACTGTACAAAATGCGCCCCTTCAAATAGAACATTAAAGTTCACATACTTGTTTACTTCCTCAAACTCTTTGCTTTGTGTTTTTTGTTAATTTCCTAGGAACAAATTGAATACATATAATCAATAAATCCAGCAAGCTTATTTTGCAAACTCACTTTTTTTTTGTTATTTTTGCGCAAAACCAATCAGGATTAGGGGGGTCAAGCACAAAGAAAGAAAACGAATAAAAAAAGCCCATTGGCCTGGGATCGAACCCGGTCTGAAGAACAAAACGGAAACCATACATACGGATTACCCAATCGGTATGGCAGCACAAGGCTTTTACGGAAGGCTGTAAAGAACCCGAAGGCCCCAAGCACCGATATTTCCGAGCGAATATGCTGTACAACACTCTTGCAAGGTTATCCCAACCCGCGCATTAATGGGGAGGACAATAACCAGGATCCCAGGCCTGTAATAAGGTTACGCCACGCACAGCTCGCCGAGATTGTGGATGACAAAAAATAGAGGTCTATTTGGGCGTCTTGGGTCCCTTGGGGACTCGCCATGCGCACGGGCGCATCTCTTTTATTGTGTACATGACATCAAATTAGCGAAGAAAAATGACGCTGTTTTGGTATCATGTGAAAAGCATAAAATAAATAGAAATAAAGACGTAAGGGTGGAGAATATTGACATCTTAATATTAAAATATTGACAAAATCCGCAATTTTGTCTACGCTGACTAAGTAAAGCTGTATTTTACTTTAAAGGGGCAGCAGCATAGTACTGCGCATGTCTGGAGTCAGTGTTTATTGTAGGCTTTTAAGTGTCTACAAACAGTTGAACTTTTTAAAAGCTGTCAATACCTTATTAAAAAATAAGCAATATTATATTGAAAACTATGTTAATGGACAGTTTGTGGTCATTTTTTTTTTGTTTTGTTTAAAGTCTCCCACATGTACCAAAAGCTCATAAGTCAGTTTCAGAATTTCACTGAAGTTCATTGTGTGAGGGCTCTAGAGCTATTGCAAATCTCTTAACCATGACACTCCCCTTCTAAAGGAAAGTAAAAAAAAAATCAAAATTGTTGGTGGGGGTCTCTGCTGTGTTTGTTTTCTTTTTAGTTTTGTTCTATTATTATTATTATTTTCTTTTTTAGAGGGGGAGGGGAATTAAGCTAAAAATAGCCAAGGGTCAATTCAAGCAACTAGTACAAAAGATGTTTTTTTGCAGTCCTTTATTTAATATATTCAAGGTTATCATGCAATTCTGTTGTTTGACTGCATATATATATTTTTTCTTTTCATTACAAGTGCTATATGTGTAAGTGATGATCATAGCTATGATTACTATTATTTAGAATAATTTTTTACCTACTAACAGAAAACAACTTGACTGCAAAACACTTACTGTAGGGCACTCGATATTAGGCATTACTTTCATGTGGATGTAAGGTTGAAATGTCAAAACCTTCATTAACCCGTGAACTACGCTTTAGCGTATTACACTTTGTGGTGATCTGATTCTATTGTACTTTTTTGTGTTTTACTAACTATTACCGTTTAACTATCACACTTTGTTTCACGGGTTAATGAAAACCACTCTAATTACTTACAGTAGTTCTTTTTTAATATTATTATTTACTTGTATAATTTAGATGAGCAATACATATTTCTTTATGGCTTTGTAGAGCTCATCTCGTTCTTCATAAATAACAAACAAAATGAAGTTTGTTCTTATTTGGTGCAAAGGAATCTACATTAGTTTTCTAATCAGATAATTGTTTTTCTTTTAACACTCACCTGTTATTTCAACAGCTCTTACTTGAGTTTGCTTGTCTCAGAAATAGACTTTGCTTAATAAACAAATATATATAACAAACTTATTTAATAATAGGCAACAACTGCAATATTGTATGAAGAGAGTGCCCCTCCCTTCCCCCTGCTATTGTTGACATTATGCTCAATAAACTGTTACCTCTCCCCTCTCCACCAATTAAGCATTCTATGTATGATTCCCTGTACAAAATGCGCCCCTTCAAATAGAACATTAAAGTTCACATACTTGTTTACTTCCTCAAACTCTTTGCTTTGTGTTTTTGTTAACTTCCTAGGAACAAATTGAATACATATAATCAATAAATCTAGCAAGCTTATTTTGCAAACTCACTTTTTTGTATTATTTTTGCGCAAAACCTATCAGGATTAAGTGGGTCCAGCACAAAGAAAAAAAAACGAATTAAAAAAAAAAGCCCATTGGCCTGGGATCGAACCCGGTCTGAAGAACAAAACGGAAAACATACATACGGATTACCCAATCGGTATGGCAGCACAACGTCTTTTACGAAAGGCTGTAAAGAACCCGAAGGCCCCAAGCACCGATATTTCCGAGCGAATATGCTGTACAACACTCTTGCAAGGTTATCCCAACCCGCGCATTAATGGGGAGGACAATAACCAGGATCCCAGGCCTGTAATACGGTTACGCCACGCACAGCTCGCCGAGATTGAGGATGACAAAAAATAGAGGTCTATTTGGGCGTCTTGGGTCCCTTGGGGACTCGCCATGCGCACGGGCGCATCTCTTTTATTGTGTACATGACATCAAATTAGCGAAGAAAAAAGACGCTGTTTTGGTATTATGTGAAAATCATAAAATAAATAGAAAAAAAGACGTAAGGGGGGAGAATATTGACATCTTCATATTAGATAATTGACAAAATCCGCAATTTTGTCTACGCTGACTAAGTAAAGCTGTATTTTACTTTAAAGGGGCAGCAACATAGTACTGTGCATGTCTGGAGTCAGTGATTATTGTAGGCTTTTAAGTGTCAACAAACAGTTGAACTTTTTAAAAGCTGTCAATACCTTATTAAATAATATGCAATATTATATTGAAAACTTTGTTAATGGACAGTTTGTGGTCATTTGTTTTGTTTTGTTTAAAGTCTCCCACATGTACCAAAAGCTCATAAGTCACTATTAGAATTTCACTGAAGTTCATTGTGTCAGGGCTCTAGAGCTATTGCAAATCTCTTAAACATGACACTCCCCCTTTAAAGGAAAGTAAAAAAAATCAAAATTGTTGGTGGGGGTCTCTGCTGTGTTTGTTTTCTTTTTAGTTTTGTTCTATTATTATTATTATTTTCTTTTTTAGAGGGGGAGGGGAATTAAGCTAAAAATAGCCAAGGGTCAATTCAAGCAACTAGTACAAAAGATGTTTTTTTGCAGTCCTTTATTCAATATATTCAAGGTTATCATGCAATTCTGTTGTTTGACTGCATATATATATTTTTTCTTTTCATTACAAGTGCTATATGTGTAAGTGGTGACCATAGCTATGATTACTATTATTTAGAATAATTTTTTACCTACTAACAGAAAACAACTTGACTGCAAAACACTTACTGTAGGGCACTCGATATTAGGCATTACTTTCATGTGGATGTAAGGTTGAAATGTCAAAACCTTCATTAACCCGTGAACTACGCTTTAGCGTATTACACTTTGTGGTGATCTGATTCTATTGTACTTTTTTGTGTTTTACTAACTATTACCGTTTAACTATCACACTTTGTTTCACGGGTTAATGAAAACCACTCTAATTACTTACAGTAGTTCTTTTTTAATATTATTATTTACTTGTATAATTTAGATGAGCAATACATATTTCTTTATGGCTTTGTAGAGCTCATCTCGTTCTTCATAAATAACAAACAAAATGAAGTTTGTTCTTATTTGGTGCAAAGGAATCTACATTAGTTTTCTAATCAGATAATTGTTTTTCTTTTAACACTCACCTGTTATTTCAACAGCTCTTACTTGAGTTTGCTTGTCTCAGAAATAGACTTTGCTTAATAAACAAATATATATAACAAACTTATTTAATAATAGGCAACAACTGCAATATTGTATGAAGAGAGTGCCCCTCCCTTCCCCCTGCTATTGTTGACATTATGCTCAATAAACTGTTACCTCTCCCCTCTCCACCAATTAAGCATTCTATGTATGATTCCCTGTACAAAATGCGCCCCTTCAAATAGAACATTAAAGTTCACATACTTGTTTACTTCCTCAAACTCTTTGCTTTGTGTTTTTGTTAACTTCCTAGGAACAAATTGAATACATATAATCAATAAATCTAGCAAGCTTATTTTGCAAACTCACTTTTTTGTATTATTTTTGCGCAAAACCTATCAGGATTAAGTGGGTCCAGCACAAAGAAAAAAAAACGAATTAAAAAAAAAGCCCATTGGCCTGGGATCGAACCCGGTCTGAAGAACAAAACGGAAACCATACATACGGATTACCCAATCGGTATGGCAGCACAACGTCTTTTACGAAAGGCTGTAAAGAACCCGAAGGCCCCAAGCACCGATATTTCCGAGCGAATATGCTGTACAACACTCTTGCAAGGTTATCCCAACCCGCGCATTAATGGGGAGGACAATAACCAGGATCCCTGGCCTGTAATACGGTTACGCCACGCACAGCTCGCCGAGATTGTGGATGACAAAAAATAGAGGTCTATTTGGGCGTCTTGGGTCCCTTGGGGACTCGCCATGAGCACGGGCGCATCTCTTTTATTGTGTACATGACATCAAATTAGCGAAGAAAAAAGACGCTGTTTTGGTATTATGTGAAAATCATAAAATAAATAGAAATAAAGACGTAAGGGGGGAGAATATTGACATCTTCATATTAGATAATTGACAAAATCCGCAATTTTGTCTACGCTGACTAAGTAAAGCTGTATTTTACTTTAAAGGGGCAGCAACATAGTACTGCGCATGTCTGGAGTCAGTGATTATTGTAGGCTTTTAAGTGTCAACAAACAGTTGAACTTTTTAAAAGCTGTCAATACCTTATTAAATAATATGCAATATTATATTGAAAACTATGTTAATTGACAGTTTGTGGTCATTTTTTTTGTTTTGTTTAAAGTCTCCCACATGTACCAAAAGCTCATAAGTCAGTATTAGAATTTCACTGAAGTTCATTGTGTCAGGGCTCTAGAGCTATTGCAAATCTCTTAAACATTACACTCCTCCTTTAAAGGAAAGTAAAAAAAAATCAAAATTGTTGGTGGGGGTCTCTGCTGTGTTTGTTTTCTTTTTAGTTTTGTTCTATTATTATTATTATTTTCTTTTTTAGAGGGGGAGGGGAATTCAGCTAAAAATAGCCAAGGGTCAATTCAAGCAACTAGTACAAAAGATGTTTTTTTTGCAGTCCTTTATTCAATATATTCAAGGTTATCATGCAATTCTGTTGTTTGACTGCATATATATATTTTTTCTTTCTTTTCATTACAAGTGCTATATGTGTAAGTGGTGACCATAGCTATGATTACTATTATTTAGAATAATTTTTTACCTACTAACAGAAAACAACTTGACTGCAAAACACTTACTGTAGGGCACTCGATATTAGGCATTACCTTCATGTGGATGTAAGGTTGAAATGTCAAAACCTTCATTAACCCGTGACCTACGCTTTAGCGTATTACACTTTGTTGTGATCTGATTCTATTGTTCTTTTTTGTGTTTTACTAACTATTACCGTTTAACTATTACACTTTGTTTCGTGGGTTAATGAAAACCACTCTAATTACTTACAGTAATTCTTTTTTTAGTATTATTATTTACTTGTATAATTTAGATGAGCAATACATATTTCTTCTTGGCCTTGTAGAGCTCATCTCGTTCCTCATAAATAACAAACAAAATGAAGTTTGTTCTTATTTGGTGCAAAGGAATCTACATTAATTTTCTAATCAGATAATTGTTTTTTTTTAACACTCACCTGTTATTTCAACAGCTCTTACTTGAGTTTGCTTGTCTCAGAAATAGACCTTGCTTAATAAACAAATATATCTTACAAACTTATTTAATAATAGGTAACAACTGCAATATTGTATGAAGAGAGTGCCCCTCCCTTCCCCCTGCTATTGTTGACATTATGCTCAATAAACTGTTACCTCTCCCCTCTCCACCAGTTAAGCATTCTATGTATGCTTTCCTGTACAAAATGCACCCCTTCAAATAGAACATTAAAGTTCACATACTTGTTTACTTCCTCAAACTCTTTGCTTTGTGTTTTTTGTTAACTTGCTAGGAACAAATTGAATACATATAATCAATAAATCTAGCAAGCTTATTTTGCAAACTCACTTTTTTTATTATTTTTGCGCAAAACCTATCAGGATTAAGGGGGTCCAGCACAAACAAAAAAAAAACGAATTAAAAAAAAGCCCATTGGCCTGGGATCGAACCAGGTCTGAAGAACAAAACGGAAACCATACATACGGATTACCCAATCGGTATAGCAGCACAAGGCTTTTACGGAAGGCTGTAAAGAACCCGAAGGCCCCAAGCACCGATATTTCCGAGCGAATATGCTGTACAACACTCTTGCAAGGTTATCCCAACCCGCGCATTAATGGGGAGGACAATAACCAGGATCCCAGGCTTGTAATACGGTTACGCCACGCACAGCTCGCCGAGATTGTGGATGACAAAAAATAGAGGTCTATTTGGGCGTGTTGGGTCCCTTGGGGACTTGCCATGCGCACGGGCGCATCTCTTTTATTGTGTACATGACATCAAATTAGCGAAGAAAAAAGACGCTGTTTTGGTATCATGTGAAAATCATAAAATAAATAGAAATAAAGACGTAAGGGGGGAGAATATTGACATCTTCATATTAGAATATTGACAAAATCCGCAATTTTGTCTACGCTGACTAAGTAAAGCTGTATTTTACTTTAAAGGGGCAGCAGCATAGTACTGCGCATGTCTGGAGTCAGTGATTATTGTAGGCTTTTGAGTGTCTACAAACAGTTGAACTTTTTAAAAGCTGTGAATACCTTATTAAATAATATGCAATATTATATTGAAAACTATATTAATTGACAGTTTGTGGTCATTTTTTTTTGTTTTGTTTAAAGTCTCCCACATGTACCAAAAGCTCATAAGTCAGTATTAGAATTTCACTGAAGTTTATTGTGTCAGGGCTCTAGAGCTATTGCAAATCTCTTAACCATGACACTCCCCCTTTAAAGGAAAGTAAAAAAAATCAAAATTGTTGGTGGGGGTCTCTGTTCTGTTTGTTTTCTTTTTAGTTTTGTTCTATTATTATTATTATTTTCTTTTTTAGAGGGGGAGGGGAATTCAGCTAAAAATAGCCAAGGGTCAATTCAAGCAACTAGTACAAAAGATGTTTTTTTGCAGTCCTTTATTCAATATATTCAAGGTTATCATGCAATTCTGTTGTTTGACTGCATATATATATATTTTTTCTTTCTTTTCATTACAAGTGCTATATGTGTAAGTGGTGACCATAGCTATGATTACTATTATTTAGAATAATTTTTTACCTACTAACAGAAAACAACTTGACTGCAAAACACTTACTGTAGGGCACTCGATATTAGGCATTACTTTCATGTGGATGTAAGATTGAAATGTCAAAACCTTCATTAACCCGTGAACTACGCTTTAGCGTATTACACTTTGTTGTGATCTGATTCTATTGTTCTTTTTTGTGTTTCACTAACTATTACCGTTTAACTATCACACTTTGTTTCACGGGTTAATAAAAACCACTCTAATTACTTACAGTAATTCTTTTTTAATATTATTATTTACTTGTATAGTTTAGATGAGCAATACATATTTCTTCTCGGCCTTGTAGAGCTCATCTCGTTCCTCATAAATAACAAACAAAATGAAGTTTTTTCTTATTTGGTGCAAAGGAATCTACATTAGTTTTCTAATCAGATAATTGTTTTTTTTAACACTCACCTGTTATTTCAACAGCTCTTACTTGAGTTTGCTTGTCTCAGAAATAGACCTTGCTTAATAAACAAATATATCTTACAAACATTTTTAATAATAGGTAACAACTGCAATATTGTATGAAGAGAGTGCCCCTCCCTTCCCCCTGCTATTGTTGACATTATGCTCAATAAACTGTTACCTCTCCCCTCTCCACCAGTTAAGCATTCTATGTATGATTCCCTGTACAAAATTCACCCCTTCAAATAGAACATTAAAGTTCACATACTTGTTTACTTCCTCAAACTCTTTGCTTTGTGTTTTTTGTTAACTTCCTAGGAACAAATTGAATACATATAATCAATAAATCTAGCAAGCTTATTTTGCAAACTCACTTTTTTTTATTATTTTTGCGCAAAACCTATCAGGATTAAGGGGGTCCAGCACAAAGAAAAAAAAACGAATTAAAAAAAAAGCCCATTGGCCTGGGATCGAACCCGAAACGGAACCATACATACGGATTACCCAATCGGTATGGCAGCACAAGGCTTTTACGTAAGGCTGTAAAGAACCCGAAGGCCCCAAGCACCGATATTTCCGAGCGAATATGCTGTACAACACTCTTGCAAGGTTATCCCAACCCGCGCATTAATGGGGAGGACAATAACCAGGATCCCAGGCCTGTAATAAGGTTACGCCACGCACAGCTCGCCGAGATTGTGGATGACAAAAAAAAGAGGTCTATTTGGGCGTCTTGGGTCCCTTGGGGACTCGCCATGCGCACGGGCGCATCTCTTTTATTGTGTACATGACATCAAATTAGCGAAGAAAAATGACGCTGTTTTGGTATCATGTGAAAAGCATAAAATAAATAGAAATAAAGACGTAAGGGTGGAGAATATTGACATCTTCATATTAAAATATTGACAAAATCCGCAATTTTGTCTACGCTGACTAAGTAAAGCTGTATATTACTTTAAAGGGGCAGCAGCATAGTACTGCGCATGTCTGGAGTCAGTGTTTATTGTAGGCTTTTAAGTGTCTACAAACAGTTGAACTTTTTAAAAGCTGTCAATACCTTATTAAATAATATGCAATATTATATTGAAAACTATGTTAATTGACAGTTTGTGGTCATTTTTTTGTTTTGTTTAAAGTCTCCCACATGTACCAAAAGCTCATAAGTCAGTATTAGAATTTCACTGAAGTTCATTGTGTCAGGGCTCTAGAGCTATTGCAAATCTCTTAACCATAACACTCCCCTTTTAAAGGAAAGTAAAAAAAATCAAAATTGTTGGTGGGGGTCTCTGTTGTGTTTGTTTTCTTTTTAGTTTTGTTCTATTATATTATTATTTTCTTTTTTAGAGGGGGAGGGGAATTCAGCTAAAAATAGCCAAGGGTCAATTCAAGCAACTAGTACAAAAGATGTTTTTTTGCAGTCCTTTATTCAATATATTCAAGGTTATCATGCAATTCTGTTGTTTGACTGCATATATATATTTTTTCTTTTCATTACAAGTGCTATATGTGTAAGTGGTGACCATAGCTATGATTACTATTATTTAGAATAATTTTTTACCTACTAACAGAAAACAACTTGACTGCAAAACACTTACTGTAGGGCACTCGATATTAGGCATTACTTTCATGTGGATGTAAGGTTGAAATGTCAAAACCTTCATTAACCCGTGAACTACGCTTTAGCGTATTACACTTTGTGGTGATCTGATTCTATTGTACTTTTTTGTGTTTTACTAACTATTACCGTTTAACTATCACACTTTGTTTCACGGGTTAATGAAAACCACTCTAATTACTTACAGTAGTTCTTTTTTAATATTATTATTTACTTGTATAATTTAGATGAGCAATACATATTTCTTTATGGCTTTGTAGAGCTCATCTCGTTCCTCATAAATAACAAACAAAATGAAGTTTCTTCTTATTTTGGTGCAAAGGTATCTACATTAGTTTTCTAATCAGATAATTGTTTTTCTTTTAACACTCACCTGTTATTTCAACAGCCTTACTTGAGTTTGCTTGTCTCAGAAATAGACCTTGCTTAATAAACAAAGACATGTTACAAACTTATTTAATAATAGGTAACAACTGCAATATTGTATGAAGAGAGTGCCCCTCTCTTCCCCCTGCTATTGTTGAAATTATGCTCAATAAACTTTTACCTCTTTCCTCTCCACCAGTTAAGCATTCTATGTATGCTTCCCTCTACAAAATGCACCCCTTCAAATAGAACATTAAAGTTCACATACTTGTTTACTTCCTCAAACTCTTTGCTTTGTGTTTTTTGTTAACTTCCTAGGAACAAATTGAATACATATAATCAATAAATCTAGCAAGCCTATTTTGCAAACTCACTTTTTTTTTATTATTTTTGCGCAAAACCTATCAGGATTAAGGGGGTCCAGCACAAAGAAAAAAAAACGAATTAAAAAAAAAGCCCATTGGCCTGGGATCGAACCCGGTCTGAAGAACAAAACGGAAACCATACATACGGATTACCCAATCGGTATGGCAGCACAAGGCTTTTACAGAAGGCTGTAAAGAACGGGAAGGCCCCAAGCACCGATATTTCCGAGCGAATATGCTGTACAACACTCTTGCAAGGTTATCCCAACCCGCGCATTAATGGGGACGACAATAACCAGGATCCCAGGCCTGTAATACGGTTACGCCACGCACAGCTCGCCGAGATTGTGGATAACAAAACATAGAGGTCTATTTGGGCGTCTTGGGTCCCTTGGGGACTCGCCATGCGCACGGGCGCATCTCTTTTATTGTGTACATGACATCAAATTAGCGAAGAAAAAAGACGCTGTTTTGGTATCATGTGAAAATCATAAAATAAATAGAAATAAAGACGTAAGGGGGGAGAATATTGACATATCCATATTAGAATATTGACAAAATCCGCAATTTTGTCTACGCTGACTAAGTAAAGCTGTATTTTACTTTAAAGGGGCAGCAACATAGTACTGCGCATGTCTGGAGTCAGTGATTATTGTAGGCTTTTAAGTGTCAACAAACAGTTGAACTTTTTAAAAGCTGTCAATACCTTATTAAATAATATGCAATATTATATTGAAAACTATGTTAATTGACAGTTTGTGGTCATTTTTTTTGTTTTGTTTAAAGTCTCCCACATGTACCAAAAGCTCATAAGTCAGTATTAGAATTTCACTGAAGTTCATTGTGTCAGGGCTCTAGAGCTATTGCAAATCTCTTAACCATGACACTCCCCTTTTAAAGGAAAGTAAAAAAAATTAAAATTGTTGGTGGGGGTCTCTGTTGTGTTTGTTTTCTTTTTAGTTTTGTTCTATTATTATTATTATTTTCTTTTTTAGAGGGGGGGGGAATTCAGCTAAAAATAGCCAAGGGTCAATTCAAGCAACTAGTACAAAAGATGTTTTTTTGCAGTCCTTTATTCAATATATTCAAGGTTATCATGCAATTCTGTTGTTTGACTGCATATATATATTTTTTCTTTCTTTTCATTACAAGTGCTATATGTGTAAGTGGTGACCATAGCTATGATTACTATTATTTAGAATATTTTTTTACCTACTAACAGAAAACAACTTGACTGCAAAACAGTTACTGTAGGGCACTCGATATTAGGCATTACTTTCATGTGGATGTAAGGTTGAAATGTCAAAACCTTCATTAACCCGTGAACTACGCTTTAGCGTATTACACTTTGTTGTGATCTGATTCTATTGTTCTTTTTTGTGTTTTACTAACTATTACCGTTTAACTATCACACTTTGTTTCACGGGTTAATGAAAACCACTCTAATTACTTACAGTAATTCTTTTTTAATATTATTATTTACTTGTATAATTTAGATGAGCAATACATATTTCTTCTTGGCCTTGTAGAGCTCATCTCGTTCCTCATAAATAACAAACCAAATTGAGTTTGTTCTTATTTGGTGCAGAGGAATCTACATTAGTTTTCTAATCAGATAATTGTTTTTTTTAACACTTACCTGTTATTTCAACAGCCTTACTTGAGTTTGCTTGTCTCAGAAATAGACCTTGCTTAATAAACAAAGACATGTTACAAACTTATTTAATAATAGGTAACAACTGCAATATTGTATGAAGAGAGTGCCCCTCTCTTCCCCCTGCTATTGTTGAAATTATGCTCAATAAACTTTTACCTCTTCCCTCTCCACCAGTTAAGCATTCTATGTATGCTTCCCTGTACAAAATGCACCCCTTCAAATAGAACATTAAAGTTCACATACTTGTTTACTTCCTCAAACTCTTTGCTTTGTGTTTTTTGTTAACTTCCTAGGAACAAATTGAATACATATAATCAATAAATCTAGCAAGCTTATTTTGCAAACTCACTTTTTTTTATTATTTTTGCGCAAAACCTATCAGGATTAAGAGGGTCCAGCACAAAGAAAAAAAAAACGAATTAAAAAAAAGGCCCATTGGCCTGGGATCGAACCCGGTCTGAAGAACAAAACGAAAACCATACATACGGATTACCCAATCGGTATGGCAGCACAAGGCTTTTACGGAAGGCTGTAAAGAACCCGAAGGCCCCAAGCACCGATATGTCCGAGCGAATATGCTGTACAACACTCTTGCAAGGTTATCCCGACCCGCGCATTAATGGGGAGGACAATAACCAGGATCCCAGGCCTGTAATACGGTTACGCCACGCACAGCTCGCCGAGATTGTGGATGACAAAAAATAGAGGTCTATTTGGGCGTCTTGGGTCCCTTGGGGACTCGCCATGCGCACGGGCGCATCTCTTTTATTGTGTACATGACATCAAATTAGCGAAGAAAAAAGACGCTGTTTTGGTATCATGTGAAAAGCATAAAATAAATAGAAATAAAGACGTAAGGGGGGAGAATATTGACATCTTCATATTAGAATATTGACAAAATCCGCAATTTTGTCTACGCTGACTAAGTAAAGCTGTATTTTACTTTAAAGGGGCAGCAACATAGTACTGCGCATGTCTGGAGTCAGTGTTTATTGTAGGCTTTTAAGTGTCTACAAACAGTTGAACTTTTTAAAAGCTGTCAATACCTTATTAATAATATGCAATATTATATTGAAAACTATGTTAATTGACAGTTTGTGGTCATTTTTTTTGTTTTGTTTAAAGTCTACCACATGTACCAAAAGCTCATAAGTCAGTATTAGAATTTCACTGAAGTTCATTGTGTCAGGTCTCTAGAGCTATTGCAAATTTCTTAACCATGACACTCCCCTTTTAAAGGAAAGTAAAAAAAATCACAATTGTTTGTGGGGGGTCTCTGTTGTGTTTGTTTTCTTTTTAGTTTTGTTCTATTATTATTATTATTATTTTCATTTATAGAGGGGGAGGGGAATTCAGCTAAAAATAGCCAAGGGTCAATTCAAGCAACTAGTACAAAAGATGTTTTTTTTGCAGTCCTGTATTCAATATATTCAAGGTTATCATGCAATTCTGTTGTTTGACTGCATATATATATATATTTTCTTTCTTTTCATTACAAGTTCTATATGTGTAAGTGGTGACCATAGCTATGATTACTATTATTTAGAATATTTTTTTACCTACTAACAGAAAACAACTTGACTGCAAAACACTTACTGTAGGGCACTCGATATTAGGCATTACTTTCATGTGGATGTAAGGTTGAAATGTCAAAACCTTCATTAACCCGTGAACTACGCTTTAGCGTATTACACTTTTTGGTGATCTGATTCTATTGTACTTTTTTGTGTTTTACTAACTATTACCGTTTAACTATCACACTTTGTTTCACGGGTTAATGAAAACCACTCTAGATACTTACAGTAGTTCTTTTTTAATATTATTATTTACTTGTATAATTTAGATGAGCAATACATATTTCTTAATGGCTTTGTAGAGCTCATCTCGTTCCTCATAAATAACAAACAAAATGAAGTTTGTTTTTATTTTGGTGCAAAGGAATCTACAGTAGTTTTCTAATCAGATAATTGTTTTTCTTTTAACACTCACCTGTTATATCAACAGCCTTACTTGAGTTTGCTTGTCTCAGAAATAGACCTTGCTTAATAAACAAAGACATGTTAACAACTTATTTAATAATAGGTAACAACTGCAATATTGTATGAAGGGAGTGCCCTCTCTTCCTCCTGCTATTGTTGAAATTATGCTCAATAAACTGTTACCTCTTCCCTCTCCACCAGTTAAGCATTCTATGTATGCTTCCCTGTACAAAATGCACCCCTTCAAATAGAACATTAAAGTTCACATACTTGTTTACTTCCTCAAACTCTTTGCTTTGTGTTTTTTGTTAACTTCCCAGGAACAAATTGAATACATATAATCAATAAATCTAGCAAGCTTATTTTGCAAACTCACTTTTTTTATTACTTGTGCGCAAAACCTATCACGATTAAGGGGGTCCAGCACAAAGAAAAAAAAACGAACTAAAAAAAAAAGCCCATTGGCCTGGGATCGAACCCGGTCTGAAGAACAAAACGGAAACCATACATACGGATTACCCAATCGGTATGGCAGCACAAGGCTTTTACGGAAGGCTGTAAAGAACCCGAAGGCCCCAAGCACCGATATTTCCGAGCGAATATGCTGTACAACACTCTTGCAAGGTTATCCCAACCCGCGCATTAATGGGGAGGACAATAACCAGGATCCCAGGCCTGTAATACGGTTACGCCACGCACAGCTCGCCGAGATTGTGGATGACAAAAAATAGAGGTCTATTTGGGCGTCTTGGGTCCCTTGGGGACTCGCCATGCGCACGGGCGCATCTCTTTTATTGTGTACATGACATCAAATTAGCGAAGAAAAAAGACGCTGTTTTGGTATCATGTGAAAAGCATAAAATAAATAGAAATAAAGACGTAAGGGGGGAGAATATTGACATCTTCATATTAGAATATTGACAAAATCCGCAATTTTGTCTACGCTGACTAAGTAAAGCTGTATTTTACTTTAAAGGGGCAGCAACATAGTACTGCGCATGTCTGGAGTAAGTGTTTATTGTAGGCTTTTAAGTGTCTACAAACAGTTAAATTTTTTAAAAGCTGTCAATACCTTATTAAATAATATGCAATATTATATTGAAAACTATGTTAATGGACAGTTTGTGGTCATTTTTTTTGTTTTGTTTAAAGTCTCCCACATGTACCAAAAGCTCTTAAGTCAGTATTAGAATTTCACTGAAGTTCATTGTGTCAGGGCTCTAGAGCTCTTGCAAATCTCCTAAACATGACACTCCCCCTTTAAAGGAAAGTAAAAAAAATCAAAATTGTTGGTGGGGGTCTCTGCTGTGTTTGGTTTCTTTTTAGTTTTGTTCTATTATTACTATTATTTTCTTTTTTAGAGGGGGAGGGGAATTAAGCTAAAAATAGCCTAGGGTCAATTCAAGCAACTAGTACAAAAGATGTTTTTTTGCAGTCCTTTATTCAATATATTCAAGGTTATCATGCAATTCTGTTGTTTGACTGCATATATATATATATATTTTTTTCATTACAAGTTCTATATGTGTAGGTGGTGACCATAGCTATGATTACTATTATTTAGAATATTTTTTTACCTACTAACAGAAAACAACTTGACTGCAAAACACTTACTGTAGGGCACTCGATATTAGGCATTACTTTCATGTGGATGTAAGGTTGAAATGTCAAAACCTTCATTAACCCGTGACCTACGCTTTAGCGTATTACACTTTGTGGTGATCTGATTCTATTGTACTTTTTTGTGTTTTACTAACTATTACCGTTTAACTATCACACTTTGTTTCACGGGTTAATGAAAACCACTCTAGATACTTACAGTAGTTCTTTTTTAATATTATTATTTACTTGTATAATTTAGATGAGCAATACATATTTCTTTATGGCTTTGTAGAGCTCATCTCGTTCCTCATAAATATAAAACAAAATGAAGTTTGTTCTTATTTTGGTGCAAAGGAATCTACAGTAGTTTTCTAATCAGATAATTGTTTTTCTTTTAACACTCACCTGTTATTTCAACAGCCTTACTTGAGTTTGCTTGTCTCAGAAATAGACCATGCTTAATAAACAAAGACATGTTACAAACTTATTTAATAATAGGTAACAACTGCAATATTGTATGAAGGGGTGCCCCTCTCTTCCCCCTGCTATTGTTGAAATTATGCTCAATAAACTTTTACCTCTTCCCTCTCCACCAGTTAAGCATTCTATGTATGCTTCCCTGTACAAAATGCACCCCTTCAAATAGAACATTAAAGTTCACATACTTGTTTACTTCCTCAAACTCTTTGCTTTGTGTTTTTTGTTAACTTCCCAGGAACAAATTGAATACATATAATCAATAAATCTAGCAAGCTTATTTTGCAAACTCACTTTTTTTATTATTTGTGCGCAAAACCTATCAGGATTAAGGGGGTCCAGCACAAAGAAAAAAAAACGAACTAAAAAAAAAAGCCCATTGGCCTGGGATCGAACCCGGTCTGAAGAACAAAACGGAAACCATACATACGGATTACCCAATCGGTATGGCAGCACAAGGCTTTTACGGAAGGCTGTAAAGAACCCGAAGGCCCCAAGCACCGATATTTCCGAGCGAATATGCTGTACAACACTCTTGCAAGGTTATCCCAACCCGCGCATTAATGGGGAGGACAATAACCAGGATCCCAGGCCTGTAATACGGTTACGCCACGCACAGCTCGCCGAGATTGTGGATGACAAAAAATAGAGGTCTATTTGGGCGTCTTGGGTCCCTTGGGGACCCGCCATGCGCACGGGCGAATCTCTTTCATTGTGTACATGACATCAAATTAGCGAAGAAAAAAGACGCTGTTTTGGTATCATGTGAAAAGCATAAAATAAATAGAAATAAAGACGTAAGGGGGGAGAATATTGACATCTTCATATTAGAATATTGACAAAATCCGCAATTTTGTCTACGCTGACTAAGTAAAGCTGTATTTTACTTTAAAGGGGCAGCAACATAGTACTGCGCATGTCTGGAGTCAGTGATTATTGTAGGCTTTTAAGTGTCTACAAACAGTTGAACTTTTTAAAAGCTGTCAATACCTTATTAAATAATATGCAATATTATATTGAAAGCTATGTCAATGGACAGTTTGTGGTCATTTTTTTTTGTTTTGTTTAAAGTCTCCCACATGTACCAAAAGCTCATAAGTCAGTATTAGAATTTCACTGAAGTTCATTGTGTCAGGGCTCTAGAGCTCTTGCAAATCTCCTAAACATGACACTCCCCTTTAAAGGAAAGTAAAAAAAAATCAAAATTGTTGGTGGGGGTCTCTGCTGTGTTTGTTTTCTTTTTAGTTTTGTTCTATTATATTATTATTTTCTTTTTTAGAGGGGGAGGGGAATTCAGCTAAAAATAGCCAAGGGTCAATTCAAGCAACTAGTACAAAAGATGTTTTTTTGCAGTCCTTTATTCAATATATTCAAGGTTATCATGCAATTCTGTTGTTTGACTGCATATATATATATATTTTTTTTCTTTCTTTTCATTACAAGGCTATATGTGTAAGTGGTGACCATAGCTATGATTACTATTATATAGAATAATTTTTTACCTACTAACAGAAAACAACTTGACTGCAAAACACTTACTGTAGGGCACTCGATATTAGGCATTACTTTCATGTGGATGTAAGGTTGAAATGTCAAAACCTTCATTAACCCGTGAACTACGCTTTAGCGTATTACACTTTGTTGTGATCTGATTCTATTGTTCTTTTTTGTGTTTTACTAACTATTACCGTTTAACTATCACACTTTGTTTCACGGGTTAATGAAAACCACTCTAATTACTTACAGTAATTCTTTTTTTAATATTATTATTTACTTGTTTAATTTAGACGAGCAATACATATTTCTTCTTGGCCTTGTAGAGCTCATCTCGTTCCTCATAAATAACAAACAAAATGAAGTTTGTTCTTATTTTGATGCAAAGGAATCTACAGTAGTTTTCTAATCAGATAATTGTTTTTCTTTTAACACTCACCTGTTATTTCAACAGCCTTACTTGAGTTTGCTTGTCTCAGAAATAGACCTTGCTTAATAAACAAAGACATGTTACAAACTTATTTAATAATAGGTAACAACTGCAATATTGTATGAAGGGGTGCCCCTCTCTTCCCCCTGCTATTGTTGAAATTATGCTCAATAAACTTTTACCTCTTCCCTCTCCACCAGTTAAGCATTCTATGTATGCTTCCCTGTACAAAATGCACCCCTTCAAATAGAACATTAAAGTTCACATACTTGTTTACTTCCTCAAACTCTTTGCTTTGTGTTTTTTGTTAACTTCCCAGGAACAAATTGAATACATATAATCAATAAATCTAGCAAGCTTATTTTGCAAACTCACTTTTTTTTATTATTTTTGCGCAAAACCTATCAGGATTAAGGGGGTCCAGCACAAAGAAAAAAAAAACGAATTAAAAAAACAAAGCCCATTGGCCTGGGATCGAACCCGGTCTGAAGAACAAAACGGAAACCATACATACGGATTACCCAATCGGTATGGCAGCAGAAGGCTTTTACGGAAGGCTGTAAAGAACCTGAAGGCCCCAAGCACCGATATTTCCGAGCGAATATGCTGTACAACACTCTTGCAAGGTTATCCCAACCCGCGCATTAATGGGGAGGACAATAACCAGGATCCCAGGCCTGTAATACGGTTACGCCACGCACAGCTCGCCGAGATTGTGGATGACAAAAAATAGATGTCTATTTGGGCGTCTTGGGTCCCTTGGGGACCCGCCATGCGCACGGGCGAATCTCTTTCATTGTGTACATGACATCAAATTAGCGAAGAAAAAAGACGCTGTTTTGGTATCATGTGAAAAGCATAAAATAAATAGAAATAAAGACGTAAGGGGGGAGAAAATTGACATCTTCATATTAGAATATTGACAAAATCCGCAATTTTGTCTACGCTGACTAAGTAAAGCTGTATTTTACTTTAAAGGGGCAGCAACATAGTACTGCGCATGTCTGGATTCAGTGATTATTGTAGGCTTTTAAGTGTCTACAAACAGTTGAACTTTTTAAAAGATGTCAATACCTTATTGAATAATATGCAATATTATATTGAAAACTATGTTAATTGACAGTTTGTGGTCATTTTTTTTGTTTTGTTTCAAGTCTACCACATGTACCAAAAGCTCATAAGTCAGTATTAGAATTTCACTGAAGTTCATTGTGTCAGGGCTCTAGAGCTATTGCAAATCTCTTAACCATGACACTCCCCTTTTAAAGGAAAGTAAAAAAAATCAAAATTGTTGGTGGGGGTCTCTGTTGTGTTTGTTTTCTTTTTAGTTTTGTTCTATTATTATTATTATTTTCTTTTTTAGAGGGGGAGGGGAATTCAGCTAAAAATAGCCAAGGGTCAATTCAAGCAACTAGTACAAAAGATGTTTTTTGCAGTCCTTTATTCAATATATTCAAGGTTATCATGCAATTCTGTTGTTTGACTGCATATATATATATTTTTTCTTTCTTTTCATTACAAGTGCTATATGTGTAAGTGGTGACCATAGCTATGATTACTATTATTTAGAATATTTTTTTACCTACTAACAGAAAACAACTGGACTGCAAAACACTTACTGTAGGTCACTCGATATTAGGCATTACTTTCATGTGGATGTAAGGTTGAAATGTCAAAACCTTCATTAACCCGTGAACTACGCTTTAGCGTATTACACTTTGTGGTGATCTGATTCTATTGTACTTTTTTGTGTTTTACTAACTATTACCGTTTAACTATCACACTTTGTTTCACGGGTTAATGAAAACCACTCTAATTACTTACAGTAGTTCTCTTTTAATATTATTATTTACTTGTATAATTTAGATGAGCAATACATATTTCTTCTTGGCCTTGTAGAGCTCATCTCGTTCCTCATAAATAACAAACAAAATGAAGTTTGTTCTTATTTTGGTGCAAAGGAATCTACAGTAGTTTTCTAATCAGATAATTGTTTTTCTTTTAACACTCACCTGTTATTTCAACAGCTCTTACTTGAGTTTGCTTGTCTCAGAAATAGACCTTGCTTAATAAACAAATATATATAACAAACTTATTTAATAATAGGTAACAACTGCAATATTGTATGAAGAGAGTGCCCCTCCCTTCCTCCTGTTATTGTTGACATTATGCTCAATAAACTGTTACCTCTTCCCTCTCCACCAGTTAAACATTCTATGTATGCTTCCCTGTACAAAATGCGCCCCTTCAAATAGAACATTAAAGTTCACATACTTGTTTACTTCCTCAAACTCTTTGCTTTGTGTTTTTGTTAACTTCCTAGGAACAAATTGAATACATATAATCAATAAATCTAGCAAGCTTATTTTGCAAACTCACTTTTTTGTATTATTTTTGCGCAAAACCTATCAGGATTAAGTGGGTCCAGCACAAAGAAAAAAAAACGAATTAAAAAAAAAAGCCCATTGGCCTGGGATCGAACCCGGTCTGAAGAACAAAACGGAAAACATACATACGGATTACCCAATCGGTATGGCAGCACAAGGCTTTTACGTAAGGCTGTAAAGAACCCAAAGGCCCCAAGCACCGATATTTCCGAGCGAATATGCTGTACAACACTCTTGCAAGGTTATCCCAACCCGCGCATTAATGGGGAGGACAATAACCAGGATCCCAGGCCTGTAATAAGGTTACGCCACGCACAGCTCGCCGAGATTGTGGATGACAAAAAAAAGAGGTCTATTTGGGCGTCTTGGGTCCCTTGGGGACTCGCCATGCGCACGGGCGCATCTCTTTTATTGTGTACATGACATCAAATTAGCGAAGAAAAATGACGCTGTTTTGGTATCATGTGAAAAGCATAAAATAAATAGAAATAAAGACGTAAGGGTGGAGAATATTGACATCTTCATATTAAAATATTGACAAAATCCGCAATTTTGTCTACGCTGACTAAGTAAAGCTGTATTTTACTTTAAAGGGGCAGCAGCATAGTACTGCGCATGTCTGGAGTCAGTGTTTATTGTAGGCTTTTAAGTGTCTACAAACAGTTGAACTTTTTAAAAGCTGTCAATACCTTATTAAAAAATAAGCAATATTATATTGAAAACTATGTTAATGGACAGTTTGTGGTCATTTTTTTTGTTTTGTTTAAAGTCTCCCACATGTACCAAAAGCTCATAAGTCAGTATTAGAATTTCACTGAAGTTCATTGTGTGAGGGCTCTAGAGCTATTGCAAATCTCTTAACCATGACACTCCCCTTCTAAAGGAAAGTAAAAAAAAAAATCAAAATTGTTGGTGGGGGTCTCTGCTGTGTTTGTTTTCTTTTTAGTTTTGTTCTATTATTATTATTTTTTTCTTTTTTAGAGGGGGAGGGGAATTCAGCTAAAAATAGCCAAGGGTCAATTCAAGCAACTAGTACAAAAGATGTTTTTTGCAGTCCTTTATTCAATATATTCAAGGTTATCATGCAATTCTGTTGTTTGACTGCATATATATATTTTTTCTTTTCATTACAAGTGCTATATGTGTAAGTGGTGACCATATCTATGATTACTATTATTTAGAATAATTTTTTACCTACTAACAGAAAACAACTTGACTGCAAAACACTTACTGTAGGGCACTCGATATTAGGCATTACTTTCATGTGGATGTAAGGTTGAAATGTCAAAACCTTCATTAACCCGTGAACTACGCTTTAGCGTATTACACTTTGTGGTGATCTGATTCTATTGTACTTTTTTGTGTTTTACTAACTATTACCGTTTAACTATCACACTTTGTTTCACGGGTTAATGAAAACCACTCTAATTACTTACAGTAGTTCTTTTTTAATATTATTATTTACTTGTATAATTTAGATGAGCAATACATATTTCTTTATGGCTTTGTAGAGCTCATCTCGTTCCTCATAAATAACAAACAAAATGAAGTTTCTTCTTATTTTGGTGCAAAGGTATCTACATTAGTTTTCTAATCAGATAATTGTTTTTCTTTTAACACTCACCTGTTATTTCAACAGCCTTACTTGAGTTTGCTTGTCTCAGAAATAGACCTTGCTTAATAAACAAAGACATGTTACAAACTTATTTAATAATAGGTAACAACTGCAATATTGTATGAAGAGAGTGCCCCTCTCTTCCCCCTGCTATTGTTGAAATTATGCTCAATAAACTTTTACCTCTTTCCTCTCCACCAGTTAAGCATTCTATGTATGCTTCCCTCTACAAAATGCACCCCTTCAAATAGAACATTAAAGTCCACATACTTGTTTACTTCCTCAAACTCTTTGCTTTGTGTTTTTTGTTAACTTCCTAGGAACAAATTGAATACATATAATCAATAAATCTAGCAAGCCTATTTTGCAAACTCACTTTTTTTTTATTATTTTTGCGCAAAACCTATCAGGATTAAGGGGGTCCAGCACAAAGAAAAAAAAACGAATTAAAAAAAAAGCCCATTGGCCTGGGATCGAACCCGGTCTGAAGAACAAAACGGAAACCATACATACGGATTACCCAATCGGTATGGCAGCACAAGGCTTTTACAGAAGGCTGTAAAGAACGGGAAGGCCCCAAGCACCGATATTTCCGAGCGAATATGCTGTACAACACTCTTGCAAGGTTATCCCAACCCGCGCATTAATGGGGACGACAATAACCAGGATCCCAGGCCTGTAATACGGTTACGCCACGCACAGCTCGCCGAGATTGTGGATAACAAAACATAGAGGTCTATTTGGGCGTCTTGGGTCCCTTGGGGACTCGCCATGCGCACGGGCGCATCTCTTTTATTGTGTACATGACATCAAATTAGCGAAGAAAAAAGACGCTGTTTTGGTATCATGTGAAAATCATAAAATAAATAGAAATAAAGACGTAAAGGAGGAGAATATTGACATATCCATATTAGAATATTGACAAAATCCGCAATTTTGTCTACGCTGACTAAGTAAAGCTGTATTTTACTTTAAAGGGGCAGCAACATAGTACTGCGCATGTCTGGAGTCAGTGATTATTGTAGGCTTTTAAGTGTCAACAAACAGTTGAACTTTTTAAAAGCTGTGAAAACCTTATTAAATAATATGCAATATTATATTGAAAACTATGTTAATTGACAGTTTGTGGTCATTTTTTTTGTTTTGTTTAAAGTCTCCCACATGTACCAAAAGCTCATAAGTCAGTATTAGAATTTCACTGAAGTTCATTGTGTCAGGGCTTTAGAGCTATTGCAAATCTCTTAACCATGACACTCCCCTTTTAAAGGAAAGTAAAAAAAATCAAAATTGTTGGTGGGGGTCTCTGTTGTGTTTGTTTTCTTTTTAGTTTTGTTCTATTATTATTATTATTTTCTTTTTTAGAGGGGGGGGGAATTCAGCTAAAAATAGCCAAGGGTCAATTCAAGCAACTAGTACAAAAGATGTTTTTTTGCAGTCCTTTATTCAATATATTCAAGGTTATCATGCAATTCTGTTGTTTGACTGCATATATATATTTTTTCTTTCTTTTCATTACAAGTGCTATATGTGTAAGTGGTGACCATAGCTATGATTACTATTATTTAGAATATTTTTTTACCTACTAACAGAAAACAACTTGACTGCAAAACAGTTACTGTAGGGCACTCGATATTAGGCATTACTTTCATGTGGATGTAAGGTTGAAATGTCAAAACCTTCATTAACCCGTGAACTACGCTTTAGCGTATTACACTTTGTTGTGATCTGATTCTATTGTTCTTTTTTGTGTTTTACTAACTATTACCGTTTAACTATCACACTTTGTTTCACGGGTTAATGAAAACCACTCTAATTACTTACAGTAATTCTTTTTTAATATTATTATTTACTTGTATAATTTAGATGAGCAATACATATTTCTTCTTGGCCTTGTAGAGCTCATCTCGTTCCTCATAAATAACAAACCAAATTGAGTTTGTTCTTATTTGGTGCAGAGGAATCTACATTAGTTTTCTAATCAGATAATTGTTTTTTTTTAACACTTACCTGTTATTTCAACAGCTCTTACTTGAGTTTGCTTGTCTTAGAAATAGACCTTGCTTAATAAACAAATATATATAACAAACTTATTTAATAATAGGTAACAACTGCAATATTGTATGAAGAGAGTGCCCCTCCCTTCCCCCTGCTATTGTTGACATTATGCTCAATAAACTGCTACCTCTTCCCTCTCCACCAGTTAAGCATTCTATGTATGCTTCCCTGTACAAAATGCGCCCCTTCAAATAGAACATTAAAGTTCACATACTTGTTTACTTCCTCAAACTCTTTGCTTTGTGTTTTTGTGAACTTCCTAGTAACAAATTGAATACATATAATCAATAAATCTAGCAAGCTTATTTTGCAAACTCACTTTTTTTATTATTATTTTTGCGCAAAACCTATCAGGATTAAGGGGGTCCAGCACAAAGAAAAAAAAAACGAACTAAAAAAAAAGCCCATTGCCCTGGGATCGAACCCGGTCTGAAGAACAAAACGGAAACCATACATACGGATTACCCAATCGGTATGGCAGCACAAGGCTTTTACGGAAGGCTGTAAAGAACCCAAAGGCCCCAAGCACCGATATTTCCGAGCGAATATGCTGTACAACACTCTTGCAAGGTTATCCCAACCCGCGCATTAATGGGGAGGACAATAACCAGGATCCCAGGCCTGTAATACGGTTACGCCACGCACAGCTCGCCGAGATTGTGGATGACAAAAAAAAAGAGGTCTATTTGGGCGTCTTGGGTCCCTTGGGGACTCGCCATGCGCACGGGCGCATCTCTTTTATTGTGTACATGACATCAAATTAGCGAAGAAAAAAGACGCTGTTTTGGTATCATGTGAAAAGCATAAAATAAATAGAAATAAAGACGTAAGGGGGGAGAATATTGACATATTCATATTAGAATATTGACAAAATCCGCAATATTGTCTACGCTGACTAAGTAAAGCTGTATTTTACTTTAAAGGGGCAGCAGCATAGTACTGCGCATGTCTGGAGTCAGTGCTTATTGTAGGCTTTTAAGTGTCTACAAACAGTTGAACTTTTTAAAAGCTGTCAATACCTTATTAAATAATATGCAATATTATATTGAAAACTTTGTTAATGGACAGTTTGTGGTCATTTGTTTTGTTTTGTTTAAAGTCTCCCACATGTACCAAAAGCAAATAAGTCACTATTAGAATTTCACTGAAGTTCATTGTGTCAGGGCTCTAGAGCTATTGCAAATCTCTTAAACATGACACTCCCCCTTTAAAGGAAAGTAAAAAAAATCAAAATTGTTGGTGGGGGTCTCTGCTGTGTTTGTTTTCTTTTTAGTTTTGTTCTATTATTATTATTATTTTCTTTTTTAGAGGGGGAGGGGAATTAAGCTAAAAATAGCCAAGGGTCAATTCAAGCAACTAGTACAAAAGATGTTTTTTTGCAGTCCTTTATTCAATATATTCAAGGTTATCATGCAATTCTGTTGTTTGACTGCATATATATATAATTTTTTTCTTTTCATTACAAGTGCTATATGTGTAAGTGGTGACCATAGCTATGATTACTATTATTTAGAATAATTTTTTACCTACTAACAGAAAACAACTTGACTGCAAAACACTTACTGTAGGGCACTCGATATTAGGCATTACTTTCATGTGGATGTAAGGTTGAAATGTCAAAACCTTCATTAACCCGTGAACTACGCTTTAGCGTATTACACTTTGTGGTGATCTGATTATATTGTACTTTTTTGTGTTTTACTAACTATTACCGTTTAACTATCACACTTTGTTCCACGGGTTAATGAAAACCACTCTAATTTCTTACAGTAGTTCTTTTTTTAATATTATTATTTACTTGTATAATTTAGATGAGCAATACATATTTCTTTATGGCTTTGTAGAGCTCATCTCGTTCCTCATAAATAATAAACAAAATGAAGTTTGTTCTTATTTTGGTGCAAAGGAATCTACAGTAGTTTTCTAATCAGATAATTGTTTTTCTTTTAACACTCACCTGTTATTTCAACAGCCTTACTTGAGTTTGCTTGTCTCAGAAATAGACCTTGCTTAATAAACAAATATATATAACAAACTTATCTAATAATAGGTAACAACTGCAATATTGTATGAAGAGAGTGACCCTCTCTTCCCCCTACTATTATTGAAATTATGCTCAATAAACTTTTACCTCTTCCCTCTCCACCAGTTAAGCATTCTATGTATGCTTCCCTGTACAAAATGCACCCCTTCAAATAGAACATTAAAGTTCACATACTTGTTTACTTCCTCAAACTCTTTGCTTTGTGTTTTTGTTAACTTCCTAGGAACAAATTGAATACATATAATCAATAAATTTAGCAAGCTTATTTTGCAAACTCACTTTTTTTTATTTTTTTGGCGCAAAACCTATCAGGATTAAGGGGGTCCAGCACAAAGAAAAAAAAACGAACTAAAAAAAAAAGCCCATTGGCCTGGGATCGAACCCGGTCTGAAGAACAAAACGGAAACCATACATACGGATTACCCAATCGGTATGGCAGCACAAGGCTTTTACGGAAAGCTGTAAAGAACCCAAAGGCCCCAAGCACCGATATTTCCGAGCGAATATGCTGTACAACACTCTTGCAAGGTTATCCCAACCCGCGCATTAATGGGGAGGACAATAACCAGGATCCCAGGCCTGTAATAAGGTTACGCCACGCACAGCTCGCCGAGATTGTGGATGACAAAAAAAAAGAGGTCTATTTGGGCGTCTTGGGTCCCTTGGGGACTCGCCATGCGCACGGGCGCATCTCTTTTATTGTGTACATGACATCAAATTAGCGAAGAAAAAAGACGCTGTTTTGGTATCATGTGAAAAGCATAAATAAATAGAAATAAAGACGTAAGGGGGGAGAATATTGACATATTCATATTAGAATATTGACAAAATCCGCAATATTGTCTACGCTGACTAAGTAAAGCTGTATTTTACTTTAAAGGGGCAGCAGCATAGTACTGCGCATGTCTGGAGTCAGTGCTTATTGTAGGCTTTTAAGTGTCTACAAACAGTTGAACTTTTTAAAAGCTGTCAATACCTTATTAAATAATATGCAATATTATATTGAAAACTTTGTTAATGGACAGTTTGTGGTCATTTGTTTTGTTTTGTTTAAAGTCTCCCACATGTACCAAAAGCTCAAAAGTCACTATTAGAATTTAACTGAAGTTCATTGTGTCAGGGCTCTAGAGCTATTGCAAATCTCTTAAACATGACACTCCCCCTTTAAAGGAAAGTAAAAAAAATCAAAATTGTTGGTGGGGGTCTCTGCTGTGTTTGTTTTCTTTTTAGTTTTGTTCTATTATTATTATTATTTTCTTTTTTAGAGGGGGAGGGGAATTAAGCTAAAAATAGCCAAGGGTCAATTCAAGCAACTAGTACAAAAGATGTTTTTTTGCAGTCCTTTATTCAATATATTCAAGGTTATCATGCAATTCTGTTGTTTGACTGCATATATATATAATTTTTTTCTTTTCATTACAAGTGCTATATGTGTAAGTGGTGACCATAGCTATGATTACTATTATTTAGAATAATTTTTTACCTACTAACAGAAAACAACTTGACTGCAAAACACTTACTGTAGGGCACTCGATATTAGGCATTACTTTCATGTGGATGTAAGGTTGAAATGTCAAAACCTTCATTAACCCGTGAACTACGCTTTAGCGTATTACACTTTGTGGTGATCTGATTATATTGTACTTTTTTGTGTTTTACTAACTATTACCGTTTAACTATCACACTTTGTTCCACGGGTTAATGAAAACCACTCTAATTTCTTACAGTAGTTCTTTTTTTAATATTATTATTTACTTGTATAATTTAGATGAGCAATACATATTTCTTTATGGCTTTGTAGAGCTCATCTCGTTCCTCATAAATAATAAACAAAATGAAGTTTGTTCTTATTTTGGTGCAAAGGAATCTACAGTAGTTTTCTAATCAGATAATTGTTTTTCTTTTAACACTCACCTGTTATTTCAACAGCCTTACTTGAGTTTGCTTGTCTCAGAAATAGACCTTGCTTAATAAACAAATATATATAACAAACTTATTTAATAATAGGTAACAACTGCAATATTGTATGAAGAGAGTGACCCTCTCTTCCCCCTACTATTATTGAAATTATGCTCAATAAACTTTTACCTCTTCCCTCTCCACCAGTTAAGCATTCTATGTATGCTTCCCTGTACAAAATGCACCCCTTCAAATAGAACATTAAAGTTCACATACTTGTTTACTTCCTCAAACTCTTTGCTTTGTGTTTTTGTTAACTTCCTAAAAACAAATTGAATACATATAATCAATAAATCTAGCAAGCTTATTTTGCAAACTCACTTTTTTTTTATTTTTTTTGCGCAAAACCTATCAGGATTAAGGGGGTCCAGCACAAAGAAAAAAAAACGAACTAAAAAAAAAAGCCCATTGGCCTGGGATCGAACCCGGTCTGAAGAACAAAACGGAAACCATACATACGGATTACCCAATCGGTATGGCAGCACAAGGCTTTTACGGAAAGCTGTAAAGAACCCAAAGGCCCCAAGCACCGATATTTCCGAGCGAATATGCTGTACAACACTCTTGCAAGGTTATCCCAACCCGCGCATTAATGGGGAGGACAATAACCAGGATCCCAGGCCTGTAATAAGGTTACGCCACGCACAGCTCGCCGAGATTGTGGATGACAAAAAAAAAGAGGTCTATTTGGGCGTCTTGGGTCCCTTGGGGACTCGCCATGCGCACGGGCGCATCTCTTTTATTGTGTACATGACATCAAATTAGCGAAGAAAAAAGACGCTGTTTTGGTATTATGTGAAAATCATAAAATAAATAGAAATAAAGACGTAAGGGGGGAGAATATTGACATCTTCATATTAGAATATTGACAAAATCCGCAATTTTGTCTACGCTGACTAAGTAAAGCTGTATTTTACTTTAAAGGGGCAGCAACATAGTACTGCGCATGTCTGGAGTCAGTGATTATTGTAGGCTTTTAAGTGTCAACAAACAGTTGAACTTTTTAAAAGCTGTGAAAACCTTATTAAATAATATGCAATATTATATTGAAAACTATGTTAATTGACAGTTTGTGGTCATTTTTTTTGTTTTGTTTAAAGTCTCCCACTTGTACCAAAAGCTCATAAGTCAGTATTAGAATTTCACTGAAGTTCATTGTGTCAGGGCTCTAGAGCTATTGCAAATCTCTTAACCATGACACTCCCCTTTTAAAGGAAAGTAAAAAAAATCAAAATTGTTGGTGGGGGTCTCTGTTGTGTTTGTTTTCTTTTTAGTTTTGTTCTATTATTATTATTATTTTTTTTTTTAGAGGGGGAGGGGAATTCAGCTAAAAATAGCCAAGGGTCAATTCAAGCAACTAGTACAAAAGATGTTTTTTTGCAGTCCTTTATTCAATATATTCAAGGTTATCATGCAATTCTGTTGTTTGACTGCATATATATATTTTTTTTCTTTCTTTTCATTACAAGTGCTATATGTGTAAGTGGTGACCATAGCTATGATTACTATTATTTAGAATAATTTTTTACCTACTAACAGAAAACAACTTGACTGCAAAACACTTACTGTAGGGCACTCGATATTAGGCATTACTTTCATGTGGATGTAAGGTTGAAATGTCAAAACCTTCATTAACCCGTGAACTACGCTTTAGCGTATTACACTTTGTTGTGATCTGATTCTATTGTTCTTTTTTGTGTTTTACTAACTATTACCGTTTAACTATCACACTTTGTTTCACGGGTTAACAAAAACCACTCTAATTACTTACAGTAATTCTTTTTTATTATTATTATTTACTTGTATAATTTAAATGAGCAATACATATTTCTTCTTGGCCTTGTAGAGCTCATCTCGTTCCTCATAAATAACAAACAAAATGAAGTTTGTTCTTATTTTGGTGCAAAGGAATCTACATTAGTTTTCTAATCAGATAATTGTTTTTTTTTTTAACACTCACCTGTTATTTCAACAGCCTTACTTGAGTTTGCTTTTCTCAGAAATAGACCTTGCTTAATAAACAAATATATATAACAAACTTTTTTAATAATAGGTAACAACTGCAATATTGTATGAAGAGCGTGCCCCTCTCTTCCCCCTGCTATTGTTGAAATTATGCTCAATAAACTTTTACCTCTTCCCTCTCCACCAGTTAAGCATTCTATGAATGCTTCCCTGTACAAAATGCACCCCTTCAAATAGAACATTAAAGTTCACATACTTGTTTACTTCCTCAAACTCTTTGCTTTGTGTTTTTTGTTAACTTCCTAGGAACAAATTGAATACATATAATCAATAAATCTAGCAAGCTTATTTTGCAAACTCACGTTTTTTTTATTATTTTTGCGCAAAACCTATCAGGATTTAGGGGGTCCAGCACAAAGAAAAAAAAACGAATTAAAAAAACAAAGCCCATTGGCCTGGGATCGAACCCGGTCTGAAGAACAAAACGGAAACCATACATACGGATTACCCAATCGGTATGGCAGCACAAGGCTTTTACGGAAGGCTGTAAAGAACCCAAAGGCTGCAAGCACCGATATTTCCGAGCGAATATGCTGTACAACACTCTTGCAAGGTTATCCCAACCCGCGCATTAATGGGGAGGACAATAACCAGGATCCCAGGCCTGTAATAAGGTTACGCCACGCACAGCTCGCCGAGATTGTGGATGACAAAAAATAGAGGTCTATTTGTGCGTCTTGGGTCCCTTGGGGATTCGCCATGCGCACGGGCGCATCTCTTTTATTGTGTACATGACATCAAATTAGCGAAGAAAAAAGACCCTGTTTTGGTATTATGTGAAAATCATAAAATAAATAGAAATAAAGACGTAAGGGGGGAGAATATTGACATCTTCATATTAGAATATTGACAAAATCCGCAATTTTGTCTACGCTGACTAAGTAAAGCTGTATTTTACTTTAAAGGGGCAGCAACATAGTACTGCGCATGTCTGGAGTCAGTGATTATTGTAGGCTTTTAAGTGTCAACAAACAGTTGAACTTTTTAAAAGCTGTGAAAACCTTATTAAATAATATGCAATATTATATTGAAAACTATGTTAATTGACAGTTTGTGGTCATTTTTTTTGTTTTGTTTAAAGTCTCCCACTTGTACCAAAAGCTCATAAGTCAGTATTAGAATTTCACTGAAGTTCATTGTGTCAGGGCTCTAGAGCTATTGCAAATCTCTTAACCATGACACTCCCCTTTTAAAGGAAAGTAAAAAAAATCAAAATTGTTGGTGGGGGTCTCTGTTGTGTTTGTTTTCTTTTTAGTTTTGTTCTATTATTATTATTATTTTCTTTTTTAGAGGGGGAGGGGAATTCAGCTAAAAATAGCCAAGGGTCAATTCAAGCAACTAGTACAAAAGATGTTTTTTTGCAGTCCTTTATTCAATATATTCAAGGTTATCATGCAATTCTGTTGTTTGACTGCATATATATATTTTTTTTCTTTCTTTTCATTACAAGTGCTATATGTGTAAGTGGTGACCATAGCTATGATTACTATTATTTAGAATAATTTTTTACCTACTAACAGAAAACAACTTGACTGCAAAACACTTACTGTAGGGCACTCGATATTAGGCATTACTTTCATGTGGATGTAAGGTTGAAATGTCAAAACCTTCATTAACCCGTGAACTACGCTTTAGCGTATTACACTTTGTTGTGATCTGATTCTATTGTTCTTTTTTGTGTTTTACTAACTATTACCGTTTAACTATCACACTTTGTTTCACGGGTTAATAAAAACCACTCTAATTACTTACAGTAATTCTTTTTTAATATTATTATTTACTTGTATAATTTAAATGAGCAATACATATTTCTTCTTGGCCTTGTAGAGCTCATCTCGTTCCTCATAAATAACAAACAAAATGAAGTTTGTTCTTATTTTGGTGCAAAGGAATCTACATTAGTTTTCTAATCAGATAATTGTTTTTTTTTTAACACTCACCTGTTATTTCAACAGCCTTACTTGAGTTTGCTTTTCTCAGAAATAGACCTTGCTTAATAAACAAATATATATAACAAACTTTTTTAATAATAGGTAACAACTGCAATATTGTATGAAGAGCGTGCCCCTCTCTTACCCCTGCTATTGTTGAAATTATGCTCAATAAACTTTTACCTCTTCCCTCTCCACCAGTTAAGCATTCTATGAATGCTTCCCTGTACAAAATGCACCCCTTCAAATAGAACATTAAAGTTCACATACTTGTTTACTTCCTCAAACTCTTTGCTTTGTGTTTTTTGTTAACTTCCTAGGAACAAATTGAATACATATAATCAATAAATCTAGCAAGCTTATTTTGCAAACTCACGTTTTTTTTATTATTTTTGCGCAAAACCTATCAGGATTAAGGGGGTCCAGCACAAAGAAAAAAAAAACGAATTAAAAAAACAAAGCCCATTGGCCTGGGATCGAACCCGGTCTGAAGAACAAAACGGAAACCATACATACGGATTACCCAATCGGTATGGCAGCACAAGGCTTTTACGGAAGGCTGTAAAGAACCCAAAGGCTGCAAGCACCGATATTTCCGAGCGAACATGCTGTACAACACTCTTGCAAGGTTATCCCAACCCGCGCATTAATGGGGAGGACAATAACCAGGATCCCAGGCCTGTAATACGGTTACGCCACGCACAGCTCGCCGAGATTGTGGATGACAAAAAAACAGAGGTCTATTTGGGCGTCTTGGGTCCCTTGGGGACTCGCCATGCGCACGGGCGCATCTCTTTTATTGTGTACATGACATCAAATTAGCGAAGAAAAAAGACGCTGTTTTGGTATCATGTGAAAAGCATAAAATAAATAGAAATAAAGACGTAAGGGGGGAGAATATTGACATATTCATATTAGAATATTGACAAAATCCGCAATTTTGTCTACGCTGACTAAGTAAAGCTGTATTTTACTTTAAAGGGGCAGCAGCATAGTACTGCGCATGTCTGGAGTCAGTGCTTATTGTAGGCTTTTAAGTGTCTACAAACAGTTGAACTTTTTAAAAGCTGTCAATACCTTATTAAATAATATGCAATATTATATTGAAAACTTTGTTAATGGACAGTTTGTGGTCATTTGTTTTGTTTTGTTTAAAGTCTCCCACATGTACCAAAAGCTCATAAGTCAGTATTAGAATTTCACTGAAGTTCATTGTGTCAGGGCTCTAGAGCTATTCCAAATCTCTTAAACATGACACTCCCCCTTTAAACGAAAGTAAAAAAAATCAAAACTGTTGGTGGGGGTCTCTGCTGTGTTTGTTTTCTTTTTAGTTTTGTTCTATTATTATTATTATTTTCTTTTTTAGAGGGGGAGGGGAATTCAGCTAAAAATAGCCAAGGGTCAATTCAAGCAACTAGTACAAAAGATGTTTTTTTGCAGTCCTTTATTCAATATATTCAAGGTTATCATGCAATTCTGTTGTTTGACTGCATATATATATAATTTCTTTCTTTTCATTACAAGTGCTATATGTGTAAGTGGTGACCATAGCTATGATTACTATTATTTAGAATATTTTTTTACCTACTAACAGAAAACAACTGGACTGCAAAACACTTACTGTAGGGCACTCGATATTAGGCATTACTTTCATGTGGATGTAAGGTTGAAATTTCAAAACCTTCATTAACCCGTGAACTACGCTTTAGCGTATTACACTTTGTGGTGATCTGATTCTATTGTACTTTTTTGTGTTTTACTAACTATTACCGTTTAACTATCACACTTTGTTTCACGGGTTAATAAAAACCACTCTAATTACTTACAGTAATTCTTTTTTAATATTATTATTTACTTGTATAATTTAAATGAGCAATACATATTTCTTCTTGGCCTTGTAGAGCTCATCTCGTTCCTCATAAATAACAAACAAAATGAAGTTTGTTCTTATTTTGGTGCAAAGGAATCTACATTAGTTTTCTAATCAGATAATTGTTTTTTTTTTAACACTCACCTGTTATTTCAACAGCCTTACTTGAGTTTGCTTTTCTCAGAAATAGACCTTGCTTAATAAACAAATATATATAACAAACTTTTTTAATAATAGGTAACAACTGCAATATTGTATGAAGAGCGTGCCCCTCTCTTCCCCCTGCTATTGTTGAAATTATGCTCAATAAACTTTTACCTCTTCCCTCTCCACCAGTTAAGCATTCTATGAATGCTTCCCTGTACAAAATGCACCCCTTCAAATAGAACATTAAAGTTCACATACTTGTTTACTTCCTCAAACTCTTTGCTTTGTGTTTTTTGTTAACTTCCTAGGAACAAATTGAATACATATAATCAATAAATCTAGCAAGCTTATTTTGCAAACTCACGTTTTTTTTATTATTTTTGCGCAAAACCTATCAGGATTAAGGGGGTCCAGCACAAAGAAAAAAAAAACGAATTAAAAAAACAAAGCCCATTGGCCTGGGATCGAACCCGGTCTGAAGAACAAAACGGAAACCATACATACGGATTACCCAATCGGTATGGCAGCACAAGGCTTTTACGGAAGGCTGTAAAGAACCCAAAGGCTGCAAGCACCGATATTTCCGAGCGAACATGCTGTACAACACTCTTGCAAGGTTATCCCAACCCGCGCATTAATGGGGAGGACAATAACCAGGATCCCAGGCCTGTAATACGGTTACGCCACGCACAGCTCGCAGAGATTGTGGATGACAAAAAAAAAGAGGTCTATTTGGGCGTCTTGGGTCCCTTGGGGACTCGCCATGCGCACGGGCGCATCTCTTTTATTGTGTACATGACATCAAATTAGCGAAGAAAAAAGACGCTGTTTTGGTATCATGTGAAAAGCATAAAATAAATAGAAATAAAGACGTAAGGGGGGAGAATATTGACATATTCATATTAGAATATTGACAAAATCCGCAATTTTGTCTACGCTGACTAAGTAAAGCTGTATTTTACTTTAAAGGGGCAGCAGCATAGTACTGCGCATGTCTGGAGTCAGTGCTTATTGTAGGCTTTTAAGTGTCTACAAACAGTTGAACTTTTTAAAAGCTGTCAATACCTTATTAAATAATATGCAATATTATATTGAAAACTTTGTTAATGGACAGTTTGTGGTCATTTGTTTTGTTTTGTTTAAAGTCTCCCACATGTACCAAAAGCTCATAAGTCAGTATTAGAATTTCACTGAAGTTCATTGTGTCAGGGCTCTAGAGCTATTCCAAATCTCTTAAACATGACACTCCCCCTTTAAACGAAAGTAAAAAAAATCAAAACTGTTGGTGGGGGTCTCTGCTGTGTTTGTTTTCTTTTTAGTTTTGTTCTATTATTATTATTATTTTCTTTTTTAGAGGGGGAGGGGAATTCAGCTAAAAATAGCCAAGGGTCAATTCAAGCAACTAGTACAAAAGATGTTTTTTTGCAGTCCTTTATTCAATATATTCAAGGTTATCATGCAATTCTGTTGTTTGACTGCATATATATATAATTTCTTTCTTTTCATTACAAGTGCTATATGTGTAAGTGGTGACCATAGCTATGATTACTATTATTTAGAATATTTTTTTACCTACTAACAGAAAACAACTGGACTGCAAAACACTTACTGTAGGGCACTCGATATTAGGCATTACTTTCATGTGGATGTAAGGTTGAAATTTCAAAACCTTCATTAACCCGTGAACTACGCTTTAGCGTATTACACTTTGTGGTGATCTGATTCTATTGTACTTTTTTGTGTTTTACTAACTATTACCGTTTAACTATCACACTTTGTTTCACGGGTTAATGAAAACCACTCTAATTACTTACAGTAGTTCTTTTTTAATATTATTATTTACTTGTATAATTTAGATGAGAAGTACATATTTCTTTATGGCTTTGTAGAGCTCATCTCGTTCCTCATAAATAACAAACAAAATGAAGTTTGTTCTTATTTTGGTGCAAAGGAATCTACAGTAGTTTTCTAATCAGATAATTGTTATTCTTTAAACACTCACCTGTTATTTCAACAGCCTTACTTGAGTTTGCTTGTCTCAGAAATAGACCTTGCTTAATAAACAAAGACATGTTACAAACTTATTTAATAATAGGTAACAACTGCAATATTGTATGAAGAGAGTGCCCCTCTCTTCCCCCTACTATTATTGAAATTATGCTCAATAAACTTTTACCCCTTCCCTCTCCACCAGTTAAGCATTCTATGTATGCTTCCCTGTACAAAATGCACCCCTTCAAATAGAACATTAAAGTTCACATACTTGTTTACTTTCTCAAACTCTTTGCTTTTTGTTTTTTGTTAACTTCCTAGGAACAAATTGAATACATATAATCAATAAATCTAGCAAGCTTATTTTGCAAACTCACTTTTTTTTTATTTTTTTTGCGCAAAACCTATCAGGATTAAGGGGGTCAAGCACAAAGAAAAAAAAACGAATTAAAAAAAAAGCCCATTGGCCTGGGATCGAACCCGGTCTGAAGAACAAAACGGAAACCATACATACGGATTACCCAATCGGTATGGCAGCACAAGGCTTTTACGGAAGGCTGTAAAGAACCCGAAGGCCTCAAGCACCGATATTTCCGAGCGAATATGCTGTACAACACTCTTGCAAGGTTATCTCAACCCGCGCATTAATGGGGAGGACAATAACCAGGATCCCAGGCCTGTAATACGGTTACGCCACGCACAGCTCGCCGAGATTGTGGATAACAAAAAATAGAGGTCTATTTGGGCGTCTTGGGTCCCTTGGGGACTCGCCATGCGCACGGGCGCATCTCTTTTATTGTGTACATGACATCAAATTAGCGAAGAAAAAAGACGCTGTTTTGGTATCATGTGAAAATCATAAAATAAATAGAAATAAAGACGTAAGGGGGGAGAATATTGACATATCCATATTAGAATATTGACAAAATCTGCAATTTTGTCTACGCTGACTAAGTAAAGTTGTATTTTACTTTAAAGGGGCAGCAACATAGTACTGCGCATGTCTGGAGTCAGTGATTATTGTAGGCTTTTAAGTGTCAACAAACAGTTGAACTTTTTAAAAGCTGTGAAAACCTTATTAAATAATATGCAATATTATATTGAAAACTATGTTAATTGACAGTTTGTGGTCATTTTTTTTGTTTTGTTTAAAGTCTCCCACATGTACCAAAAGCTCATAAGTCAGTATTAGAATTTCACTGAAGTTCATTGTGTCAGGGCTCTAGAGCTATTGCAAATCTCTTAACCATGACACTCCCCTTTTAAAGGAAAGTAAAAAAAATCAAAATTGTTGGTGGGGGTCTCTGTTGTGTTTGTTTTCTTTTTAGTTTTGTTCTATTTTTATTATTATTTTCTTTTTTAGAGGGGGGGGGAATTCAGCTAAAAATAGTCAAGGGTCAATTCAAGCAACTAGTACAAAAGATGTTTTTTTGCAGTCCTTTATTCAATATATTCAAGGTTATCATGCAATTCTGTTGTTTGACTGCATATATATATTTTTACTTTCTTTTCATTACAAGTGCTTTATGTGTAAGTGGTGACCATAGCTATGATTACTATTATTTAGTTTTTTTTTACCTACTAACAGAAAACAACTTGACTGCAAAACACTTACTGTATGGCACTCGATATTAGGCATTACTTTTATGTGGATGTAAGGTTGAAATGTCAAAACCTTCATTAACCCGTGAACTACGCTTTAGCGTATTACACTTTGTGGTGATCTGATTCTATTGTACTTTTTTGTGTTTTACTAACTATTACCGTTTAACTATCACACTTTGTTTCACGGGTTAATAAAAACCACTCTAATTACTTACAGTAATTCTTTTTTAATATTATTATTTACTTGTATAATTTAAATGAGCAATACATATTTCTTCTTGGCCTTGTAGAGCTCATCTCGTTCCTCATAAATAACAAACAAAATGAAGTTTGTTCTTATTTTGGTGCAAAGGAATCTACATTAGTTTTCTAATCAGATAATTGTTTTTTTTTTAACACTCACCTGTTATTTCAACAGCCTTACTTGAGTTTGCTTTTCTCAGAAATAGACCTTGCTTAATAAACAAATATATATAACAAACTTTTTTAATAATAGGTAACAACTGCAATATTGTATGAAGAGCGTGCCCCTCTCTTCCCCCTGCTATTGTTGAAATTATGCTCAATAAACTTTTACCTCTTCCCTCTCCACCAGTTAAGCATTCTATGAATGCTTCCCTGTACAAAATGCACCCCTTCAAATAGAACATTAAAGTTCACATACTTGTTTACTTCCTCAAACTCTTTGCTTTGTGTTTTTTGTTAACTTCCTAGGAACAAATTGAATACATATAATCAATAAATCTAGCAAGCTTATTTTGCAAACTCACGTTTTTTTTATTATTTTTGCGCAAAACCTATCAGGATTAAGGGGGTCCAGCACAAAGAAAAAAAAAACGAATTAAAAAAACAAAGCCCATTGGCCTGGGATCGAACCCGGTCTGAAGAACAAAACGGAAACCATACATACGGATTACCCAATCGGTATGGCAGCACAAGGCTTTTACGGAAGGCTGTAAAGAACCCAAAGGCTGCAAGCACCGATATTTCCGAGCGAACATGCTGTACAACACTCTTGCAAGGTTATCCCAACCCGCGCATTAATGGGGAGGACAATAACCAGGATCCCAGGCCTGTAATACGGTTACGCCACGCACAGCTCGCAGAGATTGTGGATGACAAAAAAAAAGAGGTCTATTTGGGCGTCTTGGGTCCCTTGGGGACTCGCCATGCGCACGGGCGCATCTCTTTTATTGTGTACATGACATCAAATTAGCGAAGAAAAAAGACGCTGTTTTGGTATCATGTGAAAAGCATAAAATAAATAGAAATAAAGACGTAAGGGGGGAGAATATTGACATATTCATATTAGAATATTGACAAAATCCGCAATTTTGTCTACGCTGACTAAGTAAAGCTGTATTTTACTTTAAAGGGGCAGCAGCATAGTACTGCGCATGTCTGGAGTCAGTGCTTATTGTAGGCTTTTAAGTGTCTACAAACAGTTGAACTTTTTAAAAGCTGTCAATACCTTATTAAATAATATGCAATATTATATTGAAAACTTTGTTAATGGACAGTTTGTGGTCATTTGTTTTGTTTTGTTTAAAGTCTCCCACATGTACCAAAAGCTCATAAGTCAGTATTAGAATTTCACTGAAGTTCATTGTGTCAGGGCTCTAGAGCTATTCCAAATCTCTTAAACATGACACTCCCCCTTTAAACGAAAGTAAAAAAAAAATCAAAACTGTTGGTGGGGGTCTCTGCTGTGTTTGTTTTCTTTTTAGTTTTGTTCTATTATTATTATTATTTTCTTTTTTAGAGGGGGAGGGGAATTCAGCTAAAAATAGCCAAGGGTCAATTCAAGCAACTAGTACAAAAGATGTTTTTTTGCAGTCCTTTATTCAATATATTCAAGGTTATCATGCAATTCTGTTGTTTGACTGCATATATATATAATTTCTTTCTTTTCATTACAAGTGCTATATGTGTAAGTGGTGACCATAGCTATGATTACTATTATTTAGAATATTTTTTTACCTACTAACAGAAAACAACTGGACTGCAAAACACTTACTGTAGGGCACTCGATATTAGGCATTACTTTCATGTGGATGTAAGGTTGAAATTTCAAAACCTTCATTAACCCGTGAACTACGCTTTAGCGTATTACACTTTGTGGTGATCTGATTCTATTGTACTTTTTTGTGTTTTACTAACTATTACCGTTTAACTATCACACTTTGTTTCACGGGTTAATGAAAACCACTCTAATTACTTACAGTAGTTCTTTTTTAATATTATTATTTACTTGTATAATTTAGATGAGAAGTACATATTTCTTTATGGCTTTGTAGAGCTCATCTCGTTCCTCATAAATAACAAACAAAATGAAGTTTGTTCTTATTTTGGTGCAAAGGAATCTACAGTAGTTTTCTAATCAGATAATTGTTATTCTTTAAACACTCACCTGTTATTTCAACAGCCTTACTTGAGTTTGCTTGTCTCAGAAATAGACCTTGCTTAATAAACAAAGACATGTTACAAACTTATTTAATAATAGGTAACAACTGCAATATTGTATGAAGAGAGTGCCCCTCTCTTCCCCCTACTATTATTGAAATTATGCTCAATAAACTTTTACCCCTTCCCTCTCCACCAGTTAAGCATTCTATGTATGCTTCCCTGTACAAAATGCACCCCTTCAAATAGAACATTAAAGTTCACATACTTGTTTACTTTCTCAAACTCTTTGCTTTTTGTTTTTTGTTAACTTCCTAGGAACAAATTGAATACATATAATCAATAAATCTAGCAAGCTTATTTTGCAAACTCACTTTTTTTTTATTTTTTTTGCGCAAAACCTATCAGGATTAAGGGGGTCAAGCACAAAGAAAAAAAAACGAATTAAAAAAAAAGCCCATTGGCCTGGGATCGAACCCGGTCTGAAGAACAAAACGGAAACCATACATACGGATTACCCAATCGGTATGGCAGCACAAGGCTTTTACGGAAGGCTGTAAAGAACCCGAAGGCCTCAAGCACCGATATTTCCGAGCGAATATGCTGTACAACACTCTTGCAAGGTTATCTCAACCCGCGCATTAATGGGGAGGACAATAACCAGGATCCCAGGCCTGTAATACGGTTACGCCACGCACAGCTCGCCGAGATTGTGGATAACAAAAAATAGAGGTCTATTTGGGCGTCTTGGGTCCCTTGGGGACTCGCCATGCGCACGGGCGCATCTCTTTTATTGTGTACATGACATCAAATTAGCGAAGAAAAAAGACGCTGTTTTGGTATCATGTGAAAATCATAAAATAAATAGAAATAAAGACGTAAGGGGGGAGAATATTGACATATCCATATTAGAATATTGACAAAATCTGCAATTTTGTCTACGCTGACTAAGTAAAGTTGTATTTTACTTTAAAGGGGCAGCAACATAGTACTGCGCATGTCTGGAGTCAGTGATTATTGTAGGCTTTTAAGTGTCAACAAACAGTTGAACTTTTTAAAAGCTGTGAAAACCTTATTAAATAATATGCAATATTATATTGAAAACTATGTTAATTGACAGTTTGTGGTCATTTTTTTTGTTTTGTTTAAAGTCTCCCACATGTACCAAAAGCTCATAAGTCAGTATTAGAATTTCACTGAAGTTCATTGTGTCAGGGCTCTAGAGCTATTGCAAATCTCTTAACCATGACACTCCCCTTTTAAAGGAAAGTAAAAAAAATCAAAATTGTTGGTGGGGGTCTCTGTTGTGTTTGTTTTCTTTTTAGTTTTGTTCTATTTTTATTATTATTTTCTTTTTTAGAGGGGGGGGGAATTCAGCTAAAAATAGCCAAGGGTCAATTCAAGCAACTAGTACAAAAGATGTTTTTTTGCAGTCCTTTATTCAATATATTCAAGGTTATCATGCAATTCTGTTGTTTGACTGCATATATATATTTTTACTTTCTTTTCATTACAAGTGCTATATGTGTAAGTGGTGACCATAGCTATGATTACTATTATTTAGTTTTTTTTTACCTACTAACAGAAAACAACTTGACTGCAAAACACTTACTGTATGGCACTCGATATTAGGCATTACTTTCATGTGGATGTAAGGTTGAAATGTCAAAACCTTCATTAACCCGTGAACTACGCTTTAGCGTATTACACTTTGTGGTGATCTGATTCTATTGTACTTTTTTGTGTTTTACTAACTATTACCGTTTAACTATCACACTTTGTTTCACGGGTTAATGAAAACCACTCTAGATACTTACAGTAGTTCTTTTTTAATATTATTATTTACTTGTATAATTTAGATGAGCAATACATATTTCTTTATGGCTTTGTAGAGCTCATCTCGTTCCTCATAAATAACAAACAAAATGAAGTTTGTTCTTATTTGGTGCAAAGGAATCTACATTAGTTTTCTAATCAGATAATTATTTTTATTTTAACACTCACCTGTTATTTCAACAGCTCTTACTTGAGTTTGCTTGTCTCAGAAATAGACCTTGCTTAATAAACAAATATATATAACAAACTTATTTAATAATAGGCAACAACTGCAATATTGTATGAAGAGAGTGCCCCTCCCTTCCACCTGCTATTGTTGACATTATGCTCAATAAACTGTTACCTCTCCCCTCTCCACCAATTAAGCATTCTATGTATGCTTCCCTGTACAAAATGCGCCCCTTCAAATAGAACATTAAAGTTCACATACTTGTTTACTTCCTCAAACTCTTTGCTTTGAGTTTTTGTTAACTTCCTAGGAACAAATTGAATACATATAATCAATAAATCTAGCAAGCTTATTTTGCAAACTCACTTTTTTTTATTATTTTTGCGCAAAACCTATCAGGATTAAGTGGGTCCAGCACAAAGAAAAAAAAACGAATTAAAAAAAAAAGCCCATTGGCCTGGGATCGAACCCGGTCTGAAGAACAAAACGGAAACCATACATACGGATTACCCAATCGGTATGGCAGCACAAGGCTTTTACGGAAAGCTGTAAAGAACCCAAAGGCCCCAAGCACCGATATTTCCGAGCGAATATGCTGTACAACACTCTTGCAAGGTTATCCCAACCCGCGCATTGATGGGTAGGACAATAACCAGGATCCCAGGCCTGTAATAAGGTTACGCCACGCACAGCTCGCCGAGATTGTGGATGACAAAAAAAAAGAGGTCTATTTGGGCGTCTTGGGTCCCTTGGGGACTCGCCATGCGCACGGGCGCATCTCTTTTATTGTGTACATGACATCAAATTAGCGAAGAAAAAAGACGCTGTTTTGGTATCATGTGAAAAGCATAAATAAATAGAAATAAAGACGTAAGGGGGGAGAATATTGACATATTCATATTAGAATATTGACAAAATCCGCAATATTGTCTACGCTGACTAAGTAAAGCTGTATTTTACTTTAAAGGGGCAGCAGCATAGTACTGCGCATGTCTGGAGTCAGTGCTTATTGTAGGCTTTTAAGTGTCTACAAACAGTTGAACTTTTTAAAAGCTGTCAATACCTTATTAAATAATATGCAATATTATATTGAAAACTTTGTTAATGGACAGTTTGTGGTCATTTGTTTTGTTTTGTTTAAAGTCTCCCACATGTACCAAAAGCTCATAAGTCACTATTAGAATTTCACTGAAGTTCATTGTGTCAGGGCTCTAGAGCTATTGCAAATCTCTTAAACATGACACTCCCCCTTTAAAGGAAAGTAAAAAAAATCAAAATTGTTGGTGGGGGTCTCTGCTGTGTTTGTTTTCTTTTTAGTTTTGTTCTATTAATATTATTATTTTCTTTTTTAGAGGGGGAGGGGAATTAAGCTAAAAATAGCCAAGGGTCAATTCAAGCAACTAGTACAAAAGATGTTTTTTTGCAGTCCTTTATTCAATATATTCAAGGTTATCATGCAATTCTGTTGTTTGACTGCATATATATATTTTTTCTTTCTTTTCATTACAAGTGCTATATGTGTAAGTGGTGACCATAGCTATGATTACTATTATTTAGAATAATTTTTTACCTACTAACAGAAAACAACTTGACTGCAAAACACTTACTGTAGGGCACTCGATATTAGGCATTACTTTCATGTGGATGTAAGGTTGAAATGTCAAAACCTTCATTAACCCGTGAACTACGCTTTAGCGTATTACACTTTGTGGTGATCTGATTCTATTGTACTTTTTTGTGTTTTACTAACTATTACCGTTTAACTATCACACTTTGTTTCACGGGTTAATGAAAACCACTCTAATTACTTACAGTAGTTCTTTTTTAATATTATTATTTACTTGTATAATTTAGATGAGCAATACATATTTCTTTATGGCTTTGTAGAGCTCATCTCGTTCCTCATAAATAACAAACAAAATGAAGTTTGTTCTTATTTTGGTGCAAAGGAATCTAGAGTAGTTTTCTAATCAGATAATTGTTTTTCTTTTAACACTCACCTGTTATTTCAACAGCTCTTACTTGAGTTTGCTTGTCTCAGAAATAGACCTTGCTTAATAAACAAATATATATAACAAACTTATTTAATAATAGGTAACAACTGCAATATTGTATGAAGAGAGTGCCCCTCTCTTCCCCCTACTATTATTGAAATTATGCTCAATAAACTTTTACCCCTTCCCTCTCCACCAGTTAAGCATTCTATGTATGCTTCCCTGTACAAAATGCACCCCTTCAAATAGAACATTAAAGTTCACATACTTGTTTACTTCCTCAAACTCTTTGCTTTGTGTTTTTGTTAACTTCCTAGGAACAAATTGAATACATATAATCAATAAATCTAGCAAGCTTATTTTGCAAACTCACTTTTTTTTATTTTTTTTTGCGCAAAACCTATCAGGATTAAGGGGGTCCAGCACAAAGAAAAAAAAACGAACTAAAAAAAAAAGCCCATTGGCCTGGGATCGAACCCGGTCTGAAGAACAAAACGGAAACCATACATACGGATTACCCAATCGGTATGGCAGCACAAGGCTTTTACGGAAGGCTGTAAAGAACCCGAAGGCCCCAAGCACCGATATTTCCGAGCGAATATGCTGTACAACACTCTTGCAAGGTTATCCCAACCCGCGCATTAATGGGGAGGACAATAACCAGGATCCCAGGCCTGTAATACGGTTACGCCACGCACAGCTCGCCGAGATTGTGGATGACAAAAAATAGAGGTCTATTTGGGCGTCTTGGGTCCCTTGGGGACTCGCCATGCGCACGGGCGCATCTCTTTTATTGTGTACATGACATCAAATTAGCGAAGAAAAAAGACCCTGTTTTGGTATTATGTGAAAATCATAAAATAAATAGAAATAAAGACGTAAGGGGGGAGAATATTGACATCTTCATATTAGAATATTGACAAAATCCGCAATTTTGTCTACGCTGACTAAGTAAAGCTGTATTTTACTTTAAAGGGGCAGCAACATAGTACTGCGCATGTCTGGAGTCAGTGATTATTGTAGGCTTTTAAGTGTCAACAAACAGTTGAACTTTTTAAAAGCTGTGAAAACCTTATTAAATAATATGCAATATTATATTGAAAACTATGTTAATTGACAGTTTGTGGTCATTTTTTTTTGTTTTGTTTAAAGTCTCCCACATGTACTAAAAGCTCATAAGTCAGTATTAGAATTTCACTGAAGTTCATTGTGTCAGGGCTCTAGAGCTATTGCAAATCTCTTAACCATGACACTCCCCTTTTAAAGGAAAGTAAAAAAAATCAAAATTGTTGGTGGGGGTCTCTGTTGTGTTTGTTTTCTTTTTAGTTTTGTTCTATTATTATTATTATTTTCTTTTTTAGAGGGGGAGGGGAATTCAGCTAAAAATAGCCAAGGGTCAATTCAAGCAACTAGTACAAAAGATGTTTTTTGCAGTCCTTTATTCAATATATTCAAGGTTATCATGCAATTCTGTTGTTTGACTGCATATATATATATTTTTTCTTTCTTTTCATTACAAGTGCTATATGTGTAAGTGGTGACCATAGCTATGATTACTATTATTTAGAATATTTTTTTACCTACTAACAGAAAACAACTGGACTGCAAAACACTTACTGTAGGGCACTCGATATTAGGCATTACCTTCATGTGGATGTAAGGTTGAAATGTCAAAACCTTCATTAACCCGTGAACTACGCTTTAGCGTATTACACTTTGTTGTGATCTGATTCTATTGTTCTTTTTTGTGTTTTACTAACTATTACCGTTTAACTATCACACTTTGTTTCACGGGTTAATGAAAACCACTCTAATTACTTACAGTAATTCTTTTTTTAGTATTATTATTTACTTGTATAATTTAGATGAGCAATACATATTTCTTCTTGGCCTTGTAGAGCTCATCTCGTTCCTCATAAATAACAAACAAAATGAAGTTTGTTCTTATTTGGTGCAAAGGAATCTACATTAATTTTCTAATCAGATAATTGTTTTTTTTTAACACTCACCTGTTATTTCAACAGCTCTTACTTGAGTTTGCTTGTCTCAGAAATAGACCTTGCTTAATAAACAAATATATCTTACAAACTTATTTAATAATAGGTAACAACTGCAATATTGTATGAAGAGAGTGCCCCTCCCTTCCCCCTGCTATTGTTGACATTATGCTCAATAAACTGTTACCTCTCCCCTCTCCACCAATTAAGCATTCTATGTATGCTTTCCTGTACAAAATGCACCCCTTCAAATAGAACATTAAAGTTCACATACTTGTTTACTTCCTCAAACTCTTTGCTTTGTGTTTTTTGTTAACTTGCTAGGAACAAATTGAATACATATAATCAATAAATCTAGCAAGCTTATTTTGCAAACTCACTTTTTTTTATTATTTTTGCGCAAAACCTATCAGGATAAAGGGGGTCCAGCACAAAGAAAAAAAAAACGAATTAAAAAAAAGCCCATTGGCCTGGGATCGAACCAGGTCTGAAGAACAAAACGGAAACCATACATACGGATTACCCAATCGGTATAGCAGCACAAGGCTTTTACAGAAGGCTGTAAAGAACCCGAAGGCCCCAAGCACCGATATTTCCGAGCGAATATGCTGTACAACACTCTTGCAAGGTTATCCCAACCCGCGCATTAATGGGGAGGACAATAACCAGGATCCCAGGCTTGTAATACGGTTACGCCACGCACAGCTCGCCGAGATTGTGGATGACAAAAAATAGAGGTCTATTTGGGCGTGTTGGGTCCCTTGGGGACTCGCCATGCGCACGGGCGCATCTCTTTTATTGTGTACATGACATCAAATTAGCGAAGAAAAAAGACGCTGTTTTGGTATCATGTGAAAATCATAAAATAAATAGAAATAAAGACGTAAGGGGGGAGAATATTGACATCTTCATATTAGAATATTGACAAAATCCGCAATTTTGTCTACGCTGACTAAGTAAAGCTGTATTTTACTTTAAAGGGGCAGCAGCATAGTACTGCGCATGTCTGGAGTCAGTGATTATTGTAGGCTTTTAAGTGTCTACAAACAGTTGAACTTTTTAAAAGCTGTGAATACCTTATTAAATAATATGCAATATTATATTGAAAACTATGTTAATTGACAGTTTGTGGTCATTTTTTTTGTTTTGTTTAAAGTCTCCCACATGTACCAAAAGCTCATAAGTCAGTATTAGAATTTCACTGAAGTTTATTGTGTCAGGGCTTTAGAGCTATTGCAAATCTCTTAACCATGACACTCCCCCTTTAAAGGAAAGTAAAAAAAATCAAAATTGTTGGTGGGGGTCTCTGTTCTGTTTGTTTTCTTTTTAGTTTTGTTCTATTATTATTATTATTTTCTTTTTTAGAGGGGGAGGGGAATTCAGCTAAAAATAGCCAAGGGTCAATTCAAGCAACTAGTACAAAAGATGTTTTTTTGCAGTCCTTTATTCAATATATTCAAGGTTATCATGCAATTCTGTTGTTTGACTGCATATATATATATTTTTTCTTTCTTTTCATTACAAGTGCTATATGTGTAAGTGGTGACCATAGCTATGATTACTATTATTTAGAATAATTTTTTACCTACTAACAGAAAACAACTTGACTGCAAAACACTTACTGTAGGGCACTCGATATTAGGCATTACTTTCATGTGGATGTAAGATTGAAATGTCAAAACCTTCATTAACTCGTGAACTACGCTTTAGCGTATTACACTTTGTTGTGATCTGATTCTATTGTTCTTTTTTGTGTTTCACTAACTATTACCGTTTAACTATCACACTTTGTTTCACGGGTTAATAAAAACCACTCTAATTACTTACAGTAATTCTTTTTTAATATTATTATTTACTTGTATAGTTTAGATGAGCAATACATATTTCTTCTCGGCCTTGTAGAGCTCATCTCGTTCCTCATAAATAACAAACAAAATGAAGTTTGTTCTTATTTGGTGCAAAGGAATCTACAGTAGTTTTCTAATCAGATAATTGTTTTTCTTTTAACACTCACCTGTTATTTCAACAGCTCTTACTTGAGTTTGCTTGTCTCAGAAATAGACCTTGCTTAATAAACAAATATATCTTACAAACATTTTTAATAATAGGTAACAACTGCAATATTGTATGAAGAGAGTGCCCCTCCCTTCCCCCTGCTATTGTTGACATTATGCTCAATAAACTGTTACCTCTCCCCTCTCCACCAGTTAAGCATTCTATGTATGCTTCCCTGTACAAAATTCACCCCTTCAAATAGAACATTAAAGTTCACATACTTGTTTACTTCCTCAAACTCTTTGCTTTGTGTTTTTTGTTAACTTCCTAGGAACAAATTGAATACATATAATCAATAAATCTAGCAAGCTTATTTTGCAAACTCACTTTTTTTTATTATTTTTGCGCAAAACCTATCAGGATTAAGGGGGTCCAGCACAAAGAAAAAAAAACGAATTAAAAAAAAAGCCCATTGGCCTGGGATCGAACCCGAAACGGAACCATACATACGGATTACCCAATCGGTATGGCAGCACAAGGCTTTTACGTAAGGCTGTAAAGAACCCAAAGGCCCCAAGCACCGATATTTCCGAACGAATATGCTGTACAACACTCTTGCAAGGTTATCCCAACCCGCGCATTAATGGGGAGGACAATAACCAGGATCCCAGGCCTGTAATAAGGTTACGCCACGCACAGCTCGCCGAGATTGTGGATGACAAAAAATAGAGGTCTATTTGGGCGTCTTGGGTCCCTTGGGGACTCGCCATGCGCACGGGCGCATCTCTTTTATTGTGTACATGACATCAAATTAGCGAAGAAAAATGACGCTGTTTTGGTATCATGTGAAAAGCATAAAATAAATAGAAATAAAGACGTAAGGGTGGAGAATATTGACATCTTCATATTAAAATATTGACAAAATCCGCAATTTTGTCTACGCTGACTAAGTAAAGCTGTATTTTACTTTAAAGGGGCAGCAGCATAGTACTGCGCATGTCTGGAGTCAGTGTTTATTGTAGGCTTTTAAGTGTCTACAAACAGTTGAACTTTTTAAAAGCTGTCAATACCTTATTAAAAAATAAGCAATATTATATTGAAAACTATGTTAATGGACAGTTTGTGGTCATTTTTTTTTTGTTTTGTTTAAAGTCTCCCACATGTACCAAAAGCTCATAAGTCAGTATTAGAATTTCACTGAAGTTCATTGTTTGAGGGCTCTAGAGCTATTGCAAATCTCTTAACCATGACACTCCCCTTCTAAAGGAAAGTAAAAAAAAAAATCAAAATTGTTGGTGGGGGTCTCTGCTGTGTTTGTTTTCTTTTTAGTTTTGTTCTATTATTATTATTTTTTTCTTTTTTAGAGGGGGAGGGGAATTCAGCTAAAAATAGCCAAGGGTCAATTCAAGCAACTAGTACAAAAGATGTTTTTTTGCAGTCCTTTATTCAATATATTCAAGGTTATCATGCAATTCTGTTGTTTGACTGCATATATATATTTTTTCTTTTCATTACAAGTGCTATATGTGTAAGTGGTGACCATATCTATGATTACTATTATTTAGAATAATTTTTTACCTACTAACAGAAAACAACTTGACTGCAAAACACTTACTGTAGGGCACTCGATATTAGGCATTACTTTCATGTGGATGTAAGGTTGAAATGTCAAAACCTTCATTAACCCGTGAACTACGCTTTAGCGTATTACACTTTGTGGTGATCTGATTCTATTGTACTTTTTTGCGTTTTACTAACTATTACCGTTTAACTATCACACTTTGTTTCACGGGTTAATGAAAACCACTCTAATTACTTACAGTAGTTCTTTTTTAATATTATTATTTACTTGTATAATTTAGATGAGCAATACATATTTCTTTATGGCTTTGTAGAGCTCATCTCGTTCCTCATAAATAACAAACAAAATGAAGTTTCTTCTTATTTTGGTGCAAAGGTATCTACATTAGTTTTCTAATCAGATAATTGTTTTTCTTTTAACACTCACCTGTTATTTCAACAGCCTTACTTGAGTTTGCTTGTCTCAGAAATAGACCTTGCTTAATAAACAAAGACATGTTACAAACTTATTTAATAATAGGTAACAACTGCAATATTGTATGAAGAGAGTGCCCCTCTCTTCCCCCTGCTATTGTTGAAATTATGCTCAATAAACTTTTACCTCTTTCCTCTCCACCAGTTAAGCATTCTATGTATGCTTCCCTCTACAAAATGCACCCCTTCAAATAGAACATTAAAGTTCACATACTTGTTTACTTCCTCAAACTCTTTGCTTTGTGTTTTTTGTTAACTTCCTAGGAACAAATTGAATACATATAATCAATAAATCTAGCAAGCCTATTTTGCAAACTCACTTTTTTTTTATTATTTTTGCGCAAAACCTATCAGGATTAAGGGGGTCCAGCACAAAGAAAAAAAACGAATTAAAAAAAAAGCCCATTGGCCTGGGATCGAACCCGGTCTGAAGAACAAAACGGAAACCATACATACGGATTACCCAATCGGTATGGCAGCACAAGGCTTTTACAGAAGGCTGTAAAGAACGGGAAGGCCCCAAGCACCGATATTTCCGAGCGAATATGCTGTACAACACTCTTGCAAGGTTATCCCAACCCGCGCATTAATGGGGACGACAATAACCAGGATCCCAGGCCTGTAATACGGTTACGCCACGCAAAGCTCGCCGAGATTGTGGATAACAAAACATAGAGGTCTATTTGGGCGTCTTGGGTCCCTTGGGGACTCGCCATGCGCACGGGCGCATCTCTTTTATTGTGTACATGACATCAAATTAGCGAAGAAAAAAGACGCTGTTTTGGTATCATGTGAAAATCATAAAATAAATAGAAATAAAGACGTAAAGGAGGAGAATATTGACATATCCATATTAGAATATTGACAAAATCCGCAATTTTGTCTACGCTGACTAAGTAAAGCTGTATTTTACTTTAAAGGGGCAGCAACATAGTACTGCGCATGTCTGGAGTCAGTGATTATTGTAGGCTTTTAAGTGTCAACAAACAGTTGAACTTTTTAAAAGCTGTGAAAACCTTATTAAATAATATGCAATATTATATTGAAAACTATGTTAATTGACAGTTTGTGGTCATTTTTTTTGTTTTGTTTAAAGTCTCCCACATGTACCAAAAGCTCATAAGTCAGTATTAGAATTTCACTGAAGTTCATTGTGTCAGGGCTCTAGAGCTATTGCAAATCTCTTAACCATGACACTCCCCTTTTAAAGGAAAGTAAAAAAAATCAAAATTGTTGGTGGGGGTCTCTGTTGTGTTTGTTTTCTTTTTAGTTTTGTTCTATTATTATTATTATTTTCTTTTTTAGAGGGGGGGGGAATTCAGCTAAAAATAGCCAAGGGTCAATTCAAGCAACTAGTACAAAAGATGTTTTTTTGCAGTCCTTTATTCAATATATTCAAGGTTATCATGCAATTCTGTTGTTTGACTGCATATATATATTTTTTCTTTCTTTTCATTACAAGTGCTATATGTGTAAGTGGTGACCATAGCTATGATTACTATTATTTAGAATATTTTTTTACCTACTAACAGAAAACAACTTGACTGCAAAACAGTTACTGTAGGGCACTCGATATTAGGCATTACTTTCATGTGGATGTAAGGTTGAAATGTCAAAACCTTCATTAACCCGTGAACTACGCTTTAGCGTATTACACTTTGTTGTGATCTGATTCTATTGTTCTTTTTTGTGTTTTACTAACTATTACCGTTTAACTATCACACTTTGTTTCACGGGTTAATGAAAACCACTCTAATTACTTACAGTAATTCTTTTTTAATATTATTATTTACTTGTATAATTTAGATGAGCAATACATATTTCTTCTTGGCCTTGTAGAGCTCATCTCGTTCCTCATAAATAACAAACCAAATTGAGTTTGTTCTTATTTGGTGCAGAGGAATCTACATTAGTTTTCTAATCAGATAATTGTTTTTTTTTAACACTTACCTGTTATTTCAACAGCTCTTACTTGAGTTTGCTTGTCTTAGAAATAGACCTTGCTTAATAAACAAATATATATAACAAACTTATTTAATAATAGGTAACAACTGCAATATTGTATGAAGAGAGTGCCCCTCCCTTCCCCCTGCTATTGTTGACATTATGCTCAATAAACTGTTACCTCTTCCCTCTCCACCAGTTAAGCATTCTATGTATGCTTCCCTGTACAAAATGCGCCCCTTCAAATAGAACATTAAAGTTCACATACTTGTTTACTTCCTCAAACTCTTTGCTTTGTGTTTTTGTGAACTTCCTAGTAACAAATTGAATACATATAATCAATAAATCTAGCAAGCTTATTTTGCAAACTCACTTTTTTTATTATTATTTTTGCGCAAAACCTATCAGGATTAAGGGGGTCCAGCACAAAGAAAAAAAAAACGAACTAAAAAAAAAGCCCATTGCCCTGGGATCGAACCCGGTCTGAAGAACAAAACGGAAACCATACATACGGATAACCCAATCGGTATGGCAGCACAAGGCTTTTACGTAAGGCTGTAAAGAACCCAAAGGCCCCAAGCACCGATATTTCCGAGCGAATATGCTGTACAACACTCTTGCAAGGTTATCCCAACCCGCGCATTAATGGGGAGGACAATAACCAGGATCCCAGGCCTGTAATACGGTTACGCCACGCACAGCTCGCCGAGATTGTGGATGACAAAAAAAAAGAGGTCTATTTGGGCGTCTTGGGTCCCTTGGGGACTCGCCATGCGCACGGGCGCATCTCTTTTATTGTGTACATGACATCAAATTAGCGAAGAAAAAAGACGCTGTTTTGGTATCATGTGAAAAGCATAAAATAAATAGAAATAAAGACGTAAGGGGGGAGAATATTGACATCTTCATATTAGAATATTGACAAAATCCGCAATATTGTCTACGCTGACTAAGTAAAGCTGTATTTTACTTTAAAGGGGCAGCAGCATAGTACTGCGCATGTCTGGAGTCAGTGCTTATTGTAGGCTTTTAAGTGTCTACAAACAGTTGAACTTTTTAAAAGCTGTCAATACCTTATTAAATAATATGCAATATTATATTGAAAACTTTGTTAATGGACAGTTTGTGGTCATTTGTTTTGTTTTGTTTAAAGTCTCCCACATGTACCAAAAGCTCATAAGTCACTATTAGAATTTCACTGAAGTTCATTGTGTCAGGGCTCTAGAGCTATTGCAAATCTCTTAAACATGACACTCCCCCTTTAAAGGAAAGTAAAAAAAATCAAAATTGTTGGTGGGGGTCTCTGCTGTGTTTGTTTTCTTTTTAGTTTTGTTCTATTATTATTATTATTTTCTTTTTTAGAGGGGGAGGGGAATTAAGCTAAAAATAGCCAAGGGTCAATTCAAGCAACTAGTACAAAAGATGTTTTTTTGCAGTCCTTTATTCAATATATTCAAGGTTATCATGCAATTCTGTTGTTTGACTGCATATATATATAATTTTTTTCTTTTCATTACAAGTGCTATATGTGTAAGTGGTGACCATAGCTATGATTACTATTATTTAGAATAATTTTTTACCTACTAACAGAAAACAACTTGACTGCAAAACACTTACTGTAGGGCACTCGATATTAGGCATTACTTTCATGTGGATGTAAGGTTGAAATGTCAAAACCTTCATTAACCCGTGAACTACGCTTTAGCGTATTACACTTTGTGGTGATCTGATTATATTGTACTTTTTTGTGTTTTACTAACTATTACCGTTTAACTATCACACTTTGTTCCACGGGTTAATGAAAACCACTCTAATTTCTTACAGTAGTTCTTTTTTTAATATTATTATTTACTTGTATAATTTAGATGAGCAATACATATTTCTTTATGGCTTTGTAGAGCTCATCTCGTTCCTCATAAATAATAAACAAAATGAAGTTTGTTCTTATTTTGGTGCAAAGGAATCTACAGTAGTTTTCTAATCAGATAATTGTTTTTCTTTTAACACTCACCTGTTATTTCAACAGCCTTACTTGAGTTTGCTTGTCTCAGAAATAGACCTTGCTTAATAAACAAATATATATAACAAACTTATTTAATAATAGGTAACAACTGCAATATTGTATGAAGAGCGTGCCCCTCTCTTCCCCCTACTATTATTGAAATTATGCTCAATAAACTTTTACCTCTTCCCTCTCCACCAGTTAAGCATTCTATGTATGCTTCCCTGTACAAAATGCACCCCTTCAAATAGAACATTAAAGTTCACATACTTGTTTACTTCCTCAAACTCTTTGCTTTGTGTTTTTGTTAACTTCCTAGGAACAAATTGAATACATATAATCAATAAATCTAGCAAGCTTATTTTGCAAACTCACTTTTTTTTATTTTTTTGGCGCAAAACCTATCAGGATTAAGGGGGTCCAGCACAAAGAAAAAAAAACGAACTAAAAAAAAAAGCCCATTGGCCTGGGATCGAACCCGGTCTGAAGAACAAAACGGAAACCATACATACGGATTACCCAATCGGTATGGCAGCACAAGGCTTTTACGGAAAGCTGTAAAGAACCCAAAGGCCCCAAGCACCGATATTTCCGAGCGAATATGCTGTACAACACTCTTGCAAGGTTATCCCAACCCGCGCATTAATGGGGAGGACAATAACCAGGATCCCAGGCCTGTAATAAGGTTACGCCACGCACAGCTCGCCGAGATTGTGGATGACAAAAAAAAAGAGGTCTATTTGGGCGTCTTGGGTCCCTTGGGGACTCGCCATGCGCACGGGCGCATCTCTTTTATTGTGTACATGACATCAAATTAGCGAAGAAAAAAGACGCTGTTTTGGTATCATGTGAAAAGCATAAATAAATAGAAATAAAGACGTAAGGGGGGAGAATATTGACATATTCATATTAGAATATTGACAAAATCCGCAATATTGTCTACGCTGACTAAGTAAAGCTGTATTTTACTTTAAAGGGGCAGCAGCATAGTACTGCGCATGTCTGGAGTCAGTGCTTATTGTAGGCTTTTAAGTGTCTACAAACAGTTGAACTTTTTAAAAGCTGTCAATACCTTATTAAATAATATGCAATATTATATTGAAAACTTTGTTAATGGACAGTTTGTGGTCATTTGTTTTGTTTTGTTTAAAGTCTCCCACATGTACCAAAAGCTCATAAGTCACTATTAGAATTTCACTGAAGTTCATTGTGTCAGGGCTCTAGAGCTATTGAAAATCTCTTAAACATGACACTCCCCCTTTAAAGGAAAGTAAAAAAAATCAAAATTGTTGGTGGGGGTCTCTGCTGTGTTTGTTTTCTTTTTAGTTTTGTTCTATTAATATTATTATTTTCCTTTTTAGAGGGGGAGGGGAATTAAGCTAAAAATAGCCAAGGGTCAATTCAAGCAACTAGTACAAAAGATGTTTTTTTGCAGTCCTTTATTCAATATATTCAAGGTTATCATGCAATTCTGTTGTTTGACTGCATATATATATAATTTCTTTCTTTTCATTACAAGTGATATATGTGTAAGTGGTGACCATAGCTATGATTACTATTATTTAGAATAATTTTTTACCTACTAACAGAAAACAACTTGACTGCAAAACACTTACTGTAGGGCACTCGATATTAGGCATTACTTTCATGTGGATGTAAGGTTGAAATGTCAAAACCTTCATTAACCCGTGAACTACGCTTTAGCGTATTACACTTTGTGGTGATCTGATTCTATTGTACTTTTTTGTGTTTTACTAACTATTACCGTTTAACTATCACACTTTGTTTCACGGGTTAATGAAAACCACTCTAATTACTTACAGTAGTTCTTTTTTAATATTATTATTTACTTGTATAATTTAGATGAGCAATACATATTTCTTTATGGCTTTGTAGAGCTCATCTCGTTCCTCATAAATAACAAACAAAATGAAGTTTGTTCTTATTTTGGTGCAAAGGAATCTACAGTAGTTTTCTAATCAGATAATTGTTTTTCTTTTAACACTCACCTGTTATTTCAACAGCTCTTACTTGAGTTTGCTTGTCTCAGAAATAGACCTTGCTTAATAAACAAATATATATAACAAACTTATTTAATAATAGGTAACAACTGCAATATTGTATGAAGAGAGTGCCCCTCTCTTCCCCCTACTATTATTGAAATTATGCTCAATAAACTTTTACCCCTTCCCTCTCCACCAGTTAAGCATTCTATGTATGCTTCCCTGTACAAAATGCACCCCTTCAAATAGAACATTAAAGTTCACATACTTGTTTACTTCCTCAAACTCTTTGCTTTGTGTTTTTGTTAACTTCCTAGGAACAAATTGAATACATATAATCAATAAATCTAGCAAGCTTATTTTGCAAACTCACTTTTTTTTATTTTTTTTGCGCAAAACCTATCAGGATTAAGGGGGTCCAGCACAAAGAAAAAAAACGAACTAAAAAAAAAAGCCCATTGGCCTGGGATCGAACCCGGTCTGAAGAACAAAACGGAAACCATACATACGGATTACCCAATCGGTATGGCAGCACAAGGCTTTTACGTAAGGCTGTAAAGAACCCGAAGGCCCCAAGCACCGATATTTCCGAGCGAATATGCTGTACAACACTCTTGCAAGGTTATCCCAACCCGCGCATTAATGGGGAGGACAATAACCAGGATCCCAGGCCTGTAATACGGTTACGCCACGCACAGCTCGCCGAGATTGTGGATGACAAAAAATAGAGGTCTATTTGGGCGTCTTGGGTCCCTTGGGGACTCGCCATGCGCACGGGCGCATCTCTTTTATTGTGTACATGACATCAAATTAGCGAAGAAAAAAGACGCTGTTTTGGTATTATGTGAAAATCATAAAATAAATAGAAATAAAGACGTAAGGGGGGAGAATATTGACATCTTCATATTAGAATATTGACAAAATCCGCAATTTTGTCTACGCTGACTAAGTAAAGCTGTATTTTACTTTAAAGGGGCAGCAACATAGTACTGCGCATGTCTGGAGTCAGTGATTATTGTAGGCTTTTAAGTGTCAACAAACAGTTGAACTTTTTAAAAGCTGTGAAAACCTTATTAAATAATATGCAATATTATATTGAAAACTATGTTAATTGACAGTTTGTGGTCATTTTTTTTGTTTTGTTTAAAGTCTCCCACTTGTACCAAAAGCTCATAAGTCAGTATTAGAATTTCACTGAAGTTCATTGTGTCAGGGCTCTAGAGCTATTGCAAATCTCTTAACCATGACACTCCCCTTTTAAAGGAAAGTAAAAAAAATCAAAATTGTTGGTGGGGGTCTCTGTTGTGTTTGTTTTCTTTTTAGTTTTGTTCTATTATTATTATTATTTTCTTTTTTAGAGGGGGAGGGGAATTCAGCTAAAAAAAGCCAAGGGTCAATTCAAGCAACTAGTACAAAAGATGTTTTTTTGCAGTCCTTTATTCAATATATTCAAGGTTATCATGCAATTCTGTTGTTTGACTGCATATATATATTTTTTTTCTTTCTTTTCATTACAAGTGCTATATGTGTAAGTGGTGACCATAGCTATGATTACTATTATTTAGAATAATTTTTTACCTACTAACAGAAAACAACTTGACTGCAAAACACTTACTGTAGGGCACTCGATATTAGGCATTACTTTCATGTGGATGTAAGGTTGAAATGTCAAAACCTTCATTAACCCGTGAACTACGCTTTAGCGTATTACACTTTGTTGTGATCTGATTCTATTGTTCTTTTTTGTGTTTTACTAACTATTACCGTTTAACTATCACACTTTGTTTCACGGGTTAACAAAAACCACTCTAATTACTTACAGTAATTCTTTTTTAATATTATTATTTACTTGTATAATTTAAATGAGCAATACATATTTCTTCTTGGCCTTGTAGAGCTCATCTCGTTCCTCATAAATAACAAACAAAATGAAGTTTGTTCTTATTTTGGTGCAAAGGAATCTACATTAGTTTTCTAATCAGATAATTGTTTTTTTTTTAACACTCACCTGTTATTTCAACAGCCTTACTTGAGTTTGCTTTTCTCAGAAATAGACCTTGCTTAATAAACAAATATATATAACAAACTTTTTTAATAATAGGTAACAACTGCAATATTGTATGAAGAGCGTGCCCCTCTCTTCCCCCTGCTATTGTTGAAATTATGCTCAATAAACTTTTACCTCTTCCCTCTCCACCAGTTAAGCATTCTATGAATGCTTCCCTGTACAAAATGCACCCCTTCAAATAGAACATTAAAGTTCACATACTTGTTTACTTCCTCAAACTCTTTGCTTTGTGTTTTTTGTTAACTTCCTAGGAACAAATTGAATACATATAATCAATAAATCTAGCAAGCTTATTTTGCAAACTCACGTTTTTTTTATTATTTTTGCGCAAAACCTATCAGGATTAAGGGGGTCCAGCACAAAGAAAAAAAAAACGAATTAAAAAAACAAAGCCCATTGGCCTGGGATCGAACCCGGTCTGAAGAACAAAACGGAAACCATACATACGGATTACCCAATCGGTATGGCAGCACAAGGCTTTTACGGAAGGCTGTAAAGAACCCAAAGGCTGCAAGCACCGATATTTCCGAGCGAATATGCTGTACAACACTCTTGCAAGGTTATCCCAACCCGCGCATTAATGGGGAGGACAATAACCAGGATCCCAGGCCTGTAATAAGGTTACGCCACGCACAGCTCGCCGAGATTGTGGATGACAAAAAATAGAGGTCTATTTGTGCGTCTTGGGTCCCTTGGGGATTCGCCATGCGCACGGGCGCATCTCTTTTATTGTGTACATGACATCAAATTAGCGAAGAAAAAAGACGCTGTTTTGGTATTATGTGAAAATCATAAAATAAATAGAAATAAAGACGTAAGGGGGGAGAATATTGACATCTTCATATTAGAATATTGACAAAATCCGCAATTTTGTCTACGCTGACTAAGTAAAGCTGTATTTTACTTTAAAGGGGCAGCAACATAGTACTGCGCATGTCTGGAGTCAGTGATTATTGTAGGCTTTTAAGTGTCAACAAACAGTTGAACTTTTTAAAAGCTGTGAAAACCTTATTAAATAATATGCAATATTATATTGAAAACTATGTTAATTGACAGTTTGTGGTCATTTTTTTTGTTTTGTTTAAAGTCTCCCACTTGTACCAAAAGCTCATAAGTCAGTATTAGAATTTCACTGAAGTTCATTGTGTCAGGGCTCTAGAGCTATTGCAAATCTCTTAACCATGACACTCCCCTTTTAAAGGAAAGTAAAAAAAATCAAAATTGTTGGTGGGGGTCTCTGTTGTGTTTGTTTTCTTTTTAGTTTTGTTCTATTATTATTATTATTTTCTTTTTTAGAGGGGGAGGGGAAATCAGCTAAAAATAGCCAAGGGTCAATTCAAGCAACTAGTACAAAAGATGTTTTTTTGCAGTCCTTTATTCAATATATTCAAGGTTATCATGCAATTCTGTTGTTTGACTGCATATATATATTTTTTTTTCTTTCTTTTCATTACAAGTGCTATATGTGTAAGTGGTGACCATAGCTATGATTACTATTATTTAGAATAATTTTTTACCTACTAACAGAAAACAACTTGACTGCAAAACACTTACTGTAGGGCACTCGATATTAGGCATTACTTTCATGTGGATGTAAGGTTGAAATGTCAAAACCTTCATTAACCCGTGAACTACGCTTTAGCGTATTACACTTTGTTGTGATCTGATTCTATTGTTCTTTTTTGTGTTTTACTAACTATTACCGTTTAACTATCACACTTTGTTTCACGGGTTAATAAAAACCACTCTAATTACTTACAGTAATTCTTTTTTAATATTATTATTTACTTGTATAATTTAAATGAGCAATACATATTTCTTCTTGGCCTTGTAGAGCTCATCTCGTTCCTCATAAATAACAAACAAAATGAAGTTTGTTCTTATTTTGGTGCAAAGGAATCTACATTAGTTTTCTAATCAGATAATTATTTTTATTTTAACACTCACCTGTTATTTCAACAGCTCTTACTTGAGTTTGCTTGTCTCAGAAATAGACCTTGCTTAATAAACAAATATATATAACAAACTTATTTAATAATAGGCAACAACTGCAATATTGTATGAAGAGAGTGCCCCTCCCTTCCCCCTGCTATTGTTGACATTATGCTCAATAAACTGTTACCTCTCCCCTCTCCACCAATTAAGCATTCTATGTATGCTTCCCTGTACAAAATGCGCCCCTTCAAATAGAACATTAAAGTTCACATACTTGTTTACTTCCTCAAACTCTTTGCTTTGTGTTTTTGTTAACTTCCTAGGAACAAATTGAATACATATAATCAATAAATCTAGCAAGCTTATTTTGCAAACTCACTTTTTTTTATTATTTTTGCGCAAAACCTATCAGGATTAAGTGGGTCCAGCACAAAGAAAAAAAAACGAATTAAAAAAAAAAGCCCATTGGCCTGGGATCGAACCCGGTCTGAAGAACAAAACGGAAAACATACATACGGATTACCCAATCGGTATGGCAGCACAACGTCTTTTACGGAAGGCTGTAAAGAACCCGAAGGCCCCAAGCACCGATATTTCCGAGCGAATATGCTGTACAACACTCTTGCAAGGTTATCCCAACCCGCGCATTAATGGGGAGGACAATAACCAGGATCCCAGGCCTGTAATACGGTTACGCCACGCACAGCTCGCAGAGATTGTGGATGACAAAAAATAGAGGTCTATTTGGGCGTCTTGGGTCCCTTGGGGACTAGCCATGCGCACGGGCGCATCTCTTTTATTGTGTACATGACATCAAATTAGCGAAGAAAAAAGACGCTGTTTTGGTATCATGTGAAAATCATAAAATAAATAGAAATAAAGACGTAAGGGGGGAGAATATTGACATATCCATATTAGAATATTGACAAAATCCGCAATTTTGTCTACGCTGACTAAGTAAAGCTGTATTTTACTTTAAAGGGGCAGCAACATAGTACTGCGCATGTCTGGAGTCAGTGATTATTGTAGGCTTTTAAGTGTCAACAAACAGTTGAACTTTTTAAAAGCTGTCAATACCTTATTAAATAATATGCAATATTATATTGAAAACTATGTTAATTGACAGTTTGTGGTCATTTTTTTTGTTTTGTTTAAAGTCTCCCACATGTACCAAAAGCTCATAAGTCAGTATTAGAATTTCACTGAAGTTCATTGTGTCAGGGCTCTAGAGCTATTGCAAATCTCTTAACCATGACACTCCCCCTTTTTAAGGAAAGTAAAAAAAATCAAAATTGTTGGTAGGGGTCTCTGTTGTGTTTGTTTTCTTTTTAGTTTTGTTCTATTATTATTATTATTTTCTTTTTTAGAGGGGGGGGGGATTCAGCTAAAAATAGCCAAGGGTCAATTCAAGCAACTAGTACAAAAGATGTTTTTTGCAGTCCTTTATTCAATATATTCAAGGTTATCATGCAATTCTGTTGTTTGACTGCATATATATATATTTTTTCTTTCTTTTCATTACAAGTGCTATATGTGTAAGTGGTGACCATAGCTATGATTACTATTATTTAGAATAATTTTTTACCTACTAACAGAAAACAACTTGACTGCAAAACACTTACTGTAGGGCACTCGATATTAGGCATTACCTTCATGTGGATGTAAGGTTGAAATGTCAAAACCTTCATTAACCCGTGAACTACGCTTTAGCGTATTACACTTTGTTGTGATCTGATTCTATTGTTCTTTTTTGTGTTTTACTAACTATTACCGTTTAACTATCACACTTTGTTTCACGGGTTAATGAAAACCACTCTAATTACTTACAGTAATTCTTTTTTTAGTATTATTATTTACTTGTATAATTTAGATGAGCAATACATATTTCTTCTTGGCCTTGTAGAGCTCATCTCGTTCCTCATAAATAACAAACAAAATGAAGTTTGTTCTTATTTGGTGCAAAGGAATCTACATTAATTTTCTAATCAGATAATTGTTTTTTTTTAACACTCACCTGTTATTTCAACAGCTCTTACTTGAGTTTGCTTGTCTCAGAAATAGACCTTGCTTAATAAACAAATATATCTTACAAACTTATTTAATAATAGGTAACAACTGCAATATTGTATGAAGAGAGTGCCCCTCCCTTCCCCCTGCTATTGTTGACATTATGCTCAATAAACTGTTACCTCTCCCCTCTCCACCAGTTAAGCATTCTATGTATGCTTTCCTGTACAAAATGCACCCCTTCAAATAGAACATTAAAGTTCACATACTTGTTTACTTCTCAAACTCTTTGCTTTGTGTTTTTTGTTAACTTGCTAGGAACAAATTGAATACATATAATCAATAAATCTAGCAAGCTTATTTTGCAAACTCACTTTTTTTTATTATTTTTGCGCAAAACCTATCAGGATTAAGGGGGTCCAGCACAAAGAAAAAAAAAACGAATTAAAAAAAAGCCCATTGGCCTGGGATCGAACCAGGTCTGAAGAACAAAACGGAAACCATACATACGGATTACCCAATCGGTATAGCAGCACAAGGCTTTTACGGAAGGCTGTAAAGAACCCGAAGGCCCCAAGCACCGATATTTCCGAGCGAATATGCTGTACAACACTCTTGCAAGGTTATCCCAACCCGCGCATTAATGGGGAGGACAATAACCAGGATCCCAGGCTTGTAATACGGTTACGCCACGCACAGCTCGCCGAGATTGTGGATGACAAAAAATAGAGGTCTATTTGGGCGTGTTGGGTCCCTTGGGGACTCGCCATGCGCACGGGCGCATCTCTTTTATTGTGTACATGACATCAAATTAGCGAAGAAAAAAGACGCTGTTTTGGTATCATGTGAAAATCATAAAATAAATAGAAATAAAGACGTAAGGGGGGAGAATATTGACATCTTCATATTAGAATATTGACAAAATCCGCAATTTTGTCTACGCTGACTAAGTAAAGCTGTATTTTACTTTAAAGGGGCAGCAGCATAGTACTGCGCATGTCTGGAGTCAGTGATTATTGTAGGCTTTTAAGTGTCTACAAACAGTTGAACTTTTTAAAAGCTGTGAATACCTTATTAAATAATATGCAATATTATATTGAAAACTATGTTAATTGACAGTTTGTGGTCATTTTTTTTTGTTTTGTTTAAAGTCTCCCACATGTACCAAAAGCTCATAAGTCAGTATTAGAATTTCACTGAAGTTTATTGTGTCAGGGCTTTAGAGCTATTGCAAATCTCTTAACCATGACACTCCCCCTTTAAAGGAAAGTAAAAAAAATCAAAATTGTTGGTGGGGGTCTCTGTTCTGTTTGTTTTCTTTTTAGTTTTGTTCTATTATTATTATTATTTTCTTTTTTAGAGGGGGAGGGGAATTCAGCTAAAAATAGCCAAGGGTCAATTCAAGCAACTAGTACAAAAGATGTTTTTTTGCAGTCCTTTATTCAATATATTCAAGGTTATCATGCAATTCTGTTGTTTGACTGCATATATATATATTTTTTCTTTCTTTTCATTACAAGTGCTATATGTGTAAGTGGTGACCATAGCTATGATTACTATTATTTAGAATAATTTTTTACCTACTAACAGAAAACAACTTGACTGCAAAACACTTACTGTAGGGCACTCGATATTAGGCATTACTTTCATGTGGATGTAAGATTGAAATGTCAAAACCTTCATTAACCCGTGAACTACGCTTTAGCGTATTACACTTTGTTGTGATCTGATTCTATTGTTCTTTTTTGTGTTTCACTTACTATTACCGTTTAACTATCACACTTTGTTTCACGGGTTAATAAAAACCACTCTAATTACTTACAGTAATTCTTTTTTAATATTATTATTTACTTGTATAGTTTAGATGAGCAATACATATTTCTTCTCGGCCTTGTAGAGCTCATCTCGTTCCTCATAAATAACAAACAAAATGAAGTTTGTTCTTATTTGGTGCAAAGGAATCTACATTAGTTTTCTAATCAGATAATTGTTTTTTTTAACACTCACCTGTTATTTCAACAGCTCTTACTTGAGTTTGCTTGTCTCAGAAATAGACCTTGCTTAATAAACAAATATATCTTACAAACATTTTTAATAATAGGTAACAACTGCAATATTGTATGAAGAGAGTGCCCCTCCCTTCCCCCTGCTATTGTTGACATTATGCTCAATAAACTGTTACCTCTCCCCTCTCCACCAGTTAAGCATTCTATGTATGCTTTCCTGTACAAAATGCACCCCTTCAAATAGAACATTAAAGTTCACATACTTGTTTACTTCTCAAACTCTTTGCTTTGTGTTTTTTGTTAACTTGCTAGGAACAAATTGAATACATATAATCAATAAATCTAGCAAGCTTATTTTGCAAACTCACTTTTTTTTATTATTTTTGCGCAAAACCTATCAGGATTAAGGGGGTCCAGCACAAAGAAAAAAAAAACGAATTAAAAAAAAGCCCATTGGCCTGGGATCGAACCAGGTCTGAAGAACAAAACGGAAACCATACATACGGATTACCCAATCGGTATAGCAGCACAAGGCTTTTACGGAAGGCTGTAAAGAACCCGAAGGCCCCAAGCACCGATATTTCCGAGCGAATATGCTGTACAACACTCTTGCAAGGTTATCCCAACCCGCGCATTAATGGGGAGGACAATAACCAGGATCCCAGGCTTGTAATACGGTTACGCCACGCACAGCTCGCCGAGATTGTGGATGACAAAAAATAGAGGTCTATTTGGGCGTGTTGGGTCCCTTGGGGACTCGCCATGCGCACGGGCGCATCTCTTTTATTGTGTACATGACATCAAATTAGCGAAGAAAAAAGACGCTGTTTTGGTATCATGTGAAAATCATAAAATAAATAGAAATAAAGACGTAAGGGGGGAGAATATTGACATCTTCATATTAGAATATTGACAAAATCCGCAATTTTGTCTACGCTGACTAAGTAAAGCTGTATTTTACTTTAAAGGGGCAGCAGCATAGTACTGCGCATGTCTGGAGTCAGTGATTATTGTAGGCTTTTAAGTGTCTACAAACAGTTGAACTTTTTAAAAGCTGTGAATACCTTATTAAATAATATGCAATATTATATTGAAAACTATGTTAATTGACAGTTTGTGGTCATTTTTTTTTGTTTTGTTTAAAGTCTCCCACATGTACCAAAAGCTCATAAGTCAGTATTAGAATTTCACTGAAGTTTATTGTGTCAGGGCTTTAGAGCTATTGCAAATCTCTTAACCATGACACTCCCCCTTTAAAGGAAAGTAAAAAAAATCAAAATTGTTGGTGGGGGTCTCTGTTCTGTTTGTTTTCTTTTTAGTTTTGTTCTATTATTATTATTATTTTCTTTTTTAGAGGGGGAGGGGAATTCAGCTAAAAATAGCCAAGGGTCAATTCAAGCAACTAGTACAAAAGATGTTTTTTTTGCAGTCCTTTATTCAATATATTCAAGGTTATCATGCAATTCTGTTGTTTGACTGCATATATATATATTTTTTCTTTCTTTTCATTACAAGTGCTATATGTGTAAGTGGTGACCATAGCTATGATTACTATTATTTAGAATAATTTTTTACCTACTAACAGAAAACAACTTGACTGCAAAACACTTACTGTAGGGCACTCGATATTAGGCATTACTTTCATGTGGATGTAAGGTTGAAATGTCAAAACCTTCATTAACCCGTGAACTACGCTTTAGCGTATTACACTTTGTGGTGATCTGATTATATTGTACTTTTTTGTGTTTTACTAACTATTACCGTTTAACTATCACACTTTGTTCCACGGGTTAATGAAAACCACTCTAATTTCTTACAGTAGTTCTTTTTTTAATATTATTATTTACTTGTATAATTTAGATGAGCAATACATATTTCTTTATGGCTTTGTAGAGCTCATCTCGTTCCTCATAAATAATAAACAAAATGAAGTTTGTTCTTATTTTGGTGCAAAGGAATCTACAGTAGTTTTCTAATCAGATAATTGTTTTTCTTTTAACACTCACCTGTTATTTCAACAGCCTTACTTGAGTTTGCTTGTCTCAGAAATAGACCTTGCTTAATAAACAAATATATATAACAAACTTATTTAATAATAGGTAACAACTGCAATATTGTATGAAGAGAGTGACCCTCTCTTCCCCCTACTATTATTGAAATTATGCTCAATAAACTTTTACCTCTTCCCTCTCCACCAGTTAAGCATTCTATGTATGCTTCCCTGTACAAAATGCACCCCTTCAAATAGAACATTAAAGTTCACATACTTGTTTACTTCCTCAAACTCTTTGCTTTGTGTTTTTGTTAACTTCCTAGGAACAAATTGAATACATATAATCAATAAATCTAGCAAGCTTATTTTGCAAACTCACTTTTTTTTATTTTTTTTGCGCAAAACCTATCAGGATTAAGGGGGTCCAGCACAAAGAAAAAAAAACGAACTAAAAAAAAAAGCCCATTGGCCTGGGATCGAACCCGGTCTGAAGAACAAAACGGAAACCATACATACGGATTACCCAATCGGTATGGCAGCACAAGGCTTTTACGGAAGGCTGTAAAGAACCCGAAGGCCCCAAGCACCGATATTTCCGAGCGAATATGCTGTACAACACTCTTGCAAGGTTATCCCAACCCGCGCATTAATGGGGAGGACAATAACCAGGATCCCAGGCCTGTAATACGGTTACGCCACGCACAGCTCGCCGAGATTGTGGATGACAAAAAATAGAGGTCTATTTGGGCGTCTTGGGTCCCTTGGGGACTCGCCATGCGCACGGGCGCATCTCTTTTATTGTGTACATGACATCAAATTAGCGAAGAAAAAAGACGCTGTTTTGGTATTATGTGAAAATCATAAAATAAATAGAAATAAAGACGTAAGGGGGGAGAATATTGACATCTTCATATTAGAATATTGACAAAATCCGCAATTTTGTCTACGCTGACTAAGTAAAGCTGTATTTTACTTTAAAGGGGCAGCAACATAGTACTGCGCATGTCTGGAGTCAGTGATTATTGTAGGCTTTTAAGTGTCAACAAACAGTTGAACTTTTTAAAAGCTGTGAAAACCTTATTAAATAATATGCAATATTATATTGAAAACTATGTTAATTGACAGTTTGTGGTCATTTTTTTTGTTTTGTTTAAAGTCTCCCACTTGTACCAAAAGCTCATAAGTCAGTATTAGAATTTCACTGAAGTTCATTGTGTCAGGGCTCTAGAGCTATTGCAAATCTCTTAACCATGACACTCCCCTTTTAAAGGAAAGTAAAAAAAATCAAAATTGTTGGTGGGGGTCTCTGTTGTGTTTGTTTTCTTTTTAGTTTTGTTCTATTATTATTTTTATTTTCTTTTTTAGAGGGGGAGGGGAATTCAGCTAAAAATAGCCAAGGGTCAATTCAAGCAACTAGTACAAAAGATGTTTTTTTGCAGTCCTTTATTCAATATATTCAAGGTTATCATGCAATTCTGTTGTTTGACTGCATATATATATTTTTTTTCTTTCTTTTCATTACAAGTGCTATATGTGTAAGTGGTGACCATAGCTATGATTACTATTATTTAGAATAATTTTTTACCTACTAACAGAAAACAACTTGACTGCAAAACACTTACTGTAGGGCACTCGATATTAGGCATTACTTTTATGTGGATGTAAGGTTGAAATGTCAAAACCTTCATTAACCCGTGAACTACGCTTTAGCGTATTACACTTTGCTGTGATCTGATTCTATTGTTCTTTTTTGTGTTTTACTAACTATTACCGTTTAACTATCACACTTTGTTTCACGGGTTAATAAAAACCACTCTAATTACTTACAGTAATTCTTTTTTAATATTATTATTTACTTGTATAATTTAAATGAGCAATACATATTTCTTCTTGGCCTTGTAGAGCTCATCTCGTTCCTCATAAATAACAAACAAAATGAAGTTTGTTCTTATTTTGGTGCAAAGGAATCTACATTAGTTTTCTAATCAGATAATTGTTTTTTTTTTAACACTCACCTGTTATTTCAACAGCCTTACTTGAGTTTGCTTTTCTCAGAAATAGACCTTGCTTAATAAACAAATATATATAACAAACTTTTTTAATAATAGGTAACAACTGCAATATTGTATGAAGAGCGTGCCCCTCTCTTCCCCCTGCTATTGTTGAAATTATGCTCAATAAACTTTTACCTCTTCCCTCTCCACCAGTTAAGCATTCTATGAATGCTTCCCTGTACAAAATGCACCCCTTCAAATAGAACATTAAAGTTCACATACTTGTTTACTTCCTCAAACTCTTTGCTTTGTGTTTTTTGTTAACTTCCTAGGAACAAATTGAATACATATAATCAATAAATCTAGCAAGCTTATTTTGCAAACTCACGTTTTTTTTATTATTTTTGCGCAAAACCTATCAGGATTAAGGGGGTCCAGCACAAAGAAAAAAAAAACGAATTAAAAAAACAAAGCCCATTGGCCTGGGATCGAACCCGGTCTGAAGAACAAAACGGAAACCATACATACGGATTACCCAATCGGTATGGCAGCACAAGGCTTTTACGGAAGGCTGTAAAGAACCCAAAGGCTGCAAGCACCGATATTTCCGAGCGAACATGCTGTACAACACTCTTGCAAGGTTATCCCAACCCGCGCATTAATGGGGAGGACAATAACCAGGATCCCAGGCCTGTAATACGGTTACGCCACGCACAGCTCGCCGAGATTGTGGATGACAAAAAATAGAGGTCTATTTGGGCGTCTTGGGTCCCTTGGGGACTCGCCATGCGCACGGGCGCATCTCTTTTATTGTGTACATGACATCAAATTAGCGAAGAAAAAAGACGCTGTTTTGGTATCATGTGAAAGTCATAAAATAAATAGAAATAAAGACGTAAGGGGGGAGAATATTGACATATTCATATTAGAATATTGACAAAATCCGCAATTTTGTCTACGCTGACTAAGTAAAGCTGTATTTTACTTTAAAGGGGCAGCAGCATAGTACTGCGCATGTCTGGAGTCAGTGCTTATTGTAGGCTTTTAAGTGTCTACAAACAGTTGAACTTTTTAAAAGCTGTCAATACCTTATTAAATAATATGCAATATTATATTGAAAACTATGTTAATTGACAGTTTGTGGTCATTTTTTTTGTTTTGTTTAAAGTCTCCCACATGTACCAAAAGCTCATAAGTCAGTATTAGAATTTCACTGAAGTTCATTGTGTCAGGGCTCTAGAGCTATTGCAAATCTCTTAACCATGACACTCCCCTTTTAAAGGAAAGTAAAAAAAATCAAAATTGTTGGTGGGGGTCTCTGTTGTGTTTGTTTTCTTTTTAGTTTTGTTCTATTATTATTATTATTTTCTTTTTTAGAGGGGGGGGGGGGGGATTCAGCTAAAAATAGCCAAGGGTCAATTCAAGCAACTAGTACAAAAGATGTTTTTTTGCAGTCCTTTATTCAATATATTCAAGGTTATCATGCAATTCTGTTGTTTGACTGCATATATATATATTTTTACTTTCTTTTCATTACAAGTGCTATATGTGTAAGTGGTGACCATAGCTATGATTACTATTATTTAGTTTTTTTTTTACCTACTAACAGAAAACAACTTGACTGCAAAACACTTACTGTATGGCACTCGATATTAGGCATTACTTTTATGTGGATGTAAGGTTGAAATGTCAAAACCTTCATTAACCCGTGAACTACGCTTTAGCGTATTACACTTTGTGGTGATCTGATTCTATTGTACTTTTTTGTGTTTTACTAACTATTACCGTTTAACTATCACACTTTGTTTCACGGGTTAATAAAAACCACTCTAGATACTTACAGTAGTTCTTTTTTAATATTATTATTTACTTGTATAATTTAGATGAGCAATACATATTTCTTTATGGCTTTGTAGAGCTCATCTCGTTCCTCATAAATAACAAACAAAATGAAGTTTGTTCTTATTTGGTGCAAAGGAATCTACATTAGTTTTCTAATCAGATAATTATTTTTATTTTAACACTCACCTGTTATTTCAACAGCTCTTACTTGAGTTTGCTTGTCTCAGAAATAGACCTTGCTTAATAAACAAATATATATAACAAACTTATTTAATAATAGGCAACAACTGCAATATTGTATGAAGAGAGTGCCCCTCCCTTCCCCCTGCTATTGTTGACATTATGCTCAATAAACTGTTACCTCTCCCCTCTCCACCAATTAAGCATTCTATGTATGCTTCCCTGTACAAAATGCGCCCCTTCAAATAGAACATTAAAGTTCACATACTTGTTTACTTCCTCAAACTCTTTGCTTTGTGTTTTTGTTAACTTCCTAGGAACAAATTGAATACATATAATCAATAAATCTAGCAAGCTTATTTTGCAAACTCACTTTTTTTTATTATTTTTGCGCAAAACCTATCAGGATTAAGTGGGTCCAGCACAAAGAAAAAAAAAACGAATTAAAAAAAAAAGCCCATTGGCCTGGGATCGAACCCGGTCTGAAGAACAAAACGGAAAACATACATACGGATTACCCAATCGGTATGGCAGCACAACGTCTTTTACGGAAGGCTGTAAAGAACCCGAAGGCCCCAAGCACCGATATTTCCGAGCGAATATGCTGTACAACACTCTTGCAAGGTTATCCCAACCCGCGCATTAATGGGGAGGACAATAACCAGGATCCCAGGCCTGTAATACGGTTACGCCACGCACAGCTCGCAGAGATTGTGGATGACAAAAAATAGAGGTCTATTTGGGCGTCTTGGGTCCCTTGGGGACTAGCCATGCGCACGGGCGCATCTCTTTTATTGTGTACATGACATCAAATTAGCGAAGAAAAAAGACGCTGTTTTGGTATCATGTGAAAATCATAAAATAAATAGAAATAAAGACGTAAGGGGGGAGAATATTGACATATCCATATTAGAATATTGACAAAATCCGCAATTTTGTCTACGCTGACTAAGTAAAGCTGTATTTTACTTTAAAGGGGCAGCAACATAGTACTGCGCATGTCTGGAGTCAGTGATTATTGTAGGCTTTTAAGTGTCAACAAACAGTTGAACTTTTTAAAAGCTGTCAATACCTTATTAAATAATATGCAATATTATATTGAAAACTATGTTAATTGACAGTTTGTGGTCATTTTTTTTGTTTTGTTTAAAGTCTCCCACATGTACCAAAAGCTCATAAGTCAGTATTAGAATTTCACTGAAGTTCATTGTGTCAGGGCTCTAGAGCTATTGCAAATCTCTTAACCATGACACTCCCCTTTTAAAGGAAAGTAAAAAAAATCAAAATTGTTGGTAGGGGTCTCTGTTGTGTTTGTTTTCTTTTTAGTTTTGTTCTATTATTATTATTATTTTCTTTTTTAGAGGGGGGGGGGGGATTCAGCTAAAAATAGCCAAGGGTCAATTCAAGCAACTAGTACAAAAGATGTTTTTTGCAGTCCTTTATTCAATATATTCAAGGTTATCATGCAATTCTGTTGTTTGACTGCATATATATATATTTTTTCTTTCTTTTCATTACAAGTGCTATATGTGTAAGTGGTGACCATAGCTATGATTACTATTATTTAGAATAATTTTTTACCTACTAACAGAAAACAACTTGACTGCAAAACACTTACTGTAGGGCACTCGATATTAGGCATTACTTTCATGTGGATGTAAGGTTGAAATGTCAAAACCTTCATTAACCCGTGAACTACGCTTTAGCGTATTACACTTTGTTGTGATCTGATTCTATTGTTCTTTTTTGTGTTTTACTAACTATTACCGTTTAACTATCACACTTTGTTTCACGGGTTAATGAAAACCACTCTAATTACTTACAGTAGTTCTTTTTTAATATTATTATTTACTTGTATAATTTAGATGAGAAATACATATTTCTTTATGGCTTTGTAGAGCTCATCTCGTTCCTCATAAATAACAAACAAAATGAAGTTTGTTCTTATTTTGGTGCAAAGGAATCTACAGTAGTTTTCTAATCAGATAATTGTTTTTCTTTTAACACTCACCTGTTATTTCAACAGCCTTACTTGAGTTTGCTTGTCTCAGAAATAGACCTTGCTTAATAAACAAATATATATAACAAACTTATTTAATAATAGGTAACAACTGCAATATTGTATGAAGAGAGTGCCCCTCTCTTCCCCCTACTATTATTGAAATTATGCTCAATAAACTTTTACCCCTTCCCTCTCCACCAGTTAAGCATTCTATGTATGCTTCCCTGTACAAAATGCACCCCTTCAAATAGAACATTAAAGTTCACATACTTGTTTACTTCCTCAAACTCTTTGCTTTGTGTTTTTGTTAACTTCCTAGGAACAAATTGAATACATATAATCAATAAATCTAGCAAGCTTATTTTGCAAACTCACTTTTTTTATTTTTTTTGTGCAAAACCTATCAGGATTAAGGGGGTCCAGCACAAAGGAAAAAAAAACGAACTAAAAAAAAAAGCCCATTGGCCTGGGATCGAACCCGGTCTGAAGAACAAAACGGAAACCATACATACGGATTACCCAATCGGTATGGCAGCACAAGGCTTTTACGGAAGGCTGTAAAGAACCCGAAGGCCCCAAGCACCGATATTTCCGAGCGAATATGCTGTACAACACTCTTGCAAGGTTATCCCAACCCGCGCATTAATGTGGAGGACAATAACCAGGATCCCAGGCCTGTAATACGGTTACGCCACGCACAGCTCGCCGAGATTGTGGATGACAAAAAATAGAGGTCTATTTGGGCTTCTTGGGTCCCTTGGGGACTCGCCATGCGCACGGGCGCATCTCTTTTATTGTGTACATGACATCAAATTAGCGAAGAAAAAAGACGCTGTTTTGGTATTATGTGAAAATCATAAAATAAATAGAAATAAAGACGTAAGGGGGGAGAATATTGACATCTTCATATTAGAATATTGACAAAATCCGCAATTTTGTCTACGCTGACTAAGTAAAGCTGTATTTTACTTTAAAGGGGCAGCAGCATAGTACTGCGCATGTCTGGAGTCAGTGCTTATTGTAGGCTTTTAAGTGTCTACAAACAGTTGAACTTTTTAAAAGCTGTCAATACCTTATTAAATAATATGCAATATTATATTGAAAACTTTGTTAATGGACAGTTTGTGGTCATTTTTTTTGTTTTGTTTAAAGTCTCCCACATGTACCAAAAGCTCATAAGTCAGTATTAGAATTTCACTGAAGTTCATTGTGTCAGGGCTCTAGAGCTATTGCAAATCTCTTAAACATGACACTCCCCCTTTAAAGGAAAGTAAAAAAAGTCAAAATTGTTGGTGGGGGTCTCTGTTGTGTTTGTTTTCTTTTTAGTTTTGTTCTATTATTATTATTATTTTCTTTTTTAGAGGGGGAGGGGAATTAAGCTAAAAATAGCCAAGGGTCAATTCAAGCAACTAGTACAAAAGATGTTTTTTTGCAGTCCTTTATTCAATATATTCAAGGTTATCATGCAATTCTGTTGTTTGACTGCATATATATATAATTTCTTTCTTTTCATTACAAGTGCTATATGTGTAAGTGGTGACCATAGCTATGATTACTATTATTTAGAATAATTTTTTACCTACTAACAGAAAACAACTTGACTGCAAAACACTTACTGTAGGGCACTCGATATTAGGCATTACTTTCATGTGGATGTAAGGTTGAAATGTCAAAACCTTCATTAACCCGTGAACTACGCTTTAGCGTATTACACTTTGTGGTGATCTGATTCTATTGTACTTTTTTGTGTTTTACTAACTATTACCGTTTAACTATCACACTTTGTTTCACGGGTTAATGAAAACCACTCTAATTACTTACAGTAGTTCTTTTTTAATATTATTATTTACTTGTATAATTTAGATGAGCAATACATATTTCTTTATGGCATTGTAGAGCTCATCTCGTTCCTCATAAATAACAAACAAAATGAAGTTTGTTCTTATTTTGGTGCAAAGGAATCTACAGTAGTTTTCTAATCAGATAATTGTTTTTCTTTTAACACTCACCTGTTATTTCAACAGCCTTACTTGAGTTTGCTTGTCTCAGAAATAGACCTTGCTTAATAAACAAATATATATAACAAACTTATTTAATAATAGGTAACAACTGCAATATTGTATGAAGAGAGTGCCCCTCTCTTCCCCCTACTATTATTGAAATTATGCTCAATAAACTTTTACCTCTTCCCTCTCCACCAGTTAAGCATTCTATGTATGCTTCCCTGTACAAAATGCACCCCTTCAAATAGAACATTAAAGTTCACATACTTGTTTACTTCCTCAAACTCTTTGCTTTGTGTTTTTGTTAACTTCCTAGGAACAAATTGAATACATATAATCAATAAATCTAGCAAGCTTATTTTGCAAACTCACTTTTTTTTATTTTTTTTGCGCAAAACCTATCAGGATTAAGGGGGTCCAGCACAAAGAAAAAAAAAACGAACTAAAAAAAAAGCCCATTGGCCTGGGATCGAACCCGGTCTGAAGAACAAAACGGAAACCATACATACGGATTACCCAATCGGTATGGCAGCACAAGGCTTTTACGGAAGGCTGTAAAGAACCCAAAGGCCCCAAGCACCGATATTTCCGAGCGAATATGCTGTACAACACTCTTGCAAGGTTATCCCAACCCGCGCATTAATGGGGAGGACAATAACCAGGATCCCAGGCCTGTAATACGGTTACGCCACGCACAGCTCGCCGAGATTGTGGATGACAAAAAATAGAGGTCTATTTGGGCGTCTTGGGTCCCTTGGGGACTCGCCATGCGCACGGGCGCATCTCTTTTATTGTGTACATGACATCAAATTAGCGAAGAAAAAAGACGCTGTTTTGGTATCATGTGAAAAGCATAAAATAAATAGAAATAAAGACGTAAGGGGGGAGAATATTGACATATTCATATTAGAATATTGACAAAATCCGCAATTTTGTCTACGCTGACTAAGTAAAGCTGTATTTTACTTTAAAGGGGCAGCAGCATAGTACTGCGCATGTCTGGAGTCAGTGCTTATTGTAGGCTTTTAAGTGTCTACAAACAGTTGAACTTTTTAAAAGCTGTCAATACCTTATTAAATAATATGCAATATTATATTGAAAACTTTGTTAATGGACAGTTTGTGATCATTTTTTTGTTTTGTTTAAAGTCTCCCACATGTACCAAAAGCTCATAAGTCAGTATTAGAATTTCACTGAAGTTCATTGTGTCAGGGCTCTAGAGCTATTGCAAATCTCTTAAACATGACACTCCCCCTTTAAAGGAAAGTAAAAAAAATCAAAATTGTTGGTGGGGGTCTCTGCTGTGTTTGTTTTCTTTTTAGTTTTGTTCTATTATTATTATTATTTTCTTTTTTAGAGGGGGAGGGGAATTAAGCTAAAAATAGCCAAGGGTCAATTCAAGCAACTAGTACAAAAGATGTTTTTTTGCAGTCCTTTATTCAATATATTCAAGGTTATCATGCAATTCTGTTGTTTGACTGCATATATATATAATTTCTTTCTTTTCATTACAAGTGCTATATGTGTAAGTGGTGACCATAGCTATGATTACTATTATTTAGAATAATTTTTTACCTACTTACAGAAAACAACTTGACTGCAAAACACTTACTGTAGGGCACTCGAGATTAGGCATTACTTTCATGTGGATGTAAGGTTGAAATGTCAAAACCTTCATTAACCCGTGAACTACGCTTTAGCGTATTACACTTTGTGGTGATCTGATTCTATTGTACTTTTTTGTGTTTTACTAACTATTACCGTTTAACTATCACACTTTGTTTCACGGGTTAATGAAAACCACTCTAATTACTTACAGTAGTTCTCTTTTAATATTATTATTTACTTGTATAATTTAGATGAGCAATACATATTTCTTCTTGGCCTTGTAGAGCTCATCTCGTTCCTCATAAATAACAAACAAAATGAAGTTTGTTCTTATTTTGGTGCAAAGGAATCTACAGTAGTTTTCTAATCAGATAATTGTTTTTCTTTTAACACTCACCTGTTATTTCAACAGCTCTTACTTGAGTTTGCTTGTCTCAGAAATAGACCTTGCTTAATAAACAAATATATATAACAAACTTATTTAATAATAGGTAACAACTGCAATATTGTATGAAGAGAGTGCCCCTCCCTTCCTCCTGCTATTGTTGACATTATGCTCAATAAACTGTTACCTCTTCCCTCTCCACCAGTTAAGCATTCTATGTATGCTTCCCTGTACAAAATGCGCCCCTTCAAATAGAACATTAAAGTTCACATACTTGTTTACTTCCTCAAACTCTTTGCTTTGTGTTTTTGTTAACTTCCTAGGAACAAATTGAATACATATAATCAATAAATCTAGCAAGCTTTTTTTGCAAACTCACTTTTTTTTTATTATTTTTGCGCAAAACCTATCAGGATTAAGGGGGTCCAGCACAAAGAAAAAAAAAACGAACTAAAAAAAAAGCCCATTGGCCTGGGATCGAACCCGGTCTGAAGAACAAAACGGAAACCATACATACGGATTACCCAATCGGTATGGCAGCACAAGGCTTTTACGGAAGGCTGTAAAGAACCCAAAGGCCCCAAGCACCGATATTTCCGAGCGAATATGCTGTACAACACTCTTGCAAGGTTATCCCAACCCGCGCATTAATGGGGAGGACAATAACCAGGATCCCAGGCCTGTAATACGGTTACGCCACGCACAGCTCGCCGAGATTGTGGATGACAAAAAAAAAGAGGTCTATTTGGGCGTCTTGGGTCCCTTGGGGACTCGCCATGCGCACGGGCGCATCTCTTTTATTGTGTACATGACATCAAATTAGCGAAGAAAAAAGACGCTGTTTTGGTATCATGTGAAAAGCATAAAATAAATAGAAATAAAGACGTAAGGGGGGAGAATATTGACATCTTCATATTAGAATATTGACAAAATCCGCAATTTTGTCTACGCTGACTAAGTAAAGCTGTATTTTACTTTAAAGGGGCAGCAACATAGTACTGCGCATGTCTGGAGTCAGTGATTATTGTAGGCCTTTTTAAAAGCCTTCTTATGACATAGGGTTACTTAAAAGTAACCCTATGTCATAAGAATGAGCCAGTCTTTCTACTATGCAATTAAATCCTAAAAATCTCAATAATTATTGTTTCTGACGAGAATGTCTCATTCTAACTTCAAATGTTTACTACAAACTAAGAGTCACTCAACATAAACATGAACCCGTAATAATTGTATTTATACATATACAATGAACTGTGGATAAAGTAGTCCCCCATCAGAAATGAATTAATGACTTATATTTTTATACTTATATAATATAGATGAAACTTTTATTCTTTTTCAATCCACAGCCAAATTTCTATTTAGCCCCTGGTGGTGTGATAGATGAGCATGATTTTGCTAATGTCTGGCTTGATCTGTATAAACGTCACTCCTCAGACATTTCAATCTTTACTAAATTATTAGACATTAAAGGGGCTAGGCCACCCTTTTCAAGGAATATGAGACAAATGTCCCCTGTGAAATTGGGGTAAGAATTGGAGCCATAAGAGAAATGTTTGAGGAACCTGGTGTGATGTTGCTAAGGAAGGGAGGTCGATGAGAGGGCTGGGTGATGTCAGAGCAAGATATTAGCACATGGAGGGGAAAGGTTCACTCGGATCCATCACAGTTTATTCAGTTATGCAGGTAAAAAAGCCATAAAGTTCCCATGGGTTAAAGAACAAGGGAGGTCTGGGAACATAGGCTCAGTTTTTTTTCTGAATAAGGTGGAAGTACCTGGAATTTTAGTGAACTCATGACGATTGCATCTCTTGTCTAGGGAGCTTGAAAGTGTTCCTGATGTTTGGAATCTTAGTGAAATTATAAACATTGTGTCTTTTGTCTAAGGAGCTGGGAAGTGTTCCTGCTGATGTTTAAAATCTTAATGAACTTATGAACATTGTGTCTCTTGTCTAGGGAGCTTCCTGATGTCTGGAGCCTTATTGAACTAAATAACTGCTTCACCCCACCAGTACTAAGTAGAAGATATGACACAGCATTTTTTATAAGTTTTATTGGCTATGAACCATCATCGCAGCATGATGACAAAGAGATGGTTGATGCTAAGGTATTACACATTATTTGTAACCACTCACTCACTTGCTGTCTGTTTTGCAGTAATAACAGTTGTCCACAGCTCATTGGGTCTGACGATCCATTGGACTGCAAACTCCTCTTTTCCATGTAGGACATTATAGCAGGGGTTGGGACCTGTGCCCCCTTTCCCTAAGAATCTTGGAATTCATTTCGCCAAGCAAAGTTGTTTTCACTCTATAAGATTTTGATGGCTCCAAAGTATATACTGTGCTACATTAAATACTTTATTGAATGTTAGTCAATCATAAATTCATACTCCATACTTTTTTCACCAATAAGTATAATTTGGTATGTAGAGCTTCTTTTTTACTTGTGTTTATATACCACCCCCTTCTTACTCTCAGTTGTACTGTATGTGTACCCATAACCTAATCCATTATTCACGGTAATGATGGTAAGACTTTGGTCAGAGCATTTTTTGTGATGGGGGCTTTCCTTGTCACTGAATTCTTCTCTTTCCTAGGGTTCCATTCCAATTCTATCATGACATAGTCTTGACAGCTATTGGAGTTATTTTTGATTCACCAGCTTAACACCCCCCCCCCTCCCTACAAATAAAGGCACAATTTTTAGTACCATGCAATGAGCATACACTGTGAACTTTTTTTGATAGTTACTTAAATAGGTAGTATTAATAAAAGGTATTTTTTCACATAACTTTGGGCTAGCTTGGAATTTATTTCCATTCACCTAAAATGCAACTGTTATTTAATTACTAGGTTTTATTTATTCTGTTGGCTTTATTTGTAAAATAAATAATGAATGTTTTTTTTCTGTTACTAGATTTAAGAAATGGGCAGAGCTTAAAGAATTCCAAGCTGCATTTTCTATTGGGACCCACTGTCAAGATGCTGAAGTGGCAAGTATATTTTAAATGTTGATTGATCTTAAAATAGATATGACACCGAAACCTACAGTATCAATTTGATAAGTGAATTCTACTTGATTTTTTAACATGCGAATAGTTTGGATTTGATAAGGGAGGTGGGAAGTCATTGATATCAGACAAAAAAACGTCTAAGAGACTAATGAGAAAATACCCTGTTTGGCTTCTGGTATTAGTGTTCTCCCACTGTGCCAGCTCCAAGTTACTTACTTTGATCACTAACTGTCCATTAACACGGGTACAGTAACTCCATCTGTAGATGAGGCAATGTTGTTGTCTTCAGATTTCTTTGCCAGAAACACTTTTCAACACCCCTAGATCGACCCATGTCCATAACGTAAATTTGTGCCAATTTGGAGGGGGTAAAACACATTTTTCATACATGAACACATATTATTTTTTGCCACTCCTCTAGAGTGTAAACCCCTGGTAGGTGCCATTTCCTCTGTGGCAGAAAGGGGAGAGGGAGGGATCAGATCTTTTATGGCATCGCAATTTGGCAAAGGTAAGGAATTGCTAGGGTTTTAAGTGAGAGTTGCTTTATTGTACAAACTAAGACTTAGATTTGAAATTCCTCTAAAATATTTTGCTAGATAATCCTTCCTGGTGATGAGATGTACAACGGCATGCACAAACGCCTACAGATGGCAATTGCTGCAGATCCCGAGAAACCCTGCATATAACTGGACGTCACGTCTGCTGAGCTAGGGGATGATGTAACACAGTTCAACCGTGTGATAAGTGGGGCCCAAGTAAGGACCTGTGTATTAGTGTGACTACACACCCCTCCATGGACAATGCTTGCCAATAACGGACGAGGAGGACTTGAGGAGGACCATTGAAATATAATGGTTTGCAAATCCCTCTAACCCACAAAATTGAGCCAGGTAAGAAAGACAAGTAAATAAAAAAAATTGCAGTAATATTTGACACAAATCTTTAGAGTGCACAACCCCACCCACCCACCCTTTCCCTCAATATAACATACTTTTTATACATGTCAATATAATACAATAATCATTATTTGTAAAGAGGGTTTAACATTTTAACCGTAAAAGTTTTCTAACTAACGGGTCTCACTTCTTATGCTAACCTAACAAATGCATAAACATATATCATTTTCGGCAGGACGTTCAGTAGGACCTTGGCATCATGAGGTGAGTTATATGACAATACAACAATGGCAAGAACACGCATGAAATATTCACCTAGATATTAACACTGACATATTGATGGAAAGAGTAGAAAAAGAAAACAAAGTTAAGTGGAGTATCAACGGCAAGACAAATCGGCCCCGCTTATGAGCCCCTCCACTGAAATACGCCCAACGGCCAATAGCCCTACAACCCTAGAAAGAAACAGGATTTTTCTTGGGGGTGGGGGGTGCGAAATCCGAAAAAGTGGACCTAATTTTCCCCGGGGGGGGGGGGATGAGTTCTCTAATAAAAATCTGACCACCCCAGAAAAAACAACATGGGATTTTTTTTTATGCCTTTGCAGTATCTTCACGGGACGTTTATTGTCGGATTTGGCTACGTGCAAAAAGGATCTAGCTTATGCTTTATAGTTTTGTCTACAAATAGCACGTTCATTGGGAACTGAAAGTGGACCTTCGGCCGTTGTAGGGGGTGCGTTCGCACCCCCTGCACCCCCCTGGGTAAGGGCCTGGGTACAGAATGTTTTCAATAGTATTTAACATGTTCACCTAAGATTTTGCATACACAGTAACGTCAAGGCTGATTAAGACACCACGATTTAGTCGTATGCGACCTGTCTACGACATGTCTTAGCCCGGGATTACACACTGCGACTGTTTTATACTCTACGACTCGAGTTTAAGAGGTTTCGCATACAACTAAATCGTGCTGGATAAATCAGCCTCTACGGAATTTCAGATGTACAGTTGACTAATGCCTAGTGCAACCTAGTGACGTAACGACATAACAACATGGGCACGCGCACTCTGTTAAGCCCGACATAACGACATGGACATAATGATATAAAAGAAAAAAACTCTCACTCTACCCCTACTTCTCACTACTCTACCCCTACATCCCACTATTCTACGCCTACTACCCACTGCTCTACCCCTACATCCCACTACTCTACCCCTACTACCCACTACTCTACCCTAAATCCCACTACTCTACCCTACATCCCACTACTCTATCCCTACATCCCATTACTCTACCCTACATCCCACTACTCTATCCCTACATCTCACTACTCTACCCCTACATTCCGCTACTCTACCCCATACATTACACTACTCTACCCCTACATCCCACTACTCTATCCCTACATCCCATTACTCTACCCTACATCCCACTACTCTACCCCTACATCCCACTACTCTATCCCTAAATCCCACTACTCTACCCTACATCCCACTACTCTACCCCTTCATCCCATTACTCTACCCCTACATCCCACTACTCTACCCCTACATCCCACTACTCTATCCCTACATCCCACTACTCTATCCTACATCCCACTACTCTATCCCTACATCCCATTACTCTACCCCTACATCCCACTACTCTACCCCTACATCCCACTACTCTACCCCTACATCCTATTACTCTACCCCTACATCCCACTACTCTACCCCTACATCCCACTACTCTACCCCTACATCCCACTACTCTACCCCTACATCCCACTACTCTACCCCTACATCCCATTACTCTACCCCTACATCCCACTACTCTACCCCTACATCCCACTACTCTATCCCTACATCCCACTACTCTATCCCTACATCCCACTACTCTACCCCTACATCCCACTACTCTATCCCTACATCCCATTACTCTACCCCTACATCCCACTACTCTACCCCTACATCCCACTACTCTACCCCTACATCCCATTACTCTATCCCTACATCCCACTACTCTACCCCTACATCCCACTACTCTACCCCAACATCCCACTACTCTATCCCTACATCCCACTACTCTACCCTACATCCCACTACTCTATCCCTACATTCCATTACTCTACCCCTACATCCCACTACTCTATCCCTACATCCCACTACTCTACCCTACATCCCGCTACTCTACCTCATACATCCCACTATTCTATCCCTACATCCCATTACTCTACCCCATACATCCCACTACTCTATCCCTACATCCCACTACTCTACCCCTACATCCCACTACTCTACCCCTACATCCCACTACTCTACCCCTACATCCCACTACTCTACCCCTACATCCCACTACTCTACCCCTACTTCCCACCACTCTACCCCTACTTCTCACTACTCTACCCCTACTACCCACTACTCTACCCTAAATCCCACTACTCTACCCTACATCCCACTACTCTATCCCTACATCCCATTACTCTACCCTACATCCCACTACTCTATCCCTACATCCCACTACTCTACCCTACATCCCACTACTCTACCCTACATTCCACTACTCTACCCCTACATCCCACTACTCTATCCCTACATCCCATTACTCTACCCTACATCCCACTACTCTATCCCTACATCCCACTACTCTACCCCTACTTCCCACTACTCTACCCTACATCCCACTACTCTACCCCTACTACCCACTACTCTACCCCTACATCCCACTACTCTACCCCTACTACCCACTACTCTACCCTACATCCCACTACTCTACCCTACATCCAACTACTCTGACCTACATCCCACTACTCTACCCTACATCCCACTACTCTACCCTACATCCCACTACTCTATCCCTACATCCCACTACTCTACCCTACATCCCACTACTCTACCCTACATCCCACTACTCTACCCTACATCCCACTACTCTACCCTACATCCCACTACTCTACCCCATACATCCCACTACTCTACCCCTACATCCCATTACTCTACCCTACATCCCACTACTCTACCCCTGCATCCCGCTACTCTACCCTACATCCCACTACTCTACCCCTACATCCCACTACTCTACCCTACATCCCACTACTCTATCCCTACATCCCGCTACTCTATCCCTACATTCCACTTCTCTATCCCTACATTCCACTACTCTACCCTACATCCCAATACTCTATCCCTACATCCCATTACTCTACCCTACATCCCACTACTCTTCCCCTACATCCCATTACTCTACCCCTACATCCCACTACTCTACCCCTACATTCCACTTCTCTACCCCTACATCCCACTACTCTATCCCTACATCTCACTACTCTACCCCTTCATTCCGCTACTCTATCCCTACATCTCACTACTCTACCCCTTCATTCCGCTACTCTACCCCATACATTCCACTACTCTACCCCTACATCCCACTACTCTATACCTACATCCCATTACTCTACCCTACATCCCACTACTCTACCCCTACATCCCACTACTCTATCCCTAAATCCCACTACTCTACCCTACATCCCACTACTCTACCCCTTCATCCCATTACTCTACCCCTACATCCCACTACTCTACCCCTACATCCCACTACTCTATCCCTACATCCCACTACTCTATCCTACATCCCACTACTCTATCCCTACATCCCATTACTCTACCCCTACATCCCACTACTCTACCCCTACATCCCACTACTCTACCCCTACATCCTATTACTCTACCCCTACATCCCACTACTCTACCCCTACATCCCACTACTCTACCCCTACATCCCACTACTCTACCCCTACATCCCACTACTCTACCCCTACATCCCATTACTCTACCCCTACATCCCACTACTCTACCCCTACATCCCACTACTCTATCCCTACATCCCACTACTTTATCCCTACATCCCACTACTCTACCCCTACATCCCACTACTCTATCCCTACATCCCATTACTCTACCCTACATCCCACTACTCTATCCCTACATCTCACTACTCTACCCCTTCATTCCGCTACTCTACCCCATACATTCCACTACTCTACCCCTACATCCCACTACTCTATACCTACATCCCATTACTCTACCCTACATCCCACTACTCTACCCCTACATCCCATTACTCTACCCCTACATCCCACTACTCTACCCCTACATCCCACTACTCTATCCCTACATCCCACTACTCTATCCTACATCCCACTACTCTATCCCTACATCCCATTACTCTACCCCTACATCCCACTACTCTACCCCTACATCCCACTACTCTACCCCTACATCCCACTACTCTACCCCTACATCCCACTACTCTACCCCTACATCCCACTACTCTACCCCTACATCCCACTACTGTACCCCTACATCCCACTACTCTACCCCTACATCCCATTACTCTACCCCTACATCCCACTACTCTATCCCTACATCCCATTACTCTATCCCTACATCCCACTACTCTACCCCTACATCCCACTACTCTACCCCTACATCCCACTACTCTATCCCTACATCCCACTACTGTACCCCTACATCCCACTACTCTACCCCTACATCCCACTACTCTACCCCTACATCCCACTACTCTACCCCTACATCCCACTACTCTACCCCTACATCCCACTACTCTACCCCTACATCCCACTACTCTACCCCTACATCCCACTACTCTACCCCTACATCCCACTACTGTACCCCTACATCCCACTACTCTACCCCTACATCCCATTACTCTACCCCTACATCCCACTACTCTATCCCTACATCCCATTACTCTATCCCTACATCCCACTACTCTACCCCTACATCCCACTACTCTACCCCTACATCCCACTACTCTACCCCTACATCCCACTACTCTACCCCTACATCCCACTACTGTACCCCTACATCCCACTACTCTACCCCTACATCCCACTACTCTACCCCTACATCCCACTACTCTACCCCAACATCCCACTACTCTATCCCTACATCCCACTACTCTATCCCTACATCCCACTACTCTACCCCTACATCCCACTACTCTATCCCTACATCCCACTACTCTATCCCTACATCCCACTACTCTACCCCTACATCCCACTACTCTACCCCTACATCCCATTACTCTATCCCTACATCCCACTACTCTACCCCTACATCCCACTACTCTATCCCTACATCCCACTACTCTACCCCTACATCCCACTACTCTACCCTACATCCCACTACTCTATCCCTACATTCCATTACTCTACCCCTACATCCCACTACTCTATCCCTACATCCCACTACTCTACCCTACATCCCGCTACTCTACCTCATACATCCCACTACTCTATCCCTACATCCCATTACTCTACCCCATACATCCCACTACTCTATCCCTACATCCCACTACTCTACCCCTACATCCCACTACTCTACCCCTACATCCCACTACTCTACCCCTACATCCCACTACTCTACCCCTACATCCCACTACTCTACCCCTACATCCCACTACTTTACCCCTACATCCCGCTACTCTACCCCAACATCCCACTACTCTATCCCTACATCCCACTACTCTACCCCTACATCCCACTACTCTATCCCTACATTCCACTACTCTACCCCTACATCCCACTACTCTACCCCTACATCCCACTACTCTACCCCTACATCCCACTACTCTACCCCTACATCCCACTACTCTACCCCTACATCCCACTACTCTACCCCTGCATCCCACTACTCTACCCCTACATCCCACTACTCTATCCCTACATCCCACTACTCTACCCCTACATCCCACTACTCTACCCCTACATCCCACTACTCTACCCCTACATCCCACTACTCTACCCCTACATCCCACTACTCTACCCCTACATCCCACTACTCTACCCCTACATCCCACTACTCTACCCCTACATCCCACTACTCTACCCCTGCATCCCACTACTCTACCCCTACATCCCACTACTCTACTTCTAGTCCGCTACATCTAAACTTCTGCCTTCTGTTCTCTTTATCAGTGCACCCTGATCTGCCCTTTTCGGTGGCTGTTTGTTTGCCATCTGTTTTTTTAGTGTACTAGGGGTTCCAATAGAGGCCATTCTGAGAATTGCAACAATGATACTTCACTTACGAAGGTCTCGAGTTATCAACCACCAATTTGAGCAACCCGTCATTTGCTTTTTTCAGACCAATCCAATTAACCGAAGACTTCGTGATCGTCGAGATAAAGTCGTTCACTTGCGCACTCGGGATCTTTACCAGGTCTCCGCCCAAAATACCACAGGCAGCTCGTGCATCGGCCCAATTCACTTGCTTTGCGTCGGTCCAGTAGCAAGAGTTTTGGAACTTTTTCCAGCCAAGAGGGCAGAAGACTGGGGAGAGGGGAAAAGATTTGAATTTTAAATTGCTAGTTGATATCATAATCATTATTATTATTATTATTATTATTATTATTGTTATTGTTATTGTTATTGTTATTGTTATTGTTATTGTTATTGTTATTGTTATTGTTATTGTTATTGTTATTGTTATTGTTATTGTTATTGTTATTGTTATTGTTATTGTTATTGTTATTGTTATTGTTATTATTATTATTACGTTTCATAACTAGTTATGGCTAGGCATCTTCGGATATTGTCTTTTAGAGTAGTTTTTGGTGTTTGTATATCTGCGATTTGGGGTCTTGTATTCTAGAATAACCAATGCTCCTTTTCACCTACATTAGAAAGAGACAAGGGTGGAAACAGGAAACTCGAAATCACTCCTTTCGAAACCCAAAGAAGCCTAAGCCATTGTTGGCTCGGTTGTCTTCGGCTGTTGCTCTGAAGCGACCGAGGCCCGCTCGGCCGATGAAAGTAGCCGTATTAGAGATTGCCGTAATATTATATTTCATTTGATAATGACTTTAATAGCGGAGCCAAGCGCGGCCGCAGGCCGCGCGCGTAGCCCCATAGGCATAGAAATATGGTATAGGTATGCGACTTGGTTTTTGTGGTCATCGCGCGGGTACCCTGTGGTGTCACTCGCCAGCCAGTCAGCCGCGCGACTCCCAGGCCCCACTCGGCCCCGAAATGGCGACTAAATACAAGCACAGAGCAAGGGAAAAGTTCTTGTCGATTATGCGATGATTATTTCTTTTGCCTCAAATTTTGTGACTTTAGGATAAAGTCAACTAGAGGAGACCTACTAACATTCATTTACGCCAAGATTTATCTGGTTTTAGCTAGTAAATTTAAGCAAGTAACAGTTCACATTAAAAAGCGAACAGAACCACAAGAAAGCGAAAAAAAAAACAATGTAAGGTGAGTTTCGGACGACGATTTGTATTGTCTATTGAGGATATGACAGTTATTAGGTTTTTTGTTGTCCTTTTTGTATGCTTTGAGAATGCGAGTACTTAACTTAGTAATCAAATTATTTGAGTATAACAGGTTTTGTTTTGACATTCGTTTTATCTATATTCTTGATTGTGTTGAATATAATACAATACAACAAAAACTGGAATTCGTCTTTAATAAGAATTCTTCAGGGCAGATTGATTGAGTTGAGATATTTCATAAAGGCTAACCAATATCGTGTTGCATTTGTCTAATACTGCTAAAAAAGATCGTTCTTGTATTTATATCCTGTGCTCTTAGTCCTAAGAAGATACATATCCTTAGAAGATACAGCAGCTTCTTCAACTTACAAGAGAAATTTTCCTTACCGAGGATAAAAAAAACCCTATTTTCAATATGTATTGTTGTTATTGTCTGCATCTTGCATCTCATGTGTTTATTTTTTTTCAAATAGTTGTGGAAAATTAGTTAGATTATAAATAAAAAGATTGTTTTGAAAGAAATAATAAATAATTGTTTTCACTCTTTTATGAACCAGGAACTACCTGAGGGCCAAGATGAATGCTAAAGACTGGAAGACATGAGAATTATAAATCATGTCTTGAAGAGAACAGTAGGATGTTCTTATTCACTAGTCATTTGATACCCCAACACCCATGGTCCCAGGGAAGGGTGGGGGATTAAACTTAAATAAAAGCCTGTTTCCAAGTTAAGAGTCAAAAACAGTCAAAACAATCACCAATCTTGACATATTCTGGTTAAAAAGTAATCTAAAACCCCACATTAACCCCTGACTTCCCCAGGACCATAAGGGAGGGGGCGCAAATGACTAGTTCATTACTATGTGATTCAGCAGTACACACTCATAGGTTTTTTTAGAACAAGATACTCATATAATATAAAACTAAAAACAAACTTTTGCTTTTTAAATAATAAATTTGTAAAGAAAACAGTTTTCTATCAACCTAAAGATAATGGGAAAGGGGATATTTTAGAAAAGTACTGAATATAATATCACACTATTGTTATTATATTTTCTTTTCAAACATTTAAGGAAGAGTCATATTTCTTCCTTTTTCTTCTCCCTGTTGACTATTTTTATGCAATCAGAGCATCAGCTCTTTGCTATTTCCCCTCTACACCAAAAATAAATTAATGAACAAATTTGATTTTTAAATTAGAAATTTTCCTTTATTACTTTCACTTATATTTTCTTTTTAGGATTTTCTTTCCAAGTCTCTTGCCCATTACATTTATTTTAGATGTTTAGATTTATTTCATTGGAATAGTTAGATCCAGGGTTTCTCAAAACACCAAAATATAATGCATTACTGGATGTATATTTGTAGATATTAATTCCCATGGGGATGGAAAATCACCACTTAAAATGGTACATTAAATCTTTAGCATTGCATCTTATCTAATATTGTGTCTGAAACTATATTCCATCTTTGAAATCCTGTTTCATCCATTGTTCTTTGCAAGAACAAAGCTTGTCAGAATGTAGCTTTACAAATGTACATTAATGGAACTTTTATTAAGGGAAAGGGTTTTTTAGGGCAAGATACTTAAACTTTTTAACACTAGCAACAACCTTGTTCTTTTTCAATAATAGAATTTTGTTCACATAGCTTGGATAGCAAAGACATGGCCTCTTTAGAGGCCTGTGGTGGTGAAAGGGTTAAGATAATGGGAAAGGGGAAATGTCAAGAAATGCTCAATCAAATTATTTTCATTACTGTTATATTTTTTCACCAAACCTTTCAAGTTGAGTCAATTCACTTTATATCTCCTCTCCCGTCGATTATTTTTTAGTCAATTGATATTCTTTGATTCCTCTCTACCCCAAACAAAGATCAATGAAAGGGTTTGGTTTGAAATTAGAAGTTAGCATTTTCAATCTGTTTTTTCTTCATTGTATTCATTTGGGAGTAGGCCACCAACAACAAGGCCACTATATGGTAAAGTGGGGTGCACCAATATGTAATGCATGAAAGGAAATATATTTTTGGATTTTAATTTCCATAAATTTTTCTGAATATTTGGTCCAATTAAGGAGAGAATCCCCACTAAATCAATACATAAAAATCAAAGTATGGCATCTAAACAGTCTAAATATATTATTTTGAATCTTTGGAATGCTGTTACATCCATGACATTTTCTGCACAGGGCAAAGCTTGTGGGAGTATTGTTTTGATTAAAAAATAAGATATTTATAATGGAACTTCTATGATGGGACATAAGAATTTACCATTAGACTCTTGACAACTTTGACAGCCACACCAGGAATTGTGTTTGTTAACTTTGATGTACTGCATAATTTAAATTATTGAATAAGGCCTGGATCCATTTGGTTGGTACAATAAATAAATCTCAGTAGAGAGCGGGATCCTAGACCCCCCAATAATACCTTTGATCAGCCAACACAAAAGGTGTTTATTCTGGCTCCGCTTTTAGGCAGTGCCTAAATCTATATATTAACTCATTTGATAATTAATTTAAACCGAAAGCTAAAAGCTGTATTAAGAAAAGAGACAAAACGATATAACGTAGTGGCTGACTTCAAATTCTAGGCACAAAGCATAATATGACTGCAAAACCACCTGAACGCATTTATATTATACTTATTGCTTTTCCATATTTTTCAAAACTTCCTTTACGTGTATTCAACTGTAATAGACTTGTTTCCAATTTATATTACCCTAGATTTTGTCACAAAACTAAATCTCAAACTAAATCACCATATCAACAAAACATCCAAGAAGCAGGACAAAAAAAATGAATCATGCCGCGCTTTCTTTCTTTCTTTTTTTTTTCTTTGAATAAAAGAACCGTTTTTTCTACGTGTTAACATTCATCTTGTTTCTAACATTAGTACTACATTTTGCATTAAAAAGTTTTTACATTTTGCGTTATTTATTACATAACAACTGGTTTTAGGTAGTCAAAAGAGTCACAAGTTTTCACAAGAAGCAGAACTTGCGTTCGGTTTTGACCATGCGTAAACTTACCTTCCGGACTGATCACGGTGTAAATGGAGTTTTTCACGTCCCAGCGTCGCGTTGGAGCCGTCTGTTTCGTCGCGTTGTTCAAATCGCACTTTTTCTCCACTAACCAGAAGTTGATGCTGAGGCAATTCTGATCTTCACCACACTTAAGGTTGCATTCTCCAAGACTTGCCGCGTCAATAGTCTTGTAGGCCGAGTCTACTAACGCCGTGTTTTTCTCGGAATACCCCTCACTGCATTTCCTAGCATGTGAGACCAAATCATGATGCCATGTTCCACATATTAAGAACGTGGTCAAGAGCGTCAGATATCCCATCATTTCAAGGTGGCTGACTTTATTTTTCAGAATGAAAATTTTGTCATTTTCAAAATAAATAACGCAAATCTGAGGAGCTTTGGGTAGCAAAAAAACAATTGCTTCGAGGCGTTAACACCTGCCAGGCCTAATCTCTTTGACAGCCCGTTTACACCAGCACGCCTCTGTTCACTTCTTTTGTTTTTATGCCTCCTTCGATGAAAACACGAGAGAGAAAAACGAAAGAGATCCGAGCGAAATAAGTAAGATGGCGCCCGATCACCGACCGGAGAGGGTTTTGCACGATAATAACACCGAGTACCGCCTGCAAGCGGGAAGTACTTTATTCTATTAGAGTATAAGGGCGTGTCTATCATTTGTAGGGCGTGGTACGGACCTAAGCTACCTTGGAATATAGGGGGCTAGTGCAATAATATGTCTAGAGCTTTCATATATCCGAGATATTAAGATCACCATAAAGCTATTTATTTTATTCCACATTACCGCCACCAGTCTCCCTTTTTCTCATGATTATACACCTCGTAGAGTGTAGAGAGGAGGGAGGAGGTGGATTGTACTTTTTAACTTCATCACAAGGGCTTCTCACATGATATCAAAACAACGGTTCCCAAAACAACGTCTTTTTTCTTCGCTGATTTGATGTCCTGTAAACAATAAAAGACAATGCGCCCGTGCTTTACGACTCCGCGGACGACAGCGAGCCCCAAAGGGACCCAAGAAGACCAAATAGACCTGAATGTTTTTTTCATCCTATATCTGAGCGAGCTGTGCGTGGCGTAACCGTATACAGACCTGGGATCCTGGCTATTGCCTCCCCATTAATGCGCGGGTTGGAATACCTTGCAAGAGTGTTGTACAGCATATTCGCTCGGGAATATCGGTGCTTGGGGCCTTCGGGTTCTTTACAGCCTTCCGTAAAAGCCTTGTGCTGCCATACCGATTTCCAACCCCTTGGCTTCCGTCATTCTAAATCTTTGAAGCAGAACCATGATGTAGTGAAAACGTAGTGCATATGGAGTGGTTTTTTCAAGAGTAGTGAACCTCAAAGCTTTACAGCGCGATGCACACTAGCGTGGCAACTTTGACTTCGTGAAAAAAAAAATAAAACTAACCAGATGCGACAAACGAACTATCTGATTGACATGAGCTTTGCAAGCCAATTATCGTTGAAAAAACAGCAACAAAGAACGAAGTTAATAACAAGAAAAACTACTGTGTTTTTTCACATGCTAATATCTGATAAAATATTTTTTTCGTCAACTTTTAGCCCAGTGAAGTACAAAGCAAAAATGAGGTCCGTTATCGCATTATAAAGGGATTGAAAACTCTGGAATCTTATTTGTGTTTTATACTTATGTTCTTTGAAAAATGAGTTCATGGGTACATATTATAAATTTAGCAAGAAACGCAAAGCCAAAAACAAAGAAAGTATGTTTTTTTTCTATAGACACAGGTAATTTATAGACCTACTTTCTAAACTGTCGGCATAGATGGAATTCTCTTCTTCTTTGACTCGGGAGGGACACATCTCCTTGTTAGCTCTATTCAAATCACGACACTTCCATTCTACAGAGCACTCTTTGCTGGGGGCACGTGCCCCACCCACCCCACCCCCCAAAAAAATTATCCCAAATTGTAAGGAAATTAGGGGCATGGCTGTGCCTCCGATATCTAATGTTTCTGTATTGTGCCCCTCCAATATTTGGAGACCTGCTACGGCACTGGTTCGCATGTGTCAGAGACCGAGTTTATATCAACCCCACAGAGAAAAGCGATGCTCAAAAAAGCATCACTTTTCATCGCGACTGTTCTCAGAGATATCAGAGATATGTTCGTTAAGTGTAGTGATGTACATAACAAGAACACTAAAAATGCAGCAAACCATAACTTAGTACTTCCAAAGGCTCGCACTACATTAGCAAAAAACAGCTTTTAGTTTGTAGCAGCTAAAAGGTGGAATGCATTGCCACTAGAAATCAAAGAAGCCAAGTCAATCACCGCCTTCTCCGCAAAACTAAGAGAATACATCACAACTCTGTAAATAAGTCTATAAATCAGCAAAGGATTGTTATTGTAAGTAGTTTCGTCAAAGATTTTGCTGTAAACAGATTTGTAAATAGCTTTTATTTATTTTGTTTCTGTTGAGGGCCATGCGTACATTATCATTGTGATATTAAGTGAATCCCTCCTTAAAAAAGGCATCTATCTGTCTATCTATCAGTTATCAGAAAAAAGGATCTTATGCGGTAGGGAATAAATGATATTTTGGCTATGAATAAGCCGAAATGAGCAAGAACAACTGACTTTGGCGTAATGATTAATGCAGGTTTGCAATAGTCTGCGAAATCTCTCTGAAAATTTCCAACCCTTTGGCTTCCGTCATTCTAAATCTTTGAAGCGCTAACCACTTAAAAAGCACCATCTTCAAGGGCACAAAACGGATCTGTTCCGCAGCCCGTGTTTTTTTTTTTACTGGCTGGGAAGATCTAAGACCCCTTGGTTGCTGGGGAAAAAATCGTAGCGTCTGTTTCTGTTTTCAATATTTCGTCGCAAAAGTAGTTATGCTTTGAATATTTTCTGTGGGGCTAGAGTGTTTGCTGGTAAAAAAAAACTCGATCCTACCGGTTCTGCTGGCTATTTTTCGTTTGCTGGAATTCTTTTGGGAGCGTTTTTCTCCCCGATGGAGTGGCGATATCTAAACGATGCCAGATCTATAGCTGGATGACATCTGCACATTTTTATACATTGCTGGGGAAAATGGGTACCGTCTTGCTGGCTGGGAAAAAATGCCTAATCTCTTGCTAGCTGGAAAGAAATATGTCTTACCACTGCTGGCTGGGAAAAAAATTAAGGGTCTTTCCTGGGAAAAAAGGAACAGATTTTTTTCCCAGCAACTTTTAAAATCGATATTTTCGCCATCAGAACATCTTCAAAAGACGAAAAAAGCCCTTTTAACGTGTTTTTGGATGGGGGTTCGTTGTGTGCCCTTGCAGCTATGAGAGTTCCAATAATATTGAAAATCGTAGCTATGGGGTGATGTATAAACAAATCAAATGGGTTTTCATCGAGCTGCGTCTCAGTGCGTGCGTTACTTGGCAACATGAAAACTCCAAACATTATCCTCGCATTTAGACATACCGTGTAGCTTAGCTGCTTAGGGTTGGTTGAGGGAAGCCTTCACAGCGGCAAATGTTGGACTGGTTTCAATAGAATGATGAAAGATAGTAAGTGGATGTTTATAAATCTTCGCTTGGTTTCGACTGTTAATAATAAAGTTAAGATATTGAATATGCATACTTAGTTTTTAAATGGATGGAATTCTTATAAAAGAGGAAAGGAACATGAAACAAGAGTGATAAGTTGAAATAAAATATATCAATAACGGTAATAGGAAAACTTGACAGGAGCGCTGACGAAAATAGATGATTGATTTATTTTTCAAGCAGGCCCCCCCTGGCCGCCAAAAAGAGGTTCATTCCTTATTGAAGGACCGTCAAATGCTAGCCTTTTTCCCCTACCCCCCAGAAAATCCTGCCGAGAGCCCGCGTATCTTTGTGTCTGTGGAGAGTGGCTCTCGGTCTTGGTGATGAGACTGACCTTTGAAGTCGTATAGTAAAGAGAAATTCGAGGCTGATCACGTCTGTGGTTATCGCACTCTCTCTTCTACCCCAAACTACCATCTGACCATGTCACACCATTACCGGTCGTGCTACAAAATAAGGCTTAGATATGTTTATTGAAATCCTTTGGCAGTTCATTTACAACATACTGAATAAGAGGCATCAGTCAGAAACACATACTACTAACAAGTTACGCATTACATATATAATTTTATAAATTTCGAAGTACAAAAATCGCTTAGTCTGTTTGTGCGAGGCCCTGGAGTAAGAGCATTGGTACTCCCTGACCTGAGAGAATACCCATGATGGTGGATGCCATGCGCGCTTAGCACGGATTTCAAGGGCTCTGACTCGCGCGCGGACAGAAGAAACTTATGACACGCTTATCCACACCGTGTGTAGAGGTTCTGCAGGCCAGTTACTTTCAGAGCGTCTTGATAACTCAAGCCAGGGAGTATGATGAGACATCCTCAATAACATGCTCAAGGTAGTCCGGTAGGGCCGACCATACGGGCGAGGCGTATTCTAAATTGACCTTATTAGCGAGATGTAAATACGGACCAAATATTTAGTAGGTACTGATCTCCTAAGGAGCTCTCTACGCGCTTTATAACTGATCCCATGAGAAATACGCTATTGCAGGGGTTGGGATGATACTGAAAGAAATTAATTACTATTTCCCTGCATTTTGGGCTAGCAAAGCGGTAGATATCATTTGTTACGCACGGAAAATAACTTACAGAACACCTAGGGATGATTTCGTACACAGTGGTGTGCAATTCGTCGTATTTCACGCGGTAAGGCCAGTCACTCGCGAGACGATTAATCAGAATGGCAAACAAAAAGGGCCATGTTTTGTGCCCTGCCGAATTCCCCCGTTGGGAAAAACAGTTTTAGATAGTATGCGGTTAATTTTAACACGTTGAGGCCTTGCCGTGAGAAAGGTCGCGATCCAGTGTTATAAGATATTAATTAAAATCCAAGATCTTTTAAGAGCTTAAAAGCTCTTCAATAAGTGCATTGTGTTCTACAAGGTCAAAGCCCTTGTAAAGTGTAACAGCTATCTTTTCTGTTCTATCACCAGATGTAACCGTTATATTTTTGGTTTCTCTAACCACATGTAACAGAACGACTATGACCCACTTGGCTGGGGGAGGTACAGGTTTTTACTTTCGCTGTTACAAACTTGAAGACTTTAAAGGGTGTCTGTTCCTCACTCTCACGAGTAATATATCATGCATGCATAGGGGCTTCGGTACGCACCCCTTTTTATATACTCCTATGGCGGCATTTCTTAGGTAGTCCGACACCGACAGCCATGGAAAGCTTTTAGACATATTCCGATAAGGGCATAGCCAATGGGCGTCAGAGGAACGAACTACCCCCTATGGGTGTGCCGGTTTGTTACCCTTGGGCTACCGGGACTTACGTTATGTTTACATGTTCCTACTGAATACGGATGTCACACATCCGTAACACTGCTATTGCGCATGGAAAGCTACACACGTGACTACTATGATTGATAGCATTCCAATCATTTTTGCAGTCAAACTCTTTAAAAGTACTAAAAGCTAATTCTACCGACGGCTAGGTCTAAAGCTCAATTAGGGTAAACCTTTTGTGAACTCAGACCTAACTTTCCTAATGTACAGGGCCAAAATAAATGCTCAAAACTCTGTTCTCAAGTACCAAACACAACAATACGAACCTAAGTAAGTTATGTTGCATGGGAACTCGTAAATAGATAAAGGCGTAACGGTTAAATGACCAACATTAGTTTCCAATTCTCCATGGGAAGTACTCAAGTAGAAACGCCCACCAAGAGGAACCATACGATGCACAAAGAAAATACGCACGTAGTTATTGCCTCTATCGGGAGATTCTAAGATGGTGTGAAGAAAATAAATTTATGCGTGGACAGTGGATTTACCACTGACCGAGAATTATTTATGTTCTAATTTAAATTCTACCTGGCTAAGCAATGAGTCCAGCGAGAGACCTTCAAGGACTTTTGCAAGTGGTGACGTCAGGTTTATTGGTCTTACGTCATCCCCCATTGACTTTGCTGGGGAGAGCTTGTCAATCATAGTAATCACGTGTGTAGCTTGACATGAGAACTTGGGTATGAGATTGACAATGGATTCCTTTAGGGCCAGTCATGGAAGAGTTGTATAGGTCGCATATCACCTCTAATAACTCAAAGGCGAACTCCTTCCATACGACCGCGGGGACCTGATCGGGTCCACAGGACGTTTTGACCTTGATGTGTCGCAGTTAGTCAAAGACAGATGCAGGAGTCGTCAGGAGCTCAGGTGGAACTGCATTAGCCTGAACAGGAACTAAGGGGACAGGTGAGAATAGCTGGACGTGAGATCACGAAGAAATGAATTGAACCTCTCGCCAATAGCAGCGACGAAGGGGATTTCTTCGCCAAGCATTTGGTACCACCATTCGCCACTCAAACTTATCACCTTCCACCACTGAGAATTCATTTTCAGTTGTTATCGTAATCTTATACAGTGTGTAAAGGATAATGTATTGTCTGTCTAGGCTGATGTTCAATGACTCTTTCGAGCTTTTACTGTCTAGTAAAGTGCAATACCTTTTCACCTTCTCATTGCTGTACTGCAGAGGTTTAACATACTTAGGCTTGTTTGTGAGATACCGATCAAGGATTCCAGTGTCTCTAGTCAACACGGTGATTATTTCTTTCAAGCTAGTCCTTTGAGTACCGCACTGTACTTTCAACCCAGTACCCTAGTGATCGCTACCAGGCCATCGGACTGGGCGGTAAGAAAGGTGTCTCAGTTCTCAGTTATATGTTCGAAAAGGTGTCGGTTCATGTGACCATTGTCTGGAGGGTGGTAAATGACACCAATTAGTATGTCAGAAACACACCGAAGCAGACTGGAAGGTCTAACGTTAATAACGACTCAATGCTGGGGTCTTCATATTCTGTTTACTGTCTTCTTATTGTTCTGCTTACTTTATTTTGTGATTCAAACGTGTTACTGTTTTGCATTTTTACATGAGAAGTTCACAGACGAATCCAAGATGTGAATAACAGTTAGTGTCATCCCATTTCGTCGGGGCTGTGAAGCCCATCCACACGCATTGTTCAAAGGCGCCAGGTTCACCTGGGGCCCAGCTAGTGTACCTATTCATAACAATCAATAATATTTATCAGTATGAAAAGTTCTTTAATTAAAATACACTTAAAGAGCATTTTTATCTGCGAAGAAGCACCGCGATGGAAGCGAAAGATTTTGAACGCCTGCAAAAATGAGTATATCAAACTTTCTCTCTAGACAATTTGAGTATGTGAAAATTTGCGTGATTTTAGTGCCATCCCAATCAAACGGCCAACCACTAAATATCATTTTTTTTACTCAAGTACTGTATTTGGCAACTTTTTACTGCCGTTCTACTGCATCCTAGTCACCAGGTCTCACGCGCTCTTACACGGTTTCTGATCGGGCTTCCTGTGGTAAGTAAGAGTTGTGACGTCACATTATCTCGTCCCAGACCTCAAGCTGCTTCACGGCTCATCTCCAACAACAGGAAACCCGGTAAGAACGCCTGTGACTAGGTTGATTTTACTGTACGTATATTTTGTAATCCTACTTACGAGATCAAAGAGTTATCGGCCACCCATCGAAACCCGTCATTCTCTCTCTTCAAACCGATCCAGGTCCCACCAGACGCCGATATGGTGTGCACAAACTGACTCTCTTCCTCGTTAGATATCTTTACCAGGTCTCCGCCCAAACTAACACAGGCGGCCCGAGCATCATACCAACTCATACTTCTTTCATCAGCCCAGTAGCACGAGTCTTTAAAATATTTCCAGCCAGAAGGACACAAGACTGTGGAAAAAAAACTATTTTAGCCTTCTTCAGCCGGGAGAGCAAAAGACTGCAGATAACAAATAAATATTCGTGTCCTTTGAACTTTAAACCAGAAGGAAAAACAGAATGCCATAGACATCTCAACCCAGGCGCCCCTTTCTCGAAACACGAGAATTCTCGGGCCCGAAAACTTTATTTTGCTTAAAATTTCGCTTGTTTTCCTTCTGGAGAACAGCTTCCATGTTTCAGAAACAGTTTAAACTTCCTATTGGTTCGTATTCCAAATGATTACGCTCAATAGGGCTATTTTCGAAGTTTTGCTAAAGCCAAAAAGTTACCCGAAAAGTCTCGGGTGACTGCGAGGTCCCGAGAACTTTCTTAATATTTTATCCATGTGAATTTCGGGCCCGAGAAGTTCGAGAAAGATCAAAATCTATAACAGCACAAAAAAGGATTATCCTTCACATAAATTTTTGTGGTAAAATACGATGTTTGAAGATATTTCAACACATTTAGATACCATAAATTTTAAAGGAATAAGCCAGCTTTTCAAATTTAAGGAATAAAACGTTTTCGGGCCCGAGAATTCTCGGGTGTTTCGAGAAACGGGTCCCAGCTCCATACAAGCCCATAGACACGTCATTTGCCGATTTCGAGTGTTTTGCCAGGCTCCAGGGCAAGCGGCAAATCAAAAGTGACGTCATTAACCTACAAGCCCCTCAGCCAATAGAAGCCAGGAAACGAGGCTCTGGTAATGGCAAAAAAGGAAAAGAAACTGAAAGGAATGGCGAAAGAAAAGAGATTATAAAAAATTATGAGCCGAAATTTATATGTATGTTGTGCGACTTTATTCTACAACATCTCATAAATAAATATTCGTCCTAGTTCGCTAACCGGATTTCAATATTGACCTTTTATCACCTTTTCACCTTTCATTCTGAATACTAAGTATTCACCAGCTAGTCATACAGGTCAAAAAAACAGTTTAGCGTTTACCTTAGATAAACATTTACTTTGCAGACATTCCGAACAAGCCAAACGAATTCCTCAGCCTTATTATTCTATATTATCTCAACTGTTTTGTCAATTGATTGTTGTTCTAACATCGACGGATTCTTACTATAGTAATCTTCAATGAAATTGTTCTGTTTCCTTAGATCAACATTCATTTGCAATTCTTGCATCACCTTCGTAAGAGCAGTCAAACCAATTAGTAACGAATTATTGATTAGTCAGTATAAATAGGAGTTCACTGTAAAACATATTGCACTTGTAATAACGGCAGCATGCTGCGGAGACTATCGAGTAAGTTCTGTTGGCTCCGTGAAGACAATCTTAAGTCAATTAAGAGGTCTAGTAAGGATTTCCTTCTATCAGCCTCGCCTTCTGAGAATCGTCTGATCGTTGCCTCCTAGAACGAGCTTGAGTACCTCCCTGCTCGCTAAGAAAAGCTTGTCCTTACAATAAATGCTACTGTGAACCAGCAACCAGCCGTTCGTATTGTGACCTCCCGCATGCACTTTGACCTAGTTCACCCCTGACAACATGTATTCTAAAATATGCACACACGACGGGCTAATACGCTGAATGAAACAAAATGTTAACTAACACGTCCCTCTGTGCTTTCCAGTATATCCTAGCAAACAAGCGCGGCATGTGTAGGTGTCATAAACAATGTTTACCTTTTTGGCATACGATGCCAGTATATCCCAGCTTACAACTGCACGTGTATCCATTCACGTGATCAGTACATGTGGCTCCGTTTAGGCAAGGATTGCTTTGGCATTCATTTATGTCTAGAAAAAAAACAAAAGGTGGATTTAAACACGGGATGTAGTCAATAATAAAAGGGGTATTTCAAGGCATTATTTAAATTTTAAGCATAAAGCAAACATCTATTTATGCTATTGTTTAGACAAAGGTCTTGAAGAGCTTTCTTAGGCCTTGAAGCAGTCTTTGTCTGATTACAGAATTTGTCTCTGCCAGGTCTCGCGTAGAATCGCACATTTTCCCCAGACGATATACGGGCCTTAAATGTGTTTACCTTGTTGGCATTCGATGCCAGTATATCCCAACGCACAACTGCACGTGTATCCATTCACGTGATCAGTACATGTGGCTCCGTTTAGGCAAGGATTGCTTTGGCATTCATTTATGTCTAGAAAAAAAATACGGGATGTAGAAATAATAAATGGCATTTTTTTTAAATAAAGAAAACTTAAGTTCTCCTTTTGCCAATTTCCTTCTATTTATTAGACTCCAGGCAGTCGCCGCTGTGTCCATCGTTTAAGTTCTTTCCCTAGCCTGCTAGCCGGCTCTTCATGTGAAAGGAATCCCGAAACTTCGAAAACAGATATTTCCGAATCAGGAATCCTGAAACTCTGAATACTGTAATTTTCGAATAAACCCACTGGAGAGCCGGCTAGCAGGCTGCTCCTGTCCCCAAGGACTGCTGATTTGAGCTGAACATTCCATTCCCATTGTTTTCGCTCCTTGTCAAGTAGCCAATTGAACAGGTTCAAAAATAGCTTAAAAAAATTCCAGGGAATAGTTTTTTTTAAAAGCAACACGTTACGAGAGTTTAGCTTTAAATAGTCTCCTCCAAGTCCTTTGGAATTGCAAGCTAAAATCAGTCTTATTAGTTTGACTGTTATCTAGAACGGCGCCGTTTGAATCCTAGTTCGAATACGGAATGGCATTGAGGAGGTAACAAAACCACAGAAAAGGACACCACGACTTTGTATTTAAAATCAGGAATGCCAATAAATGTAACTGATGTCATATCAGGGTTGAAGGTAATACAAGAGACTAACGTATCTGTATTCAGTTGCAATATTATACCTTCACGTGCTGTCGCTGTGTAGTGTATATCTCTACTCGTTAGTTTTCAATTAACAGCGGAGGACTGGTACTAGCCAACGAAAAACGGAAGATGAACTGTGATTGGCCAATTTTAGGGAATTGAATGTTCGGCCCAAAACAGCAGTCGTTGTTGGGGAGAGACGTAAATGATCAACATGGCGTAGACTGCTTGGAGTCTGTATTTATCTGCTTTAATAAGTTTCATTCATTGAATATTACCCGTCTCACAGTGCCTTCCTGTATATCCCTGCAAACAAGCGCATGTGTACGTGTCATCAGTGTATGCTGCTAGGCAACGGCTTCCATGAAGACAAGGATCGGACTGACAAGGAGACTAGAAAACAAAAGGTTAGAGACGGGCCTCCATGAAACGGAGACCATTTTTTACAGTTCCCCCTTCCCCCTTAACAATCTCTCAATTAACAATCTCTCAATTTTCACAAAGTACAGTTACAATATTATCATTCTGTGCTGATCAGGGCCGTAGCCTGCATGAGGCACTCGCCTGGGTAAAATTTCGATGTTCAGTGTTTCACAATTGAAAAGTATGAGATAAAACACCTTCTTTTGTTGGATTTATCATCCAGTGGCTAGCTTTGCCTCGGTAAAATTTTGATTCTGGCTACAGGCTTGTGATAGTCAACCCGACCTCGCTACAACGATATTTTTAATGGATTTTCCTTTATATCGTAAAATCGGGAACCACTTTGTAACAATACCTCGTTTTACGATGCATTTTCTTTCTCCCGAGGCATATCGTAAAATCCAGGTTCCACTGTACATAGTCTACATAGATTTCTAATGCAGTATACAGTAATGCTTATGAATTTACAAATAATTAGTATTAGCAGTTTTTCATCAGAATTTAAAGTTACACGTTTGTCTGTAACTATCGTTATTATAAAAATCTTATCTATCTGTGATTGCTACATTCGCCAAATGGCGAAATTTGATCAGCGTGAATCGTCCGAGTTGACGGCTGTGTCTACGACGGTGTGCGGGAGCGGACTAGGACCGACGTTGCCGTCGTCAGGTGAGATCTAAACATTAAAGATGGACCTGCGGTATAAAATACCCATGTTGTGCGGGGGCGCGCAGAGGCTGCACCTGCGGTATAATATAATATTATATAGTATATAAGTAGTGCAAAGCTCTACCAACTTTCTTTCCTATGTGTCATAAACACTTAAAAATATCAAAAAAATAATAGGAACATAACAAATTGAAAAACACATGGGATTTACGTACTGTTTTATTACTCAAAACTCAAGATATTGACTTTTGCCCACGGTCACTGACGTCATATTTTAAAGTTCATAATTATAAATCCCATGTGTTATTTTTCATATTATTAGACATATTTCGTAATGTTTTCTTACTAGGAACTCGAGACAATGGCTTTTTTTCCCACGGTCACGTGATTGATGACGTCATGTGAATAACTAGTAGGGCGTTGTCTTCGTTATTACATTTGTACACTTATTTTAAAGTTTGATGATTATTGGTGAAGATGGGACGTAGATATTGCCACAATTGTAATGTAACGACTTGCCTGCTGGAACGTTCAACGTCACAAAGTCACGTGATTAATAGTATTTGATATCATACATGCATGAATATGTTTGTTATATCATTTGTACAATCATGTCAAAATTTCACGAAAATCTGCTAAATGCCTGGCAAAATATTACACAAATCATCACATGCTGGGTTGCCTGCTAGCTTCACTATGTGAAGTCTTTGTATTTGACCGACATAGATGCCCGTCCAACCTCTTGTAATGTCTTGTACATTAAGACGACCAAATTTTAAAGCCATCGGGCTTTTTTTTTTCGAAATTTGGCAATTCTACTTATTAGGAAATTAGCGTGAGCGATAATGGTCTATTGTTTTCGACTTTTTTTGTTTGTATTTTGAAATTGGTGAACGCCTTTGTGAGCTCTCAGCAGGGAACGACAAACCGGCTGTTGCCAAAACACACAGTCTTGTTTATATGTGACCGTCAAAAAACAAAATGTGAAAATAGATTATGTAAAGAAGAAATAATAAAGAGGACTATCCGGAAAAAAATAAAAATAGTTCAATCTTGACGACCTCCTGACATCATGGTAGTTTCTCTGCTTTCTGTTCATTTTTATTGGAATTGTCAAAGATAACAGTTCTTTCGTTGCCAGGGAAGAGTTACTCTCGTCTACAGCAATGCGAACATTTAAAATGAGTTTTAAGTCAAGTTGTCAAGTTGTCAATGGCCCCGGTAGAATTTTAGCTTGCTTTTATCTGTTTATATATCGCTTTGACCAGTTACGTTAGAAAATAAGAATTCTTCGACAATTAAAGACAAATCAAATTTTATATCAAAGAAATATCAGTGATATCGTGTCAAGCGAGGATGAATGCACTACCGTATTGGATAAAAGCATTTTCTCGTTTAACTTTATGATTTCGACTCATAATCGACAATTTGTCCTTAACCCTATTCTCCCTATTCTTTGAGCTATCTGTGACTGGTGGGGGGGGGGGGGGGGGGGGGCTAAAAGGGTCCCCATCCGTATTTCATGAACCGCTTAAGCTATGACCGTCAAACTTAGAGACAATAGTCATCAGCATGCAAAGGAACGTCACGCCCTATTTTGGGTGTGGTCGATCGATTATGACGTCACAATGACGTCATACATGTGAATAAACCGTTGTCATTTTAGGGGTCTGGTACCGAGGAATTTCAGTTTCTTTTCAGAAGCTTTTTTCATTGACTAAAGATGGTCACAGTCACTGTTTTCCTCTTCTGAATACAATTCACAAAGGTTTGCGAAGCACCTACGGAACGGCAGCCTTAAAAATGGCAAGAATCGTGCAGGTTTTCCAAATAAGGAATATATATGGGAAAAACGACAATTTTTGGCTTAACTTTCTTGATATGAATACGATTTGTAGCTATTCTTTCAAATATTGCCAAATTATCATGTATCAGGCTGAAATTCATGTATGTCAGAATCAACTTTTTAATGGCTTTACAATGCAAAAAGGCCATAAAAACGTTTAAATCAATTTTTTAAGAATTTCCGCCATCTTGGATTCTTATGATTCTTGGATTCTTATGAAAAATCTGGAATTATTACAGAATACAGTATTTGCATGTATGTATTACTGCTCATAGTACTGATAAATGCATAATATTAGCTTTTAAAGTGTCATCTAGTAAATCTAGTGACATTTTTAACAACAGCTTTGAGAGAGTAAAATTTATCCACCCTTCCCCCAAATATCCGAGGTAAAAAAATCCTAGCGCTGTTCTAAAACTTGTCACCTAAACAAACTAATAAAGTCAAAACAGACATTTAAATCTGAGAAACAAGGCCCGAATATGAAAAATTCACTACTTTTTAGATTTTGGGAACTTATGTGTGAAAAAACGAGTTGCCATGGTAACAGGAAGCGTCTCCTCGACATGTCAATGGCATCAAAATTTCCGCAGATAGATTTTAGAACAAGTCACCAAGTTTTAGCCTCTTAGATGCTATGGTTCAGAAGTTATAGCGATTTTTCCGGAGGGTTTTTCCAGTCTGAATAGGGTCAAGTGTTATTACTGAGGGTAAACGGATTTCACGATGGAGGGGAACGAGGCACAAACTCGAAATGGATACCAATATAAAACTAAAAACCCATTAAAATGACTTACATAGATGCTATAGTGGTTGGCGGTGGCGTTGGGCCCAAATTTGACAGAAGAGTTGTACTTATCGTCAGAGAGAAGCTCGCACCAGAACTCCCCCGTAGGATTTGCACTTGAGGCGAAGTTGATAGACACGCACGATTTTTCTTTCAAACATTTTAAATGGCACGCGGTCTTTTTCTTCACCAAACTTGTAATCAATGCAGGAACGTTAAGATAGAACCCTTTGTGTTCTTTGAAACGACCCAAGGAAAAAGTCTTGATGGTTGCCGATCTTTTTAAACCTGAATCGCACACTTTAGTGCTTGACGCTACCGTCGTGGCTGTTAGAAGAAAAGCCCATAGCTTCAAAATACAAAAACGGGACATCTTTACGATTCAACCCATTGCGGATAACGTTTTTAGAATACTAAAGACGGGATAAGAATGATACACCAGCTTTCGGCTTTGCTAGCAAAATTCACAGTATCAATTATTTACTTCACAAAAAGCATCTTACTGTGCGTCTACCAAGGATACGATCAGCCAATCAAAAAACGAGCTGAAAGCAAAATAATTCGGAAAAGTTTTAAGAACATGGATGTCTTGCTTTATAATATAAAATATATAATATAGGATATGAATGCCAAGTACTAGTGAATAATTTGGGAGGAATTTACGATAATGGTCGCCGACATTCGCAGCTTATTCGCCAACTAGACCCTGCGCGCAGGGTTGACTGGGATGCCTGAAGGAGTGCAATTGATATGTCAGTCCTGACAACTGTAATAGCCCACAATACAGCTCATTGCCAATGTCCATTATTTTGACCAAGTCTGCCGATGAAGATATACCATTTCTATTATCATTATATATAGGGGAAGTGAGAGACATAGCAACGCATTGTGTGCCTGCATTAAATCCAAACAATGCTGCATTGTCTGACTATGAGGAGCTTGAATAGTGTTTCTAGGATCAATGGGGGGGGGCAGTGTTTGTTTCTACATCTCTAGACAAGTTGAACTCACAATTTATTTTCATATGATTCAAGTTCTTATAAACGTTTGGCTCTGAGACGAGAACGCGAAAGAACAGACTCGCGATACGGATAAGTGAACTAATAGAAACAAACAGGAAGAAAGCTCTGCTAGCAGGGTAGCTCTGAGTGAGTTCTCCCAGAATGTATTGTATATTTGCAATGCTTTTTACGCTTTCCATGTATATGACAATAATTCACTGGCTTGTGTGTTTTCTTTCTACAACGCCTATATCTGAGGCCTTGTGTTTTTCTACAACACTTTGAAAAAACGTGCATTCTAGAGGACCTTGAAATGTTTTTCTTTACATAGCTGCGAAGCAAGCGCCTTACTGGTCTAGATTTGTGTAAAAACGGGTGATCTGTTTCTCTGGTATCCTGCTAGGTTCTCTATCACGCACACGGCGAACATAATGCACTCGAGCAGCATGTTGGAGGTAGAGAGCGAAAATTATTTATTGGACACCTTTCATCATTTATCATTTACAACAACAGACAATTGTATAGCTTTGTCAAACAAATCACATTCATCTAAGGAACTCATGGCAGCTTGTGTTGACGATATGTGGTTTACCTGTGGGCTAAATCGTGTTGACGATATGATGTGGTTTACCTGTGGGCTAAATCGTGTTGACGATATGATGTGGTTTACCTGTGGGCTAAATCGTGTTGACGATATGATGTGGTCTACCTGTGGGCTAAATCGTGTTGACGATATGATGTGGTTTACCTGTGGGCTAAATCCAGCCTGGGCCGTGCATTTCAAACAAGTTACATGTATGAAAAAGTGGGGGGGGGTTTATAAAGCATACAGTCTTTTTACAGCATATAGAGGTGAATGTTGTTATTATGGATCTCTTTTTTTTATCCTCAAAAGAAATTATAGTCTAGAAACTCTTTTCTGCAGGGGGTCAAACCCTTAAACTGCCCAAAGATTCCCAATATAAAAATATGGTAATGCAGCTGGGCTCCGCTTTTAGGCAGTGCCTAAATTTATATATTACTTTTTATTTATGATCTGTTATGAATACTTTGTTCAAATTTGACTTTCCAAAAAAAGATAGGATAGAGAGGATGTGTATTATAGTTTACTATCGACTGAAGTCGTTTCTAATGTGACCTCTTGGCTGACCAGAAACTATAGTACGTTTTAAAATCTATACAAAAAAGGCAAGGAAGGTATAAAAGCATGCATAAGACTTGCCACCATTTTAGTAATGCACTTTTAGTCCTTGTTAAATCTTTCAGAAAAGCTCTTGTTGGAAAGATTATACTGCCACTCAAACAGTCTATTTTTTCCCTGTAATAATAACAGTCTGTTGTTTTGCTGTAATAGATAATTATATGCAATGATAATGAAAATATCCTGAAGTTTTTCTTTTAATGATAATATCTGCTACATTCATGAATGTGTTTTGCTACTCAAAAAGCTTTATTGTTGACTTTTGTTTACTGTAAAATAACACAACTCCCTATTATAATTATCATTTTTTACTTAATTATTATTGAAGTTGTTCATATTAGCTGCAAGCATGCTACTGTATTAAAGAGACCTCTAAATGGGGTCAACAAATTTTCTTTTGAAGTCTGCATTTGTCCCTAACTGTTGACACAGTCCACAAGATCCAGCAGGATAGAAGCTGTCAAGTGGTTTTCTTCCTGGGCTTATTTGGCCCATTTTGTGTACATTCATTTTGGCATGGTGTTGACACAACTTCTAAGAAACTGACATTTTTTTGGCGCAAGGCCAGATTTTTCTCTTCACTGACTGAAGCAGGGCACCAACAAATCAAAGCTTGTAAATCCTGATTATCAAAGTCATAGTATTAAATATTTCCAAGCTATTGACTTTTGCCTTGATTCTCAACATCTTATCAAACCAGGAAATAATAGCCACAAACTGGGTATTTTAAAGCTAAGGCAAAGGGAGTAATGGTAGCTATATAGGGTGAATATGTTAACCTAATGTTGTTATGGGAGGGCTTTGCAGAGCTCTTGGTCAAATGTTATTGACCCATTTAAACCAAAATGGAATGTTAGAACAGCTACTTTCTAGGCATGTTCACTAAAAATTAAACAATTTATATTGTAACTTTATTAGCACCATCTACATTGATCATGATATTTCTATATCTTACCTCTAAATATTATTTTTCGTTGTAAATCCTTTCGGTTTATTGGCTTGCCAAGGTTTGGCCATATGAGATGCTTACACCACTTCCAAATCTTAGGACACTAAAAATGGACTCCAGAGTGCTACCACTGACAGGAAATGAATGGACCGATGAAATAATCATCATAATCATCACACAATTGGCACAATGATAAAGAACCATTCAGCAAACTAAAGGAAACCAAGGATCACAATCCATAGATCACATGTCTATATAAAAAGGGGATGTCAGTCTGAGAAAAAATCTTATAATATTTGATAAGGGGTCCAAGCACCAGGCCCCAGGAGTTTGAGTGACGGCATCATCTTTCCATCAAGAACTTTTTAGAAAGATTTTACAAGGATCATTACTATAATGATGGCAAGTATTATTACAGGCCAGGATGACAGATATGCATACTTTTATACACTCCTGGCCTTTTTTGCAATGATTTTAAATCTTATTATGATTTCTGGATAGCCAAGAGGTCAGTCAAATTTGAACAAATTAAGATACCGTAAATATGTAATACTTTAAGTATCCATAACAGATTATAAGTTAAATAAGTAAGTAACAAGTATCAATTTTTGAATTAAGCTTAAATGGAAACAGAATTTACAAAAAAAGACACAAATGTAATGCCTTTTATTTTAGTATACTTTTACATGGTTATTTTGTACAATTTCTTACCAGATCAGGGCAAGTTGAGTCCAGGGCAGGTCATGAGTGTTGATATTTATTCGCATCATGACTAAATTCTTTCTTATACAATAACAATTACTTTACAGTTTTGAAGAGCTGGTTTAATATAAATGTAAAACAAAAAACAAGACATAAACTTCCGTATGTTACTTCTTACACTATTGTTAGTTGGTCTCTCAGCGAGAGAATTTCGAGATCGAAACAAATGATCACTTATTTCCGAATTTTTTGCTTTGCAAAAGCAAGAAATCTGTCCTCGTAACAAAGTTTGAGTCCACTTATGGAGAAATAAATAGTCTAAGGCTAGTGAGAAAATGTTTTTATCTCTGTGGCTAAAAGGGTTCAGAAATTAGGAGGCTTATGACGATGTAGAAAGACTTTGAAAAGCAAGCGTCGTTTTCCCCCTTCTCGGCCGCCATTTTGGATTCCTTGAGACAAAGTCAATTTTTCCCGCCTGTCATCTGATTGTCTAATCCGTGCGTCTAAAAATAGCCTGATTCTAGGAAATGCCGTGACACCTATATAATACAGATGATTGCCCCTACTTATGAGCCCCTGACAATATCTAGGAGTGGAGAAACTCTCAGGGGCGGATCTAGGTTTTCGCTAAGGGAGGGGTTTGGCTCAGTGACAGGGGGGAGTGGTTATTTCTTTTGCTACATATGGCTTTTTGGCAGCCCAATGGGGGGTTTAAACCCCCTAAACCCTCCCCCTAGATACGCTAGAACCTAGCTTTTATACTGTGGAACTGAGACAGCGAATTGCTTAAATGGAATAGTTGACCCAGCTGATCTTCCGTGCAAGAGCGCTATTGCGAAGTCCCTTCTACACGACCTTTTGATGACAAAAAAGACAATTCAGCAAACGCCCCTCGAGTTAACCACTACTGCAGGCATTGAAAATGTGAATTTCTACCTTGATCAAGTATCTCGGATTAATAATCCAACTACTTTGCATTTCTTCGATGAAAGTAGTGTAATGAAAACTAACATGAATCGTCGTTACGGTAACGCACCGATCGGTGAAGTAATTTTTGAGGTACAGAGATGCGCTTCTAAGGCCAACTATACAATAAACTTCACTCAAGACGACGTGTAGATTATGCAGATGTATAAACGAAGCCTCAAATGGAAACGAGTTACTCATTTCCATTGAAAACGCCTTTGATATTGTCTTTGCTGATGGTTCAGTAGCCTCCTTTGCAGCCGCTCTCTGTGTCGGTCCCACTCGAGCTCGAGTGGGGAGGATCTGGGACCGACACAGAGAGCGGCTGCAAAGGAGGCTAAGGGTTCAGATCCTGTAATTAAAGCTACGACACTTCCATTCTTCAGAGCACGCCTTGTTGCAATCGCCGATGTGCGCCACATCAATGGACTTGTAGGCTGAATCCACTTAAGTCGTGTATCTTTGTGTCAAGGTGCAGGGGTTCTGGGTCTGGGGATGAGATGGACCTTTGAAGTCGTGTAGCAGGAGAAATTCGAGGCTGATCACGTCTAAGTGTGGTGATCGCACTCACTCTTTTACCCCGGAATACCACCTGACCATATCACACCATTACCGTACGTGCTACAATATAAGGTTTATTGTTCTGTTTACTTTGTTTTGTGATTCACACGTGTAACTGTTTTGCATTTTTACACGAGAAGTTCACAGACGAATCCATATTGATAGTCACAAAAATTGTCATCCCATTTCGTCAGGCTTGTGAAGCCCATCCACACGCACTGCCCAGAGCCGTTAGGTTCACCTGGGGCCCAGCTAGTGTACCTATTCATAACAATCGATAATATTAATTATTATGAAAAGTTATTAAATTAAAATACACTTAACACATTGACCCCTCAACCGACCTGTACCGGCTTTGGGAAGTACCCACAACCCAAAAAGTTCATAAATGCAAAATAAACACAACAAGATGAAGATACTCAGGCATCAGTCTAAGGGATAAATGGTCTTGCAGATATGCATCTAACCAAGGTGTTGGCATCTACTCTTAAGCCAAATAATAGCACAGGTTCTTTGACAAATCTCAAATCGAACAAGGAGAGAAAAGCAGAATCACCCCTCTCAATAAAACGCTCAAAATACCACACAAGGGAGAGAGATCAGCAAACACAGCTCAAGACACAAATAGATACCTTTATTCTGATCCTCCAGGTACATTTCCTTGGCCTCAACACACAATGTCCATTTCTTGAAGGATTGTACAACCACGAAGATGTCTTTACGTATTGCAAAGCATTCTGGGAGATCCAGGGGAAAATTCACGAGGGGAGGGCCAGTCAACACTCCTCTCCCCAAAGTCAGATGGTCTTTTCACCCCGAAGCCAAACAAATCAATTCCAGGTCATACAGACCCAGAATAGGAGTGTTAACAATTTTGGAATCAAGTCAGATGGTCTTTTCACCCCGAAGCCAAACAAATCAATTCCAGGTCATACAGACCCAGAATAGGAGTGTTAACAATTTTGGAATCAATTTGGTTTCAGAAAAGACAGCATTTAGGAGAGCTGTGGTGATTCATTAGAAAATTATTTTCTCATCCAGGCAAAGCCAAACAAGAAAAAATCATCATGAATCCACCTTATCCATAAGCAAAGCACTCAATTATGCCCCAAACGACTTCATGATGTCCTGAGACACTCTCCTAATATGCTCATAGCTGTATGTTTGATGAAAATACAAGCAACCATCAACTTGTGCTGGCTTCAGCACAACGACGAGGGATTAAAAGTGGGGACTGCAAAGCACTGTTGGAAAGCTTGGATACCGCTGACTAGGTGCAGCTGTGTTTTACTTTGACGGGCTGTATAAAACTCAGAATAGGGGGGGAGGTATCTGTTTTCAGTCTGTTTTTTGTAAATTCAGCTCAAAAAAAAGCCAGGAGTTAATGGGTTAAAGCATTTTTATCTGTGAAGAAGCATCGCGATGGAAGCGAAAGATTTTTAACGCCTGCAAAAATGAACCAATCAAACTTTCTTTCTAGACAATTTGAGTGCGTGAAAATTTGAGTGATTTTAGTGCCATCCCAATTAAACGGGCAACCACTAGATATCATTTTTTTTACTCAAGTACTGTGTTTGGCTAACTTTTTACTGCCGTTTTACTACAGCCTAGTCACCAGGTCTCATGCGCTCTTACTCGGTTTGTGACGTCACAGGTTCTCGTTCCAGACCTCAAGCTGTCCCACGGCTCATTTTCAACAACAGGAAACCCAGTAAGAATGCCTGTGTCTAGGTTGGTTTTACTGTACGTATATTTTGTAATGTTCCTACTTACGAGATCAAAGAGTTATCCGCCACCCATCGAAACCCGTCATTCTCTCTCTTCAAACCGATCCAGCTCCCACCAGACGCCGAAATGGTGCGCACAAACTGATTCTCTTCCTCGCTAGATATCTTCACCAGGTCTCCGCCCAAACTAACACAGGCGGCCCGTGCAACATACCAACCCATACTTCTTTCATCAGCCCAGTAGCACGAGTCTTTAAAATATATCCAGCCAGAAGGACACAAGGCTGTGGAAAGAGAAAATAAGTTGTAAGCCTGCTCCAACCGGTAGAGCAAAAGCCTGCAAATAATAAATATTCGTGTCCTTTGAACATTAAACCAGTAGGAAAAACAGAATGCCATAGACATCTCAACTCAGCTCCATACAAGCCCACAGACACGACGATTTGCCAATTTTGAGTGTTTTAGTACAGGAAAATGGTGCAGAAAATATGCCGAATTGTTCCAATTTTTAGTACAAGCATGAAATTTGGCACGATGGTAGATCTTGATATTTAAAGTAATTTGCAATAGGACGCCACACCCTATAACGTATACTTCCAGCTTTATAGGGCTGCATGTAATTAACCTTTGAATGAAGTAAATGTCCAATTATTGGAATGATACAGGACTAAAAACTTGCTATCTGATTAAAATAAACGTCTTCTATAATATCAATTCGTAAGACACGCCTTGTATGATATTACTTACAGCCCTTCTAGAGAATAGACGTTTATACTATAAATATATACCAGACATGCACAATACTTAAGTACATATCTAAAGTCATGCTAAATGTTAATTTGCTTTATCGTAATTAGTTCTTAGGACGCCACTCCCATTTTCGTATACTTACAGTGTTATTGAGATGTAATTAAATAAACCCTTTGAATGAAAACAGAATACATTTCAAAGAATGATACATTCCTAGAAACCTTGCAGTTTAATTAAAAGGACTGTTTTCTATATCATAAAATCGGTAAGACACGCCTTTTTTTATAATAGTTTGGTTTGAAGTTCAATTAAATACCAAAAATACATAACACTGAAGTGCACGTCTGAACTCATGCAAAACATTCATTTACTTCATATAAATAGCTTCCCATAGGATGCCACACCCAATTCTGTAAACTTACAGTCTATTTAGAGAACAAATGAATAGTAATGACGTACGCCACATACCATTTTTTTATTTATTTTTTTTTCCACGCTGAATGATATCCCTCATAGTATACAACGCCCAGATTTAACAACAAAACTAAGTTTTTCTACAAAAAAAATCAAGTTTCTCACTCTGCAGCATCCCTGACAAGGAGTCTGTGAACCAAGCATTCACACCTGGAGGTATTTGTAGTTATAATTTACGGTCGCACTAGCACTTGTTTGAAGGGGGATGCAGCAAGGGTAGACATCTTCCCAAAGAGAAACAGAATAAAGATTCTCCACCAATATCTGCTGCTCTGCTTCAGCACGTCTTGCGCTCTGCTTACATTTCTGGTCATTACTGGGTCAGGCACTCACTGCCTGTCCTACAATCCCTTCACCATCTGAATGGGAACAATAAACCGGCAGTGGACAGTGGGAGCCTGTCTGGACCCTCCCAAAGCTGTGTTTGTCAGTTGTTGCTTAAGTGTGGGTGTTAACGGAGAAAGGATGCGTGTTCAAAGCAAGTTCGTCAAGTTGAGCATCCAATAGGCACAGCCATGTGCAAAGGTGGCGGAAATATGAAAGCCAATAAAGCACAAACTATCCAAGTTTGTAAGAGCTAAAAACCAAATCGAAATGATATAGGCTGTATACCTTTTTCTGTTCATTGCTTTGCATACCATTTTTCACTCAAAATTCTTGGCACCGCTTCACTCTAAACTGTCGCCCACTGTAGCATGCGATGGAATCCCGTCATCCCTTGTCGCGTGCGAGTCCGATGGCATCCCATCATCCCTTGTCGCGTGCGAGTCCGATGACATCCCGTCAACCCTTGTCACGTGCGAGTCCGATGACATCCCGTCATCCCTTGTCGCGTGCGAGTCCGATGACATCCCGTCATCCCTTGTCGCGTGCGAGTCCGTTGGCATCCCGTCACCCCCTGCCGCGTGCGAGTCCGATGACATCCCGTCATCCCTTGTCACGTGCGAGTCCGATGACATCCCGTCATCCCTTGCCGCGTGCGAGTCCGATGACATCCCGTCACCCCCTGCCGCGTGCGAGTCCGATGACATCCCGTCACCCCTTGTCGCGTGCGAGTTCGATGGCATCCCGTCACCCCTTGTCGCGTGCGAGTTCGATGGCATCCCGTCATCCCTTGTCGCGTGCAAATCCGATGACATCCCGTCACCCCTTGTCGCGTGCAAATCCGATGACATCCCGTCACCCCTTGTCGCGTGCAAATCCGATGACATCCCGTCATCCCTTGTCGGGTGCGAGTCCGATGGCATCCCGTCAACCCTTGTAGCGTGCGAGTCCGATGGCATCCCGTCAACCCTTGTCGTCTGCGAGTTTAATGGCATTCCGTCACCACTTTTCGCTCGCGTGTCCGATGGTATCTCGTCACCCTTTACTGCAAGTCGGGATGGCACCCGGTCACCACTACTCGTATGCGAGTCCGATCGCATCCACTCACCGCGATAACGATAGAATCCCTTTTGTCTGTCTGGTGGCAATCCAGCCCTTTTCTGTCTTGTATACACATATAACTTGTGCACCTTGGTAAGCTGGAATTTTCCCGCAATAAGGCTAAAATGTGGTGGTTTTAAACAAAACAATTAAGCTTCTTAGCCGTTTATTACGATTTTCAATGTAAATTGTTCAATATCATTTATGTTGAATGGCGGCCATCTTGGATTTTTTAAATTTCCATAAAATCAAAGGATTCTTTGAACGGATTTACATGAAACTATACAAATACTTAATAGTCAATCTAAAAAGTATAATTGAAGGGAAAAGTCTACAAATAAAAACTATTTCTCAGCCTACTATATGGAAATCCGCTAAAATACTTGACATGCCAAAAAAAAACTGGAAGTTCAAGGATGTGGGCGTGGCGTCCTAGCAAAGGCTGCCCAGTGTCTGCCAGTCGAACGTTTTGCATTTCAGATAAATTATAGATAAATTCATCATCGATGAGGGAATTCCTATGGTCAAATTCTTTTTATGGTTGTAGAAATTTTTATACGCTATTTTTAGTTGGCGAAGAAGCCACTTCGTAGTTGTTATTTTGCAAGCCTAGGAGACGCGAGCAAGGTTTTTACATGGATCTATCACGTTCAGAAAGTTGAATCCATTTTGTTCTCAAGAAAAGGAGACGACGGTTTGATGGAGGAATCTTTATTTTCAATGGTACAATTAATAGCTGGATATTTATCGGATTGAGCACAAACGCCCTAAGAAGTAATCGCCTCACCAAATCTGTCAGGATTCGCACTTCTAAGGGACGGACCATTAGAAAACTGATGGGGGGGGGGGGACTTTTCGGAGTTGCTCGAATTTTTTTCCCTGTAAATTTGGAATGGAAGAATTTTTTTTTCGGTTAATTGGCCTGCAGGATTTTTTTAGGAGGTCAATTTTTTCCAAGATAATAACATCAACATTTTTCAACAATCTTTTTATTGTGTTTCTGTTAAAATGTGCATAATGCTTTGTCTTATAAAATAAATATTAATAAATTAATAATAATTAATATTAATAAATCCCATGAATACGCCCCGTGGCTGCTTTGCTCAGATTCAAGCTGTTTAAAATGATATGGGTATCAAAGTCTGGACTGAAAATAGCAATCTCATTCAGGGCTATAGAATTAGATCTCAGAAAAAAAGGAAATTTTGCTTGCCTCGTTAGCAGGTACTATAAAATCAGTGGTAAATCCATGGGAATTCTGGTGCATGAGTAGAGAGAACAATGTATGGATGGCTGCTCCTGGTTGCCAGTGACCAAAAGAACACACTTCTCATAGGGAGAGGTGTCCGTTGATAGCTATCATTCTTTAGCACTGGAGTCCTTCTTCATCCTTTGGCTTGACAGTATTACTGGGTTGGTCGATCCAGATGCAACGACCTTCATGCATGAATTTTTTTGATTTTTTTTTTAATTAATTTTTTTGGGGGGGAGGGGCACACTAAAGCTGCTCGAATTTTTTTTCATTTGAATTTTGCGTACCAGAATTTTTTTTTTGCTTTGGGCCCACCAAACCCCCCACCCCCACCCCCACCTCCATCACTTTTCTAATGGTCCGCCACTAACCTGAGATGAGAGAAAATGGATCAAAACAGAAATGAGTTTTCACTTCAAAACGCGTGTCCGTTCAAATTTAGAGGTAATCATTACTTCCTCCGGATTGATAGTAAACATGGAGGTTGACAGCAATGCCCATTGGGGAGTTGTCGAAGTGGGTTCCAGAAACTGACTGCTGCTCACTGCATCAGCGACAAACCGGTTGTGGTACAGAGGCTCAGGATTTTTACACTTGGTGGGTAGCGACTCTGGTGCTTTTTTCTGGTGTTGTAGGCCTTCATACACTCTTAGAATTCTTGTATTTTGTTTAAAATATGCGTAACGATTGTATTTTCATTCATGGTTTTTGTCTTTTCTGCGGCAAGAGCAGTCATGTCGGTGTTTTGACTTTTATCGCCGTTTGTGTCCTTTCGCAAGAGTCAAAGGCTTAGAAAGTTTGAACAAAAGATTTTCAACTTCTGGCAGATTCTCAAGGCGAAAGCTTTTTTTCTAAACAAATCAATTGATCCATACCAGAATTATATTTATGAGAACTTTGATTTTCTCAGCTTATGTTTGAAAGATATGATTCAAGTTGGGAAAATTTTCGTGGTACACCTGTGCTTTCATTGGATTCCACTTTTCAACTATTGAATTCCACAAAAAATCTCACTCTGTTTTAACCAATGAGAGCGCGCGTAAGAATTTGACTATAGGATTCATTTACGTATTTAGAGTATCTTTTGGTGGTTATTATTATAATCCACTATCTCTGTGTGCTCTTTAAGTACCAGGAAAGCGTGTCCCGTGTATGGATAATGGAACACACGTATCTCTTAATCAGAGTGCAAGTTATTTAGTCCAGCATCATTTCATTAAATGGATATTTCTATAGTTTAAGCAATAATAAATTACACCTCTATAAAACTGTAAGTAAAATTTATTGGGTGTGGCGTCCTATCACAAATTACTCGTGATACCAAGATCTATCACCTTGCCAATTTTCATGCTTGTACTAAAAAAATGAACAATTCGGCGCCATTTTTCTGTACTATTTTATTTTATGCACACACGACAGGCTAATACGCCCAGTGAAACAGAATGTAACACGTCCCACGGTGCTTTCCCGTATATCGTAGCAAACAAGCGCAGCATGTGTACGTGACATAAACAATATGTTTACCTTGTTGGCATACGATGCCAGTATATCCCAGCTTACAACTACACGTGTATCCATTCACGTGATCAGTACATGTGGCTCCGTTTAGGCAAGGATTGCTTTGGCATTCATTTATGTCTAGAATAAAAAAAACAGAAGGTGGACTTAAACACGGGATGTAGTCAATAATAAAAGGAGTATTTCAAGGCATTATTTAACTTGTAAGCATAAAGCAAATATGTTTACCTTGTTGGCATACGATGCCAGTATATCCCAGCTTACAACTGCACGTGTATCCATTCACGTGATCAGTACATGTGGCTCCGTTTAGGCAAGGATTGCTTTGACATTCATTTATGTCTAGAAAACAAAGGAGATGTAGTGAATATCCCAGCTTACAACTGCACGTGTATCCATTCACGTGATCAGTACATGTGGCTCCGTTTAGGCAAGGATTGCTTTGGCATTCATTTATGTCTAGAATAAAAAAAAACAGAAGGTGGACTTAAACACGGGATGTAGTCAATAATAAAAGGAGTATTTCAAGGCATTATTTAACTTGTAAGCATAAAGCAAACATCTATTCATGCTATTGTTTAGACAAAGGTCTTGAAGACCTTTCTTAGGCCTTGAAGCAGTCTTTGTCTGATTACAGAATTTGTTTCTGCCAGGTCTCGCGTAGAATCGCACATTTTCCCCAGACGATATACGGGCCTTAAATGTGTTTACCTTGTTGGCATTCGATGCCAGTATATCCCAGCGCACAACTGCACGTGTATCCATTCACGTGATCAGTACATGTGGCTCCGTTTAGGCAAGGATTGCTTTGGCATTCATTTATGTCTAGAAAAAAAACACGGGATGTAGAAATAATAAATGGCATTTTTTTAAATAAAGAAAACTTAAGTTCTCCTTTTGCCAATTTCCTTCTATTTATTAGACTCCAAGCAGTCGCCGCTGTGTCCATCGTTAAAGTTCTGTCCCTAGCCTGCTAGCCGGCTCTCCAGTGGGTTTATTCGGAGATTACTGTATTCAGAGTTTCGGGATTCGTGTGGAAGGAATCCCGAAACTCCGATAATATCAGATATTATCGACAGATATTTCCGAATCAGGAATCCTGAAACTCTGAATACTGTAATTTTCGAATAAACCCACTGGAGAGCCGGCTAGCAGGCTGCTCCTGTCCCCAAGGACTGCTGATTTGAGCTGAACATTCCATTCCCATTGTTTTCGCTCCTTGCCAAGTAGCCAATCAGAGAGCGAATTAAAGTGGTCTCAAAATAGCTTCCAAAATTCCCGGGAATAGTTTATTTTCCTGAACACGAATTTGTTTTAAAAGCAACGCTTTACGAGAGTTAAGCTCAATATAGTCTCCTCCAAGTCCTTTGGATTTGCAAGCTAAAATCAGTCTTATTAGTTTGACTGTTATCTAGAACGGCGCCGTTTGAATCTTAGTTCGAATACGGAATGGCATCGAGGAGGTAACAAAACCACAGAAAAGGACACCACGACTTTGTATTGAAAATCAGGAATGCCAATGAATGTAACTGATGTCATATCAGGGTTGAAGGTAATACATGAGACTAACGTAACTATATTCAGCTGCAATATTATACCTTCACGTGCTGTCGCTGTGTAGTGTATATCTCTACTCGTTAGTTTTCAATTAACAGTGGAGGACTGGCACTAGCCAACGAAAAACGGAAGCTGAACTGTGATTGGCCAATTTTAGGAAATTGAATGTTCGGCCCAAAACAGCAGTCGTTGTTAGGGAGAAAATTAAATGATCAACACAGCGGCGACTGCTTGGAGTCAATGTATTTATCTGCTTTCATAAGTTTCATTCATTGAATATTACCCGTCTCACAGTGCCTTCCAGTATATCCCTGCAAACAAGCGCATGTGTACGTGTCATCAGTGTATGTTGCTAGGCAACGGCTTCCATGAAGACAAGGATCGGACTGACAAGGAGACTAGAAAATAAAAGGTTATAGTAATGAATGTGTTGTACAGCTAATAGGTAACCAATATTAACATCCTAGAGATGGGCCTCCATTAAACGGAGACCATTTTTCACAGTTCCCCCTTCTCCCTTAACAATCTCTGTATTTTCTACTTCTGTATTTCGGACACCTGCATCAATATTGGTGATCTGTCATTTGACAACTCAAAACTTAACCGGGATGGTAAGTGTTTTATTCATGATCCAGTGATCCATGATATTTTTAGATATGCGTTGCTTTGTAAACAGATGCCTTTTCAATTTTGTAAAGACGTAATCCAGTACATAGATTTCTAATGCAGTATACAGTAATATTTATCAAATTACAAATAACTAGTATTAGTAGATTTTCATCAGAATTGTAAAGTTACACGTTTGTCTATGATTGCTACCTTGCGAAATTTGATCAGCGTGGATCGTGATCTATGCTCTTTAAACTCGTGAGTAGTGATTTCCGAGTAAAGATCGATCCTTGTTGTCAGTTTATCGTGATTCGTGATTTCCGAGTAAAGATCGATCCTTGTCGTCAGTTTATCGTTATTCGTGATTTCCGAGTAAAGATCGATCCTTGTCGTCAGTTTATCGTGATTCGTGATTTCCGAGTAAAGATCGATCCTTGTCGTCAGTTTATCGTGATTCGTGATTTCCGAGTAAAGATCGATCCTTGTCGTCAGTTTATCGTGAAACGTGCAGGGACCTCCCTTACCGCCCCTGATTTAAGTAATAAATATTTCATGATATTCGTTGTTGACTTCGTTGCTTAGTTAAAGCAAATAATTATTGCAAGAATACTGTATTCACTTTATCACGCTAGAATTTCTCGCATGAAATAGAGGCTAAAATCCGGTGCATCGATGTTAGTTAAATTACAATGTTTAAAAATTATTGCTTTCTAAAGTTAAAAAGCTATGAAGGTTTCAATCTGAGCATTTGTACAGGGAAGTATTTGTATTTGACGGACATCGATGCCCGTCCAACCTCGTCTTTTACATTTCCTTGTAAAAAAATAAAGACGACAAATTTTAAAAGCCATCGTTTGTTTTTATCGAAATTTTGCAATTCTACTTAGGAAATTAGCGTTTGCGATAATGGTCTATTGTTTTCTACTTTTCTGTTCGATTTTTGAAATTGGTTTGCGCCTTTGTGAGCTCTTAGCAGGGAACGACAAACCCTAACTGGGATACACACAACAGCTGTTGCCAAAAAACACAGTCTTGAATTTGTTTATTTTTGCGCGTTAAAAAACAAAAAAAGTGAAAATGGAATATGTAAAGAAGAAATAAGAAAGAGGACTATCAGTAAAATAGTTCCATTTTGACGACCTCCTGAGATCATGGTAGTTTCTGTTTATTTTTATTGGAATTGTCAAAGATAACAGTTCTTTCGTTGCCAGGGAGGTGCTCTCGTCTAGAGCAATGCAAAAAATGAGTTTTCAGTCAAGTTGTAATAAAATTGACCATAATTTTTTATATGGCCCGGTAGAATTTTAGTTTGATTTCGTATAGCGCCTTGACAAGTTAGGGGGGAAAATAAGAATTCTTCTTCGACAATTAAAGAAAAAGAATTCTAACATCAAATTTTATAGCAAAGAAATATTACAGTCAATGTTATGTCAAGAGAAAATGAATGCACTACCGTATTGGATAAAAGCATTCTCCTCCTTCAATTTTATGCTTTTCGACTCATAATCGACAATTTTTATCCTTAAGTGTTATTACTGAGTGTAAACGGATTTCACGAAGGATCGGAACGGGGCACTACCATAAAATGGACACCAATAGGAAACAAAAACCCCATTAAAATGACTTACATAGATGCTATAGTGGTTGGCGGTGGCGTTCAGCCCAAATTTGACAGAAGAGTTGTACTTATCGTCAGAGAGAAGCTCGCACCAGAACTCCCCCGTAGGATTTGCACTTGAGGCGAAGTTGATAGACACACACGATTTTTCTTTCATACATTTTAAATGGCACGCGGTCTTTTTCTTCACCAAACTTGTAATCAATGCAGGAACATTAAGATAGGACCCTTTGTGTTCTTTGAAACGACCCAAGGAAAAAGTCTTGATGGTTGCCGATCTTTTTAAACCTGAATCGCACACTTCAGTGTTTGTCGCTACCGTTTTGGCTATTAAAAGAAAAGCCCATAGCTTAAAGATACAAAAACGAGACATCCTTGTGACTTCAACTCATTGAGAACGTTTTTAGAATACTAAAGACGGGATAAGAATGATACACCAGCTTTCTTCCTTGATACAGAATTAACGGTTCAAATATTTATGTGAAACTTAAGTTACACAAAACATAATTGTCACAGACAACGTAATGTTTAACAAACTGGTACACTTGGATACAGTAAGCTAGACCAATGGCAATGTTTTGTATTGTCAGGGGTCGCCACAGGGGGTGGAGCACCGGGGCACGATTCCCCCAATACTTTTGAAGAGCTATAACGCGCGGAGCTCGCTAAGCTCTATGGGTATCGAGAAATGGTATTATTAAATATATAACTAGAATTTTAGATCGTAAAACTCTAAACTGGAATTCATTATGCTATATGTTTCACATGTCTTTAAATCTTTAAGTGATATAATTGCATTTACCTAGGCTAATGTTGTAGGGGGAGAAAGGGAGAAGAAACAAAAACAAAACCTCGCAGCATGAAATCGAAACAAAACTAAATTCAATGTCGTGGCACAACTTGAAAATAAGTCCTTTCTGACAAAAAACGTTATGGCTGATTCTTAAGCACTGAATAATTTGCTTTTTGTTGTTGTTATTTGCCTTTTGTTGTTTGTATTTGCCTTTTGATGTTGTTATTTGCCTTTTGTTGTTGTTATTTGCCTTTTGTTGTGTTATTTGCCTTTTGTTGTTTGTATTTGCCTTTTGTTGTTTGTATTTGTCTTTTGTTGCTATTTGCCTTTTGCTGTTGTTATTTGCCGCTGAAAGCCAGAGCGCGCGAGTTTGACACGTAAACAGCCACGTGATCTGTTAGCTTAATAATTAACCAAACTCAACACCCGAGAGGTGGGGCTCCATTAAACCTTATTTATTAAAACCACTTTACACAGTCCCCTTTCCCCCCGCAACAATCCCTATATTTTCTACTTCCGTATTTTAGACACCTTGCATAAATGTATGATGGTGATTTAATGCACAAATATTTAGCAACTAAAATTTAAGTAATACATATTTTATGACATTCGTTGTTGACTCAGTTGCTTAGGTAGAGCAAATAATTATTGCAAGCACACTATACACTTTATCCCGCTAAAATTTCTCATATGAAATAGAGGCTGAAATCCAGTGGTGCATCGATGTTAGTTAAATTGCCATGTTTAAAAATTATTGCTTTCTTAAGTATAAAAGCTATGAAGGTTTTAATCTGAGCATTTTTACAGGGAAGTCTTTGTATTTGACGGCCATCGATACCAGTCCAACCTCGTCTTAAACATTTATTTGTGAAAAATAAAGACAAAAAATTTAAAGTCGAAATTTTGAAATTCTAATAATTGCTAATTAGGAAATTAGCGTGAGCGATAATGGTCTTTTGTTTTCGACTTTTTGTTTTTGTTTTTGTTTTTTTAAATTGGTGAACGCTTTAGTCAGCTCTTAGCAGGGAACGACAAACCCTAACTGGGATACACACAACAGCCGTTGCCAAAACACACAGTCTCGAATTTGTTTATATTTGCGCGTTAAAAAACGAAAAAAATGAAAATGGATTATGTAAATATGAATTAAGAAAGAGGACTATCAGGAAAAAAAAATGGAAATAGTTCCATTTTGACGACCTCCTGAGATCATGGTAGTCTGTTTATGTTTTATGTTTATGCAAGACACGCAAAGCAAATTATTTGAGGTTTAAAAAACTTTAAAATGACATTAACCGACTACTGAAATTGTCAGTAGCTCCAGTAGTCGGTTATATAATGTCATTTTAGTTTCAGTAGTCGGTTAATGTCATTTTAAAGTTACTTGAACCTCAAATTATTTATTTTATTTATTTTTGCTTTGCGTGTCTTGCTTTGCTTAGTATGAAAATAACATAAACAGAAACTACCATGATCTCAGGAGGTCGTCAATATAATTGTAACAAAACCAACACGCTGTTAGCGGTAGCTGAATTTGAATCGCCTCAAAAGTCAGTCTTACAGTTAAATGTAAAAGTATCTTAAGCGGGATAGTGTAAAAGTGGGAGGGGGCAATTTGTCCTGGTACCGAGGAGACTTTTTTCCATTGATTAAAGATGGTCACATTCACTGTTTTTATCTTCTAATTACAAGTCATCAAGTTAACGAAGCATCTGCGGCGGTACGCTGGGTCTGGGGTTGAGATGGACCTTTGAAGTTGTGATGGTCAATGGTCATCATAAAACATAAGGCTTTTTGTTCTGTTTACTTTATTTTGTGATTCAAACGTGTAACTGTTTCGCACTTTTACACAATGAGTTTTTCACAGACGAATTCAAGATGAGAATGACAGTCACCGTCATCCCAGGTAGTTGGGCGTAAGTATCCCATCCACACGCAGTGTCCGGCGGTGCCGTTAGGGCCTGGGGCCCAGCGCGTTTACCTATTCACAACAATAAAAAATATTAATCAGTATGAAAAGTTCTTAAATGTACAGAAAATACAGCATCTTTATATCTGCTTATACGCTTTCGATGTAGGCGAAAAATTTTGAACGCCTGCAAAATGAGTGAATCAAACTTTCTTTTTACACAATTTGAGTTTCCGTGAAAACTTGGACGATTTGACATGGGTCGCGCTGCGAATTTTGTAAATAGGGGGCAAATAAGTGAAATTGATATTGAAAAAGTTTCGCTCAGGATTCTTGGTTTTTGTTAAAACGATAAAATATTTGCACCTAGGCCGAGAACTGGTCTGTTTTACGTTAAAAGTCAGACTTTTTCTTAACAATACAATGGACTCTATCACATACTCTCTCCGTCCTCGAAAACCTAGAAAACAACTCAGAGGGTGTAAACCATAGAGCGAGAGTAGAGGGCGCTTTCACGGGTTTCCTGTGGCATTCCCCCTCCCCTCCCCTAGTTGCGAAGCTAAAGCGCGCTTCTTTGTAAACAGTGTTGTTGTTTCTTCGGTTCGTTTACGTTATGCACCGAGAATACAACAACCTTGAAGTAACACGGCTTTGTTCTTCACACGCTTCTCCTTCTGAAAGCCAGATTATCAAGAATGCAGAAAGCTAGTGCAATATAGTGTGTTGGAATTCAAAATCACCCGCCATTTCAAAAACTTGGATTTCTGAGCAACATGGCGACCAGCATTTCGCAACTCGCGCGGTAAATACAACCTCAAGATTTGAACCATCTGGACCCAGACTGTAATAATGGGATTCTTCTACGGTTGCTTTATTGCAGATGCCTACGGTTTTGATTTTAGCTAGAAATCATTCAACAATTCTGAAAATTGACAGATTCAATTTTGACCTCGAAACGAACAGTTGATATTAATGACAAATAAGATTTTAAAACCCGTTGCTAATTTCACGCGAGATAGGGTTCACTGGCGTTACCCTGTCAAAGTAATAAGCAAAGGGTAAACGTTTTATTTAGTATAGAGACTCTCCTTTGATTTCGAATCAAATATCCTAAATTTTGCTCGAGTTGACAATTGATTTACAAATCGAACGATGGAAGGACGATCTTCCCCGGGAGAACGGCCATCACCTGTAGGAAAACCTGCAAAGCGAGCGCTTCCGAGCCCCGGTAGCCGTAAACTTCCATCCCCTGTCAAACACGTGAACGGAAACAAGGAGGAATTGGTTGGAAAACAGCAAAATGATGATGAGTATGGTATGCTGAATATTTTCAAAATCTAGACATGATATCAATAAGTAATGATTTTCGGTTGGTGGTGAAAGAGAGCATTGCATTTTTAAATTGATTGAAATTGGCATTTGTGTCTGGCCATGTGGCAGCATATGTTTGTGTCTTTTGTGAGGTTGCGTATGTTTGTGTTCCTCTGTGAGGTCGTGGTTTGTGTCTGGCTGTGAGGTGGTATGTGTTTGTGTCTGTCCATGAGGCAGTGTATGTTTGTGTCTGTCCAGGAGGCATGTATTTGTGCTTGTGTCCCGGATGCTTGCGTCTGTGGTTGTGTCCAGGAGGCTTGTGGCAGTGTACATTTGTGTCTGTCCTTGAGGCAGTGAATAAGGGGCAGGCTCTAGACGGGGGGAATTCTTGACCAGAATGGACAAGTGCATTGCCTAGTTTAAGTTCTCTAAAAGTTTATGTTTACGTTTTTTACTCTGCTGTAATAGTTTTGGCCTTCATAATGGTTTATTATATAATTTAGAGATAAAATGAAGCAAATGATCTTCAAACATCTTATCTGTTCACCTCTCCCACATAATGTGATGCTATTGTTTTACTTCTTCAGTTGAGACCCCCTGTAACGGCACTGATGATAGCATTACCATGTCACCCACTAGCCCGTCACCCACTAGCCCATCAAAGGCAGGCGTGGCCTACATCTCAGAAAATCTTATCAAAAGACTGTCAAAAGAGGAGAACCTAGCCAACATTAAATCACTAAACTTGGCCCTTGGCAAAGACTTGAACAAGAAGTTCAGGGTAAGGCATTATACTCAATGATGAATGAATGTAATTACACTCAAACTACGCACAAAAGCGCGAAAAAAAAAAGAACGCACACAAAATGTGTTAAGTTTCCTGCAGGCTGTACTGTAATCCTATTCAAACTTTTTTTAAATACAGTATCTTGATAATTATTCTGAAAAACCTTCACAAACTTCATTTTTCTGGTTTGCTTGAATCTGTTTATAAAGAATGTCTGTATACAACCATCAAAGCTCAAACCTTTAATTTTTTTTACAGTATCTTGAGAATTTAGATAACCTGAAAAACCTCTCAGCACTTCACATTAGTAACCACATGATTGAAAAGATAGAGAAACTGGACAAACTGACACAACTACGAGAACTCAACTTGTCCAGGAATAGTATAACCAAGCTGGAAGGCCTGGAAAGTCTGGTTCACCTACAGGTCTTGAACATCAGCCGTAACCAGATACAGACATTACCTGCGCCACTCATGAAGAAACTACGGGAACTCAGGGTGTTCCATTTTGCCTACAACAGCCTAGAAAGTGTAAGTATAAACTACCTGGATTCAGTATTTCAGGCAGTGCTGTTTAAAGTTTTGATTATTTTTAAATAGAAGTTTTGGTTTAAATCTGGTATTCACACCAAGGCGTCAGGGCTGTGGTTGTGTGAGTGTGTTAGGGTGGCTACGTTATATGGTGTATTGCATATGGTGTATTGGGGGGACGGTGTTAGGGTGGCTATGTTATATGGTGTATTGCATATGGTGTATTGGGGGGAGGGTGTTAGGGTGGCTATGTTATATGGTGTATTGCATATGGTGTATTGGGGGGAGGATGTTAGGGTGGCTATGTTAATAATAATAATTTATTAATTTATATTGCGCTTTTTTCATATAATGATCAAAAGCGCATTACAATATAACTAAATGTTGAACTAATATATACAATAAAATTTACAATTATAATCGAAAATAATATGAAATAATAGATTCATAGGAAAAATATTGAATAAAAAATAAAATAATAAAAATAAAAATATCTTTATATTGATGATTATGTGATATCAAGTGTTAAAAGCTAATTTAAAAAGATGAGTCTTAAGTTGCGCTTTAAAATTAAAGATACTGCAATTGATGGTGCGAAGATTTGCAGGGAGAGCGTTCCATAATGTAGGTGCAGCAACACTAAACGATCTGTCACCATATGTTATATGGTGTATTGCATATGGTGTATTGGGAGGAGGGTGTTAGGGTGGCTATGTTATATGGTGTATTGCATATGGTATATTGGGGGGAGGGTGTTAGGGTGGCTATGTTATATGGTGTATTGCATATGGTATATTGGGGGGAGGGTGTTAGGGTGGCTATGTTATATGGTATATTAGGGGGAGGGTGTTAGGGTGGCTATGTTATATGGTGTATTGGGAGGAGGGTGTTAGGGTGGCTATGTTATATGGTGTATTGGGAGGAGGGTGTTAGGGTGGCTATGTTATATGGTGTATTGCATATGGTATATTGGGGGGAGGGTGTTAGGGTGGCTATGTTATATGGTGTATTGGGGGGAGGGTGTTAGGGTGGCTATGTTATATGGTGTATTGCATATGGTGTATTGGGAGGAGGGTGTTAGGGTGGCTATGTTATATGGTGTATTGGGGGGAGGGTGTTAGGGTGGCTATGTTATATGGTGTATTGCATATGGTGTATTGGGGGGAGGGTGTTAGGGTGGCTATGTTATATGGTGTATTGCATATGGTGTATTGAGGGGAGGGTGTTAGGGTGGCTATGTTATATGGTGTATTGCATATGGTGTATTGGGGGGAGGGTGTTAGGGTGGCTATGTTATATGGTGTATTGCATATGGTATATTGGGGGGAGGGTGTTAGGGTGGCTATTTTATATGGTGTATTGGGGGGAGGGTGTTAGGGTGGCTATGTTATATGGTGTATTGGGAGGAGGGTGTTAGGGTGGCTATGTTATATGGTGTATTGGGAGGAGGGTGTTAGGGTGGCTATGTTATATGGTGTATTGCATATGGTATATTGGGGGGAGGGTGTTAGGGTGGCTATGTTATATGGTGTATTGGGGGGAGGGTGTTAGGGTGGCTATGTTATATGGTGTATTGCATATGGTGTATTGGGAGGAGGGTGTTAGGGTGGCTATGTTATATGGTGTATTGGGGGGAGGGTGTTAGGGTGGCTATGTTATATGGTGTATTGCATATGGTGTATTGAGGGGAGGGTGTTAGGGTGGCTATGTTATATGGTGTATTGCATATGGTGTATTGGGGGGAGGGTGTTAGGGTGGCTATGTTATATGGTGTATTGCATATGGTGTATTGGGGGGAGGGTGTTAGGGTGGCTATGTTTTATGGTGTATTGGGAGGAGGGTGTTAGGGTGGCTATGTTATATGGTGTATTGGGGGGAGGGTGTTAGGGTGGCTATGTTATATGGTGTATTGGGGGGAGGGTGTTAGGGTGGCTATGTTATATGGTGTATTGGGGGGAGGGTGTTAGGGTGGCTATGTTATATGGTGTATTGGGGGGAGGGTGTTAGGGTGGCTATGTTATATGGTGTATTGCATATGGTGTATTGGGGGGAGGGTGTTAGGGTGGCTATGTTATATGGTGTATTGGGAGGAGGGTGTTAGGGTGGCTATGTTATATGGTGTATTGGGGGAGGGTGTTAGGGTGGCTATGTTATATGGTGTATTGCATATGGTGTATTGGGAGGAGGGTGTTAGGGTGGCTATGTTATATGGTGTATTGGGGGGAGGGTGTTAGGGTGGCTATGTTATATGGTGTATTGCATATGGTGTATTGGGGGGAGGGTGTTAGGGTGGCTATGTTATATGGTGTATTGGGGGGAGGGTGTTAGGGTGGCTATGTTATATGGTGTATTGGGGGGAGGGTGTTAGGGTGGCTATGTTATATGGTGTATTGCATATGGTGTATTGGGGGGAGGGTGTTAGGGTGGCTATGTTATATGGTGTATTGGGGGAGGGTGTTAGGGTGGCTATGTTATATGGTGTATTGGGGGGAGGGTGTTAGGGTGGCTATGTTATATGGTGTATTGCATATGGTGTATTGGGAGGAGGGTGTTAGGGTGGCTATGTTATATGGTGTATTGGGAGGAGGGTGTTAGGGTGGCTATGTTATATGGTATATTGGGGGGAGGGTGTTAGGGTGGCTATGTTATATGGTGTATTGCATATGGTGTATTGTGGGGAGGATGTTAGGGTGGCTATGTTATATGGTGTATTGCATATGGTGTATTGGGGGGAGGGTGTTAGGGTGGCTATGTTATATGGTGTATTGCATATGGTATATTGGGGGGAGGGTGTTAGGGTGGCTATGTTATATGGTGTATTGGGGGGATGGTGTTAGGGTGGCTATGTTATATGGTGTATTGGGGGGAGGGTGTTAGGGTGGCTATGTTATATGGTGTATTGCATATGGTGTATTGGGGGGAGGGTGTTAGGGTGGCTATGTTATATGGTGTATTGGGGGAAGGGTGTTAGGGTGGCTATGTTATATGGTGTATTGCATATGGTGTATTGGGGGGACGGTGTTAGGGTGGCTATGTTATATGGTGTATTGCATATGGTATATTGGGGGGAGGGTGTTAGGGTGGCTATGTTATATGGTGTATTGCATATGGTGTATTGGGGGGACGGTGTTAGGGTGGCTATGTTATATGGTGTATTGCATATGGTGTATTGGGGGGAGGATGTTAGGGTGGCTATGTTATATGGTGTATTGCATATGGTGTATTGGGGGGAGGGTGTTAGGGTGGCTATGTTATATGGTGTATTGCATATGGTGTATTGGGGGGAGGGTGTTAGGGTGGCTATGTTATATGGTGTATTGGGGGGAGGGTGTTAGGGTGGCTATGTTATGTGGTGTATTGCATATGGTGTATTGGGGGGAGGGTGTTAGGGTGGCTATGTTATATGGTGTATTGCATATGGTATATTGGGGGGAGGGTGTTAGGGTGGCTATGTTATATGGTGTATTGCATATGGTGTATTGTGGGGAGGGTGTTAGGGTGGCTATGTTATATGGTGTATTGGGAGGAGGGTGTTAGGGTGGCTATGTTATATGGTGTATTGGGGGGACGGTGTTAGGGTGGCTATGTTATATGGTGTATTGCATATGGTATATTAGGGGGAGGGTGTTAGGGTGGCTATGTTATATGGTGTATTGCATATGGTATATTGTGGGGAGGGTGTTAGGGTGGCTATGTTATATGGTGTATTGCATATGGTATATTGTGGGGAGGGTGTTAGGGTGGCTATGTTATATGGTGTATTGTGGGGAGGGTGTTAGGGTGGCTATGTTATATGGTGTATTGTGGGGAGGGTGTTAGGGTGGCTATGTTATATGGTGTATTGGGGGGACGGTGTTAGGGTGGCTATGTTATATGGTGTATTGCATATGGTATATTAGGGGGAGGGTGTTAGGGTGGCTATGTTATATGGTGTATTGCATATGGTATATTGGGGGGAGGGTGTTAGGGTGGCTATGTTATATGGTGTATTGGGAGGAGGGTGTTAGGGTGGCTATGTTATATGGTGTATTGCATATGGTATATTGTGGGGAGGGTGTTAGGGTGGCTATGTTATATGGTGTATTGCATATGGTATATTGGGGGGAGGGTGTTAGGGTGGCTATGTTATATGGTGTATTGGGGGGAGGGTGTTAGGGTGGCTATGTTATATGGTGTATTGTGGGGAGGGTGTTAGGGTGGCTATGTTATATGTGTATTGGGAGGAGGGTGTTAGGGTGGCTATGTTATATGGTGTATTGGGGGGGACGGTGTTAGGGTGGCTATGTTATATGGTGTATTGCATATGGTATATTAGGGGGAGGGTGTTAGGGTGGCTATGTTATATGGTGTATTGCATATGGTATATTGTGGGGAGGGTGTTAGGGTGGCTATGTTATATGGTGTATTGCATATGGTATATTGTGGGGAGGGTGTTAGGGTGGCTATGTTATATGGTGTATTGTATATGGTGTATTGGGGGGAGGGTGTTAGGGTGGCTATGTTATATGGTGTATTGCATATGGTGTATTGTGGGGAGGGTGTTAGGGTGGCTATGTTATATGGTATATTAGGGGGAGGGTGTTAGGGTGGCTATGTTATATGGTGTATTGCATATGGTATATTAGGGGGAGGGTGTTAGGGTGGCTATGTTATATGGTGTATTGCATATGGTATATTGGGGGGAGGGTGTTAGGGTGGCTATGTTATATGGTGTATTGCATATGGTGTATTGTGGGGAGGGTGTTAGGGTGGCTATGTTATATGGTGTATTGGGAGGAGGGTGTTAGGGTGGCTATGTTATATGGTGTATTGGGGGACGGTGTTAGGGTGGCTATGTTATATGGTGTATTGCATATGGTATATTAGGGGGAGGGTGTTAGGGTGGCTATGTTATATGGTGTATTGCATATGGTATATTGTGGGGAGGGTGTTAGGGTGGCTATTTTATATGGTGTATTGCATATGGTATATTGGGGGGAGGGTGTTAGGGTGGCTATGTTATATGGTGTATTGTGGGGAGGGTGTTAGGGTGGCTATGTTATATGGTGTATTGTGGGGAGGGTGTTAGGGTGGCTATGTTATATGGTGTATTGGGGGGACGGTGTTAGGGTGGCTATGTTATATGGTGTATTGCATATGGTATATTAGGGGGAGGGTGTTAGGGTGGCTATGTTATATGGTGTATTGCATATGGTATATTGGGGGGAGGGTGTTAGGGTGGCTATGTTATATGGTGTATTGTGGGAGGGTGTTAGGGTGGCTATGTTATATGGTGTATTGGGGGGAGGGTGTTAGGGTGGCTATGTTATATGGTGTATTGGGGGGAGGGTGTTAGGGTGGCTATGTTATATGGTGTATTGGGGGGAGGGTGTTAGGGTGGCTATTTTATATGGTGTATTGCATATGGTATATTAGGGGGAGGGTGTTAGGGTAGCTATGTTATATGGTGTATTGCATATGGTATATTGGGGGGAGGGTGTTAGGGTGGCTATGTTATATGGTGTATTGTGGGAGGGTGTTAGGGTGGCTATGTTATATGGTGTATTGGGGGGAGGGTGTTAGGGTGGCTATGTTATATGGTGTATTGGGGGGAGGGTGTTAGGGTGGCTATGTTATATGGTGTATTGGGGGGAGGGTGTTAGGGTGGCTATGTTATATGGTGTATTGGGGGGAGGGTGTTAGGGTGGCTATGTTATATGGTATATTGGGGGGAGGGTGTTAGGATGGCTATGTTATATGGTGTATTGCATATGGTGTATTGGGGGGAGGGTGTTAGGGTGGCTATGTTATATGGTATATTGGGTGGAGGGTGTTAGGGTGGCTATGTTATATGGTGTATTGCATATGGTGTATTGGGAGGAGGGTGTTAGGGTGGCTATGTTATATGGTGTATTGGGGGGAGGGTGTTAGGGTGGCTATGTTATATGGTGTATTGCATATGGTGTATTGGGGGGAGGGTGTTAGGATGGCTATGTTATATGGTGTATTGCATATGGTGTATTGGGGGGAGGGTGTTAGGGTGGCTATGTTATATGGTGTATTGCATATGGTGTATTGGGGGGAGGGTGTTAGGGTTATAGTTGTAATAAGTAGGAGCTAGAGAATTGGCAATATGAAACGCTAGTTAAGGAAATGTGTACAAAACTACAAAACTATAGTACAAATGCTCACATTGAATAATTAGAGAGCTAAACAGCTCTGAATGGCCAAAATGGAAATTTTTCTTAAAATGTTGTATAGTTAATATCCATGTTGTATAGTTAATCTTCATGTTGTGTAGTTAATCTCCATGTTGTATAGTTAATCTCCATGTTGTATAGTTAATATCCATGTTGTATAGTTAATATCCATGTTGTATAGTTAATCTCCATGATGTATAGTTAATATCCATGTTGTATAGTTAATATCCATGTTGTATAGTTAATATCCATGTTGTATAGTTAATCTCCATGTTGTATAGTTAATCTCCATGTTGTATTAGTTAATCTCCATGTTGTATAGTTAATCTCCATGTTGTATAGTTAATCTCTATGTTGTATAGTTAATCTCCATGTTGTATAGTTAATCTCCATGTTGTATAGTTAATCTCCATGTTGTATAGTTAATCTCCATGTTGTATAGTTAATCTCCATGTTGTATAGTTAATCTCCATGTTGTATAGTTAATCTCCATGTTGTATAGTTAATCTCCATGTTGTATAGTTAATCTCCATGTTGTATAGTTAATCTCCATGTTGTATAGTTAATCTCCATGTTGTATAGTTAATCTCCATGTTGTATAGCTAATCTCCATGTTGTATAGTTAATCTCCATGTCGTATAGCTAATCTCCATGTCGTATAGCTAATCTCCATGTTGTATAGCTAATCTCCATGTTGTATAGTTAATATCCATGTTGTATAGTTAATATCCATGTTGTATAGTTAATATCCATGTTGTATAGTTAATGTCCATGTTGTATAGTTAATATCCATGTTGTATAGTTAATATCCATGTTGTATAGTTAATATCCATGTTGTATAGTTAATATCCATGTTGTATAGTTAATATCCATGTTGTATAATTAATATCCATGTTGTATAGTTAATATCCATGTTGTATAGTTAATATCCATGTTGTATAGTTAATCTCCATGTTGTATAGCTAATCTCCATGTTGTATAGTTAATATCCATGTTGTATAGTTAACCTCATGTTGTATAGTTAATCTCCATGTTGTATAGTTAATCTCCATGTTGTATAGTTAATATCCATGTTGTATAGTTAATATCCATGTTGTATAGCTAATATCCATGTTGTATAGCTAATCTCCATGTTGTATAGCTAATCTCCATGTTGTATAGCTAATCTCCATGTTGTATAGTTAATATCCATGTTGTATAGTTGATATCCATGTTGTATAGCTAATCTCCGTGTTGTATAGTTAATATCCATGTTGTATAGTTAATATCCATGTTGTATAGTTAATATCCATGTTGTATAGTTAATCTCCATGTTGTATAGTTAATCTCCATGTTGTATAGTTAATATCCATGTTGTATAGTTAATATCCATGTTGTATAGTTAATATCCATGTTGTATAGTTAATCTCCATGTTGTATAGTTAATCTCCATGTTGTATAGCTAATATCCATGCATAATGTGCATAATGAGGTGCGGACGTGTTTTGGTGCTCTGTGCTCTTTTGGCTCTATTTTGCCCAAAAGAAAACAATATTCAAGTGGCTCCCAAGAAATATCTCCTGGGTTATGTTAAGCAAACACTGGTGGGAGTCTCGCCAACAGTTGATAGGTGGGAGTGGAGAAACCAACTTTTTAAATTTGCTTCAAATCCAAGTTGGATCTCGTTAGTTAATACAAGAAGACAATTGTTCTCTTCGTCATTTACACTTCAGGACAAAGGCAGTCTCCTTGAAGCTACTGAAGCGAATTATTCACTCGCGATTCAAACTTGCCTTATTCAAGCTTCTATATCATCAAATGGCATTGAATATCCGTACTCTCATCTTGCACTACGTCGAATTGTGGCCTGTTTGGCGCTGTTCCGTCGTTATTCTCAATCACATTTCGGAATCTTAGCTACAAGTCTGTCACTTGTGTCACGCAAGCATTATGTACACAGGAAGCCCAAGCGCTCGAAGGCACCATGTCAATACTATCCCAACTCGATCGCCACTCGTCAGATTCTAATACTGAGCGGAGATATCTCTTAACCCTGGACCAGCTACACAAGTAAATGACAAAAAGAAACCAAAACATTCTAACACAAAGACCTCGTCTGATAGAGTGTGCTACCAATGTGACAAGACCGTGAGACAAAATCATAAACGCTTTATTTGCGAGTTGTGTAAAGGAGTCTCCGTTATCATTTCTAAATCCATTCGCGCACGGGATCCCCGCTCTTGGACCTGCCCGAGGTGCATACTATCGGATCTTCCCTTAAACAGGCAAAACAATCAACACATTTCATCTTTGCCCAATAAGGAGCCGGACGTGGAGTTGCTCAGGGACCCCCTGGAAGAACTGACGGCGGTTAGAAGATCACACCCTAGTCAAGTTTTTGTCGCCCATCTAAATATCAATAGTCTACAAAATAAATTCGACGAAGTATTGCTAATGAATGAGAAATTGCGGATGGGAGTCTTTGTCATCACCGAAACAAAACTCGACAGTTCATATTCGGACACTTAATTCAAGATACCAGATTATCGTATTTATCGCCAAGATAGAGTAAAAGGGGGAGGGCGTATCTTAACTTATGTACACTCCTCATTACCATCGAAGAAAATAAAGCCGAGCAGAAACTATAAAACGATTGAAGTCCTACCTCTCGAAGTCAACTTTAGCGGAAAACGTGTCATGGTGTTAGGAATATACAGGCCCCCCCCGGAAAGTGTCATTTCGTTGGCTATGGCTCAGTGTCCAACTCTTGGCGCTTCTAGGAGATCTAAATCTGGACAGACTCAAACCACGAGAAAGGGAGGGCAAAATCTTAATAGACTTAGAAGAAATCAATCAGCTTACGTTCCTAATCACCGAGCCAACGCGAGTAACCCCAACGTCTAAGACGTTGATTGACGTTATTTTAACAAATGAAAAGGCTTCCGGGCCTTAGTGATCACAAAATGGTATACGCTTTTGTGTGTCAGTCAGTTAAACAACATGAATCAAAAGTAATTAAGTTCAGGAGTTATAGGCTTCCAGGAGTGAAAGAGTTTGGCCTGAGTGATCACAGAATGGTATACGCTTTTGTGTGTCAGTCAGTTAAACAACATGAATCAAAAGTAATTCAGTTCAGGAGTTATAAGAACCTAGACATAAGTGAGCTTAAAAAAGACATTGAAGAAATTGATTTTCCATTGACGCACACTGGAACGGTCGACCAGTTATACACAGACTGGAAGGAAAGGGTCACCTCTGTATTGGAATCTAAACTACCTACCAAGAAAATGAGGGTCAGAAAGAAAGACGTACCATATATGACTCCAGAGTGGAAGGCGGCAGAATAAACGAATGTATGTATCTAATTCAAAATTTTCTCTTTCAGCTGTTGGAAATCACTAAATTAAGACCGCTGCAAGATCTAACTGAGATTTCCATGGTGGGAAACCCGATGTCTACCTTGGCGCATAGCCACTTGTACGCCATCTTCCAGCTGCGCTCTCTTACCACCCTCGACAAGCAGACGGTGATGGATGACGAAAGAGTAGCTGCAGATGACAGATTTGGACAAGGTAGAATATGCATCTTTCTACTTAAAAACAGTTTTGGTTTTACTTTAAACACTTTCTCAATTATCCAAGGTAACCGCAAATATTCTCATTTAAAAACAACCCCTTTTGTCTGGTTTTATTCAAGACACTTTATGTACCTAATTCTTAAGGAGATTTTCCCATTTGAAAGTGAGTTTATCAAAATCAAGCACTATTTTACCCAGTTTTGCCTCAAGTCAAACTCTCTAATTCAGATATAATCTGACATTGAAAATTGCAAAGGATTGCAATTGAAAGGATTGCAAAGAATCAACAACCTGCAACATCTGTGTGTTAGAAGGGAGAAAAAAAAAATTATGATTTTAATAGTGCCCTTCAACCCTTTCCAAGATCTTGTCACAAGTAGATGGTACTAAACTTAGCATAAAGAGATGTTCACCAAAGGTAAGCTTTGGAAGATTGCACTGCCAAAATTTGTGCTGAATGGCTGCATGGAAAATAATTCCATAATCAAAACTGATTCTTACATGTTGTCTTTGCTAACTTTCTAAAAAATTCGTCTTGGTTGGCCATGGTAGCTCATGCCTCTCTGCTTGCCATCACAGTTTCTTGAAATTATTTACCTCTTTGTCACCAGATGAGATTAGGCGACTGGAAGCAGAACTCAACAGACAGAACAAACTCTATGATGCCCTGTTTGAGGAGAAGCATTCAGTTTCTACTGAACTTGATAAAGTGAGCCGACTTCATCAGCAACAAAAAGAGAAAGATACCCAGCTGGCTCAAAGAAACAAAGAGCTCCAGAGAGAACTGAACGCCAAGGAAGAAATTGTACGTGCAGTACAACATCTATATAACGGACACCTTCTGGAATGAAAAATATGTCTGTTATATGGAGGTGGCTGCTAAATAGAGGTTTTATATATATAGTGTTTTGAGCAGTCCGTAATTTTTTTTTTTGGGGGGGTGCCCTTAATGGAGGCATGTTTTAAATAGCATCTATAGGGTTTCATTAAGTTTCAGAGTTTAGCGTACTTATGTATACAAAAAATAAATTGTGAATCGGAACATTTAACTCATCTTGGTAATTCTGTTTCTTTTTTTGTTGTTTTTTATTTCCTCAATTTCTATTGGGGTACATATTATACGTGGATTTTCGAATTTTCTTTAAAAAAAGGCCTTAAAAATTGGGGTGCTGATTATATGCAGGTGCGTATTATATGCCGGTAAATACGGTAGGCGGTGGAGATTGATAAGTAGGAGGGGAAAGTTATTTTATTTGATTAGTTCAAATAAAACTTTTTTTAAAAGAAGTAGGTGGTTCCACTGGCCAGCAGGGCCTACCCCGGCATCAACCCAGAACCCATAAGGGTTTCAAACCGAACGCAAACGCCCCTTTTATCTCTGTTTCCCTCTTTAGTGAAAATATGCCTTCAAAGACCTTTACAAAAGCTTTATTTTCATTTTTTTCTCTCAGCTGGCTAGTAAAACCAAGGAGCTGTCCAGAGCTTGTGAGAAGCAGTTCAGACTGGAACAGGAACTGGCATTCTATAAACTTGACGCTAAGTTTGAACACCTGGGTAAACTGCCTTGGCCTGAGGGTGCTGAGGTATGGTGTAATTGCAGTTTTTTTCACCAGGGTAAATTCCAATGGGCTGAGGGAACTTAAGTATGATTACAGTTTGTTCTTGCATTTGAAAAGAGGTGGCTAAGGTGCAAAAAAGGGCGTATAATGCTTAATGATACATCCATATTTATATCCAAATTTTTTGTTAAAAAATTAAGTACAACATGTGACTAGGCAGGATTTACATGTGCAACCTCATCATCAGTATACTGAGATTGCCGCAGTAAAACACTGTTTACCACATGCAAGTAACCTAATACCTACTGTAGCTCAATCTTCACTTTAAAACAAAAGGTCAAACAACAACTGAGTGAAGGTTTTCTTAGTTGCCTTGGCCATCATCCCTTTGATGCTCTTTGGAAATAAAGCTATTTTCAAAGCTTTACAAAATAATACTAGAATCACTCACCAGTCCTTTCTGTGAGAAAATGTTAATGTAGCTTTACACATCTTCTGCAGTTCCCTGAAGTTGAAGACGATGAGGCTGCATATATTGGCAAAGCTGGTTACAAACCAAACGCATTTGCACGTGAGTCGCACCCTTTGAGTCCATCTCAGAAGGCTGAGCTCAGCGCTATAGGGGCCCGCCTGAGTGACCGATATGGCGGACAGAACAAGAATACTCTGGATGAATTACATGAGGCGCTGTTGTCTGATTTACAAGACCAGGAAATGGCTGTCAAGAAAGGTAAGTGAAATGTAAACTGAAGACACAGGGCTGAAGTATATTTCTAGAGCCTGCCAATCTTACACCATTGAGTCCTTTTAACACAATGCGGATGACACAAAGGGTAAATGAATGGCCCGTTTTTGAAGAAAAACTATTCACAACCTGATATTTATTATTTTGTTGAAGTCTATAGATCTGGTACCACCTTACCCTAGCCCATTCAGGCTGCAACAACTTAATTTTAAGCTACATTTATGAACTTATGTTATCATGTTGGTCAAAGCTATACAAGGGTATGAGTAATGATGTATTTCTATTCCTAGCTCAACTAGAGCTAGCGAAGCTAGAGGATGAGTTACGTCGCAAAAGAAACCAGCTAAAGGATGCTGTAGATGAACTGGATCAGGTGCAGAGGGCGATAGAGGAAGAGGTAGATATACCTACTCTTGTTACATGTTGCACCCCACCAGCCACACCTAAAATACCATCTATACACCCCAACTAACAGGGGACTATAGAGGTATAGAATATGCACATTTCTCATACCACCACACCCTAACTACACATCCAAATGCCATATCAATTCACTAACCTTACCTACAGCAACAGGATCTCAAAATACATGCAGCTAGGGAACTAATTGTACACCCCAAAATACTCTATCTACACCCCACTACACCCTTCATGCATACCCATCCAAATGCCACACTTGTATGTCTCAGCACTGAACATCACACTGCGCCCTATCTACAACACCATATCAGGCCGTTAAAGTACCTGTTTTTACTGAACGCACAATATATCAGGCCCTCACATACCTGCTTTTACTGAACGCATCATGTCCGTTGAACACAAACCACATTCAATCACCTCCAGCACTCATCTACAGTACATTCCCCCGCTATAATTATCTATGCTCTTCCGCCAAAGTACAGTACATTCCTCCGCTATAATTATCTATGCTATTCGGCCAAAGGCTCTCAAATTCCTGGTAATACCTGATTGTGTCTTTACAATACTTCCACTTCATAGTGCATCTCTGGCAACATAAGCCCGATACTATTAACTGATAAACCTTTATTTTTTTACTTAGATTCAGCTGTTGGATGATGAAGACAGGAGACTAATGGCCGCCATTGCTGAGAAGAAGAAATTTGTAAGTTAAATGGTCTTTTTTCCTCTCCTAGTTATTTAGGGAACTCCCTTATAATACACTGCACGTCGTTTTAACTATCATCGGGGCAATATTAAGGCAGATTTAGGCAGCACCATTTAGTTGTATGCAATTCGACTCGTAAATTGTAAATCAGGCTACGACTCTGCTACGATGCTCAACTAAGATAGTCGTAGTGTGCTATTCAGGGCAAAGACATGTAGACAGATCACATACGACCAAATTGTGCTGTCTAAATCCCTGGCGGTCTGGTTGAGTTGCCTGTGGTTGATGAGATGTGCGCAGGCGCTAGTCATGGCGGCCACGTTTTTGCTTGCTCTGTCAATGTTGATAAAGTTACTATGCCTAAGGCAGCACATCGATCATCATTCACTGTCACCTACGTCCGTAGACACTGTGACACCTCTACATGGGTTTGCCGTAACAGTTAGAAGACCTGGCGTTAGTCCTTGCCGCATACGAATCGCTAAATCTGGGTTTTTCGATTCTCGACTCCCTGTTAGCAAAGCTTGTAAACATGGACTTGTTGTACTAGCCATCCCTGGATTCTACCCCCCAATTGACATAACCATCTTCACTGATGTTCCGCTCAACCCAGGACTTGTCGCTGCAGCTCGAATTAACAAGAACTTGGATGATAACAACTTACTGGTCGTCGGCCATGTCAACGATCCTTCGGCAGTTCATTTGCATAACCGCAATAACACAAGCTCCACTGTTCACTACACAAGAGAGCATCTCCGTGATCTTCGTTCTCGGGGCTCGCTTGAAAACAGGGACGTTTTTTCAAACTCTCAAAGATCTTGGAATATTTAGATTCCGCGGGAAAAGCGGTGGTCGTAGAAAGAATGGTATTGCTCGAACAGATAATAATCCGAACTGTGAACTCGAATCCAGCATCCCATAATGCTTGTGGTCCTGATTTGCATCCAGCATCGCGTATTACCATGGCAGCGCCTCCAGCGATAGTCGAGAAAAATATAAGCCGTGTTGCCCGAATTCCTGTTGTGGTATCCAATGTCCGTTTGCTTGCGTCTAAAATTGACGAGCTCGAATGTGTCTCCTCGACAAACTCCGCTGATGTGATCTGTGTCACGAAAACCTGGTTAACGGATCATATCCCGGATTCTTCTGTCAATTTGAGCGGCTATGTCTTATTCCGAAAGGATCGCGAAACTTTTGCAGGCGGCATTGCTGTGCACGTGAACTTCACGATACCCTGTAAACGACTTACTGAGTTGGAACTCGACGGCTGTATATCAGAAAACTTCTGGCTGCAGCTACGGCCCCGGCGACTCCCTAGGCCAATTTCTGTGATCCTCGTGGCTGTTATTTACCACCCGCCTCGAGCCACCGCAGAAGACAATAAACAGCTCTACGCTCATATCCAACATTCCTTTGATCTATACCTCCGGAGTCACCCGGACTGTCTGGTCTGTATAGTCGGGGATTTTAATCCCAATTCAACCAACATCTCCCCATCTTTATTTCATCGGAGGTGTGGCTTTACTCAGATTGTTAAGGTGAAAACCTGTGACACCCTTGATTGGTGCCTGACCAACACCCCCAAGGTGTGGTCCGCACCCAAACAGCTACGCAAGATCGGAACCTCGGACCATTATTCTGTCCTAGTCAGTCCTAACACCTCTAACTTGAAACGTATCAAGCGAATAATCACCACGCGCGATACACGTGATAGTGCTCTACGTGACTTCGGTCGGTGGATACCTTTGGATGCCTTTTCTCGGCAACAGCTCTATTCCATCGAATCTTGCAAGGACAAAACCAACTATTTTTTGCAAGTATTTGGCGCCGCCGTTGATCGCTTCTTACCAGCCAAGCCAATTCGATTACACGATACCGACAAAGATTGGATTACGCCCAGAATAAAATCTCTGGTTGCTAGGAGACAACGCGCTCTTTCTAGATACGGTAAAGATTCCCATGTATTCAAATATTGGCGGAACCAAGTCCAGCGATGTATCAAGAGCTCCTAGAAATCTCCTACAATCCAAAGTGAAGCCTCTCAAGCAAACCCGTGTGGACAAGTGGTGGAAAAATATTTAGAGTCTCGGGGGTGTGTCTGCATCGGACGACCAGCGGTATTGCCAATTAATAGACGGCTCTACAATCCAGTCTGTAAGTGACCTGTGCGAGAGGATTAACCAGTTCTTAGTCAGTCTTACATCGGACTTTGAACCTCTCGGACCCGGTGACGTCACGTCAATTTTAGTGGATGAGATCCCCGAATCCCTTTTGGTCACTCCAAGGGAAGCGGGAATGGCTCTTCGAGCCACAAAAGTGAAAAAAGCACCTGGTCCCGACTCTATTCCCAATATTGTGTGGAAAATATTTGCATTTGAGCTGGCCCCAGTTGTCACCGATATATACAATTCGAGCTTGAAGGATGGCTATCTTTACCCGATATTGAAGTAGGGAGCTGTTTCTCCAATACCCAAGCGACGCCCCCCTGCCACTTTTGAGGATGATATTAGACCCATCGCATTGACATGCCAGCTAGCAAAGATGTTCGAGGGCTTCACTCTCACAAGAGCTCTCCCTAAGATCCTCCGGAATCTCGATCCCAACCAATTCGCTGTCGCTAGAAAATCGACTATTGATGCTCTGGTGTACATGTTACACTGGTTGCTGGACGGTCTTGATAGGGGTAACTGCTCGGGGATGTTTTTCTTCGCGGACTTCAAAAAGGAGTTCGATCTCATTGATCACAAGATATTGCTGGCCAAACTCCATGGCTACGGTCTTCATCCATGCTTAGTCCGTTGGATTACAACCTTCTTGGAGGGACGAACCCAGTTTGCACGGATTTCCTCAGTAACGTCATCTGTTCAGCCCATAAATGGAGGGATTCCTCAAGGGACCCGGCTCGGTCCTGTGCTGTTCGCAGTCATGGTTAACGACCTCATGGCCTCGTGGCCCCCTCGTGCGAAGTTCGTGGACGATCTCACCTTACTAGAAATAGTGCCTAGGAATTCTCCCCCGGTCATGAACTTCCTCGTGGAGGATATCCACAATTATGCGAAAAGTCACAATATGGTTTTGAATCCCAAAAAGTGTAAATCAATGACCGTTGACTTCCTTGATCATAACAGCTGTGTGTGGGGTCCCATTGTTATCAGCAACGCGGTCGTGGAGCGCGTGAGCACTTTCAAATTACTCGGTGTTGTTATTTCTCACGACCTCACATGGGATGCTCACTGTGAAGTTATAATCAAAAAAGCTAACAAAAGGCTATATGCACTACGTCAGCTTAAGAAAAGTGGTTTAGGGGAAAGTGATCTAGTCGATGTGTATTGCGCCCTGATTAGATCAATTTTTGAATACGGCTGTGTTGTTTTCTCTAATCTACCGAAACGCCTCTGCTATTCCTTAGAAAAGATTCAGAAACGTTTCTCTCCGTTATCTACCCGAATCTGAATTATGAGAATGCACTTGTACAGGCTAATCTTCAAGACCTTGAAAGCCGTAGGCAAGATCTCTGTAAAAAAAATACATGTGTAATTTATCAGAAGAAAACCCTGTACATAAACTTATATTGTCAAGGACTATAACAATACCGCAAACGTACAGCCTGCGATCGAATGTAACCCGACGTGCTACACCGTCAAGAATCAAGAGGCTCAGTGACTTTGTTTCTGTCAAGTATTTAAATGTTTTGTAATTTTTCCTGTAATTCAGTCCTATGGCTGCGATAGGAATAAATAAACACATTAGCAGTAGAAGTGAAACCACAGGAAACCCACTAGCCAAACTACAGGTGAGCAAGACCCAGGCCCCTCACGGAGGGACTAGGCCGCGGTACAATATTATGTCTGGAATAGTATCAATGGTGAAAATACATTTTTGTTAACTTTTTAGGCTTTCTTTTCTACGTTATAAGTTAAAAGAAAAGAAAATGTTGGCGTTAAAGATAATAATCGAACAAATCGAGAATATAAAAAGGTTGTATGTGCAGTTGTCCAGACTTTATATTCTGCGCAGAGTAGATGTTGCATGGTCTTTATAGTGGGGTTCCTGTGGCAGAGGAGATGTTGCATGGTCTTTATAGTGGGTTTCCTGTGGCAGAGGAGATTTTGCATGGTCTCTATAGTGGGGTTCCTGTGGCAGAGGAAATGTTGCATGGTCTTTATAGTGGGGCTCCTGTGGCATAGGAGATGTTGCATGGTCTTTATAGTGGGGTTCCTGTGGCAGAGGAGATGTTGCATGGTCTTTATAGTGGGGTTCCTGTGGCAGAGGGGATGTTGCATGGTCTTTATAGTGGGGTTCCTGTGGCAGAGGAGATGTTGAATGGTCTTTATAGTGGGGTTCCTGTGGCAGAGGAGATGTTGCATGGTCTTTATAGCGGGGTTCCTGTGGCAGTGAAGATGTTGCATGGTCTTTATAGTGGGTTTCCTGTGGCAGTGGAGATGTTGCATGGTCTTTATAGTGGGGTTCCTGTGGCAGATGAGATGTTGCATGGTATTTATAGTGGGATTCCTGTGGCAGAGGAGATGTTGATTGTTCTTCATAGTGGAGTTCCTGTGTATTCTCCTTTTGCTGTGTTCGCGATATCCAATTATTAGGGACCTTAAGCAACGACGACGGCAACATGGAACTTTCTCGGTCAGACTGTAAACACAGTAAACTCCTCTCACCACGTTTGCTACTGTAGAAATAATGTCCTTAGTTTACTGTTATCTGTCTTTGACTAAAATATTTTCCTCGTACCATTGCAGTTAGATTGGAATTGATCGCCAAGCGCGAACGCATCTTTTTCTAGACGTCGTCGTCCTCGCCTCAGGCCCCCATTCTCTTTTATTTCACCTACTCAGATTCGTGATCTGGAGGAAGTTGCCGCTGACCTTGAAGGGCGCATGAACAAGATTCACGCCGACTTGCGCAGAAAGGAAAGTGAAATGAACAAGCTGCAACACGCTCTGAACAACACATCTCCTGATGATCCAGCTTATGTGAGTAATAAATCTACCCAGGAAGGGTGGGGAGGGGAAACACTTTAAACAGCAAGCGCTGAACAACACATCCCCTGATGATCCAGCTTATGTGAGTAATAAACCTACCCAGGGAGGGAGGGGAGGAGAAACACTTTAAACAGCACGCGCTGAATAACACATCCCCTGATGATCCAGCTTATGTGAGTAATAAATCTACCCAGGAAGGGTGGGGAGGAGAAACACTTTAAACAGCACGCGCTGAACAACACAACCCCTGATGATCCAGCCTATGTGAGTAATAAATCTACTCAGGGAGGGAGGGGAGGAGAAACACTTTAAACAGCACGCGCTGAACAACACATCCCCTGATGATCCAGCTTATGTGAGTAATAAATCTACCCAGGGAGGGGGGGGGAGGAGAAACACTTTAAACAGCACGCGCTGAACAACACATCCCCTGATGATCCAGCTTATGTGAGTAATAAATCTACCCAGGGATGGAGGGGAGGAGAAACACTTTAAACAGCACGCGCTGAACGACACATCCCCTGATGATCCAGCTTATGTGAGTAATAAATCTACCCAGGAAGGGTGGGGAGGAGAAACACTTTAAACAGCAAGCGCTGAACAACACTTCCCCTGATGATCCAGCTTATGTGAGTAATAAATCTACCCAGGAAGGGTGGGGAGGAGAAACACTTTAAACAGCAAGCTCTGAATGACACATCCCCTGGTGATCCATTTTATGTGAGTAATAAATCTACCCAGGAAGGGTGGGGAGGAGAAACACTTTAAACAGCAAGCGCTGAACAACACATCCCCTGGTGATCCAGCTTATGTGAGTAATAAATCTACCCAGGAAGGGTGGGGAGGAGAAACACTTTAAACAGCACGCGCTGAACAACACAACCCCTGATGATCCAGCTTATGTGAGTAATAAATCTACCCAGGGAAGGAGGGGAGGAGAAACACTTTAAACAGCACGCGCTAAAACAACACATCCCGGATGATCCAGCCTATGTGAGTAATAAATCTACCCAGGGAAGGAGGGGAGGAGAAACACTTTAAACAGCACGCGCTAAAACAACACATCCCGGATGATCCAGCCTATGTGAGTAATAAATCTACCCAGGGAGGGAGCGGTGTGAAAACACTTTAAACAGCACGCGCTAAAACAACACATCCCGGATGATCTAGCCTATGTGAGTAATAAACCTACCCAGGGAGGGAGGGGAGTGAAAACACTTTAAACAGCACGCGCTGAACAACACAACCCCTGATGATCCAGCCTATGTGAGTAATAAATCTACCCAGGGATGGAGGGGGGGGAGTTGAAACAGCAAGCGCAGCACTGCCTCCTCGGGCGCTTATGGCGTCGCAGCCAAGGGGAACTGGAAACGAGCTGCGCTGCATGTTTTATACTGAGTCCTCGAGCATGTCTACGATTTGTAATATGAGAAGCAAGCCTTTCGAGGAGGCGAGAGAGGGTTGTAAGGGTTGATGGATGGAATGGGAAAACCCATAAAAGTATAGATAGTTTTTTTTGGCAAACCGCTGTCACTTTTATATATTTATTTATGTACTGGCATTTGCTAAGGAAAATCTACTGTAACTTTGAAAAGGGGTGTTGTTAAAACAAAAGTCAAATCAAACTTACTCATTTTGGAACAGCTTTTATTTATTTCTTCATAGTGGACATCTAGATTGTATATAAGATGTCGTGTCTTTTTCATTTGTCTTTGAAAACCGCCACCTGTTGCTCGACGTTTACGACTTTTGACACTTCGCACTTCATTATTTATGTACGGCGTCTTGTTCTCAACAAGATACTAGAAGCACTCAATATTTACCTAATGCAGTGCTTTCTCGCGTATTTCGTACGGCATGGAAAACGATCGATTTGATCTGTGTCGATTGTATCTGTAAGTGGATTGGCTGCAAAGGATCAATCGCTGAGATGAGTGCTAAAAGTTTTTACCTCTCTTTAACATTGTGAGAGAAGTCGAACGTGTGCTGATTTTGACATTTTATTTAGTTTCGGCGCGCGCGCAAATCCAACGTCGGCGGCGTTCTACCTTTTCGCGCCTTTTCGACCCTAAGATTTAGAGTCTAATATTTATAAAAAAAGCAAAGTACTATTGTTGCATAAAAATTTTGGTCTTGACACATGAAGGTCCATTTAGTGTACATCTATTTGTTATTTTAAAGCACAAGAAATTCATTTGAATTCATACGTCGAACCTCAAAGCCATGCGAAAGTTTCGAGTCCCATTTTCAGCAATACTCTTATTTTTAAATAGTTTTTAATTACGCTCATTTATTTGATACCCATGAATCACTGGACGCTGCAATACATGCATCTCGACCTTACTCAAAGGCCCCGTGTCACCTGTTTTTTGTAGTCCTTTATCTAGGGAAATAAAAACTGTTGGTCGATAAAGTCTTAGATAATTATGCCCACTATAATCGTTTAATCGGCTGTTTCCTATTGTTACGCCTGTACTACCAATTAATTTATTATACAAAATTTCTGGCATGTTGTAGGTAGAGTTGCAGGCGCGCCTTGCGGAGACAGAGCAGCAGTTGCGTGACGCCCTATCAGAGTATGACTCTTTGAAGCGTGACTACGATCAGGCGATGGCGCAACTTCAAGAAGAGATCGCGGCGCTAGACAAGATGCAAGCTGAGCTCGAAAAAAAACGTAAGACTCAAAGTGCTATGTCCGCTTATGTCAAACAGGGACTTAACCCCAATACCCCCTCCCCATCCGCCGGCCTTTTTTCACCTCGTTCTCGCGCCTGTGACCTCTACGCCCTGGGTAATGGTTCGTTAACGGTGACGAAGGTGCGACAGGGAGAACGTGACAGTAAGTGCTTTCATGCTTCATAAAGTGAAAATAAGCCTAATATCTATCGCAGCGAACACTTATAATGTGGTTTACTGCACACATGTTAATATACTTGGTGTTTTTACGTCGTAAAAATTATCAATTAAATTTCGTAAATGTATGGTTCTGGTATCGCTGGAGTTATTAATCTGTTACGATCAATTAGTACCCATCAAAACTGACATTTTACATCTGGCTGTTACCGCTGGCAACCGCTGACAAGGCGTACATTGACAACTCTCCATTTTAGGTAAGACCGCTGACAAGTCTGCACAACAGGCGGAACTAAAAAGTATAATCAATGATCTTAACAAACATCTAGAAGCCATGAAAACACAGGTGGCCCAACAGCAAGAGGCAATTGGTCAGTTACAGCAAGAAAAAGAGGGACTTGAACAGAGATTGCAAGAGTCACATGATCAAGCGGCACAGGGAAACCAGCAGTTACAGGGTGAGTTTATAAGAAAGAATACTGCATCCAATCACACATCGTATGAAAGAAAATTATCAATTCATCGAAGTTGTTTTGCTTAGTTCAGCAGCGGCAACTATAAATTTAAAAAAAATATCGAAATGAGAAGATATTACGCAAAAGTTCGAGGCCTGGGAACATGCGAACAAACAAACAAACAAACAAAAAACATCCAAAGAGTTTATTCAAAACAGTAAGTCCAATCTAATATAATTTCTTTCGGATTACAAAGGGAATAGCTGTAGCGTGTTGCTCAGTCCATTTTCAGACAAGCCCGCAAATACAAAACACTTCTATAATATTCATACAAATGCCATAATACACGCTGCTCTAACTGACTTGTATTAAATTAAGGTGCCCAAAACAAGCACCAAAGTGACAAAAGAACTGATTAATCTTGGGAGTTTACAATAAACAAGGGTTCGATATTGGGTTTATGTGATGGTTGAACACTTTGAATATTTTGACAGGCCTGATGTTCCAGTGGCTCAACGAGGACGTCACGCCAACAGTAAACTTCTATCTTTTTCTTATTATTTGCGGATTTAATAAACTTCCAAACTGCTTTGGGGCAAGTCCTTTATATGTGAACATCGTTAAGCCATATTTTTTTGCTTTAAATTTTACTTCTTTTGGGAAGAATTAGGAGCGAATCAATCAGTTGTTTAGAGTCAAGAAAAACAGACAATTTCATAGGATTATTCAATAAACATCTCCCTAGTTGTCATAATGGAGATCTAGAAAAAAAAATAATGCAAGAACACTTAAATTGTCTAATGGCTAAACAACATTCAAGCTATAAAACGGAGTTTCTGCTTTAAAATAGGCTTGGGAAAAAGTATGAGAAAATTGCGGAAAGTTTTGAGACTTTCGCCAGTGGCGCGAAATCACGGCGCGCGAGCGACTGATAAGGCTGCATTTATCTTCAAATTACCGCTCCTTCCACAAGGGTGGTCTCGAATTACACCATTATATCTCTCAACCAGAGCAGCTTTCTCTATTTCCCCGCCTTTTTTCTCCATTTCCTAAGGTGTAATTATCAGGTAACTTTAACATCACAACACTTTAGTCTAGTTGATGTAAGGCTTTGTTGCTGGTCCGTATTGGGCTCGGACCCATGACCTTAGCGTTATTGGCACCACGCTCTGCCGACTGAGCTAACGGACCAACTGATATACAACTACAGCGATTTAGTTTACAAAAGAAGGTAGCAAAAGTAACCTACAAAAATAATTCAATTGGCAGCGGTGGGATTCGAACCCACGCCTCTTTCGAGACTGGTGCCTAAAACCAGCGCCTTAGACCGCTCGGCCACGCTACCGTTTCTGCAATATTGTTATCACAACAACTCAGTCTAGTCTGTGGAGAACTTTGTTGCTGAATAAAAGACTAGCTAGTCAACAAAACTGCATTGACGGTTATTTAAAAATAAACTTTTGGTCCGTATGGGGCTCGAACCCATGACCTTAGGGTTATTAGCACCACGCTCTTCCGACTTAGCTAAGTCTGTGGAGAACGTTTTTGCTGAATAAAAGACAAGCTGGTCAACACAACTGCATTGACGGTTATTTAAAAATACACTTGTGGTCCGTATGGGGCTCGAACCCATGACCTTAGCGTTATTAGCACCACGCTCTGCCGACTGAGCTAACGGACCAACTGATATACAACCCACGCCTCTTTCGAGACTGGTGCCTAAAACCAGCGCCTTAGACCGCTCGGCCACGCTACCGTTTCTGCAATATTGTTATCACAACAATTTAGTCTAGTCTGTGGAAAACTTTGTTGCTGAATAAAAGACTAGCTAGTCAACACAACTATGGTTAGTTAAAAATAAACTGCTGGTCCGTATGGGGCTCGAACCCATGACCCATGACAACTACAGCGATTTAGTTTACAAAAGAAGGTATCAAAAGTAACCTACAAAAATATTTCAATTGGCAGCGGTGGGATTCGAACCCACGCCTCTTTCGAGACTGGTGCCTAAAACCAGCGCCTTAGACCGCTCGGCCACGCTACCGTTTCTGCGATATTGTTATCACAACAACTCAGTCAAGTCTGTGGAAAACTTTGTTGCTGAATAAAAGACTAGCTAGTCAACACAACTATGGTTAGTTAAAAATAAACTTTTGGTCCGTATGGGGCTCGAACCCATGACCTTAGCGTAATTAGCACCACGCTCTGCCGACTGAGCTAACGGACCAACTAATATACAACTACAGCGATGTAGTTTACAAAAGAAGGCAGCAAAAGTAACCTACAAAAATAAATCAATTGGCAGCGGTGAGATTGGAACCCACGCCTCTTTCGAGACTGGTGCCTAAAACCAGCGCCTTAGACCGCTCTGCCACGCTACCGTTTCTTCAATATTGTTATCACAACAATTTAGTCTAGTCTGTGGAAAACTTTGTTGCTGAATAAAAGACTAGCTAGTCAACACAACTATGGTTAGTTAAAAATAAACTGCTGGTCCGTATGGGGCTCGAACCCATGACCTTAGCGTTATTACCACCACGCTCTGCCGACTGAGCTAACGGACCAACTGATACACAACTACAGCGATTTAGTTTACAAAAGAAGGTATCAAAAGTAACCTACAAAAATAATTCAATTGGCAGCGGTGGGATTCGAACCCACGCCTCTTTCGAGACTTGTGCCTAAAACCAGCGCCTTAGACCGCTCGGCCACGCTACCGTTTCTGCGATATTGTTATCACAACAACTCAGTCAAGTCTGTGGAAAACTTTGTTGCTGAATAAAAGACTAGCTAGTCAACACAACTATGGTTAGTTAAAAATAAACTGCTGGTCCGTATGTGACTCGAACCCATGACCTTAGCGTTATTAGCACCACGGTCTGCCGACTGAGCTAACGGACCAACTGATATACAACTACAGCGATTTAGTTTACAAATCAAGGTAGCAAAAGTAACCTACAAAAATAATTCAATTGGCAGCGGTTGGATTCGAACCCACGCCTCTTTCGAGACTGGTGCCTAAAACCAGCGCCTTAGACCGCTCGGCCACGCTACCGTTTCTGCAATATTGTTATCACAACAACTCAGTCTAGTCTGTGGAAAACTTTGTTGCTGAATAAAAAACTAGCTAGTCAACACAACTATGGTTAGTTAAAAATTAACTGCTGGTCCGTATGGGACTCGAACCCATGACCTTAGCGTTATTACCACCACGCTCTGCCGACTGAGCTAACGGACCAACTGATACACAACTACAGCGATTTAGTTTACAAAAGAAGGTATCAAAAGTAACCTACAAAAATAATTCAATTGGTAATAGGTAACGCAGCCTGCACCCGCGAACGGGTATAACACAGTTTGTATTTAACTGTTCTCCGCCCTTTTACGGCGAGCTTCCCTTTGTTTTAAATAGGTTTCATATCTTCTTTTGTCGTATGACGTGCAGATGTTTTTTGTGATCGCCCTCCATTCCTTTCTATTATGTACATGATAGTTCCACGCTTCAAGGACGCATCCAATTTTGAGGTCTTTTTTCAAAATGTCCTTGAATCTTAGTTTAGGACGACCAACTGGGCGAGACCCGTGTTCTAGCTCCGAAAATAATAGCTGCTTAGGCACTCTGTCATCGTCCATTCGGCAGAGGTGACCAAGCCAGCGGAAACGATTTCTAGCTAATTTTGTTTCAATATCATCTACGTTTGCACGACGGAGGACGTCTTCATTGCTTATATAGTCATCCCACTTGATCTTGAGGATTAGGCGTAAATGGCGTTGTTGCAGAGTACGAAGTTCTCTAACTTCATGCTGATATACAGTCCATGTCTCACTACCGTACAATAAGAGAGGCATCAGACATTGATTATAAACAGCGATCTTGGTTGGTACAGTGAGATCACGTGAGTCGAAAACTCTCTTTCGAAGGCGACCATAAGCACATGATACAGCTTGTATACGAGATGTGAGCTCCGCTCTCATTGAGCAGTCACTTGACAGGATACTACCAAGGTATTTAAAGTGAGTAACATTGACCAGCTTAATGCCATCAACATAAAAGTCGGCAGTATTACCAATACACATAGTCTCCGTCTTTTTAGTGTTAATGCGCATCCCCATTCTCTTAGCAAGTTCATTGTACGATGTAAGTAAAGACTGCAGACCCTCTGGGGTATCGCTAAATAAGGCGATATCGTCAGCGTACTGTGCCTCCCTGATGAATTCCGTAAGGACTTTTGTTTTTGCTTTGAGCCTGCGAAGATCGAAGAGATTACCATCAAATCGGAATCTTATCTTGATGCTGCAGGTGTGTTCAATTTTATTAAAGGCCAACCAGAGCAGGACAGCAGCATAGATGCCGAATAGAGTTGGTGCTAACTTACATCCTTGCTTGACACCACAGTTGTATTCAAATGCTCGAGTTAGCTCTCCGTCTACGATTAGCCTAGCATGAACATCAGAATATAGCTTCTTTATTATACTTATGAACTTTGGTGGGCATCCTAGTTTGCCAAGGATCGAAAAGAGAAGTTCACGATTGACAGTGTCGAAGGCAGCGGTGGGATTCGAACCCACGCCTCTTTCGAGACTTGTGCCTAAAACCAGCGCCTTAGACCGCTCGGCCACGCTACCGTTTCTGCGATATTGTTATCACAACAACTCAGTCAAGTCTGTGGAAAACTTCGTTGCTGAATAAAAGACTAGCTAGTCAACACAACTATGGTTAGTTAAAAATAAACTGCTGGTCCGTATGGGACTCGAACCCATGACCTTAGCGTTATTAGCACCACGCTCTGCCGACTGAGTTAACGGACCAACTGATATACAACTACAGCGATTTAGTTTACAAAAGAAGGTAGCAAAAGTAACCTACAAAAATAATTCAATTGGCAGCGGTGGGATTCGAACCCACGCCTCTTTCGAGACTGGTGCCTAAAACCAGCGCCTTAGACCGCTCGGCCACGCTACCGTTTCTGCAATATTGTTATCACAACAACTCAGTCTAGTCTGTGGAAAACTTTGTTGCTGAATAAAAAACTAGCTAGTCAACACAACTATGGTTAGCTAAAAATAAACTGCTGGTCCGTATGGGGCTCGAACCCATGACCTTAGCGTAATTAGCACCACGCTCTGCCGACTGAGCTAACGGACCAACTGATATACAACTACAGCGATTTAGTTTACAAAAGAAGGTATCAAAAGTAACCTACAAAAATATTTCAATTGGCAGCGGTGAGATTTGAACCCACGCCTCTTTCGAGACTGGTGCCTAAAACCAGCGCCTTATACCGCTCGGCCACGCTACCGTTTCTGCAATATTGTTATCACAACAACTCAGGCTAGTCTGTGGAGAACTTTGTTGCTGAATAAAAGACTAGCTAGTCAACAAAACTGCATTGACGGTTATTTAAACATAAACTTTTGGTCCGTATGGGGCTCGAACCCATGACCTTAGCGTTATTAGCACCACGCTCTTCCGACTTAGCTAAGTCTGTGGAGAACGTTTTTGCTGAATAAAAGACAAGCTGGTCAACACAACTGCATTGACGGTTATTTAAAAATACACTTTTGGTCCGTATGGGGCTCGAACCCATGACCTTAGCGTTATTAGCACCACGCTCTGCCGACTGAGCTAACGGACCAACTGATATACAACCCACGCCTCTTCAGAGACTGGTGCCTTAAACCAGCGCCTTAGACCGCTCGGCCACGCTACCGTTTCTGCAATATTGTTATCACAACAATTAGTCTAGTCTGTGGAGAACGTTTTTGCTGAATATAAGACAAGCTGGTCAACACAACTGCATTGATGTTTATTTTAAAAAAATAAACTGCTGGTCCGTATGGGGCTCGAACCCATGACCTTAGCGTTATTAGCACCACGCTCTGCCGACTGAGCTAACGGACCAACTGATATACAACCCACGCCTCTTTCGAGACTGGTGCCTAAAACCAGCGCCTTCGACCGCTCGGCCACGCTACCGTTTCTGCAATATTGTTATCACAACAACTCAGTCTAGTCTGTGCAAAACTTTGTTGCTGAATAAAAGACTAGCTAGTCAACACAACTATGGTTAGTTAAAAATAAACTGCTGGTCCGTATGGGGCTCGAACCCATGACCTTAGCGTTATTAGCACCACGCTCTGCCGACTAAGCTAACGGACCAACTGATATACAAATACTAAGATTTAGTTTACAAAAGAAGGTAGCAAAAGTAACCTACAAAAATATTTCAATTTGCAGCGTTGGGATTCGAACCCACGCCTCTTCAGAGACTGGTGCCTAAAACCAGCGCCTTGGACCGCTCGGCCACGCTACCGTTTCTGCAATATTGTTATCACAACAATTAGTCAAGTCTTTGGAGAACGTTTTTGCTGAATAAAAGACAAGCTGGTCAACACAACTGCATTGACGGTTATTTAAAAATAAACTTTTGGTCCGTATGGGGCTCGAACCCATGACCTTAGCGTTATTAGCACCACGCTCTGCCGACTGAGCTAACGGACCAACTGATATACAACTACAGCGATTTAGTTTACAAAAGAAGGTATCAAAAGTAACCTACAAAAATAATTCAATTGGCAGCGGTGGGATTCGAACCCACGCCTCTTTCGAGACTGGTGCCTAAAACCAGCGCCTTAGACCGCTCGCCGTTTCTGCAATATTGTTACCACAACAATTTATTCTAGTCTGTGGAAAACTTTGTTGCTGAATAAAAGACTAGCTAGTTAACACAACTATGGTTAGTTAAAAATAAACTGCTGGTCCGTGTAGGGCTCGAACCCATGACCCATGACAACTACAGCGATTTAGTTTACAAAAGAAGGTATCAAAAGTAACCTACAAAAATATTTCAATTGGCAGCGGTGGGATTCGAACCCACGCCTCTTTCGAGACTGCTGCCTAAAACCAGCGCCTTAGACCGCTCGGCCACGCTACCGTTTCTGCAATATTGTTATCACAACAATTTAGTCTAGTCTGTGGAAAACTTTGTTGCTGAATAAAAAACTAGCTAGTCAACACAACTATTGTTAGTTAAAAAAAAACTGCTGGTCCGTATGGGGCTCGAACCCATGACCTTAGCGTAATTAGCACCACGCTCTGCCGACTGAGCTAACGGACCAACTGATATACAACTACAGCGATGTAGTTTACAAAAGAAGGCAGCAAAAGTAACCTACAAAAATAAATCAATTGGCAGCGGTGGGATTGGAACCCACGCCTTTTTCGAGACTGGTGCCTAAAACCAGCGCCTTAGACCGCTCTGCCACGCTACCGTTTCTTCAATATTGTTATCACAACAATTTAATCTAGTCTGTGGAAAACTTTGTTGCTGAATAAAAGACTAGCTAGTCAACACAACTATGGTTAGTTAAAAATAAACTGCTGGTCCGTATGGGGCTCGAACCCATGACCTTAGCGTTATTAGCACCACGGTCTGCCGACTGAGCTAACGGACCAACTGATATACAACTACAGCGATTTTGTTTACAAAAGAAGGTATCAAAAGTAACCTACAAAAATAATTCAATTGGCACATTGGGATTCGAACCCACGCCTCTTCAGAGACTGGTGCCTAAAACCAGCGCCTTGGACCGCTCGGCCACGCTACCGTTTCTGCAATATTGTTATCACAACAATTAGTCAAGTCTGTGGAGAACGTTTTTGCTGAATAAAAGACAAGCTGGTCAACACAACTGCGTTGACGGTTATTTAAAAATAAACTTTTGGTCCGTATGGGGCTCGAACCCATGACCTTAGCGTTATTAGCACCACGCTCTGCCGACTGAGCTAACGGACCAACTGATATACAACTACAGCGATTTAGTTTACAAAAGAAGGTATCAAAAGTAACCTACAAAAATAATTCAATTGGCAGCGGTGGGATTCGAACCCACGCCTCTTCAGAGACTGGTGCCTAAAACCAGCGCCTTGGACCGCTCGGCCACGCTACCGTTTCTGCAATATTGTTATCACAACAATTAGTCAAGTCTGTGGAGAACGTTTTTGCTGAATAAAAGACAAGCTGGTCAACACAACTGCATTGACGGTTATTTAAAAATAAACTTTTGGTCCGTATGGGGCTCGAACCCATGACCTTAGCGTTATTAGCACCACGCTCTGCCGACTGAGCTAACGGACCAACTGATATACAACTACAGCGATTTAGTTTACAAAAGAAGGTATCAAAAGTAACCTACAAAAATAATTCAATTGGCAGCGGTGGGATTCGAACCCACGCCTCTTCAGAGACTGGTGCCTAAAACCAGCGCCTTGGACCGCTCGGCCACGCTACCGTTTCTGCAATATTGTTATCACAACAATTAGTCAAGTCTGTGGAGAACGTTTTTGCTGAATAAAAGACAAGCTGGTCAACACAACTGCATTGACGGTTATTTAAAAATAAACTTTTGGTCCGTATGGGGCTCGAACCCATGACCTTAGCGTTATTAGCACCACGCTCTGCCGACTGAGCTAACGGACCAACTGATATACAACTACAGCGATTTAGTTTACAAAAGAAGGTATCAAAAGTAACCTACAAAAATAATTCAATTGGCAGCGGTGGGATTCGAACCCACGCCTCTTTCGAGACTGGTGCCTAAAACCAGCGCCTTAGACCGCTCGCCGTATCTGCAATATTGTTATCACAACAATTTAGTCTAGTCTGTGGAAAACTTTGTTGCTGAATAAAAGACTAGCTAGTTAACACAACTATGGTTAGTTAGCGATTTAGTTTACAAAAGAAGGTATCAAAAGTAATCTACAAAAATAATTCAATTGGCAGCGGTGGGATTGGAACCCACGCCTCTTTCGAGACTGGTGCCTAAAACCAGCGCCTTAGACCGCTCTGCCACGCTACCGTTTCTGCAATATTGTTATCACAACAATTTAGTCTAGTCTGTGGAAAACTTTGTTGCTGAATAAAAGACTAGCTAGTCAACACAACTATGGTTAGTTAAAAATAAACTGCTGGTCCGTATGGGGCTCGAACCCATGACCTTAGCGTTATTACCACCACGCTCTGCCGACTGAGCTAACGGACCAACTGATACACAACTACAGCGATTTAGTTTACAAAAGAAGGTATCAAAAGTAACCTACAAAAATAATTCAATTGGCAGCGGTGGGATTCGAACCCACGCCTCTTTCGAGACTTGTGCCTAAAACCAGCGCCTTAGACCGCCCGGCCACGCTACCGTTTCTGCGATATTGTTATCACAACAACTCAGTCAAGTCTGTGGAAAACTTTGTTGCTGAATAAAAGACTAGCTAGTCAACACAACTATGGTTAGTTAAAAATAAACTGCTGGTCCGTATGTGACTCGAACCCATGACCTTAGCGTTATTAGCACCACGCTCTGCCGACTGAGCTAACGGACCAACTGATATACAACTACAGCGATTTAGTTTACAAAAGAAGGTAGCAAAAGTAACCTACAAAAATAATTCAATTGGCAGCGGTTGGATTCGAACCCACGCCTCTTTCGAGACTGGTGCCTAAAACCAGCGCCTTAGACCGCTCGGCCACGCTACCGTTTCTGCAATATTGTTATCACAACAACTCAGTCTAGTCTGTGGAAAACTTTGTTGCTGAATAAAAAACTAGCTAGTCAACACAACTATGGTTAGTTAAAAATTAACTGCTGGTCCGTATGGGGCTCGAACCCATGACCTTAGCGTTATTAGCACCACGCTCTGCCGGCTGAGCTAACGGACCAACTGATATACCACTACAGCGATTTAGTTTACAAAAGAAGGTATCAAAAGTAACCTACAAAAATATTTCAATTGACAGCGGTGGGATTCGAACCCACGCCTCTTTCGAGACTGGTGCCTAAAACCAGCGCCTTAGACCGCTCTGCCACGCTACCGTTTCTTCAATATTGTTATCACAACAATTTAGTCTAGTCTGTGGAAAACTTTGTTGCTGAATAAAAAACTAGCTAGTCAACACAACTATTGTTAGTTAAAAAAAACTGCTGGTCCGTATGGGGCTCGAACCCATGACCTTAGCGTAATTAGCACCACGCTCTGCCGACTGAGCTAACGGACCAACTGATATACAACTACAGCGATGTAGTTTACAAAAGAAGGCAGCAAAAGTAACCTACAAAAATAAATCAATTGGCAGCGGTGGGATTGGAACCCACGCCTTTTTCGAGACTGGTGCCTAAAACCAGCGCCTTAGACCGCTCTGCCACGCTACCGTTTCTGCAATATTGTTATCACAACAATTTAATCTAGTCTGTGGAAAACTTTGTTGCTGAATAAAAGACTAGCTAGTCAACAAAACTGCATTGACGGTTATTTAAACATAAACTTTTGGTCCGTATGGGGCTCGAACCCATGACCTTAGCGTTATTAGCACCACGCTCTTCCGACTTAGTTAAGTCTGTGGAGAACGTTTTTGCTGAATAAAAGACAAGCTGGTCAACACAACTGCATTGACGGTTATTTAAAAATACACTTTTGGTCCGTATGGGGCTCGAACCCATGACCTTAGCGTTATTAGCACCACGCTCTGCCGACTGAGCTAACGGACCAACTGATATACAATCCACGCCTCTTCAGAGACTGGTGCCTTAAACCAGCGCCTTAGACCGCTCGGCCACGCTACCGTTTCTGCAATATTGTTAACACAACAATTAGTCTAGTCTGTGGAGAACGTTTTTGCTGAATAAAAGACAAGCTGGTCAACACAACTGCATTGACGGTTATTTAAAAATACACTTTTGGTCCGTATGGGGCTCGAACCCATGACCTTAGCGTTATTAGCACCACGCTCTGCCGACTGAGCTAACGGACCAACTGATATACAACTACAGCGATTTAGTTTACAAAAGAAGGTATCAAAAGTAATCTACAAAAATAATTCAATTGGCAGCGGTGGGATTCGAACCCACGCCTCTTTCGAGACTGGTGCCTAAAACCAGCGCCTTAGACCGCTCGGCCACGCTACCGTTTCTGCAATATTGTTATCACAACAATTAGTTAAGTCTGTGGAGAACGTTTTTGCTGGATAAAAGACTAGCTAGTCAACAAAACTGTATTGACGGTTATTTAAAAATAAACTTTTGGTCCGTATGGGGCTCGAACCCATGACCTTAGAGTTATTAGCACCACGCTCTGCCGACTGAGCTAACGGACCAACTGATATACAACTACAGCGATTTAGTTTACAAAAGAAGGTATCAAAAGTAACCTACAAAAATAATTCAATTGGCAGCGGTGGGATTCGAACCCACGCCTCTTTCGAGACTGCTGCCTAAAACCAGCGCCTTAGACCGCTCTGCCACGCTACCGTTTCTTCAATATTGTTATCACAACAATTTAATCTAGTCTGTGGAAAACTTTGTTGCTGAATAAAAGACTAGCTAGTCAACACAACTATGGTTAGTTAAAAATAAACTGCTGGTCCGTATGGGGCTCGAACCCATGACCTTAGCGTTATTAGCACCACGCTCTGCCGACTGAGCTAACGGACCAACTGATATACAACTACAGCGATTTAGTTTACAAAAGAAGGTATCAAAAGTAACCTACAAAAATAATTCAATTGGCACATTGGGATTCGAACCCACGCCTCTTCAGAGACTGGTGCCTAAAACCAGCGCCTTAGACCGCTCGGCCACGCTACCGTTTCTGCAATATTGTTATCACAACAATTAGTCAAGTCTGTGGAGTACGTTTTTGCTGAATAAAAGACAAGCTGGTCAACACAACTGCATTGACGGTTATTTAAAAATAAACTTTTTGTCCGTATGGGGCTCGAACCCATGACCTTAGCGTTATTAGCACCACGCTCTGCCGACTGAGCTAACGGACCAACTGATATACAACTACAGCGATTTAGTTTACAAAAGAAGGTATCAAAAGTAACCTACAAAAATAATTCAATTGGCAGCGGTGGGATTCGAACCCACGCCTCTTTCGAGACTGGTGCCTAAAACCAGCGCCTTAGACCGCTCGCCGTTTCTGCAATATTGTTACCACAACAATTTATTCTAGTCTGTGGAAAACTTTGTTGCTGAATAAAAGACTAGCTAGTTAACACAACTATGGTTAGTTAAAAATAAACTGCTGGTCCGTGTGGGGCTCGAACCCATGACCCATGACAACTACAGCGATTTAGTTTACAAAAGAAGGTATCAAAAGTAACCTACAAAAATATTTCAATTGGCAGCGGTGGGATTCGGACCCACGCCTCTTTCGAGACTGCTGCCTAAAACCAGCGCCTTAGACCGCTCGGCCACGCTACCGTTTCTGCAATATTGTTATCACAACAATTTAGTCTAGTCTGTGGAAAACTTTGTTGCTGAATAAAAAACTAGCTAGTCAACACAACTATTGTTAGTTAAAAATAAACTGCTGGTCCGTATGGGGCTCGAACCCATGACCTTAGCGTAATTAGCACCACGCTCTGCCGACTGAGCTAACGGACCAACTGATATACAACTACAGCAATGTAGTTTACAAAAGAAGGCAGCAAAAGTAACCTACAAAAATAAATCAATTGGCAGCGGTGGGATTGGAACCCACGCCTTTTTCGAGACTGGTGCCTAAAACCAGCGCCTTAGACCGCTCTGCCACGCTACCGTTTCTTCAATATTGTTATCACAACAATTTAATCTAGTCTGTGGAAAACTTTGTTGCTGAATAAAAGACTAGCTAGTCAACACAACTATGGTTAGTTAAAAATAAACTGCTGGTCCGTATGGGGCTCGAACCCATGACCTTAGCGTTATTAGCACCACGGTCTGCCGACTGAGCTAACGGACCAACTGATATACAACTACAGCGATTTAGTTTACAAAAGAAGGTATCAAAAGTAACCTACAAAAATAATTCAATTGGCACATTGGGATTCGAACCCACGCCTCTTCAGAGACTGGTGCCTAAAACCAGCGCCTTAGACCGCTCGGCCACGCTACCGTTTCTGCAATATTGTTATCACAACAATTAGTCAAGTCTGTGGAGTACGTTTTTGCTGAATAAAAGACAAGCTGGTCAACACAACTGCATTGACGGTTATTTAAAAATAAACTTTTGGTCCGTATGGGGCTCGAACCCATGACCTTAGCGTTATTAGCACCACGCTCTGCCGACTGAGCTAACGGACCAACTGATATACAACTACAGCGATTTAGTTTACAAAAGAAGGTATCAAAAGTAACCTACAAAAATAATTCAATTGGCAGCGGTGGGATTCGAACCCACGCCTCTTTCGAGACTGGTGCCTAAAACCAGCGCCTTAGACCGCTCGCCGTTTCTGCAATATTGTTATCACAACAATTTAGTCTAGTCTGTGGAAAACTTTGTTGCTGAATAAAAGACTAGCTAGTTAACACAACTATGGTTAGTTAGCGATTTAGTTTACAAAAGAAGGTATCAAAAGTAATCTACAAAAATAATTCAATTGGCAGCGGTGGGATTGGAACCCACGCCTCTTTCGAGACTGGTGCCTAAAACCAGCGCCTTAGACCGCTCTGCCACGCTACCGTTTCTGCAATATTGTTATCACAACAATTTAGTCTAGTCTGTGGAAAACTTTGTTGCTGAATTAAAGACTAGCTAGTCACCACAACTATGGTTAGTTAAAAATAAACTGCTGGTCCGTATGGGGCTCGAACCCATGACCTTAGCGTTATTACCACCACGCTCTGCCGACTGAGCTAACGGACCAACTGATACACAACTACAGCGATTTAGTTTACAAAAGAAGGTAGCAAAAGTAACCTACAAAAATAATTCAATTGGCAGCGGTGGGATTCGAACCCACGCCTCTTTCGAGACTGGTGCCTAAAACCAGCGCCTTAGACCGCTCGGCCACGCTACCGTTTCTGCAATATTGTTATCACAACAACTCAGTCTAGTCTGTGGAAAACTTTGTTGCTGAATAAAAAACTAGCTAGTCAACACAACTATGGTTAGTTAAAAATTAACTTTTGGTCCGTATGGGGCTCGAACCCATGACCTTAGCGTTATTAGCACCACGCTCTGCCGACTGAGCTAACGGACCAACTGATATACAACTACAGCGATTTAGTTTACAAAAGAAGGTATCAAAAGTAACCTACAAAAATAATTCAATTGGCAGCGGTGGGATTCGAACCCACGCCTCTTTCGAGACTGGTGCCTAAAACCAGCGCCTTAGACCGCTCGCCGTTTCTGCAATATTGTTATCACAACAATTTAGTCTAGTCTGTGGAAAACTTTGTTGCTGAAAAAAAGACTAGCTAGTTAACACAACTATGGTTAGTTAGCGATTTAGTTTACAAAAGAAGGTATCAAAAGTAATCTACAAAAATAATTCAATTGGCAGCGGTGGGATTGGAACCCACGCCTCTTTCGAGACTGGTGCCTAAAACCAGCGCCTTAGACCGCTCTGCCACGCTACCGTTTCTGCAATATTGTTATCACAACAATTTAGTCTAGTCTGTGGAAAACTTTGTTGCTGAATTAAAGACTAGCTAGTCACCACAACTATGGTTAGTTAAAAATAAACTGCTGGTCCGTATGGGGCTCGAACCCATGACCTTAGCGTTATTACCACCACGCTCTGCCGACTGAGCTAACGGACCAACTGATACACAACTACAGCGATTTAGTTTACAAAAGAAGGTAGCAAAAGTAACCTACAAAAATAATTCAATTGGCAGCGGTGGGATTCGAACCCACGCCTCTTTCGAGACTGGTGCCTAAAACCAGCGCCTTAGACCGCTCGGCCACGCTACCGTTTCTGCAATATTGTTATCACAACAACTCAGTCTAGTCTGTGGAAAACTTTGTTGCTGAATAAAAAACTAGCTAGTCAACACAACTATGGTTAGTTAAAAATTAACTACTGGTCCGTATGGGGCTCGAACCCATGACCTTAGCGTTATTAGCACCACGCTCTGCCGGCTGAGCTAACGGACCAACTGATATACCACTACAGCGATTTAGTTTACAAAAGAAGGTATCAAAAGTAACCTACAAAAATATTTCAATTGACCGCGGTGGGATTCGAACCCACGCCTCTTTCGAGACTGGTGCCTAAAACCAGCGCCTTAGACCGCTCGCCGTTTCTGCAATATTGTTATCACAACAATTTAGTCTAGTCTGTGGAAAACTTTGTTGCTGAATAAAAGACTAGCTAGTTAACACAACTATGGTTAGTTAGCGATTTAGTTTACAAAAGAAGGTATCAAAAGTAATCTACAAAAATAATTCAATTGGCAGCGGTGGGATTGGAACCCACGCCTCTTTCGAGACTGGTGCCTAAAACCAGCGCCTTAGACCGCTCGGCCACGCTACCGTTTCTGCAATATTGTTATCACAACACCTCAGTCTAGTCTGTGGAGGACCTTGTTGCTGAATAAAAGGCTAGCTAGTCAACACAACTATGGTTAGTTAAAAATAAACTGCTGGTCCGTATGGGGCTCGAACCCATGACCTTAGCGTTATTAGCACCACGCTCTGCCGACTGAGCTAACGGACCAACTGATATACAACTACAGCGGTTTAGTTTACAAAAGAAGGTATAAAAAGTAACCTACAAAAATAATTCAATTGGCAGCGGTGGGATTCGAACCCACGCCTCTTTCGAGACTGGTGCCTAAAACCAGCGCCTTAGACCGCTCGCCGTTTCTGCAATATTGTTATCACAACAATTTAGTCTAGTCTGTGGAAAACTTTGTTGCTGAATAAAAGACTAGCTAGTTAACACAACTATGGTTAGTTAAAAATAAACTGCTGGTCCGTATGGGGCTCGAACCCATGACCCACGACAACTACAGCGATTTAGTTTACAAAAGAAGGTATCAAAAGTAACCTACAAAAATATTTCAATTGGCAGCGGTGGGATTCGAACCCACGCCTCTTTCGAGACTGGTGCCTAAAACCAGCGCCTTAGACCGCTCGGCCACGCTACCATTTCTGCAATATTGTTATCACAACAATTAGTCAAGTCTGTTGAGAACGTTTTTGCTGAATAAAAGACAAGCTGGTCAACACAACTGCATTGACGGTTATTTAAAAATAAACTTTTGGTCCGTATGGGGCTCGAACCCATGACCTTAGCGTTATTAGCACCACGCTCTGCCGACTGAGCTAACGGACCAACTGATATACAACTACAGCGATTTAGTTTACAAAAGAAGGTATCAAAAGTAACCTACAAAAATAATTCAATTGGCAGCGGTGGGATTCGAACCCACGCCTCTTTCGAGACTGGTGCCTAAAACCAGCGCCTTAGACCGCTCGCCGTTTCTGCAATATTGTTATCACAACAATTTAGTCTAGTCTGTGGAAAACTTTGTTGCTGAATAAAAGACTAGCTAGTTAACACAACTATGGTTAGTTAGCGATTTAGTTTACAAAAGAAGGTATCAAAAGTAACCTACAAAAATAATTCAATTGGCAGCGGTGGGATTGGAACCCACGCCTCTTTCGAGACTGGTGCCTAAAACCAGCGCCTTAGACCGCTGGGCCACGCCACCGTTTCTGCAATATTGTTATCACAACAACTCAGTCTAGTCTGTGGAGGACCTTGTTGCTGAATAAAAGACTAGCTAGTCAACACAACTATGGTTAGTTAAAAATAAACTGCTGGTCCGTATGGGGCTCGAACCCATGACCTTAGCGTTATTAGCACCACGCTCTGCCGACTGAGCTAACGGACCAACTGATATAAAACTACAGCGATTTAGTTTACAAAAGAAGGTATCAAAAGTAACCTAAAAAAATAATTCAATTGGCAGCGGTGGGATTCGAACCCACGCCTCTTTCGAGACTGGTGCTTAAAACCAGCGCCTTAGACCGCTCGGACGCGCTACCGTTTCTGCAATATTGTTATCACAACAACTCAGTCTAGTCTGTGGAGAACTTTGTTCTTGAATAAAAGACTAGCTAGTCAACAAAACTGCATTGACGGTTATTTAAAAATAAACTTTTGGTCCGTATGGGGCTCGAACCCATGACCTTAGCGTTATTAGCACCACGCTCTGCCGACTGAGCTAACGGACCAACTGATATACAACTACAGCGATTTAGTTTACAAAAGAAGGTATAAAAAGTAACCTACAAAAATAATTCAATTGGCAGCGGTGGGATTCGAACCCACGCCTCTTTCGAGACTGGTGCCTAAAACCAGCGCCTTAGACCGCTCGGCCACGCTACCGTTTCTGCAATATTGTTATCACAACAATTAGTCAAGTCTGTGGAGTACGTTTTTGCTGAATAAAAGACAAGCTGGTCAACACAACTGCATTGACGGTTCTTTAAAAATAAACTTTACGTCCGTATGGGGCTCGAACCCATGACCCTAGCGTTATTAGCACCACGCTCTGCCGACTGAGCTAACGGACCAACTGATATACAACTACAGCGATTTAGTTTACAAAAGAAGGTATCAAAAGTAACCTACAAAAATAATTCAATTGGCAGCGGTGGGATTCGAACCCACGCCTCTTTCGAGACTGGTGCCTAAAACCAGCGCCTTAGACCGCTCGGCCACGCTATCGTTTCTGCAATATTGTTATCACAACAATTAGTCAAGTCTGTGGAGAACGTTTTTGCTGAATAAAAGACTAGCTAGTCAACAAAACTGCATTGACGGTTATTTAAAAATACACTTTTGGTACGTATGGGGCTCGAACCCATGACCTTAGCGTTATTAGCACCACGCTCTGCCGACTGAGCTAACGGACCAACTGATATACAACTACAGCGATTTAGTTTACAAAAGAAGGTATAAAAAGTAACCTACAAAAAAAAATCAATTGGCAGCGGTTTGATTCGAACCCACTCCTCTTTCGAGACTGGTGCCTAAAACCAGCGCCTTAGACCGCTCGCCGTTTCTGCAATATTGTTATCACAACAATTTAGTCTAGTCTGTGGAAAACTTTGTTGCTGAATAAAAGACTAGCTAGTTAACACAACTATGGTTAGTTAAAAATAAACTGCTGGTCCGTATGGGGCTCGAACCCATGACCCACGACAACTACAGCGATTTAGTTTACAAAAGAAGGTATCAAAAGTAACCTACAAAAATATTTCAATTGGCAGCGGTGGGATTCGAACCCACGCCTCTTTCGAGACTGGTGCCTAAAACCAGCGCCTTAGACCGCTCGGCCACGCTACCATTTCTGCAATATTGTTATCACAACAATTAGTCAAGTCTGTTGAGAACGTTTTTGCTGAATAAAAGACAAGCTGGTCAACACAACTGCATTGACGGTTATTTAAAAATAAACTTTTGGTCCGTATGGGGCTCGAACCCATGACCTTAGCGTTATTAGCACCACGCTCTGCCGACTGAGCTAACGGACCAACTGATATACAACTACAGCGATTTAGTTTACAAAAGAAGGTATCAAAAGTAACCTACAAAAATAATTCAATTGACAGCGGTTTGATTCGAACCCACTCCTCTTTCGAGACTGGTGCCTAAAACCAGCGCCTTAGACCGCTCGCCGTTTCTGCAATATTGTTATCACAACAATTTAGTCTAGTCTGTGGAAAACTTTGTTGCTGAATAAAAGACTAGCTAGTTAACACAACTATGGTTAGTTAAAAATAAACTGCTGGTCCGTATGGGGCTCGAACCCATGACCCACGACAACTACAGCGATTTAGTTTACAAAAGAAGGTATCAAAAGTAACCTACAAAAATATTTCAATTGGCAGCGGTGGGATTCGAACCCACGCCTCTTTCGAGACTGGTGCCTAAAACCAGCGCCTTAGACCGCTCGGCCACGCTACCATTTCTGCAATATTGTTATCACAACAATTAGTCAAGTCTGTTGAGAACGTTTTTGCTGAATAAAAGACAAGCTGGTCAACACAACTGCATTGACGGTTATTTAAAAATAAACTTTTGGTCCGTATGGGGCTCGAACCCATGACCTTAGCGTTATTAGCACCACGCTCTGCCGACTGAGCTAACGGACCAACTGATATACAACTACAGCGATTTAGTTTACAAAAGAAGGTATCAAAAGTAACCTACAAAAATAATTCAATTGACAGCGGTGGGATTCGAACCCACGCCTCTTTCGAGACTGGTGCCTAAAACCAGCGCCTTAGACCGCTCGGCCACGCTACCGTTTCTGCAATATTGTTATCACAACAACTCAGGCTAGTCTGTGGAGAACTTTGTTCTTTAATAAAAGACTAGCTAGTCAACAAAACTGCATTGACGGTTATTTAAAAATAAACTTTTGGTCCGTATGGGGCTCGAACCCATGACCTTAGCGTTATTTGCACCACGCTCTGCCGACTGAGCTAACGGACCAACTGATATACAACTACAGCGATTTAGTTTACAAAAGAAGGTATCAAAAGTAACCTACAAAAATAATTCAATTGACAGCGGTGGGATTCGAACCCACGCCTCTTTCGAGACTGGTGCCTAAAACCAGCGCCTTAGACCGCTCGGCCACGCTACCGTTTCTGCAATATTGTTATCACAACAATTGGTCAAGTCTGTGGAGGACGTTTTTGCTGAATAAAAGACTAGCCAGTCAACAAAACTGCATTGACGGTTATTTAGAAATAAACTTTTGGTCCGTATGGGGCTCGAACCCATGACCTTAGCGTTATTAGCACCACGCTCTGCCGACTGAGCTAACGGACCAACTGATATATAACTACAGCGATTTAGTTTACAAAAGAAGGTATAAAAAGTAACCTACAAAAAAAAATCAATTTGCAGCGGTTTGATTCGAACCCACGCCTCTTTCGAGACTGGTGCCTAAAACCAGCGCCTTAGACCGCTCGCCGTTTCTGCAATATTGTTATCACAACAATTTAGTCTAGTCTGTGGAAAACTTTGTTGCTGAATAAAAGACTAGCTAGTTAACACAACTATGGTTAGTTAAAAATAAACTGCTGGTCCGTATGGGGCTCGAACCCATGACGCACGACAACTACAGCGATTTAGTTTACAAAAGAAGGTATCAAAAGTAACCTACAAAAATATTGCGATTGGCAGCGGTGGGATTCGAACCCACGCCTCTTTCGAGACTGGTGCCTAAAACCAGCGCCTTAGACCGCTCGGCCACGCAACCGTTTCTGCAATATTGTTATCACAACAATTAGTCAAGTCTGTTGAGAACGTTTTTGCTGAATAAAAGACAAGCTGGTCAACACAACTGCATTGACGGTTATTTAAAAATAAACTTTTGGTATGTATGGGGCTCGAACCCATGACCTTAGCGTTATTAGCACCACGCTCTGCCGACTGAGCTAACGGACCAACTGATATACAACTACAGCGATTTAGTTTACAAAAGAAGGTATCAAAAGTAACCTACAAAAATAATTCAATTGACAGCGGTGGGATTCGAACCCACGCCTCTTTCGAGACTGGTGCCTAAAACCAGCGCCTTAGACCGCTCGGCCACGCTACCGTTTCTGCAATATTGTTATCACAACAACTCAGGCTAGTCTGTGGAGAACTTTGTTCTTGAATAAAAGGCTAGCTAGTCAACAAAACTGCATTGACGGTTATTTAAAAATAAACTTTTGGTCCGTATGGGGCTCGAACCCATGACCTTAGCGTTATTAGCACCACGCTCTGCCGACTGAGCTAACGGACCAACTGATATACAACTACAGCGATTTAGTTTACAAAAGAAGGTATCAAAAGTAACCTACAAAAATAATTCAATTGGCAGCGGTGGGATTCGAACCCACCGCAACCCACTGCAATATTGTTATCACAACAATTAGTCAAGTCTGTGGAGAACGTTTTTGCTGAATAAAAGACTAGCTAGTCAACAAAACTGCATTGACGGTTATTTAAAAATAAACTTTTGGTCCGTATGGGGCTCAAACCCATGACCTTAGCGTTATTAGCACCACGCTTTGCCGACTGAGCTAACGGACCAACTGATATACAACTACAGCGATTTAGTTTACAAAAGAAGGTATCAAAAGTAATCTACAAAAATAATTCAATTGGCAGCGGTGGGATTCGAACCCACGCCTCTTTCGAGACTGGTGCCTAAAACCAGCGCCTTAGACCGCTCGGCCACGCTACCGTTTCTGCAATATTGTTATCACAACAATTAGTTAAGTCTGTGGAGAACGTTTTTGCTGGATAAAAGACTAGCTAGTCAACAAAACTGCATTGACGGTTATTTAAAAATAAACTTTTTGTCCGTATGGGGCTCGAACCCATGACCTTAGCGTTATTAGCACCACGCTCTGCCGACTGAGCTAACGGACCAACTGATATACAACTACAGCGATTTAGTTTACAAAAGAAGGTATCAAAAGTAACCTACAAAAATAATTCAATTGGCAGCGGTGGGATTCGAACCCACGCCTCTTTCGAGACTGGTGCCTAAAACCAGCGCCTTAGACCGCTCGCCGTTTCTGCAATATTGGTATCACAACAATTTAGTCTAGTCTGTGGAAAACTTTGTTGCTGAATAAAAGACTAGCTAGTTAACACAACTATGGTTAGTTAAAAATAAACTGCTGGTCCGTATGGGGCTCGATCCCATGACCCATGACAACTACAGCGATTTAGTTTACAAAAGAAGGTATCAAAAGTAACCTACAAAAATATTGCTATTGGCAGCGGTGGGATTCGAACCCACGCCTCTTTCGAGACTGGTGCCTAAAACCAGCGCCTTAGACCGCTCGGCCACGCTACCATTTCTGCAATATTGTTATCACAACAATTAGTCAAGTCTGTTGAGAACGTTTTTGCTGAATAAAAGACAAGCTGGTCAACACAACTGCATTGACGGTTCTTTGAAAATAAACTTTAGGTCCGTATGGGGCTCAAACACATGACCTTAGCGTTATTAGCACCACGCTTTGCCGACTGAGCTAACGGACCAACTGATATACAACTACAGCGATTTAGTTTACAAAAGAAGGTATCAAAAGTAATCTACAAAAATAATTCAATTGGCAGCGGTGGGATTCGAACCCACGCCTCTTTCGAGACTGGTGCCTAAAACCAGCGCCTTAGACCGCTCGGCCACGCTACCGTTTCTGCAATATTGTTATCACAACAATTAGTTAAGTCTGTGGAGAACGTTTTTGCTGGATAAAAGACTAGCTAGTCAACAAAACTGTATTGACGGTTATTTAAAAATAAACTTTTGGTCCGTATGGGGCTCGAACCCATGACCTTAGAGTTATTAGCACCACGCTCTGCCGACTGAGCTAACGGACCAACTGATATACAACTACAGCGATTTAGTTTACAAAAGAAGGTATCAAAAGTAACCTACAAAAATAATTCAATTGGCAGCGGTGGGATTCGAACCCACGCCTCTTTCGAGACTGGTGCCTAAAACCAGCGCCTTAGACCGCTCGCCGTTTCTGCAATATTGGTATCACAACAATTTAGTCTAGTCTGTGGAAAACTTTGTTGCTGAATAAAAGACTAGCTAGTTAACACAACTATGGTTAGTTAAAAATAAACTGCTGGTCCGTATGGGGCTCGATCCCATGACCCATGACAACTACAGCGATTTAGTTTACAAAAGAAGGTATCAAAAGTAACCTACAAAAATATTGCGATTGGCAGCGGTGGGATTCGAACCCACGCCTCTTTCGAGACTGGTGCCTAAAACCAGCGCCTTAGACCGCTCGGCCACGCTACCATTTCTGCAATATTGTTATCACAACAATTAGTCAAGTCTGTTGAGAACGTTTTTGCTGAATAAAAGACAAGCTGGTCAACACAACTGCATTGACGGTTCTTTAAAAATAAACTTTAGGTCCGTATGGGGCTCGAACCCATGACCTTAGCGTTATTAGCACCACGCTCTGCCGACTGAGCTAACGGACCAACTGATATACAACTACAGCGATTTAGTTTACAAAAGAAGGTATCAAAAGTAACCTACAAAAATAATTCAATTGGCAGCGGTGGGATTCGAACCCACGACTCTTTCGAGACTGGTGCCTAAAACCAGCGCCTTAGACCGCTCGGCCACGCTACCGTTTCTGCAATATTGTTATCACAACAATTAGTCAAGTCTGTTGAGAACGTTTTTGCTGAATAAAAGACAAGCTGGTCAACACAACTGCATTGACGGTTCTTTAAAAATAAACTTTAGGTCCGTATGGGGCTCGAACCCATGACCTTAGCGTTATTAGCACCACGCTCTGCCGACTGAGCTAACGGACCAACTGATATACAACTACAGCGATTTAGTTTACAAAAGAAGGTATCAAAAGTAACCTACAAAAATAATTCAATTGGCAGCGGTGGGATTCGAACCCACGACTCTTTCGAGACTGGTGCCTAAAACCAGCGCCTTAGACCGCTCGGCCACGCTACCAATTCTGCAATATTGTTATCACAACAATTGGTCAAGTCTGTGGAGGACGTTTTTGCTGAATAAAAGACTAGCCAGTCAACAAAACTGCATTGACGGTTATTTAAAAATAAACTTTTGGTCCGTATGGGGCTCGAAGCCATGACCTTAGCGTTATTAGCACCACGCTCTGCCGACTGAGCTAACGGACCAACTGATATATAACTACAGCGATTTAGTTTACAAAAGAAGGTATCAAAAGTAACCTACAAAAATAATTCAATTGGCACATTGGGATTGGAACCCACGCCTCTTCAAAGACTGGTGCCTAAAACCAGCGCCTTGGACCGCTCGGCCACGCTACCGTTTCTGCAATATTGTTATCACACCAATTAGTCAATTCTGTGGAGAACGTTTTTGCTGAATAAAAGACAAGCTGGTCAACACAACTGCATTGACGGTAATTAAAAAATAAACTTTTGGTCCGTATGGGGCTCGAACCCATGACCTTATCGTTATTAGCACCACGCTCTGCCGACTGAGCTAACGGACCAACTGATATACAACTACAGCGATTTAGTTTACAAAAGAAGGTATAAAAAGTAACCTACAAAAATAATTCAATTGGCAGCGGTTTGATTCGAACCCACGCCTCTTCAGAGACTGGTGCCTAAAACCAGCGCCTTGGACCGCTCGCCGTTTCTGCAATATTGTTATCACAACAATTTAGTCTAGTCTGTGGAAAACTTTGTTGCTGAATAAAAGACTAGCTAGTTAACACAACTATGGTTAGTTGAAAATAAACTGCTGGTCCGTATGGGGCTCGAACCCATGACCTTAGCGTTATTAGCACCACGCTCTGCCGACTGAGCTAACGGACCAACTGATATACATCTACAGCGATTTAGTTTACAAAAGAAGGTTTTAAAAGTAACTTACAAAAATAATTCAATTGGCAGCGGTGGGATTCGAACCCACGCCTCTTTCGAGACTGGTGCCTAAAACCAGCGCCTTAGACCGCTCGGCCACGCTACCGTTTCTGCAATATTGTTATCACAACAATTAGTTAAGTCTGTGGAGAACGTTTTTGCTGGATAAAAGACTAGCTAGTCAACAAAACTGTATTGACGGTTATTTAAAAATAAACTTTTGGTCCGTATGGGGCTCGAACCCATGACCTTAGAGTTATTAGCACCACGCTCTGCCGACTGAGCTAACGGACCAACTGATATACAACTACAGCGATTTAGTTTACAAAAGAAGGTATCAAAAGTAACCTACAAAAATAATTCAATTGGCAGCGGTGGGATTCGAACCCACGCCTCTTTCGAGACTGGTGCCTAAAACCAGCGCCTTAGACCGCTCGCCGTTTCTGCAATATTGGTATCACAACAATTTAGTCTAGTCTGTGGAAAACTTTGTTGCTGAATAAAAGACTAGCTAGTTAACACAACTATGGTTAGTTAAAAATAAACTGCTGGTCCGTATGGGGCTCGATCCCATGACCCATGACAACTACAGCGATTTAGTTTACAAAAGAAGGTATCAAAAGTAACCTACAAAAATATTGCGATTGGCAGCGGTGGGATTCGAACCCACGCCTCTTTCGAGACTGGTGCCTAAAACCAGCGCCTTAGACCGCTCGGCCACGCTACCATTTCTGCAATATTGTTATCACAACAATTAGTCAAGTCTGTTGAGAACGTTTTTGCTGAATAAAAGACAAGCTGGTCAACACAACTGCATTGACGGTCTTTAAAAATAAACTTTAGGTCCGTATGGGGCTCGAACCCATGACCTTAGCGTTATTAGCACCACGCTCTGCCGACTGAGCTAACGGACCAACTGATATACAACTACAGCGATTTAGTTTACAAAAGAAGGTATCAAAAGTAACCTACAAAAATAATTCAATTGGCAGCGGTGGGATTCGAACCCACGCCTCTTTCGAGACTGGTGCCTAAAACCAGCGCCTTAGACCGCTCGGCCACGCTACCGTTTCTGCAATATTGTTATCACAACAATTGGTCAAGTCTGTGGAGGACGTTTTTGCTGAATAAAAGACTAGCCAGTCGACAAAACTGCATTGACGGTTATCTAAAAATAAACTTTTGGTCCGTATGGGGCTCGAACCCATGACCTTAGCGTTATTAGCACCACGCTCTGCCGACTGAGCTAACGGACCAACTGATATATAACTACAGCGATTTAGTTTACAAAAGAAGGTATCAAAAGTAACCTACAAAAATAATTCAATTGGCACATTGGGATTGGAACCCACGCCTCTTCAAAGACTGGTGCCTAAAACCAGCGCCTTGGACCGCTCGGCCACGCTACCGTTTCTGCAATATTGTTATCACACCAATTAGTCAATTCTGTGGAGAACGTTTTTGCTGAATAAAAGACAAGCTGGTCAACACAACTGCATTGACGGTAATTAAAAAATAAACTTTTGGTCCGTATGGGGCTCGAACCCATGACCTTAGCGTTATTAGCACCACGCTCTGCCGACTGAGCTAACGGACCAACTGATATACAACTACAGCGATTTAGTTTACAAAAGAAGGTATAAAAAGTAACCTACAAAAATAATTCAATTGGCAGCGGTTTGATTCGAACCCACGCCTCTTCAGAGACTGGTGCCTAAAACCAGCGCCTTGGACCGCTCGCCGTTACTGCAATATTGTTATCACAACAATTTAGTCTAGTCTGTGGAAAACTTTGTTGCTGAATAAAAGACTAGCTAGTTAACACAACTATGGTTAGTTGAAAATAAACTGCTGGTCCGTATGGGGCTCGAACCCATGACCTTAGCGTTATTAGCACCACGCTCTGCCGACTGAGCTAACGGACCAACTGATATACATCTACAGCGATTTAGTTTACAAAAGAAGGTTTTAAAAGTAACTTACAAAAATAATTCAATTGGCAGCGGTGGGATTCGAACCCACGCCTCTTTCGAGACTGGTGCCTAAAACCAGCGCCTTAGACCGCTCGCCGTTTCTGCAATATTGTTATCACAACAATTTAGTCAAGTCTGTGGAAAACTTTGTTGCTGAATAAAAGACTAGCTAGTTAACACAACTATGGTTAGTTAAAAATAAACTGCTGGTCCGTATGGGGCTCGAACCCATGACCCATGACAACTACAGCGATTTAGTTTACAAAAGAAGGTATCAAAAGTAACCTACAAAAATATTTCAATTGGCAGCGGTGGGATTCGAACCCACGCCTCTTTCGAGACTGGTGCCTAAAACCAGCGCCTTAGACCGCTCGGCCACGCTACCGTTTTTGCAATATTGTTATCACAACAATTGGTCAAGTCTGTGGAGGACGTTTTTGCTGAATAAAAGACTAGCCAGTCAACAAAACTGCATTGACGGTTATTTAAAAATAAACTTTTGGTCCGTATGGGGCTCGAACCCACGACCTTAGCGTTATTAGCACCACGCTCTGCCGACTGAGCTAACGGACCAAATGATATACAACTACAGCGATTTAGTTTACAAAAGAAGGTATAAAAAGTAACCTACAAAAATCATTCAATTGGCAGCGGTTTGATTCGAACCCACGCCTCTTTCGAGACTGGTGCCTAAAACCAGCGCCTTAGACCGCTCGCCGTTTCTGCAATATTGTTATCACAACAATTTAGTCTAGTCTGTGGAAAACTTTGTTGCTGAATAAAAGACTAGCTAGTTAACACAACTATGGTTAGTTAAAAATAAACTGCTGGTCCGTATGGGGCTCGAACCCATGACCCACGACAACTACAGCGAATTAGTTTACAAAAGAAGGTATCAAAAGTAACCTACAAAAATATTTCAATTGGCAGCGGTGGGATTCGAACCCACGCCTCTTTCGAGACTGGTGCCTAAAACCAGCGCCTTAGACCGCTCGGCCACGCAACCATTTCTGCAATATTGTTATCACAACAATTAGTCAAGTCTGTTGAGAACGTTTTTGCTGAATAAAAGACAAGCTGGTCAACACAACTGCATTGACGGTTATTTAAAAATAAACTTTTGGTCCGTATGGGGCTCGAACCCATGACCTTAGCGTTATTAGCACCACGCTCTGCCGACTGAGCTAACGGACCAACTGATATACAACTACAGCGATTTAGTTTACAAAAGAAGGTATCAAAAGTAACCTACAAAAATAATTCAATTGGCAGCGGTGGGATTCGAACCCACCGCAACCCACTGCAATATTGTTATCACAACAATTAGTCAAGTCTGTGGAGAACGTTTTTGCTGAATAAAAGACTAGCTAGTCAACAAAACTGCATTGACGGTTATTTAAAAATAAACTTTTGGTCCGTATGGGGCTCAAACCCATGACCTTAGCGTTATTAGCACCACGCTTTGCCGACTGAGCTAACGGACCAACTGATATACAACTACAGCGATTTAGTTTACAAAAGAAGGTATCAAAAGTAATCTACAAAAATAATTCAATTGGCAGCGGTGGGATTCGAACCCACGCCTCTTTCGAGACTGGTGCCTAAAACCAGCGCCTTAGACCGCTCGGCCACGCTACCGTTTCTGCAATATTGTTATCACAACAACTCAGGCTAGTCTGTGGAGAACTTTGTTCTTGAATAAAAGGCTAGCTAGTCAACAAAACTGCATTGACGGTTATTTAAAAATAAACTTTTGGTCCGTATGGGGCTCGAACCCATGACCTTAGCGTTATTAGCACCACGCTCTGCCGACTGAGCTAACGGACCAACTGATATACAACTACAGCGATTTAGTTTACAAAAGAAGGTATCAAAAGTAACCTACAAAAATAATTCAATTGGCAGCGGTGGGATTCGAACCCACCGCAACCCACTGCAATATTGTTATCACAACAATTAGTCAAGTCTGTGGAGAACGTTTTTGCTGAATAAAAGACTAGCTAGTCAACAAAACTGCATTGACGGTTATTTAAAAATAAACTTTTGGTCCGTATGGGGCTCAAACCCATGACCTTAGCGTTATTAGCACCACGCTTTGCCGACTGAGCTAACGGACCAACTGATATACAACTACAGCGATTTAGTTTACAAAAGAAGGTATCAAAAGTAATCTACAAAAATAATTCAATTGGCAGCGGTGGGATTCGAACCCACGCCTCTTTCGAGACTGGTGCCTAAAACCAGCGCCTTAGACCGCTCGGCCACGCTACCGTTTCTGCAATATTGTTATCACAACAACTCAGGCTAGTCTGTGGAGAACTTTGTTCTTGAATAAAAGGCTAGCTAGTCAACAAAACTGCATTGACGGTAATTAAAAAATAAACTTTTGGTACGTATGGGGCTCGAACCCATGACCTTAGCGTTATTAGCACCACGCTCTGCCGACTGAGCTAACGGACCAACTGATATACAACTACAGCGATTTAGTTTACAAAAGAAGGTATCAAAAGTAACCTACAAAAATAATTCAATTGGCAGCGGTGGGATTCGAACCCACCGCAACCCACTGCAATATTGTTATCACAACAATTAGTCAAGTCTGTGGAGAAGTTTTTGCTGAATAAAAGACTAGCTAGTCAACAAAACTGCATTGACGGTTATTTAAAAATAAACTTTTGGTCCGTATGGGGCTCAAACCCATGACCTTAGCGTTATTAGCACCACGCTTTGCCGACTGAGCTAACGGACCAACTGATATACAACTACAGCGATTTAGTTTACAAAAGAAGGTATCAAAAGTAATCTACAAAAATAATTCAATTGGCAGCGGTGGGATTCGAACCCACGCCTCTTTCGAGACTGGTGCCTAAAACCAGCGCCTTAGACCGCTCGGCCACGCTACCATTTCTGCAATATTGTTATCACAACAATTAGTCAAGTCTGTTGAGAACGTTTTTGCTGAATAAAAGACAAGCTGGTCAACACAACTGCATTGACGGTTCTTTAAAAATAAACTTTATGTCCGTATGGGGCTCAAACCCATGACCTTAGCGTTATTAGCACCACGCTTTGCCGACTGAGCTAACGGACCAACTGATATACAACTACAGCGATTTAGTTTACAAAAGAAGGTATCAAAAGTAATCTACAAAAATAATTCAATTGGCAGCGGTGGGATTCGAACCCACGCCTCTTTCGAGACTGGTTCCTAAAACCAGCGCCTTAGACCGCTCGGCCACGCTACCGTTTCTGCAATATTGTTATCACAACAATTAGTTAAGTCTGTGGAGAACGTTTTTGCTGGATAAAAGACTAGCTAGTCAACAAAACTGTATTGACGGTTATTTAAAAATAAACTTTTGGTCCGTATGGGGCTCGAACCCATGACCTTAGAGTTATTAGCACCACGCTCTGCCGACTGAGCTAACGGACCAACTGATATACAACTACAGCGATTTAGTTTACAAAAGAAGGTATCAAAAGTAACCTACAAAAATAATTCAATTGGCAGCGGTGGGATTCGAACCCACGCCTCTTTCGAGACTGGTGCCTAAAACCAGCGCCTTAGACCGCTCGCCGTTTCTGCAATATTGGTATCACAACAATTTAGTCTAGTCTGTGGAAAACTTTGTTGCTGAATAAAAGACTAGCTAGTTAACACAACTATGGTTAGTTAAAAATAAACTGCTGGTCCGTATGGGGCTCGATCCCATGACCCATGACAACTACAGCGATTTAGTTTACAAAAGAAGGTATCAAAAGTAACCTACAAAAATATTGCGATTGGCAGCGGTGGGATTCGAACCCACGCCTCTTTCGAGACTGGTGCCTAAAACCAGCGCCTTAGACCGCTCGGCCACGCTACCATTTCTGCAATATTGTTATCACAACAATTAGTCAAGTCTGTTGAGAACGTTTTTGCTGAATAAAAGACAAGCTGGTCAACACAACTGCATTGACGGTTCTTTAAAAATAAACTTAAGGTCCGTATGGGGCTCGAACCCATGACCTTAGCGTTATTAGCACCACGCTCTGCCGACTGAGCTAACGGACCAACTGATATACAACTACAGCGATTTAGTTTACAAAAGAAGGTATCAAAAGTAACCTACAAAAATAATTCAATTGGCAGCGGTGGGATTCGAACCCACGCCTCTTTCGAGACTGGTGCCTAAAACCGGTGCCTTAGACCGCTCGGCCACGCTACCGTTTCTGCAATATTGTTATCACAACAATTGGTCAAGTCTGTGGAGGACGTTTTTGCTGAATAAAAGACTAGCCAGTCAACAAAACTGCATTGACGGTTATTTAAAAATAAACTTTTGGTCCGTATGGGGCTTGAACCCATGACCTTAGCGTTATTAGCACCACGCTCTGCCGAGTGAGCTAACGGACCAACTGATATATAACTACAGCGATTTAGTTTACAAAAGAAGGTATCAAAAGTAACCTACAAAAATAATTCAATTGGCACATTGGGATTGGAACCCACGCCTCTTCAAAGACTGGTGCCTAAAACCAGCGCCTTGGACCGCTCGGCCACGCTACCGTTTCTGCAATATTGTTATCACACCAATTAGTCAATTCTGTGGAGAACGTTTTTGCTGAATAAAAGACAAGCTGGTCAACACAACTGCATTGACGGTAATTAAAAAATAAACTTTTGGTCCGTATGGGGCTCGAACCCATGACCTTAGCGTTATTAGCACCACGCTCTGCCGACTGAGCTAACGGACCAACTGATATACAACTACAGCGATTTAGTTTACAAAAGAAGGTTTTAAAAGTAACTTACAAAAATAATTCAATTGGCAGCGGTGGGATTCGAACCCACGCCTCTTTCGAGACTGGTGCCTAAAACCAGCGCCTTAGACCGCTCGCCGTTTCTGCAATATTGTTATCACAACAATTTAGTCTAGTCTGTGGAAAACTTTGTTGCTGAATAAAAGACTAGCTAGTTAACACAACTATGGTTAGTTAAAAATAAACTGCTGGTCCGTATGGGCCTCGAACCCATGACCCATGACAACTACAGCGATTTAGTTTACAAAAGAACGTATCAAAAGTAACCTACAAAAATATTTCAATTGGCAGCGGTGGGATTCGAACCCACGCCTCTTTCGAGACTGGTGCCTAAAACCAGCGCCTTAGACCGCTCGGCCACGCTACCATTTCTGCAATATTGTTATCACAACAATTAGTCAAGTCTGTTGAGAACGTTTTTGCTGAATAAAAGACAAGCTGGTCAACACAACTGCATTGAAGGTTCTTTAAAAATAACCTTTTGGTCCGTATGGGGCTCGAACCCATGACCTTAGCGTTATTAGCACCACGCTCTGCCGACTGAGCTAACGGACCAACTGATATACAACTACAGCGATTTAGTTTACAAAAGAAGGTATCAAAAGTAACCTACAAAAATATTTCAATTGGCAGCGGTGGGATTCGAACCCACGCCTCTTTCGAGACTGGTGCCTAAAACCAGCGCCTTAGACCGCTCGGCCACGCTACCGTTTCTGCAATATTGTTATCACAACAATTAGTCAAGTCTGTTGAGAACGTTTTTGCTGAATAAAAGACAAGCTGGTCAACACAACTGCATTGACGGTAATTAAAAAATAAACTTTTGGTCCGTATGGGGCTCGAACCCATGACCTTAGCGTTATTAGCACCACGCTCTGCCGACTGAGCTAACGGACCAACTGATATACAACTACAGCGATTTAGTTTACAAAAGAAGGTATCAAAAGTAACCTACAAAAATAATTCAATTGACAGCGGTGGGATTCGAACCCACGCCTCTTTCGAGACTGGTGCCTAAAACCAGCGCCTTAGACCGCTCGGCCACGCTACCGTTTCTGCAATATTGTTATCACAACAACTCAGGCTAGTCTGTGGAGAACTTTGTTCTTGAATAAAAGGCTAGCTAGTCAACAAAACTGCATTGACGGTTATTTAAAAATAAACTTTTGGTCCGTATGGGGCTCGAACCCATGACCTTAGCGTTATTAGCACCACGCTCTGCCGACTGAGCTAACGGACCAACTGATATACAACTACAGCGATTTAGTTTACAAAAGAAGGTATCAAAAGTAACCTACAAAAATAATTCAATTGGCAGCGGTGGGATTCGAACCCACCGCAACCCACTGCAATATTGTTATCACAACAATTAGTCAAGTCTGTGGAGAAGTTTTTGCTGAATAAAAGACTAGCTAGTCAACAAAACTGCATTGACGGTTATTTAAAAATAAACTTTTGGTCCGTATGGGGCTCAAACCCATGACCTTAGCGTTATTAGCACCACGCTTTGCCGACTGAGCTAACGGACCAACTGATATACAACTACAGCGATTTAGTTTACAAAAGAAGGTATCAAAAGTAATCTACAAAAATAATTCAATTGGCAGCGGTGGGATTCGAACCCACGCCTCTTTCGAGACTGGTGCCTAAAACCAGCGCCTTAGACCGCTCGGCCACGCTACCATTTCTGCAATATTGTTATCACAACAATTAGTCAAGTCTGTTGAGAACGTTTTTGCTGAATAAAAGACAAGCTGGTCAACACAACTGCATTGACGGTTCTTTAAAAATAAACTTTATGTCCGTATGGGGCTCAAACCCATGACCTTAGCGTTATTAGCACCACGCTTTGCCGACTGAGCTAACGGACCAACTGATATACAACTACAGCGATTTAGTTTACAAAAGAAGGTATCAAAAGTAATCTACAAAAATAATTCAATTGGCAGCGGTGGGATTCGAACCCACGCCTCTTTCGAGACTGGTTCCTAAAACCAGCGCCTTAGACCGCTCGGCCACGCTACCGTTTCTGCAATATTGTTATCACAACAATTAGTTAAGTCTGTGGAGAACGTTTTTGCTGGATAAAAGACTAGCTAGTCAACAAAACTGTATTGACGGTTATTTAAAAATAAACTTTTGGTCCGTATGGGGCTCGAACCCATGACCTTAGAGTTATTAGCACCACGCTCTGCCGACTGAGCTAACGGACCAACTGATATACAACTACAGCGATTTAGTTTACAAAAGAAGGTATCAAAAGTAACCTACAAAAATAATTCAATTGGCAGCGGTGGGATTCGAACCCACGCCTCTTTCGAGACTGGTGCCTAAAACCAGCGCCTTAGACCGCTCGCCGTTTCTGCAATATTGGTATCACAACAATTTAGTCTAGTCTGTGGAAAACTTTGTTGCTGAATAAAAGACTAGCTAGTTAACACAACTATGGTTAGTTAAAAATAAACTGCTGGTCCGTATGGGGCTCGATCCCATGACCCATGACAACTACAGCGATTTAGTTTACAAAAGAAGGTATCAAAAGTAACCTACAAAAATATTGCGATTGGCAGCGGTGGGATTCGAACCCACGCCTCTTTCGAGACTGGTGCCTAAAACCAGCGCCTTAGACCGCTCGGCCACGCTACCATTTCTGCAATATTGTTATCACAACAATTAGTCAAGTCTGTTGAGAACGTTTTTGCTGAATAAAAGACAAGCTGGTCAACACAACTGCATTGACGGTTCTTTAAAAATAAACTTAAGGTCCGTATGGGGCTCGAACCCATGACCTTAGCGTTATTAGCACCACGCTCTGCCGACTGAGCTAACGGACCAACTGATATACAACTACAGCGATTTAGTTTACAAAAGAAGGTATCAAAAGTAACCTACAAAAATAATTCAATTGGCAGCGGTGGGATTCGAACCCACGCCTCTTTCGAGACTGGTGCCTAAAACCGGTGCCTTAGACCGCTCGGCCACGCTACCGTTTCTGCAATATTGTTATCACAACAATTGGTCAAGTCTGTGGAGGACGTTTTTGCTGAATAAAAGACTAGCCAGTCAACAAAACTGCATTGACGGTTATTTAAAAATAAACTTTTGGTCCGTATGGGGCTCGAACCCATGACCTTAGCGTTATTAGCACCACGCTCTGCCGAGTGAGCTAACGGACCAACTGATATATAACTACAGCGATTTAGTTTACAAAAGAAGGTATCAAAAGTAACCTACAAAAATAATTCAATTGGCACATTGGGATTGGAACCCACGCCTCTTCAAAGACTGGTGCCTAAAACCAGCGCCTTGGACCGCTCGGCCACGCTACCGTTTCTGCAATATTGTTATCACACCAATTAGTCAATTCTGTGGAGAACGTTTTTGCTGAATAAAAGACAAGCTGGTCAACACAACTGCATTGACGGTAATTAAAAAATAAACTTTTGGTCCGTATGGGGCTCGAACCCATGACCTTAGCGTTATTAGCACCACGCTCTGCCGACTGAGCTAACGGACCAACTGATATACAACTACAGCGATTTAGTTTACAAAAGAAGGTTTTAAAAGTAACTTACAAAAATAATTCAATTGGCAGCGGTGGGATTCGAACCCACGCCTCTTTCGAGACTGGTGCCTAAAACCAGCGCCTTAGACCGCTCGCCGTTTCTGCAATATTGTTATCACAACAATTTAGTCTAGTCTGTGGAAAACTTTGTTGCTGAATAAAAGACTAGCTAGTTAACACAACTATGGTTAGTTAAAAATAAACTGCTGGTCCGTATGGGCCTCGAACCCATGACCCATGACAACTACAGCGATTTAGTTTACAAAAGAACGTATCAAAAGTAACCTACAAAAATATTTCAATTGGCAGCGGTGGGATTCGAACCCACGCCTCTTTCGAGACTGGTGCCTAAAACCAGCGCCTTAGACCGCTCGGCCACGCTACCATTTCTGCAATATTGTTATCACAACAATTAGTCAAGTCTGTTGAGAACGTTTTTGCTGAATAAAAGACAAGCTGGTCAACACAACTGCATTGAAGGTTCTTTAAAAATAACCTTTTGGTCCGTATGGGGCTCGAACCCATGACCTTAGCGTTATTAGCACCACGCTCTGCCGACTGAGCTAACGGACCAACTGATATACAACTACAGCGATTTAGTTTACAAAAGAAGGTATCAAAAGTAACCTACAAAAATATTTCAATTGGCAGCGGTGGGATTCGAACCCACGCCTCTTTCGAGACTGGTGCCTAAAACCAGCGCCTTAGACCGCTCGGCCACGCTACCGTTTCTGCAATATTGTTATCACAACAATTAGTCAAGTCTGTTGAGAACGTTTTTGCTGAATAAAAGACAAGCTGGTCAACACAACTGCATTGACGGTAATTAAAAAATAAACTTTTGGTCCGTATGGGGCTCGAACCCATGACCTTAGCGTTATTAGCACCACGCTCTGCCGACTGAGCTAACGGACCAACTGATATACAACTACAGCGATTTAGTTTACAAAAGAAGGTATCAAAAGTAACCTACAAAAATAATTCAATTGACAGCGGTGGGATTCGAACCCACGCCTCTTTCGAGACTGGTGCCTAAAACCAGCGCCTTAGACCGCTCGGCCACGCTACCGTTTCTGCAATATTGTTATCACAACAACTCAGGCTAGTCTGTGGAGAACTTTGTTCTTGAATAAAAGGCTAGCTAGTCAACAAAACTGCATTGACGGTTATTTAAAAATAAACTTTTGGTCCGTATGGGGCTCGAACCCATGACCTTAGCGTTATTAGCACCACGCTCTGCCGACTGAGCTAACGGACCAACTGATATACAACTACAGCGATTTAGTTTACAAAAGAAGGTATCAAAAGTAACCTACAAAAATAATTCAATTGGCAGCGGTGGGATTCGAACCCACCGCAACCCACTGCAATATTGTTATCACAACAATTAGTCAAGTCTGTGGAGAACGTTTTTGCTGAATAAAAGACTAGCTAGTCAACAAAACTGCATTGACGGTTATTTAAAAATAAACTTTTGGTCCGTATGGGGCTCAAACCCATGACCTTAGCGTTATTAGCACCACGCTTTGCCGACTGAGCTAACGGACCAACTGATATACAACTACAGCGATTTAGTTTACAAAAGAAGGTATCAAAAGTAATCTACAAAAATAATTCAATTGGCAGCGGTGGGATTCGAACCCACGCCTCTTTCGAGACTGGTGCCTAAAACCAGCGCCTTAGACCGCTCGGCCACGCTACCGTTTCTGCAATATTGTTATCACAACAACTCAGGCTAGTCTGTGGAGAACTTTGTTCTTGAATAAAAGGCTAGCTAGTCAACAAAACTGCATTGACGGTTATTTAAAAATAAACTTTTGGTCCGTATGGGGCTCGAACCCATGACCTTAGCGTTATTAGCACCACGCTCTGCCGACTGAGCTAACGGACCAACTGATATACAACTACAGCGATTTAGTTTACAAAAGAAGGTATCAAAAGTAACCTACAAAAATAATTCAATTGGCAGCGGTGGGATTCGAACCCACCGCAACCCACTGCAATATTGTTATCACAACAATTAGTCAAGTCTGTGGAGAAGTTTTTGCTGAATAAAAGACTAGCTAGTCAACAAAACTGCATTGACGGTTATTTAAAAATAAACTTTTGGTACGTATGGGGCTCAAACCCATGACCTTAGCGTTATTAGCACCACGCTTTGCCGACTGAGCTAACGGACCAACTGATATACAACTACAGCGATTTAGTTTACAAAAGAAGGTATCAAAAGTAATCTACAAAAATAATTCAATTGGCAGCGGTTTGATTCGAACCCACGCCTCTTCAGAGACTGGTGCCTAAAACCAGCGCCTTGGACCGCTCGCCGTTTCTGCAATATTGTTATCACAACAATTTAGTCTAGTCTGTGGAAAACTTTGTTGCTGAATAAAAGACTAGCTAGTTAACACAACTATGGTTAGTTGAAAATAAACTTTAGGTCCGTATGGGGCTCGAACCCATGACCTTAGCGTTATTAGCACCACGCTCTGCCGACTGAGCTAACGGACCAACTGATATACATCTACAGCGATTTAGTTTACAAAAGAAGGTTTTAAAAGTAACTTACAAAAATAATTCAATTGGCAGCGGTGGGATTCGAACCCACGCCTCTTTCGAGACTGGTGCCTAAAACCAGCGCCTTAGACCGCTCGCCGTTTCTGCAATATTGTTATCACAACAATTTAGTCTAGTCTGTGGAAAACTTTGTTGCTGAATAAAAGACTAGCTAGTTAACACAACTATGGTTAGTTAAAAATAAACTGCTGGTCCGTATGGGGCTCGAACCCATGACCCATGACAACTACAGCGATTTAGTTTACAAAAGAACGTATCAAAAGTAACCTACAAAAATATTTCAATTGGCAGCGGTGGGATTCGAACCCACGCCTCTTTCGAGACTGGTGCCTAAAACCAGCGCCTTAGACCGCTCGGCCACGCTACCATTTCTGCAATATTGTTATCACAACAATTAGTCAAGTCTGTTGAGAACGTTTTTGCTGAATAAAAGACAAGCTGGTCAACACAACTGCATTGAAGGTTCTTTAAAAATAACCTTTTGGTCCGTATGGGGCTCGAACCCATGACCTTAGCGTTATTAGCACCACGCTCTGCCGACTGAGCTAACGGACCAACTGATATACAACTACAGCGATTTAGTTTACAAAAGAAGGTATCAAAAGTAACCTACAAAAATAATTCAATTGGAAGCGGTGGGATTCGAACCCACGCCTCTTTCGAGACTGGTGCCTAAAACCAGCGCCTTAGACCGCTCGGCCACGCTACCGTTTCTGCAATATTGTTATCACAACAATTAGTTAAGTCTGTGGAGAACGTTTTTGCTGGATAAAAGACTACCTAGTCAACAAAACTGCATTGACGGTTATTTAAAAATAAACTTTTGGTCCGTATGGGGCTCGAACCCATGACCTTAGCGTTATTAGCACCACGCTCTGCCGACTGAGCTAACGGACCAACTGATATACAACTACAGCGATTTAGTTTACAAAAGAAGGTATCAAAAGTAACCTACAAAAATAATTCAATTGGCAGCGGTGGGATTCGAACCCACGCCTCTTTCGAGACTGGTGCCTAAAACCAGCGCCTTAGACCGCTCGCCGTTTCTGCAATATTGGTATCACAACAATTTAGTCTAGTCTGTGGAAAACTTTGTTGCTGAATAAAAGACTAGCTAGTTAACACAACTATGGTTAGTTAAAAATAAACTGCTGGTCCGTATGGGGCTCGATCCCATGACCCATGACAACTACAGCGATTTAGTTTACAAAAGAAGGTATCAAAAGTAACCTACAAAAATAATTCAATTGGCACATTGGGATTGGAACCCACGCCTCTTCAAAGACTGGTGCCTAGAACCAGCGCCTTGGACCGCTCGGCCACGCTACCGTTTCTGCAATATTGTTATCACACCAATTAGTCAATTCTGTGGAGAACGTTTTTGCTGAATAAAAGACAAGCTGGTCAACACAACTGCATTGACGGTAATTAAAAAATAAACTTTTGGTCCGTATGGGGCTCGAACCCATGACCTTAGCGTTATTAGCACCACGCTCTGCCGACTGAGCTAACGGACCAACTGATATACAACTACAGCGATTTAGTTTACAAAAGAAGGTATAAAAAGTAACCTACAAAAATAATTCAATTGGCAGCGGTTTGATTCGAACCCACGCCTCTTCAGAGACTGGTGCCTAAAACCAGCGCCTTGGACCGCTCGCCGTTTCTGCAATATTGTTATCACAACAATTTAGTCTAGTCTGTGGAAAACTTTGTTGCTGAATAAAAGACTAGCTAGTTAACACAACTATGGTTAGTTGAAAATAAACTGCTGGTCCGTATGGGGCTCGAACCCATGACCTTAGCGTTATTAGCACCACGCTCTGCCGACTGAGCTAACGGACCAACTGATATACAACTACAGCGATTTAGTTTACAAAAGAAGGTTTTAAAAGTAACTTACAAAAATAATTCAATTGGCAGCGGTGGGATTCGAACCCACGCCTCTTTCGAGACTGGTGCCTAAAACCAGCGCCTTAGACCGCTCGCCGTTTCTGCAATATTGTTATCACAACAATTTAGTCTAGTCTGTGGAAAACTTTGTTGCTGAATAAAAGACTAGCTAGTTAACACAACTATGGTTAGTTAAAAATAAACTGCTGGTCCGTATGGGGCTCGAACCCATGACCCATGACAACTACAGCGATTTAGTTTACAAAAGAACGTATCAAAAGTAACCTACAAAAATATTTCAATTGGCAGCGGTGGGATTCGAACCCACGCCTCTTTCGAGACTGGTGCCTAAAACCAGCGCCTTAGACCGCTCGGCCACGCTACCATTTCTGCAATATTGTTATCACAACAATTAGTCAAGTCTGTTGAGAACGTTTTTGCTGAATAAAAGACAAGCTGGTCAACACAACTGCATTGAAGGTTCTTTAAAAATAACCTTTTGGTCCGTATGGGGCTCGAACCCATGACCTTAGCGTTATTAGCACCACGCTCTGCCGACTGAGCTAACGGACAAACTGATATACAACTACAGCGATTTAGTTTACAAAAGAAGGTATCAAAAGTAACCTACAAAAATAATTCAATTGGCAGCGGTGGGATTCGAACCCACGCCTCTTTCGAGACTGGTGCCTAAAACCAGCGCCTTAGACCGCTCGGCCACGCTACCGTTTCTGCAATATTGTTATCACAACAATTGGTCAAGTCTGTGGAGGACGTTTTTGCTGAATAAAAGACTAGCCAGTCAACAAAACTGCATTGACGGTTATTTAAAAATAAACTTTTGGTCCGTATGGGGCTCGAACCCACGACCTTAGCGTTATTAGCACCACGCTCTGCCGACTGAGCTAACGGACCAAATGATATACAACTACAGCGATTTAGTTTACAAAAGAAGGTATAAAAAGTAACCTACAAAAATAATTCAATTGGCAGCGGTGGGATTCGAACCCACGCCTCTTTCGAGACTGGTGCCTAAAACCAGCGCCTTAGACCTCTCGCCGTTTCTGCAATATTGGTATCACAACAATTTAGTCTAGTCTGTGGAAAACTTTGTTGCTGAATAAAAGACTAGCTAGTTAACACAACTATGGTTAGTTAAAAATAAACTGCTGGTCCGTATGGGGCTCGAACCCATGACCCATGACAACTACAGCAATTTAGTTTACAAAAGAAGGTATCAAAAGTAACCTACAAAAATATTTCGATTGGCAGCGGTGGGATTCGAACCCACGCCTCTTTCGAGACTGGTGCCTAAAACCAGCGCCTTGGACCGCTCGGCCACGCTACCGTTTCTGCAATATTGTTATCACACCAATTAGTCAATTCTGTGGAGAACGTTTTTGCTGAATAAAAGACAAGCTGGTCAACACAACTGCATTGACGGTAATTAAAAAATAAACTTTTGGTCCGTATGGGGCTCGAACCCATGACCTTATCGTTATTAGCACCACGCTCTGCCGACTGAGCTAACGGACCAACTGATATACAACTACAGCGATTTAGTTTACAAAAGAAGGTATAAAAAGTAACCTACAAAAATAATTCAATTGGCAGCGGTTTGATTCGAACCCACGCCTCTTCAGAGACTGGTGCCTAAAACCAGCGCCTTGGACCGCTCGCCGTTTCTGCAATATTGTTATCACAACAATTTAGTCTAGTCTGTGGAAAACTTTGTTGCTGAATAAAAGACTAGCTAGTTAACACAACTATGGTTAGTTGAAAATAAACTGCTGGTCCGTATGGGGCTCGAACCCATGACCTTAGCGTTATTAGCACCACGCTCTGCCGACTGAGCTAACGGACCAACTGATATACATCTACAGCGATTTAGTTTACAAAAGAAGGTTTTAAAAGTAACTTACAAAAATAATTCAATTGGCAGCGGTGGGATTCGAACCCACGCCTCTTTCGAGACTGGTGCCTAAAACCAGCGCCTTAGACCGCTCGGCCACGCTACCGTTTCTGCAATATTGTTATCACAACAATTAGTTAAGTCTGTGGAGAACGTTTTTGCTGGATAAAAGACTAGCTAGTCAACAAAACTGTATTGACGGTTATTTAAAAATAAACTTTTGGTCCGTATGGGGCTCGAACCCATGACCTTAGAGTTATTAGCACCACGCTCTGCCGACTGAGCTAACGGACCAACTGATATACAACTACAGCGATTTAGTTTACAAAAGAAGGTATCAAAAGTAACCTACAAAAATAATTCAATTGGCAGCGGTGGGATTCGAACCCACGCCTCTTTCGAGACTGGTGCCTAAAACCAGCGCCTTAGACCGCTCGCCGTTTCTGCAATATTGGTATCACAACAATTTAGTCTAGTCTGTGGAAAACTTTGTTGCTGAATAAAAGACTAGCTAGTTAACACAACTATGGTTAGTTAAAAATAAACTGCTGGTCCGTATGGGGCTCGATCCCATGACCCATGACAACTACAGCGATTTAGTTTACAAAAGAAGGTATCAAAAGTAACCTACAAAAATATTGCGATTGGCAGCGGTGGGATTCGAACCCACGCCTCTTTCGAGACTGGTGCCTAAAACCAGCGCCTTAGACCGCTCGGCCACGCTACCATTTCTGCAATATTGTTATCACAACAATTAGTCAAGTCTGTTGAGAACGTTTTTGCTGAATAAAAGACAAGCTGGTCAACACAACTGCATTGACGGTCTTTAAAAATAAACTTTAGGTCCGTATGGGGCTCGAACCCATGACCTTAGCGTTATTAGCACCACGCTCTGCCGACTGAGCTAACGGACCAACTGATATACAACTACAGCGATTTAGTTTACAAAAGAAGGTATCAAAAGTAACCTACAAAAATAATTCAATTGGCAGCGGTGGGATTCGAACCCACGCCTCTTTCGAGACTGGTGCCTAAAACCAGCGCCTTAGACCGCTCGGCCACGCTACCGTTTCTGCAATATTGTTATCACAACAATTGGTCAAGTCTGTGGAGGACGTTTTTGCTGAATAAAAGACTAGCCAGTCGACAAAACTGCATTGACGGTTATCTAAAAATAAACTTTTGGTCCGTATGGGGCTCGAACCCATGACCTTAGCGTTATTAGCACCACGCTCTGCCGACTGAGCTAACGGACCAACTGATATATAACTACAGCGATTTAGTTTACAAAAGAAGGTATCAAAAGTAACCTACAAAAATAATTCAATTGGCACATTGGGATTGGAACCCACGCTTCTTCAAAGACTGGTGCCTAAAACCAGCGCCTTGGACCGCTCGGCCACGCTACCGTTTCTGCAATATTGTTATCACACCAATTAGTCAATTCTGTGGAGAACGTTTTTGCTGAATAAAAGACAAGCTGGTCAACACAACTGCATTGACGGTAATTAAAAAATAAACTTTTGGTCCGTATGGGGCTCGAACCCATGACCTTAGCGTTATTAGCACCACGCTCTGCCGACTGAGCTAACGGACCAACTGATATACAACTACAGCGATTTAGTTTACAAAAGAAGGTATAAAAAGTAACCTACAAAAATAATTCAATTGGCAGCGGTTTGATTCGAACCCACGCCTCTTCAGAGACTGGTGCCTAAAACCAGCGCCTTGGACCGCTCGCCGTTACTGCAATATTGTTATCACAACAATTTAGTCTAGTCTGTGGAAAACTTTGTTGCTGAATAAAAGACTAGCTAGTTAACACAACTATGGTTAGTTGAAAATAAACTGCTGGTCCGTATGGGGCTCGAACCCATGACCTTAGCGTTATTAGCACCACGCTCTGCCGACTGAGCTAACGGACCAACTGATATACATCTACAGCGATTTAGTTTACAAAAGAAGGTTTTAAAAGTAACTTACAAAAATAATTCAATTGGCAGCGGTGGGATTCGAACCCACGCCTCTTTCGAGACTGGTGCCTAAAACCAGCGCCTTAGACCGCTCGCCGTTTCTGCAATATTGTTATCACAACAATTTAGTCAAGTCTGTGGAAAACTTTGTTGCTGAATAAAAGACTAGCTAGTTAACACAACTATGGTTAGTTAAAAATAAACTGCTGGTCCGTATGGGGCTCGAACCCATGACCCATGACAACTACAGCGATTTAGTTTACAAAAGAAGGTATCAAAAGTAACCTACAAAAATATTTCAATTGGCAGCGGTGGGATTCGAACCCACGCCTCTTTCGAGACTGGTGCCTAAAACCAGCGCCTTAGACCGCTCGGCCACGCTACCGTTTTTGCAATATTGTTATCACAACAATTGGTCAAGTCTGTGGAGGACGTTTTTGCTGAATAAAAGACTAGCCAGTCAACAAAACTGCATTGACGGTTATTTAAAAATAAACTTTTGGTCCGTATGGGGCTCGAACCCACGACCTTAGCGTTATTAGCACCACGCTCTGCCGACTGAGCTAACGGACCAAATGATATACAACTACAGCGATTTAGTTTACAAAAGAAGGTATAAAAAGTAACCTACAAAAATCATTCAATTGGCAGCGGTTTGATTCGAACCCACGCCTCTTTCGAGACTGGTGCCTAAAACCAGCGCCTTAGACCGCTCGCCGTTTCTGCAATATTGTTATCACAACAATTTAGTCTAGTCTGTGGAAAACTTTGTTGCTGAATAAAAGACTAGCTAGTTAACACAACTATGGTTAGTTAAAAATAAACTGCTGGTCCGTATGGGGCTCGAACCCATGACCCACGACAACTACAGCGAATTAGTTTACAAAAGAAGGTATCAAAAGTAACCTACAAAAATATTTCAATTGGCAGCGGTGGGATTCGAACCCACGCCTCTTTCGAGACTGGTGCCTAAAACCAGCGCCTTAGACCGCTCGGCCACGCAACCATTTCTGCAATATTGTTATCACAACAATTAGTCAAGTCTGTTGAGAACGTTTTTGCTGAATAAAAGACAAGCTGGTCAACACAACTGCATTGACGGTTATTTAAAAATAAACTTTTGGTCCGTATGGGGCTCGAACCCATGACCTTAGCGTTATTAGCACCACGCTCTGCCGACTGAGCTAACGGACCAACTGATATACAACTACAGCGATTTAGTTTACAAAAGAAGGTATCAAAAGTAACCTACAAAAATAATTCAATTGGCAGCGGTGGGATTCGAACCCACCGCAACCCACTGCAATATTGTTATCACAACAATTAGTCAAGTCTGTGGAGAACGTTTTTGCTGAATAAAAGACTAGCTAGTCAACAAAACTGCATTGACGGTTATTTAAAAATAAACTTTTGGTCCGTATGGGGCTCAAACCCATGACCTTAGCGTTATTAGCACCACGCTTTGCCGACTGAGCTAACGGACCAACTGATATACAACTACAGCGATTTAGTTTACAAAAGAAGGTATCAAAAGTAATCTACAAAAATAATTCAATTGGCAGCGGTGGGATTCGAACCCACGCCTCTTTCGAGACTGGTGCCTAAAACCAGCGCCTTAGACCGCTCGGCCACGCTACCGTTTCTGCAATATTGTTATCACAACAACTCAGGCTAGTCTGTGGAGAACTTTGTTCTTGAATAAAAGGCTAGCTAGTCAACAAAACTGCATTGACGGTTATTTAAAAATAAACTTTTGGTCCGTATGGGGCTCGAACCCATGACCTTAGCGTTATTAGCACCACGCTCTGCCGACTGAGCTAACGGACCAACTGATATACAACTACAGCGATTTAGTTTACAAAAGAAGGTATCAAAAGTAACCTACAAAAATAATTCAATTGGCAGCGGTGGGATTCGAACCCACCGCAACCCACTGCAATATTGTTATCACAACAATTAGTCAAGTCTGTGGAGAACGTTTTTGCTGAATAAAAGACTAGCTAGTCAACAAAACTGCATTGACGGTTATTTAAAAATAAACTTTTGGTCCGTATGGGGCTCAAACCCATGACCTTAGCGTTATTAGCACCACGCTTTGCCGACTGAGCTAACGGACCAACTGATATACAACTACAGCGATTTAGTTTACAAAAGAAGGTATCAAAAGTAATCTACAAAAATAATTCAATTGGCAGCGGTGGGATTCGAACCCACGCCTCTTTCGAGACTGGTGCCTAAAACCAGCGCCTTAGACCGCTCGGCCACGCTACCGTTTCTGCAATATTGTTATCACAACAACTCAGGCTAGTCTGTGGAGAACTTTGTTCTTGAATAAAAGGCTAGCTAGTCAACAAAACTGCATTGACGGTAATTAAAAAATAAACTTTTGGTACGTATGGGGCTCGAACCCATGACCTTAGCGTTATTAGCACCACGCTCTGCCGACTGAGCTAACGGACCAACTGATATACAACTACAGCGATTTAGTTTACAAAAGAAGGTATCAAAAGTAACCTACAAAAATAATTCAATTGGCAGCGGTGGGATTCGAACCCACCGCAACCCACTGCAATATTGTTATCACAACAATTAGTCAAGTCTGTGGAGAAGTTTTTGCTGAATAAAAGACTAGCTAGTCAACAAAACTGCATTGACGGTTATTTAAAAATAAACTTTTGGTCCGTATGGGGCTCAAACCCATGACCTTTGCGTTATTAGCACCACGCTTTGCCGACTGAGCTAACGGACCAACTGATATACAACTACAGCGATTTAGTTTACAAAAGAAGGTATCAAAAGTAATCTACAAAAATAATTCAATTGGCAGCGGTGGGATTCGAACCCACGCCTCTTTCGAGACTGGTGCCTAAAACCAGCGCCTTAGACCGCTCGGCCACGCTACCATTTCTGCAATATTGTTATCACAACAATTAGTCAAGTCTGTTGAGAACGTTTTTGCTGAATAAAAGACAAGCTGGTCAACACAACTGCATTGACGGTTCTTTAAAAATAAACTTTATGTCCGTATGGGGCTCAAACCCATGACCTTAGCGTTATTAGCACCACGCTTTGCCGACTGAGCTAACGGACCAACTGATATACAACTACAGCGATTTAGTTTACAAAAGAAGGTATCAAAAGTAATCTACAAAAATAATTCAATTGGCAGCGGTGGGATTCGAACCCACGCCTCTTTCGAGACTGGTTCCTAAAACCAGCGCCTTAGACCGCTCGGCCACGCTACCGTTTCTGCAATATTGTTATCACAACAATTAGTTAAGTCTGTGGAGAACGTTTTTGCTGGATAAAAGACTAGCTAGTCAACAAAACTGTATTGACGGTTATTTAAAAATAAACTTTTGGTCCGTATGGGGCTCGAACCCATGACCTTAGAGTTATTAGCACCACGCTCTGCCGACTGAGCTAACGGACCAACTGATATACAACTACAGCGATTTAGTTTACAAAAGAAGGTATCAAAAGTAACCTACAAAAATAATTCAATTGGCAGCGGTGGGATTCGAACCCACGCCTCTTTCGAGACTGGTGCCTAAAACCAGCGCCTTAGACCGCTCGCCGTTTCTGCAATATTGGTATCACAACAATTTAGTCTAGTCTGTGGAAAACTTTGTTGCTGAATAAAAGACTAGCTAGTTAACACAACTATGGTTAGTTAAAAATAAACTGCTGGTCCGTATGGGGCTCGATCCCATGACCCATGACAACTACAGCGATTTAGTTTACAAAAGAAGGTATCAAAAGTAACCTACAAAAATATTGCGATTGGCAGCGGTGGGATTCGAACCCACGCCTCTTTCGAGACTGGTGCCTAAAACCAGCGCCTTAGACCGCTCGGCCACGCTACCATTTCTGCAATATTGTTATCACAACAATTAGTCAAGTCTGTTGAGAACGTTTTTGCTGAATAAAAGACAAGCTGGTCAACACAACTGCATTGACGGTTCTTTAAAAATAAACTTAAGGTCCGTATGGGGCTCGAACCCATGACCTTAGCGTTATTAGCACCACGCTCTGCCGACTGAGCTAACGGACCAACTGATATACAACTACAGCGATTTAGTTTACAAAAGAAGGTATCAAAAGTAACCTACAAAAATAATTCAATTGGCAGCGGTGGGATTCGAACCCACGCCTCTTTCGAGACTGGTGCCTAAAACCGGTGCCTTAGACCGCTCGGCCACGCTACCGTTTCTGCAATATTGTTATCACAACAATTGGTCAAGTCTGTGGAGGACGTTTTTGCTGAATAAAAGACTAGCCAGTCAACAAAACTGCATTGACGGTTATTTAAAAATAAACTTTTGGTCCGTATGGGGCTCGAACCCATGACCTTAGCGTTATTAGCACCACGCTCTGCCGAGTGAGCTAACGGACCAACTGATATATAACTACAGCGATTTAGTTTACAAAAGAAGGTATCAAAAGTAACCTACAAAAATAATTCAATTGGCACATTGGGATTGGAACCCACGCCTCTTCAAAGACTGGTGCCTAAAACCAGCGCCTTGGACCGCTCGGCCACGCTACCGTTTCTGCAATATTGTTATCACACCAATTAGTCAATTCTGTGGAGAACGTTTTTGCTGAATAAAAGACAAGCTGGTCAACACAACTGCATTGACGGTAATTAAAAAATAAACTTTTGGTCCGTATGGGGCTCGAACCCATGACCTTAGCGTTATTAGCACCACGCTCTGCCGACTGAGCTAACGGACCAACTGATATACAACTACAGCGATTTAGTTTACAAAAGAAGGTTTTAAAAGTAACTTACAAAAATAATTCAATTGGCAGCGGTGGGATTCGAACCCACGCCTCTTTCGAGACTGGTGCCTAAAACCAGCGCCTTAGACCGCTCGCCGTTTCTGCAATATTGTTATCACAACAATTTAGTCTAGTCTGTGGAAAACTTTGTTGCTGAATAAAAGACTAGCTAGTTAACACAACTATGGTTAGTTAAAAATAAACTGCTGGTCCGTATGGGCCTCGAACCCATGACCCATGACAACTACAGCGATTTAGTTTACAAAAGAACGTATCAAAAGTAACCTACAAAAATATTTCAATTGGCAGCGGTGGGATTCGAACCCACGCCTCTTTCGAGACTGGTGCCTAAAACCAGCGCCTTAGACCGCTCGGCCACGCTACCATTTCTGCAATATTGTTATCACAACAATTAGTCAAGTCTGTTGAGAACGTTTTTGCTGAATAAAAGACAAGCTGGTCAACACAACTGCATTGAAGGTTCTTTAAAAATAACCTTTTGGTCCGTATGGGGCTCGAACCCATGACCTTAGCGTTATTAGCACCACGCTCTGCCGACTGAGCTAACGGACCAACTGATATACAACTACAGCGATTTAGTTTACAAAAGAAGGTATCAAAAGTAACCTACAAAAATATTTCAATTGGCAGCGGTGGGATTCGAACCCACGCCTCTTTCGAGACTGGTGCCTAAAACCAGCGCCTTAGACCGCTCGGCCACGCTACCGTTTCTGCAATATTGTTATCACAACAATTAGTCAAGTCTGTTGAGAACGTTTTTGCTGAATAAAAGACAAGCTGGTCAACACAACTGCATTGACGGTAATTAAAAAATAAACTTTTGGTCCGTATGGGGCTCGAACCCATGACCTTAGCGTTATTAGCACCACGCTCTGCCGACTGAGCTAACGGACCAACTGATATACAACTACAGCGATTTAGTTTACAAAAGAAGGTATCAAAAGTAACCTACAAAAATAATTCAATTGACAGCGGTGGGATTCGAACCCACGCCTCTTTCGAGACTGGTGCCTAAAACCAGCGCCTTAGACCGCTCGGCCACGCTACCGTTTCTGCAATATTGTTATCACAACAACTCAGGCTAGTCTGTGGAGAACTTTGTTCTTGAATAAAAGGCTAGCTAGTCAACAAAACTGCATTGACGGTTATTTAAAAATAAACTTTTGGTCCGTATGGGGCTCGAACCCATGACCTTAGCGTTATTAGCACCACGCTCTGCCGACTGAGCTAACGGACCAACTGATATACAACTACAGCGATTTAGTTTACAAAAGAAGGTATCAAAAGTAACCTACAAAAATAATTCAATTGGCAGCGGTGGGATTCGAACCCACCGCAACCCACTGCAATATTGTTATCACAACAATTAGTCAAGTCTGTGGAGAACGTTTTTGCTGAATAAAAGACTAGCTAGTCAACAAAACTGCATTGACGGTTATTTAAAAATAAACTTTTGGTCCGTATGGGGCTCAAACCCATGACCTTAGCGTTATTAGCACCACGCTTTGCCGACTGAGCTAACGGACCAACTGATATACAACTACAGCGATTTAGTTTACAAAAGAAGGTATCAAAAGTAATCTACAAAAATAATTCAATTGGCAGCGGTGGGATTCGAACCCACGCCTCTTTCGAGACTGGTGCCTAAAACCAGCGCCTTAGACCGCTCGGCCACGCTACCGTTTCTGCAATATTGTTATCACAACAACTCAGGCTAGTCTGTGGAGAACTTTGTTCTTGAATAAAAGGCTAGCTAGTCAACAAAACTGCATTGACGGTTATTTAAAAATAAACTTTTGGTCCGTATGGGGCTCGAACCCATGACCTTAGCGTTATTAGCACCACGCTCTGCCGACTGAGCTAACGGACCAACTGATATACAACTACAGCGATTTAGTTTACAAAAGAAGGTATCAAAAGTAACCTACAAAAATAATTCAATTGGCAGCGGTGGGATTCGAACCCACCGCAACCCACTGCAATATTGTTATCACAACAATTAGTCAAGTCTGTGGAGAAGTTTTTGCTGAATAAAAGACTAGCTAGTCAACAAAACTGCATTGACGGTTATTTAAAAATAAACTTTTGGTACGTATGGGGCTCAAACCCATGACCTTAGCGTTATTAGCACCACGCTTTGCCGACTGAGCTAACGGACCAACTGATATACAACTACAGCGATTTAGTTTACAAAAGAAGGTATCAAAAGTAATCTACAAAAATAATTCAATTGGCAGCGGTTTGATTCGAACCCACGCCTCTTCAGAGACTGGTGCCTAAAACCAGCGCCTTGGACCGCTCGCCGTTTCTGCAATATTGTTATCACAACAATTTAGTCTAGTCTGTGGAAAACTTTGTTGCTGAATAAAAGACTAGCTAGTTAACACAACTATGGTTAGTTGAAAATAAACTTTAGGTCCGTATGGGGCTCGAACCCATGACCTTAGCGTTATTAGCACCACGCTCTGCCGACTGAGCTAACGGACCAACTGATATACATCTACAGCGATTTAGTTTACAAAAGAAGGTTTTAAAAGTAACTTACAAAAATAATTCAATTGGCAGCGGTGGGATTCGAACCCACGCCTCTTTCGAGACTGGTGCCTAAAACCAGCGCCTTAGACCGCTCGCCGTTTCTGCAATATTGTTATCACAACAATTTAGTCTAGTCTGTGGAAAACTTTGTTGCTGAATAAAAGACTAGCTAGTTAACACAACTATGGTTAGTTAAAAATAAACTGCTGGTCCGTATGGGGCTCGAACCCATGACCCATGACAACTACAGCGATTTAGTTTACAAAAGAACGTATCAAAAGTAACCTACAAAAATATTTCAATTGGCAGCGGTGGGATTCGAACCCACGCCTCTTTCGAGACTGGTGCCTAAAACCAGCGCCTTAGACCGCTCGGCCACGCTACCATTTCTGCAATATTGTTATCACAACAATTAGTCAAGTCTGTTGAGAACGTTTTTGCTGAATAAAAGACAAGCTGGTCAACACAACTGCATTGAAGGTTCTTTAAAAATAACCTTTTGGTCCGTATGGGGCTCGAACCCATGACCTTAGCGTTATTAGCACCACGCTCTGCCGACTGAGCTAACGGACCAACTGATATACAACTACAGCGATTTAGTTTACAAAAGAAGGTATCAAAAGTAACCTACAAAAATAATTCAATTGAAAGCGGTGGGATTCGAACCCACGCCTCTTTCGAGACTGGTGCCTAAAACCAGCGCCTTAGACCGCTCGGCCACGCTACCGTTTCTGCAATATTGTTATCACAACAATTAGTTAAGTCTGTGGAGAACGTTTTTGCTGGATAAAAGACTACCTAGTCAACAAAACTGCATTGACGGTTATTTAAAAATAAACTTTTGGTCCGTATGGGGCTCGAACCCATGACCTTAGCGTTATTAGCACCACGCTCTGCCGACTGAGCTAACGGACCAACTGATATACAACTACAGCGATTTAGTTTACAAAAGAAGGTATCAAAAGTAACCTACAAAAATAATTCAATTGGCAGCGGTGGGATTCGAACCCACGCCTCTTTCGAGACTGGTGCCTAAAACCAGCGCCTTAGACCGCTCGCCGTTTCTGCAATATTGGTATCACAACAATTTAGTCTAGTCTGTGGAAAACTTTGTTGCTGAATAAAAGACTAGCTAGTTAACACAACTATGGTTAGTTAAAAATAAACTGCTGGTCCGTATGGGGCTCGATCCCATGACCCATGACAACTACAGCGATTTAGTTTACAAAAGAAGGTATCAAAAGTAACCTACAAAAATAATTCAATTGGCACATTGGGATTGGAACCCACGCCTCTTCAAAGACTGGTGCCTAAAACCAGCGCCTTGGACCGCTCGGCCACGCTACCGTTTCTGCAATATTGTTATCACACCAATTAGTCAATTCTGTGGAGAACGTTTTTGCTGAATAAAAGACAAGCTGGTCAACACAACTGCATTGACGGTAATTAAAAAATAAACTTTTGGTCCGTATGGGGCTCGAACCCATGACCTTAGCGTTATTAGCACCACGCTCTGCCGACTGAGCTAACGGACCAACTGATATACAACTACAGCGATTTAGTTTACAAAAGAAGGTATAAAAAGTAACCTACAAAAATAATTCAATTGGCAGCGGTTTGATTCGAACCCACGCCTCTTCAGAGACTGGTGCCTAAAACCAGCGCCTTGGACCGCTCGCCGTTTCTGCAATATTGTTATCACAACAATTTAGTCTAGTCTGTGGAAAACTTTGTTGCTGAATAAAAGACTAGCTAGTTAACACAACTATGGTTAGTTGAAAATAAACTGCTGGTCCGTATGGGGCTCGAACCCATGACCTTAGCGTTATTAGCACCACGCTCTGCCGACTGAGCTAACGGACCAACTGATATACAACTACAGCGATTTAGTTTACAAAAGAAGGTTTTAAAAGTAACTTACAAAAATAATTCAATTGGCAGCGGTGGGATTCGAACCCACGCCTCTTTCGAGACTGGTGCCTAAAACCAGCGCCTTAGACCGCTCGCCGTTTCTGCAATATTGTTATCACAACAATTTAGTCTAGTCTGTGGAAAACTTTGTTGCTGAATAAAAGACTAGCTAGTTAACACAACTATGGTTAGTTAAAAATAAACTGCTGGTCCGTATGGGGCTCGAACCCATGACCCATGACAACTACAGCGATTTAGTTTACAAAAGAACGTATCAAAAGTAACCTACAAAAATATTTCAATTGGCAGCGGTGGGATTCGAACCCACGCCTCTTTCGAGACTGGTGCCTAAAACCAGCGCCTTAGACCGCTCGGCCACGCTACCATTTCTGCAATATTGTTATCACAACAATTAGTCAAGTCTGTTGAGAACGTTTTTGCTGAATAAAAGACAAGCTGGTCAACACAACTGCATTGAAGGTTCTTTAAAAATAACCTTTTGGTCCGTATGGGGCTCGAACCCATGACCTTAGCGTTATTAGCACCACGCTCTGCCGACTGAGCTAACGGACAAACTGATATACAACTACAGCGATTTAGTTTACAAAAGAAGGTATCCAAAGTAACCTACAAAAATAATTCAATTGGCAGCGGTGGGATTCGAACCCACGCCTCTTTCGAGACTGGTGCCTAAAACCAGCGCCTTAGACCGCTCGGCCACGCTACCGTTTCTGCAATATTGTTATCACAACAATTGGTCAAGTCTGTGGAGGACGTTTTTGCTGAATAAAAGACTAGCCAGTCAACAAAACTGCATTGACGGTTATTTAAAAATAAACTTTTGGTCCGTATGGGGCTCGAACCCACGACCTTAGCGTTATTAGCACCACGCTCTGCCGACTGAGCTAACGGACCAAATGATATACAACTACAGCGATTTAGTTTACAAAAGAAGGTATAAAAAGTAACCTACAAAAATAATTCAATTGGCAGCGGTGGGATTCGAACCCACGCCTCTTTCGAGACTGGTGCCTAAAACCAGCGCCTTAGACCTCTCGCCGTTTCTGCAATATTGGTATCACAACAATTTAGTCTAGTCTGTGGAAAACTTTGTTGCTGAATAAAAGACTAGCTAGTTAACACAACTATGGTTAGTTAAAAATAAACTGCTGGTCCGTATGGGGCTCGAACCCATGACCCATGACAACTACAGCAATTTAGTTTACAAAAGAAGGTATCAAAAGTAACCTACAAAAATATTTCGATTGGCAGCGGTGGGATTCGAACCCACGCCTCTTTCGAGACTGGTGCCTAAAACCAGCGCCTTAGACCGCTCGGCCACGCTACCATTTCTGCAATATTGTTATCACAACAATTAGTCAAGTCTGTTGAGAACGTTTTTGCTGAATAAAAGACAAGCTGGTCAACACAACTGCATTGACGGTTCTTTAAAAATAACCTTTTGGTCCGTATGGGGCTCGAACCCATGACCTTAGCGTTATTAGCACCACGCTCTGCCGACTGAGCTAACGGACCAAATGATATACAACTACAGCGATTTAGTTTACAAAAGAAGGTATCAAAAGTAACCTACAAAAATAATTCAATTGGCAGCGGTGGGATTCGAACCCACGCCTCTTTCGAGACTGGTGCCTAAAACCAGCGCCTTAGACCGCTCGCCGTTTCTGCAATATTGGTATCACAACAATTTAGTCTAGTCTGTGGAAAACTTTGTTGCTGAATAAAAGACTAGCTAGTTAACACAACTATGGTTAGTTAAAAATAAACTGCTGGTCCGTATGGGGCTCGAACCCATGACCCATGACAACTACAGCGATTTAGTTTACAAAAGAAGGTATCAAAAGTAACCTACAAAAATATTTCGATTGGCAGCGGTGGGATTCGAACCCACGCCTCTTTCGAGACTGGTGCCTAAAACCAGCGCCTTAGACCGCTCGACCACGCTACTATTTCTGCAATATTGTTATCACAACAATTAGTCAAGTCTGTTGAGAACGTTTTTGCTGAATAAAAGACAAGCTGGTCAACACAACTGCATTGAAGGTTCTTTAAAAATAACCTTTTGGTCCGTATGGGGCTCGAACCCATGACCTTAGCGTTATTAGCACCACGCTCTGCCGACTGAGCTAACGGACCAACTGATATACAACTACAGCGATTTAGTTTACAAAAGAAGGTATCAAAAGTAACCTACAAAAATAATTCAATTGGCAGCGGTTTGATTCGAACCCACGCCTCTTCAGAGACTGGTGCCTAAAACCAGCGCCTTGGAACGCTCGCCGTTTCTGCAATATTGTTATCAAAACAATTTAGTCTAGTCTGTGGAAAACTTTGTTGCTGAATAAAAGACTAGCTAGTTAACACAACTATGGTTAGTTAAAAATAAACTGCTGGTCCGTATGGGGCTCGAACCCATGACCTTAGCGTTATTAGCACCACGCTCTGCCGACTGAGCTAACGGACCAACTGATATACAACTACAGCGATTTTGTTTACAAAAGAAGGTTTTAAAAGTAACTTACAAAAATAATTCAATTGGCAGCGGTGGGATTCGAACCCACGCCTCTTTCGAGGCTGGTGCCTAAAACCAGCGCCTTAGACCGCTCGCCGTTTCTGCAATATTGTTATCACAACAATTTAGTCTAGTCTGTGGAAAACTTTGTTGCTGAATAAAAGACTAGCTAGTTAACACAACTATGGTTAGTTAAAAATAAACTGCTGGTCCGTATGGGGCTCGAACCCATGACCCATGACAACTACAGCGATTTATTTTACAAAAGAAGGTATCAAAAGTGACCTACAAAAATATTTCAATTGGCAGCGGTGGGATTCGAACCCACGCCTCTTTCGAGACTGGTGCCTAAAACCAGCGCCTTAGACCGCTCGGCCACGCTACCATTTCTGCAATATTGTTATCACAACAATTAGTCAAGTCTGTTGAGAACGTTTTTGCTGAATAAAAGACAAGCTGGTCAACACAACTGCATTGACGGTTCTTTAAAAATAAACTTTTGGTCCGTATGGGGCTCGAACCCATGACCTTAGCGTTATTAGCACCACGCTCTGCCGACTGAGCTAACGGACCAAATGATATACAACTACAGCGATTTAGTTTACAAAAGAAGGTATAAAAAGTAACCTACAAAAATAATTCAATTGGCAGCGGTGGGATTCGAACCCACGCCTCTTTCGAGACTGGTGCCTAAAACCAGCGCCTTAGACCGCTCGCCGTTTCTGCAATATTGGTATCACAACAATTTAGTCTAGTCTGTGGAAAACTTTGTTGCTGAATAAAAGACTAGCTAGTTAACACAACTATGGTTAGTTAAAAATAAACTGCTGGTCCGTATGGGGCTCGAACCCATGACCCATGACAACTACAGCGATTTAGTTTACAAAAGAAGGTATCAAAAGTAACCTACAAAAATATTTCGATTGGCAGCGGTGGGATTCGAACCCACGCCTCTTTCGAGACTGGTGCCTAAAACCAGCGCCTTAGACCGCTCGGCCACGCTACCATTTCTGCAATATTGTTATCACAACAATTAGTCAAGTCTGTTGAGAACGTTTTTGCTGAATAAAAGACAAGCTGGTCAACACAACTGCATTGACGGTTCTTTAAAAATAACCTTTTGGTCCGTATGGGGCTCGAACCCATGACCTTAGCGTTATTAGCACCACGCTCTGCCGACTGAGCTAACGGACCAACTGATATACAACTACAGCGATTTAGTTTACAAAAGAAGGTATCAAAAGTAACCTACAAAAATAATTCAATTGGCAGCGGTTTGATTCGAACCCACGCCTCTTCAGAGACTGGTGCCTAAAACCAGCGCCTTGGAACGCTCGCCGTTTCTGCAATATTGTTATCACAACAATTTAGTCTAGTCTGTGGAAAACTTTGTTGCTGAATAAAAGACTAGCTAGTTAACACAACTATGGTTAGTTCAAAATAAACTGCTGGTCCGTATGGGGCTCGAACCCATGACCTTAGCGTTATTAGCACCACGCTCTGCCGACTGAGCTAACGGACCAACTGATATACAACTACAGCGATTTAGTTTACAAAAGAAGGTTTTAAAAGTAACTTACAAAAATAATTCAATTGGCAGCGGTGGGATTCGAACCCACGCCTCTTTCGAGGCTGGTGCCTAAAACCAGCGCCTTAGACCGCTCGCCGTTTCTGCAATATTGTTATCACAACAATTTAGTCTAGTCTGTGGAAAACTTTGTTGCTGAATAAAAGACTAGCTAGTTAACACAACTATGGTTAGTTAAAAATAAACTGCTGGTCCGTATGGGGCTCGAACCCATGACCCATGACAACTACAGCGATTTATTTTACAAAAGAAGGTATCAAAAGTAACCTACAAAAATATTTCCATTGGCAGCGGTGGGATTCGAACCCACGCCTCTTTCGAGACTGGTGCCTAAAACCAGCGCCTTAGACCGCTCGGCCACGCTACCATTTCTGCAATATTGTTATCACAACAATTAGTCAAGTCTGTTGAGAATGTTTTTGCTGAATAAAAGACAAGCTGGTCAACACAACTGCATTGAAGGTTCTTTAAAAATAACCTTTTGGTCCGTATGGGGCTCGAACCCATGACCTTAGCGTTATTAGCACCACGCTCTGCCGACTGAGCTAACGGACCAACTGATATACAACTACAGCGATTTAGTTTACAAAAGAAGGTATCAAAAGTAACCTACAAAAATAATTCAATTGGCAGCGGTGGGATTCGAACCCACGCCTCTTTCGAGACTGGTGCCTAAAACCAGCGCCTTAGACCGCTCGGCCACGCTACCGTTTCTGCAATATTGTTATCACAACAATTGGTCAAGTCTGTGGAGGACGTTTTTGCTGAATAAAAGACTAGCCAGTCAACAAAACTGCATTGACGGTTATTTAAAAATAAACTTTTGGTCCGTATGGGGCTCGAACCCACGACCTTAGCGTTATTAGCACCACGCTCTGCCGACTGAGCTAACGGACCAAATGATATACAACTACAGCGATTTAGTTTACAAAAGAAGGTATAAAAAGTAACCTACAAAAATAATTCAATTGGCAGCGGTTTGATTCGAACCCACGCCTCTTCAGAGACTGGTGCCTAAAACCAGCGCCTTGGACCGCTCTCCGTTTCTGCAATATTGTTATCACAACAATTTAGTCTAGTCTGTGGAAAACTTTGTTGCTGAATAAAAGACTAGCTAGTTAACACAACTATGGTTAGTTGAAAATAAACTGCTGGTCCGTATGGGGCTCGAACCCATGACCTTAGCGTTATTAGCACCACGCTCTGCCGACTGAGCTAACGGACCAACTGATATACAACTACAGCGATTTAGTTTACAAAAGAAGGTTTTAAAAGTAACTTACAAAAATAATTCAATTGGCAGCGGTGGGATTCGAACCCACGCCTCTTTCGAGACTGGTGCCTAAAACCAGCGCCTTAGACCGCTCGGCCACGCTACCATTTCTGCAATATTGTTATCACAACAATTGGTCAAGTCTGTTGAGAACGTTTTTGCTGAATAAAAGACAAGCTGGTCAACACAACTGCATTGACGGTTCTTTAAAAATAAACTTTTGGTCCGTATGGGGCTCGAACCCATGACCTTAGCGTTATTAGCACCACGCTCTGCCGACTGAGCTAACGGACCAACTGATATACAATTACAACGATTTAATTTACAAAAGAAGGTATCAAAAGTAACCTACAAAAATAATTCAATTGGCAGCGGTGGGATTCGAACCCACGCCTCTTTCGAGACTGGTGCCTAAAACCAGCGCCTTAGACCGCTCGCCGTTTCTGCAATATTGTTATCACAACAATTTAGTCTAATCTGTGGACAACTTTGTTGCTGAATAAAAGACTAGCTAGTTAACACAACTATGGTTAGTTAAAAATAAACTGCTGGTCCGTATGGGGCTCGAACCCATGACCTTAGCGTTATTAGCACCACGCTCTGCCGACTGAGCTAACGGACCAACTGATATACAACTACAGCGATTTAGTTTACAAAAGAAGGTTTTAAAAGTAACTTACAAAAATAATTCAATTGGCAGCGGTGGGATTCGAACCCACGCCTCTTTCGAGACTGGTGCCTAAAACCAGCGCCTTAGACCGCTCGCCGTTTCTGCAATATTGTTATCACAACAATTTAGTCTAGTCTGTGGAAAACTTTGTTGCTGAATAAAAGACTAGCTAGTTAACACAACTATGGTTAGTTAAAAATAAACTGCTGGTCCGTATGGGGCTCGAACCCATGACCCATGACAACTACAGCGATTTAGTTTACAAAAGAAGGTATCAAAAGTAACCTACAAAAATATTGCGATTGGCAGCGGTGGGATTCGAACCCACGCCTCTTTCGAGACTGGTGCCTAAAACCAGCGCCTTGACCGCTCGGCCACGCTACCATTTCTGCAATATTGTTATCACAACAATTAGTCAATTCTGTGGAGAACGTTTTTGCTGAATAAAAGACAAGCTGGTCAACACAACTGCATTGACGGTTATTTAAAAATAAACTTTTGGTCCGTATGGGGCTGGAACCCATGACCTTAGCGTTATTAGCACCACGCTCTGCCGACTGAGCTAACGGACCAACTGATATACAACTACAGCGATTTAGTTTACAAAAGAAGGTTTTAAAAGTAACTTACAAAAATAATTCAATTGGCAGCGGTGGGATTCGAACCCACGCCTCTTTCGAGACTGGTGCCTAAAACCAGCGCCTTAGACCGCTCGCCGTTTCTGCAATATTGTTATCACAACAATTTAGTCTAGTCTGTGGAAAACTTTGTTGCTGAATAAAAGACTAGCTAGTTAACACAACTATGGTTAGTTAAAAATAAACTGCTGGTCCGTATGGGGCTCGAACCCATGACCCATGACAACTACAGCGATTTAGTTTACAAAAGAACGTATCAAAAGTAACCTACAAAAATATTTCAATTGGCAGCGGTGGGATTCGAACCCACGCCTCTTTCGAGACTGGTGCCTAAAACCAGCGCCTTAGACCGCTCGGCCACGCTACCATTTCTGCAATATTGTTATCACAACAATTAGTCAAGTCTGTTGAGAACGTTTTTGCTGAATAAAAGACAAGCTGGTCAACACAACTGCATTGAAGGTTCTTTAAAAATAACCTTTTGGTCCGTATGGGGCTCGAACCCATGACCTTAGCGTTATTAGCACCACGCTCTGCCGACTGAGCTAACGGACAAACTGATATACAACTACAGCGATTTAGTTTACAAAAGAAGGTATCAAAAGTAACCTACAAAAATAATTCAATTGGCAGCGGTGGGATTCGAACCCACGCCTCTTTCGAGACTGGTGCCTAAAACCAGCGCCTTAGACCGCTCGGCCACGCTACCGTTTCTGCAATATTGTTATCACAACAATTGGTCAAGTCTGTGGAGGACGTTTTTGCTGAATAAAAGACTAGCCAGTCAACAAAACTGCATTGACGGTTATTTAAAAATAAACTTTTGGTCCGTATGGGGCTCGAACCCACGACCTTAGCGTTATTAGCACCACGCTCTGCCGACTGAGCTAACGGACCAAATGATATACAACTACAGCGATTTAGTTTACAAAAGAGGTATAAAAAGTAACCTACAAAAATAATTCAATTGGCAGCGGTGGGATTCGAACCCACGCCTCTTTCGAGACTGGTGCCTAAAACCAGCACCTTAGACCTCTCGCCGTTTCTGCAATATTGGTATCACAACAATCTAGTCTAGTCTGTGGAAAACTTTGTTGCTGAATAAAAGACTAGCTAGTTAACACAACTATGGTTAGTTAAAAATAAACTGCTGGTCCGTATGGGGCTCGAACCCATGACCCATGACAACTACAGCAATTTAGTTTACAAAAGAAGGTATCAAAAGTAACCTACAAAAATATTTCGATTGGCAGCGGTGGGATTCGAACCCACGCCTCTTTCGAGACTGGTGCCTAAAACCAGCGCCTTAGACCGCTCGGCCACGCTACCATTTCTGCAATATTGTTATCACAACAATTAGTCAAGTCTGTTGAGAACGTTTTTGCTGAATAAAAGACAAGCTGGTCAACACAACTGCATTGACGGTTCTTTAAAAATAACCTTTTGGTCCGTATGGGGCTCGAACCCATGACCTTAGCGTTATTAGCACCACGCTCTGCCGACTGAGCTAACGGACCAACTGATATACAACTACAGCGATTTAGTTTACAAAAGAAGGTATCAAAAGTAACCTACAAAAATAATTCAATTAGCAGCGGTGGGATTCGAACCCACGCCTCTTTCGAGACTGGTGCCTAAAACCAGCGCCTTAGACCGCTCGGCCACGCTACCGTTTCTGCAATATTGTTATCACAACAATTGGTCAAGTCTGTGGAGGACGTTTTTGCTGAATAAAAGACTAGCCAGTCAACAAAACTGCATTGACGGTTATTTAAAAATAAACTTTTGGTCCGTATGGGGCTCGAACCCACGACCTTAGCGTTATTAGCACCACGCTCTGCCGACTGAGCTAACGGACCAAATGATATACAACTACAGCGATTTAGTTTACAAAAGAAGGTATAAAAAGTAACCTACAAAAATAATTCAATTGGCAGCGGTTTGATTCGAACCCACGCCTCTTCAGAGACTGGTGCCTAAAACCAGCGCCTTGGACCGCTCGCCGTTTCTGCAATATTGTTATCACAACAATTTAGTCTAGTCTGTGGAAAACTTTGTTGCTGAATAAAAGACTAGCTAGTTAACACAACTATGGTTAGTTGAAAATAAACTGCTGGTCCGTATGGGGCTCGAACCCATGACCTTAGCGTTATTAGCACCACGCTCTGCCGACTGAGCTAACGGACCAACTGATATACAACTACAGCGATTTAGTTTACAAAAGAAGGTTTTAAAAGTAACTTACAAAAATAATTCAATTGGCAGCGGTGGGATTCGAACCCACGCCTCTTTCGAGACTGGTGCCTAAAACCAGCGCCTTAGACCGCTCGGCCACGCTACCATTTCTGCAATATTGTTATCACAACAATTGGTCAAGTCTGTTGAGAACGTTTTTGCTGAATAAAAGACAAGCTGGTCAACACAACTGCATTGACGGTTCTTTAAAAATAAACTTTTGGTCCGTATGGGGCTCGAACCCATGACCTTAGCGTTATTAGCACCACGCTCTGCCGACTGAGCTAACGGACCAACTGATATACAATTACAACGATTTAATTTACAAAAGAAGGTATCAAAAGTAACCTACAAAAATAATTCAATTGGCAGCGGTGGGATTCGAACCCACGCCTCTTTCGAGACTGGTGCCTAAAACCAGCGCCTTAGACCGCTCGCCGTTTCTGCAATATTGTTATCACAACAATTTAGTCTAATCTGTGGACAACTTTGTTGCTGAATAAAAGACTAGCTAGTTAACACAACTATGGTTAGTTAAAAATAAACTGCTGGTCCGTATGGGGCTCGAACCCATGACCTTAGCGTTATTAGCACCACGCTCTGCCGACTGAGCTAACGGACCAACTGATATACAACTACAGCGATTTAGTTTACAAAAGAAGGTTTTAAAAGTAACTTACAAAAATAATTCAATTGGCAGCGGTGGGATTCGAACCCACGCCTCTTTCGAGACTGGTGCCTAAAACCAGCGCCTTAGACCGCTCGCCGTTTCTGCAATATTGTTATCACAACAATTTAGTCTAGTCTGTGGAAAACTTTGTTGCTGAATAAAAGACTAGCTAGTTAACACAACTATGGTTAGTTAAAAATAAACTGCTGGTCCGTATGGGGCTCGAACCCATGACCCATGACAACTACAGCGATTTAGTTTACAAAAGAAGGTATCAAAAGTAACCTACAAAAATATTGCGATTGGCAGCGGTGGGATTCGAACCCACGCCTCTTTCGAGACTGGTGCCTAAAACCAGCGCCTTGACCGCTCGGCCACGCTACCATTTCTGCAATATTGTTATCACAACAATTAGTCAATTCTGTGGAGAACGTTTTTGCTGAATAAAAGACAAGCTGGTCAACACAACTGCATTGACGGTTATTTAAAAATAAACTTTTGGTCCGTATGGGGCTGGAACCCATGACCTTAGCGTTATTAGCACCACGCTCTGCCGACTGAGCTAACGGACCAACTGATATACAACTACAGCGATTTAGTTTACAAAAGAAGGTTTTAAAAGTAACTTACAAAAATAATTCAATTGGCAGCGGTGGGATTCGAACCCACGCCTCTTTCGAGACTGGTGCCTAAAACCAGCGCCTTAGACCGCTCGCCGTTTCTGCAATATTGTTATCACAACAATTTAGTCTAGTCTGTGGAAAACTTTGTTGCTGAATAAAAGACTAGCTAGTTAACACAACTATGGTTAGTTAAAAATAAACTGCTGGTCCGTATGGGGCTCGAACCCATGACCCATGACAACTACAGCGATTTAGTTTACAAAAGAACGTATCAAAAGTAACCTACAAAAATATTTCAATTGGCAGCGGTGGGATTCGAACCCACGCCTCTTTCGAGACTGGTGCCTAAAACCAGCGCCTTAGACCGCTCGGCCACGCTACCATTTCTGCAATATTGTTATCACAACAATTAGTCAAGTCTGTTGAGAACGTTTTTGCTGAATAAAAGACAAGCTGGTCAACACAACTGCATTGAAGGTTCTTTAAAAATAACCTTTTGGTCCGTATGGGGCTCGAACCCATGACCTTAGCGTTATTAGCACCACGCTCTGCCGACTGAGCTAACGGACAAACTGATATACAACTACAGCGATTTAGTTTACAAAAGAAGGTATCAAAAGTAACCTACAAAAATAATTCAATTGGCAGCGGTGGGATTCGAACCCACGCCTCTTTCGAGACTGGTGCCTAAAACCAGCGCCTTAGACCGCTCGGCCACGCTACCGTTTCTGCAATATTGTTATCACAACAATTGGTCAAGTCTGTGGAGGACGTTTTTGCTGAATAAAAGACTAGCCAGTCAACAAAACTGCATTGACGGTTATTTAAAAATAAACTTTTGGTCCGTATGGGGCTCGAACCCACGACCTTAGCGTTATTAGCACCACGCTCTGCCGACTGAGCTAACGGACCAAATGATATACAACTACAGCGATTTAGTTTACAAAAGAGGTATAAAAAGTAACCTACAAAAATAATTCAATTGGCAGCGGTGGGATTCGAACCCACGCCTCTTTCGAGACTGGTGCCTAAAACCAGCGCCTTAGACCTCTCGCCGTTTCTGCAATATTGGTATCACAACAATCTAGTCTAGTCTGTGGAAAACTTTGTTGCTGAATAAAAGACTAGCTAGTTAACACAACTATGGTTAGTTAAAAATAAACTGCTGGTCCGTATGGGGCTCGAACCCATGACCCATGACAACTACAGCAATTTAGTTTACAAAAGAAGGTATCAAAAGTAACCTACAAAAATATTTCGATTGGCAGCGGTGGGATTCGAACCCACGCCTCTTTCGAGACTGGTGCCTAAAACCAGCGCCTTAGACCGCTCGGCCACGCTACCATTTCTGCAATATTGTTATCACAACAATTAGTCAAGTCTGTTGAGAACGTTTTTGCTGAATAAAAGACAAGCTGGTCAACACAACTGCATTGACGGTTCTTTAAAAATAACCTTTTGGTCCGTATGGGGCTCGAACCCATGACCTTAGCGTTATTAGCACCACGCTCTGCCGACTGAGCTAACGGACCAACTGATATACAACTACAGCGATTTAGTTTACAAAAGAAGGTATCAAAAGTAACCTACAAAAATAATTCAATTGGCAGCGGTGGGATTCGAACCCACGCCTCTTTCGAGACTGGTGCCTAAAACCAGCGCCTTAGACCGCTCGGCCACGCTACCGTTTCCGCAATATTGTTATCACAACAATTGGTCAAGTCTGTGGAGGACGTTTTTGCTGAATAAAAGACTAACCAGTCAACAAAACTGCATTGACGGTTATTTAAAAATAAACTTTTGGTCCGTATGGGGCTCGAACCCATGACGTTAGCGTTATTAGCACAACGCTCTGCCGACTGAGCTAACGGACCAAATGATATACAACTACAGCGATTTAGTTTACAAAAGAAGGTATAAAAAGTAACCTACAAAAATAATTCAATTGGCAGCGGTGGGATTCGAACCCACGCCTCTTTCGAGACTGGTGCCTAAAACCAGCGCCTTAGACCGCTCGCCGTTTCTGCAATATTGGTATCACAACAATTTAGTCTAGTCTGTGGAAAACTTTGTTGCTGAATAAAAGACTAGCTAGTTAACACAACTATGGTTAGTTAAAAATAAACTGCTGGTCCGTATGGGGCTCGAACCCATGACCCATGACAACTACAGCGATTTAGTTTACAAAAGAAGGTATCAAAAGTAACCTACAAAAATATTTCGATTGGCAGCGGTGGGATTCGAACCCACGCCTCTTTCGAGACTGGTGCCTAAAACCAGCGCCTTAGACCGCTCGACCACGCTACCATTTCTGCAATATTGTTATCACAACAATTAGTCAAGTCTGTTGAGAACGTTTTTGCTGAATAAAAGACAAGCTGGTCAACACAACTGCATTGAAGGTTCTTTAAAAATAACCTTTTGGTCCGTATGGGGCTCGAACCCATGACCTTAGCGTTATTAGCACCACGCTCTGCCGACTGAGCTAACGGACCAACTGATATACAACTACAGCGATTTAGTTTACAAAAGAAGGTATCAAAAGTAACCTACAAAAATAATTCAATTGGCAGCGGTTTGATTCGAACCCACGCCTCTTCAGAGACTGGTGCCTAAAACCAGCGCCTTGGAACGCTCGCCGTTTCTGCAATATTGTTATCAAAACAATTTAGTCTAGTCTGTGGAAAACTTTGTTGCTGAATAAAAGACTAGCTAGTTAACACAACTATGGTTAGTTCAAAATAAACTGCTGGTCCGTATGGGGCTCGAACCCATGACCTTAGCGTTATTAGCACCACGCTCTGCCGACTGAGCTAACGGACCAACTGATATACAACTACAGCGATTTAGTTTACAAAAGAAGGTTTTAAAAGTAACTTACAAAAATAATTCAATTGGCAGCGGTGGGATTCGAACCCACGCCTCTTTCGAGGCTGGTGCCTAAAACCAGCGCCTTAGACCGCTCGCCGTTTCTGCAATATTGTTATCACAACAATTTAGTCTAGTCTGTGGAAAACTTTGTTGCTGAATAAAAGACTAGCTAGTTAACAAAACTATGGTTAGTTAAAAATAAACTGCTGGTCCGTATGGGGCTCGAACCCATGACCCATGACAACTACAGCGATTTATTTTACAAAAGAAGGTATCAAAAGTAACCTACAAAAATATTTCAATTGGCAGCGGTGGGATTCGAACCCACGCCTCTTTCGAGACTGGTGCCTAAAACCAGCGCCTTAGACCGCTCGGCCACGCTACCATTTCTGCAATATTGTTATCACAACAATTAGTCAAGTCTGTTGAGAACGTTTTTGCTGAATAAAAGACAAGCTGGTCAACACAACTGCATTGACGGTTCTTTAAAAATAAACTTTTGGTCCGTATGGGGCTCGAACCCATGACCTTAGCGTTATTAGCACCACGCTCTGCCGACTGAGCTAACGGACCAAATGATATACAACTACAGCGATTTAGTTTACAAAAGAAGGTATAAAAAGTAACCTACAAAAATAATTCAATTGGCAGCGGTGGGATTCGAACCCACGCCTCTTTCGAGACTGGTGCCTAAAACCAGCGCCTTAGACCGCTCGCCGTTTCTGCAATATTGGTATCACAACAATTTAGTCTAGTCTGTGGAAAACTTTGTTGCTGAATAAAAGACTAGCTAGTTAACACAACTATGGTTAGTTAAAAATAAACTGCTGGTCCGTATGGGGCTCGAACCCATGACCCATGACAACTACAGCGATTTAGTTTACAAAAGAAGGTATCAAAAGTAACCTACAAAAATATTTCGATTGGCAGCGGTGGGATTCGAACCCACGCCTCTTTCGAGACTGGTGCCTAAAACCAGCGCCTTAGACCGCTCGGCCACGCTACCATTTCTGCAATATTGTTATCACAACAATTAGTCAAGTCTGTTGAGAACGTTTTTGCTGAATAAAAGACAAGCTGGTCAACACAACTGCATTGACGGTTCTTTAAAAATAACCTTTTGGTCCGTATGGGGCTCGAACCCATGACCTTAGCGTTATTAGCACCACGCTCTGCCGACTGAGCTAACGGACCAACTGATATACAACTACAGCGATTTAGTTTACAAAAGAAGGTATCAAAAGTAACCTACAAAAATAATTCAATTGGCAGCGGTTTGATTCGAACCCACGCCTCTTCAGAGACTGGTGCCTAAAACCAGCGCCTTGGAACGCTCGCCGTTTCTGCAATATTGTTATCACAACAATTTAGTCTAGTCTGTGGAAAACTTTGTTGCTGAATAAAAGACTAGCTAGTTAACACAACTATGGTTAGTTCAAAATAAACTGCTGGTCCGTATGGGGCTCGAACCCATGACCTTAGCGTTATTAGCACCACGCTCTGCCGACTGAGCTAACGGACCAACTGATATACAACTACAGCGATTTAGTTTACAAAAGAAGGTTTTAAAAGTAACTTACAAAAATAATTCAATTGGCAGCGGTGGGATTCGAACCCACGCCTCTTTCGAGGCTGGTGCCTAAAACCAGCGCCTTAGACCGCTCGCCGTTTCTGCAATATTGTTATCACAACAATTTAGTCTAGTCTGTGGAAAACTTTGTTGCTGAATAAAAGACTAGCTAGTTAACACAACTATGGTTAGTTAAAAATGAACTGCTGGTCCGTATGGGGCTCGAACCCATGACCCATGACAACTACAGCGATTTATTTTACAAAAGAAGGTATCAAAAGTAACCTACAAAAATATTTCAATTGGCAGCGGTGGGATTCGAACCCACGCCTCTTTCGAGACTGGTGCCTAAAACCAGCGCCTTAGACCGCTCGGCCACGCTACCATTTCTGCAATATTGTTATCACAACAATTAGTCAAGTCTGTTGAGAATGTTTTTGCTGAATAAAAGACAAGCTGGTCAACACAACTGCATTGAAGGTTCTTTAAAAATAACCTTTTGGTCCGTATGGGGCTCGAACCCATGACCTTAGCGTTATTAGCACCACGCTCTGCCGACTGAGCTAACGGACCAACTGATATACAACTACAGCGATTTAGTTTACAAAAGAAGGTATCAAAAGTAACCTACAAAAATAATTCAATTGGCAGCGGTGGGATTCGAACCCACGCCTCTTTCGAGACTGGTGCCTAAAACCAGCGCCTTGACCGCTCGGCCACGCTACCATTTCTGCAATATTGTTATCACAACAATTAGTCAATTCTGTGGAGAACGTTTTTGCTGAATAAAAGACAAGCTGGTCAACACAACTGCATTGACGGTTATTTAAAAATAAACTTTTGGTCCGTATGGGGCTGGAACCCATGACCTTAGCGTTATTAGCACCACGCTCTGCCGACTGAGCTAACGGACCAACTGATATACAACTACAGCGATTTAGTTTACAAAAGAAGGTTTTAAAAGTAACTTACAAAAATAATTCAATTGGCAGCGGTGGGATTCGAACCCACGCCTCTTTCGAGACTGGTGCCTAAAACCAGCGCCTTAGACCGCTCGCCGTTTCTGCAATATTGTTATCACAACAATTTAGTCTAGTCTGTGGAAAACTTTGTTGCTGAATAAAAGACTAGCTAGTTAACACAACTATGGTTAGTTAAAAATAAACTGCTGGTCCGTATGGGGCTCGAACCCATGACCCATGACAACTACAGCGATTTAGTTTACAAAAGAACGTATCAAAAGTAACCTACAAAAATATTTCAATTGGCAGCGGTGGGATTCGAACCCACGCCTCTTTCGAGACTGGTGCCTAAAACCAGCGCCTTAGACCGCTCGGCCACGCTACCATTTCTGCAATATTGTTATCACAACAATTAGTCAAGTCTGTTGAGAACGTTTTTGCTGAATAAAAGACAAGCTGGTCAACACAACTGCATTGAAGGTTCTTTAAAAATAACCTTTTGGTCCGTATGGGGCTCGAACCCATGACCTTAGCGTTATTAGCACCACGCTCTGCCGACTGAGCTAACGGACAAACTGATATACAACTACAGCGATTTAGTTTACAAAAGAAGGTATCAAAAGTAACCTACAAAAATAATTCAATTGGCAGCGGTGGGATTCGAACCCACGCCTCTTTCGAGACTGGTGCCTAAAACCAGCGCCTTAGACCGCTCGGCCACGCTACCGTTTCTGCAATATTGTTATCACAACAATTGGTCAAGTCTGTGGAGGACGTTTTTGCTGAATAAAAGACTAGCCAGTCAACAAAACTGCATTGACGGTTATTTAAAAATAAACTTTTGGTCCGTATGGGGCTCGAACCCACGACCTTAGCGTTATTAGCACCACGCTCTGCCGACTGAGCTAACGGACCAAATGATATACAACTACAGCGATTTAGTTTACAAAAGAGGTATAAAAAGTAACCTACAAAAATAATTCAATTGGCAGCGGTGGGATTCGAACCCACGCCTCTTTCGAGACTGGTGCCTAAAACCAGCGCCTTAGACCTCTCGCCGTTTCTGCAATATTGGTATCACAACAATCTAGTCTAGTCTGTGGAAAACTTTGTTGCTGAATAAAAGACTAGCTAGTTAACACAACTATGGTTAGTTAAAAATAAACTGCTGGTCCGTATGGGGCTCGAACCCATGACCCATGACAACTACAGCAATTTAGTTTACAAAAGAAGGTATCAAAAGTAACCTACAAAAATATTTCGATTGGCAGCGGTGGGATTCGAACCCACGCCTCTTTCGAGACTGGTGCCTAAAACCAGCGCCTTAGACCGCTCGGCCACGCTACCATTTCTGCAATATTGTTATCACAACAATTAGTCAAGTCTGTTGAGAACGTTTTTGCTGAATAAAAGACAAGCTGGTCAACACAACTGCATTGACGGTTCTTTAAAAATAACCTTTTGGTCCGTATGGGGCTCGAACCCATGACCTTAGCGTTATTAGCACCACGCTCTGCCGACTGAGCTAACGGACCAACTGATATACAACTACAGCGATTTAGTTTACAAAAGAAGGTATCAAAAGTAACCTACAAAAATAATTCAATTGGCAGCGGTGGGATTCGAACCCACGCCTCTTTCGAGACTGGTGCCTAAAACCAGCGCCTTAGACCGCTCGGCCACGCTACCGTTTCCGCAATATTGTTATCACAACAATTGGTCAAGTCTGTGGAGGACGTTTTTGCTGAATAAAAGACTAACCAGTCAACAAAACTGCATTGACGGTTATTTAAAAATAAACTTTTGGTCCGTATGGGGCTCGAACCCATGACGTTAGCGTTATTAGCACAACGCTCTGCCGACTGAGCTAACGGACCAAATGATATACAACTACAGCGATTTAGTTTACAAAAGAAGGTATAAAAAGTAACCTACAAAAATAATTCAATTGGCAGCGGTGGGATTCGAACCCACGCCTCTTTCGAGACTGGTGCCTAAAACCAGCGCCTTAGACCGCTCGCCGTTTCTGCAATATTGGTATCACAACAATTTAGTCTAGTCTGTGGAAAACTTTGTTGCTGAATAAAAGACTAGCTAGTTAACACAACTATGGTTAGTTAAAAATAAACTGCTGGTCCGTATGGGGCTCGAACCCATGACCCATGACAACTACAGCGATTTAGTTTACAAAAGAAGGTATCAAAAGTAACCTACAAAAATATTTCGATTGGCAGCGGTGGGATTCGAACCCACGCCTCTTTCGAGACTGGTGCCTAAAACCAGCGCCTTAGACCGCTCGACCACGCTACCATTTCTGCAATATTGTTATCACAACAATTAGTCAAGTCTGTTGAGAACGTTTTTGCTGAATAAAAGACAAGCTGGTCAACACAACTGCATTGAAGGTTCTTTAAAAATAACCTTTTGGTCCGTATGGGGCTCGAACCCATGACCTTAGCGTTATTAGCACCACGCTCTGCCGACTGAGCTAACGGACCAACTGATATACAACTACAGCGATTTAGTTTACAAAAGAAGGTATCAAAAGTAACCTACAAAAATAATTCAATTGGCAGCGGTTTGATTCGAACCCACGCCTCTTCAGAGACTGGTGCCTAAAACCAGCGCCTTGGAACGCTCGCCGTTTCTGCAATATTGTTATCAAAACAATTTAGTCTAGTCTGTGGAAAACTTTGTTGCTGAATAAAAGACTAGCTAGTTAACACAACTATGGTTAGTTCAAAATAAACTGCTGGTCCGTATGGGGCTCGAACCCATGACCTTAGCGTTATTAGCACCACGCTCTGCCGACTGAGCTAACGGACCAACTGATATACAACTACAGCGATTTAGTTTACAAAAGAAGGTTTTAAAAGTAACTTACAAAAATAATTCAATTGGCAGCGGTGGGATTCGAACCCACGCCTCTTTCGAGGCTGGTGCCTAAAACCAGCGCCTTAGACCGCTCGCCGTTTCTGCAATATTGTTATCACAACAATTTAGTCTAGTCTGTGGAAAACTTTGTTGCTGAATAAAAGACTAGCTAGTTAACAAAACTATGGTTAGTTAAAAATAAACTGCTGGTCCGTATGGGGCTCGAACCCATGACCCATGACAACTACAGCGATTTATTTTACAAAAGAAGGTATCAAAAGTAACCTACAAAAATATTTCAATTGGCAGCGGTGGGATTCGAACCCACGCCTCTTTCGAGACTGGTGCCTAAAACCAGCGCCTTAGACCGCTCGGCCACGCTACCATTTCTGCAATATTGTTATCACAACAATTAGTCAAGTCTGTTGAGAACGTTTTTGCTGAATAAAAGACAAGCTGGTCAACACAACTGCATTGACGGTTCTTTAAAAATAAACTTTTGGTCCGTATGGGGCTCGAACCCATGACCTTAGCGTTATTAGCACCACGCTCTGCCGACTGAGCTAACGGACCAAATGATATACAACTACAGCGATTTAGTTTACAAAAGAAGGTATAAAAAGTAACCTACAAAAATAATTCAATTGGCAGCGGTGGGATTCGAACCCACGCCTCTTTCGAGACTGGTGCCTAAAACCAGCGCCTTAGACCGCTCGCCGTTTCTGCAATATTGGTATCACAACAATTTAGTCTAGTCTGTGGAAAACTTTGTTGCTGAATAAAAGACTAGCTAGTTAACACAACTATGGTTAGTTAAAAATAAACTGCTGGTCCGTATGGGGCTCGAACCCATGACCCATGACAACTACAGCGATTTAGTTTACAAAAGAAGGTATCAAAAGTAACCTACAAAAATATTTCGATTGGCAGCGGTGGGATTCGAACCCACGCCTCTTTCGAGACTGGTGCCTAAAACCAGCGCCTTAGACCGCTCGGCCACGCTACCATTTCTGCAATATTGTTATCACAACAATTAGTCAAGTCTGTTGAGAACGTTTTTGCTGAATAAAAGACAAGCTGGTCAACACAACTGCATTGACGGTTCTTTAAAAATAACCTTTTGGTCCGTATGGGGCTCGAACCCATGACCTTAGCGTTATTAGCACCACGCTCTGCCGACTGAGCTAACGGACCAACTGATATACAACTACAGCGATTTAGTTTACAAAAGAAGGTATCAAAAGTAACCTACAAAAATAATTCAATTGGCAGCGGTTTGATTCGAACCCACGCCTCTTCAGAGACTGGTGCCTAAAACCAGCGCCTTGGAACGCTCGCCGTTTCTGCAATATTGTTATCACAACAATTTAGTCTAGTCTGTGGAAAACTTTGTTGCTGAATAAAAGACTAGCTAGTTAACACAACTATGGTTAGTTCAAAATAAACTGCTGGTCCGTATGGGGCTCGAACCCATGACCTTAGCGTTATTAGCACCACGCTCTGCCGACTGAGCTAACGGACCAACTGATATACAACTACAGCGATTTAGTTTACAAAAGAAGGTTTTAAAAGTAACTTACAAAAATAATTCAATTGGCAGCGGTGGGATTCGAACCCACGCCTCTTTCGAGGCTGGTGCCTAAAACCAGCGCCTTAGACCGCTCGCCGTTTCTGCAATATTGTTATCACAACAATTTAGTCTAGTCTGTGGAAAACTTTGTTGCTGAATAAAAGACTAGCTAGTTAACACAACTATGGTTAGTTAAAAATGAACTGCTGGTCCGTATGGGGCTCGAACCCATGACCCATGACAACTACAGCGATTTATTTTACAAAAGAAGGTATCAAAAGTAACCTACAAAAATATTTCAATTGGCAGCGGTGGGATTCGAACCCACGCCTCTTTCGAGACTGGTGCCTAAAACCAGCGCCTTAGACCGCTCGGCCACGCTACCATTTCTGCAATATTGTTATCACAACAATTAGTCAAGTCTGTTGAGAATGTTTTTGCTGAATAAAAGACAAGCTGGTCAACACAACTGCATTGAAGGTTCTTTAAAAATAACCTTTTGGTCCGTATGGGGCTCGAACCCATGACCTTAGCGTTATTAGCACCACGCTCTGCCGACTGAGCTAACGGACCAACTGATATACAACTACAGCGATTTAGTTTACAAAAGAAGGTATCAAAAGTAACCTACAAAAATAATTCAATTGGCAGCGGTGGGATTCGAACCCACGCCTCTTTCGAGACTGGTGCCTAAAACCAGCGCCTTGACCGCTCGGCCACGCTACCATTTCTGCAATATTGTTATCACAACAATTAGTCAATTCTGTGGAGAACGTTTTTGCTGAATAAAAGACAAGCTGGTCAACACAACTGCATTGACGGTTATTTAAAAATAAACTTTTGGTCCGTATGGGGCTGGAACCCATGACCTTAGCGTTATTAGCACCACGCTCTGCCGACTGAGCTAACGGACCAACTGATATACAACTACAGCGATTTAGTTTACAAAAGAAGGTTTTAAAAGTAACTTACAAAAATAATTCAATTGGCAGCGGTGGGATTCGAACCCACGCCTCTTTCGAGACTGGTGCCTAAAACCAGCGCCTTAGACCGCTCGCCGTTTCTGCAATATTGTTATCACAACAATTTAGTCTAGTCTGTGGAAAACTTTGTTGCTGAATAAAAGACTAGCTAGTTAACACAACTATGGTTAGTTAAAAATAAACTGCTGGTCCGTATGGGGCTCGAACCCATGACCCATGACAACTACAGCGATTTAGTTTACAAAAGAACGTATCAAAAGTAACCTACAAAAATATTTCAATTGGCAGCGGTGGGATTCGAACCCACGCCTCTTTCGAGACTGGTGCCTAAAACCAGCGCCTTAGACCGCTCGGCCACGCTACCATTTCTGCAATATTGTTATCACAACAATTAGTCAAGTCTGTTGAGAACGTTTTTGCTGAATAAAAGACAAGCTGGTCAACACAACTGCATTGAAGGTTCTTTAAAAATAACCTTTTGGTCCGTATGGGGCTCGAACCCATGACCTTAGCGTTATTAGCACCACGCTCTGCCGACTGAGCTAACGGACAAACTGATATACAACTACAGCGATTTAGTTTACAAAAGAAGGTATCAAAAGTAACCTACAAAAATAATTCAATTGGCAGCGGTGGGATTCGAACCCACGCCTCTTTCGAGACTGGTGCCTAAAACCAGCGCCTTAGACCGCTCGGCCACGCTACCGTTTCTGCAATATTGTTATCACAACAATTGGTCAAGTCTGTGGAGGACGTTTTTGCTGAATAAAAGACTAGCCAGTCAACAAAACTGCATTGACGGTTATTTAAAAATAAACTTTTGGTCCGTATGGGGCTCGAACCCACGACCTTAGCGTTATTAGCACCACGCTCTGCCGACTGAGCTAACGGACCAAATGATATACAACTACAGCGATTTAGTTTACAAAAGAGGTATAAAAAGTAACCTACAAAAATAATTCAATTGGCAGCGGTGGGATTCGAACCCACGCCTCTTTCGAGACTGGTGCCTAAAACCAGCGCCTTAGACCTCTCGCCGTTTCTGCAATATTGGTATCACAACAATCTAGTCTAGTCTGTGGAAAACTTTGTTGCTGAATAAAAGACTAGCTAGTTAACACAACTATGGTTAGTTAAAAATAAACTGCTGGTCCGTATGGGGCTCGAACCCATGACCCATGACAACTACAGCAATTTAGTTTACAAAAGAAGGTATCAAAAGTAACCTACAAAAATATTTCGATTGGCAGCGGTGGGATTCGAACCCACGCCTCTTTCGAGACTGGTGCCTAAAACCAGCGCCTTAGACCGCTCGGCCACGCTACCATTTCTGCAATATTGTTATCACAACAATTAGTCAAGTCTGTTGAGAACGTTTTTGCTGAATAAAAGACAAGCTGGTCAACACAACTGCATTGACGGTTCTTTAAAAATAACCTTTTGGTCCGTATGGGGCTCGAACCCATGACCTTAGCGTTATTAGCACCACGCTCTGCCGACTGAGCTAACGGACCAACTGATATACAACTACAGCGATTTAGTTTACAAAAGAAGGTATCAAAAGTAACCTACAAAAATAATTCAATTGGCAGCGGTGGGATTCGAACCCACGCCTCTTTCGAGACTGGTGCCTAAAACCAGCGCCTTAGACCGCTCGGCCACGCTACCGTTTCCGCAATATTGTTATCACAACAATTGGTCAAGTCTGTGGAGGACGTTTTTGCTGAATAAAAGACTAACCAGTCAACAAAACTGCATTGACGGTTATTTAAAAATAAACTTTTGGTCCGTATGGGGCTCGAACCCATGACGTTAGCGTTATTAGCACAACGCTCTGCCGACTGAGCTAACGGACCAAATGATATACAACTACAGCGATTTAGTTTACAAAAGAAGGTATAAAAAGTAACCTACAAAAATAATTCAATTGGCAGCGGTGGGATTCGAACCCACGCCTCTTTCGAGACTGGTGCCTAAAACCAGCGCCTTAGACCGCTCGCCGTTTCTGCAATATTGGTATCACAACAATTTAGTCTAGTCTGTGGAAAACTTTGTTGCTGAATAAAAGACTAGCTAGTTAACACAACTATGGTTAGTTAAAAATAAACTGCTGGTCCGTATGGGGCTCGAACCCATGACCCATGACAACTACAGCGATTTAGTTTACAAAAGAAGGTATCAAAAGTAACCTACAAAAATATTTCGATTGGCAGCGGTGGGATTCGAACCCACGCCTCTTTCGAGACTGGTGCCTAAAACCAGCGCCTTAGACCGCTCGACCACGCTACCATTTCTGCAATATTGTTATCACAACAATTAGTCAAGTCTGTTGAGAACGTTTTTGCTGAATAAAAGACAAGCTGGTCAACACAACTGCATTGAAGGTTCTTTAAAAATAACCTTTTGGTCCGTATGGGGCTCGAACCCATGACCTTAGCGTTATTAGCACCACGCTCTGCCGACTGAGCTAACGGACCAACTGATATACAACTACAGCGATTTAGTTTACAAAAGAAGGTATCAAAAGTAACCTACAAAAATAATTCAATTGGCAGCGGTTTGATTCGAACCCACGCCTCTTCAGAGACTGGTGCCTAAAACCAGCGCCTTGGAACGCTCGCCGTTTCTGCAATATTGTTATCAAAACAATTTAGTCTAGTCTGTGGAAAACTTTGTTGCTGAATAAAAGACTAGCTAGTTAACACAACTATGGTTAGTTCAAAATAAACTGCTGGTCCGTATGGGGCTCGAACCCATGACCTTAGCGTTATTAGCACCACGCTCTGCCGACTGAGCTAACGGACCAACTGATATACAACTACAGCGATTTAGTTTACAAAAGAAGGTTTTAAAAGTAACTTACAAAAATAATTCAATTGGCAGCGGTGGGATTCGAACCCACGCCTCTTTCGAGGCTGGTGCCTAAAACCAGCGCCTTAGACCGCTCGCCGTTTCTGCAATATTGTTATCACAACAATTTAGTCTAGTCTGTGGAAAACTTTGTTGCTGAATAAAAGACTAGCTAGTTAACAAAACTATGGTTAGTTAAAAATAAACTGCTGGTCCGTATGGGGCTCGAACCCATGACCCATGACAACTACAGCGATTTATTTTACAAAAGAAGGTATCAAAAGTAACCTACAAAAATATTTCAATTGGCAGCGGTGGGATTCGAACCCACGCCTCTTTCGAGACTGGTGCCTAAAACCAGCGCCTTAGACCGCTCGGCCACGCTACCATTTCTGCAATATTGTTATCACAACAATTAGTCAAGTCTGTTGAGAACGTTTTTGCTGAATAAAAGACAAGCTGGTCAACACAACTGCATTGACGGTTCTTTAAAAATAAACTTTTGGTCCGTATGGGGCTCGAACCCATGACCTTAGCGTTATTAGCACCACGCTCTGCCGACTGAGCTAACGGACCAAATGATATACAACTACAGCGATTTAGTTTACAAAAGAAGGTATAAAAAGTAACCTACAAAAATAATTCAATTGGCAGCGGTGGGATTCGAACCCACGCCTCTTTCGAGACTGGTGCCTAAAACCAGCGCCTTAGACCGCTCGCCGTTTCTGCAATATTGGTATCACAACAATTTAGTCTAGTCTGTGGAAAACTTTGTTGCTGAATAAAAGACTAGCTAGTTAACACAACTATGGTTAGTTAAAAATAAACTGCTGGTCCGTATGGGGCTCGAACCCATGACCCATGACAACTACAGCGATTTAGTTTACAAAAGAAGGTATCAAAAGTAACCTACAAAAATATTTCGATTGGCAGCGGTGGGATTCGAACCCACGCCTCTTTCGAGACTGGTGCCTAAAACCAGCGCCTTAGACCGCTCGGCCACGCTACCATTTCTGCAATATTGTTATCACAACAATTAGTCAAGTCTGTTGAGAACGTTTTTGCTGAATAAAAGACAAGCTGGTCAACACAACTGCATTGACGGTTCTTTAAAAATAACCTTTTGGTCCGTATGGGGCTCGAACCCATGACCTTAGCGTTATTAGCACCACGCTCTGCCGACTGAGCTAACGGACCAACTGATATACAACTACAGCGATTTAGTTTACAAAAGAAGGTATCAAAAGTAACCTACAAAAATAATTCAATTGGCAGCGGTTTGATTCGAACCCACGCCTCTTCAGAGACTGGTGCCTAAAACCAGCGCCTTGGAACGCTCGCCGTTTCTGCAATATTGTTATCACAACAATTTAGTCTAGTCTGTGGAAAACTTTGTTGCTGAATAAAAGACTAGCTAGTTAACACAACTATGGTTAGTTCAAAATAAACTGCTGGTCCGTATGGGGCTCGAACCCATGACCTTAGCGTTATTAGCACCACGCTCTGCCGACTGAGCTAACGGACCAACTGATATACAACTACAGCGATTTAGTTTACAAAAGAAGGTTTTAAAAGTAACTTACAAAAATAATTCAATTGGCAGCGGTGGGATTCGAACCCACGCCTCTTTCGAGGCTGGTGCCTAAAACCAGCGCCTTAGACCGCTCGCCGTTTCTGCAATATTGTTATCACAACAATTTAGTCTAGTCTGTGGAAAACTTTGTTGCTGAATAAAAGACTAGCTAGTTAACACAACTATGGTTAGTTAAAAATGAACTGCTGGTCCGTATGGGGCTCGAACCCATGACCCATGACAACTACAGCGATTTATTTTACAAAAGAAGGTATCAAAAGTAACCTACAAAAATATTTCAATTGGCAGCGGTGGGATTCGAACCCACGCCTCTTTCGAGACTGGTGCCTAAAACCAGCGCCTTAGACCGCTCGGCCACGCTACCATTTCTGCAATATTGTTATCACAACAATTAGTCAAGTCTGTTGAGAATGTTTTTGCTGAATAAAAGACAAGCTGGTCAACACAACTGCATTGAAGGTTCTTTAAAAATAACCTTTTGGTCCGTATGGGGCTCGAACCCATGACCTTAGCGTTATTAGCACCACGCTCTGCCGACTGAGCTAACGGACCAACTGATATACAACTACAGCGATTTAGTTTACAAAAGAAGGTATCAAAAGTAACCTACAAAAATAATTCAATTGGCAGCGGTGGGATTCGAACCCACGCCTCTTTCGAGACTGGTGCCTAAAACCAGCGCCTTAGACCGCTCGGCCACGCTACCGTTTCTGCAATATTGTTATCACAACAATTGGTCAAGTCTGTGGAGGACGTTTTTGCTGAATAAAAGACTAGCCAGTCAACAAAACTGCATTGACGGTTATTTAAAAATAAACTTTTGGTCCGTATGGGGCTCGAACCCACGACCTTAGCGTTATTAGCACCACGCTCTGCCGACTGAGCTAACGGACCAAATGATATACAACTACAGCGATTTAGTTTACAAAAGAAGGTATAAAAAGTAACCTACAAAAATAATTCAATTGACAGCGGTTTGATTCGAACCAACGCCTCTTTCGAGACTGGTGCCTAAAACCAGCGCCTTGGACCGCTCGCCGTTTCTGCAATATTGTTATCACAACAATTTAGTCTAGTCTGTGGAAAACTTTGTTGCTGAATAAAAGACTAGCTAGTTAACACAACTATGGTTAGTTGAAAATAAACTGCTGGTCCGTATGGGGCTCGAACCCATGACCTTAGCGTTATTAGCACCACGCTCTGCCGACTGAGCTAACGGACCAACTGATATACAACTACAGCGATTTAGTTTACAAAAGAAGGTTTTAAAAGTAACTTACAAAAATAATTCAATTGGCAGCGGTGGGATTCGAACCCACGCCTCTTTCGAGACTGGTGCCTAAAACCAGCGCCTTAGACCGCTCGCCGTTTCTGCAATATTGTTATCACAACAATTTAGTCTAGTCTGTGGAAAACTTTGTTGCTGAATAAAAGACTAGCTAGTTAACACAACTATGGTTAGTTAAAAATAAACTGCTGGTCCGTATGGGGCTCGAACCCATGACCCATGACAACTACAGCGATTTAGTTTACAAAAGAAGGTATCAAAAGTAACCTACAAAAATATTGCGATTGGCAGCGGTGGGATTCGAACCCACGCCTCTTTCGAGACTGGTGCCTAAAACCAGCGCCTTGACCGCTCGGCCACGCTACCATTTCTGCAATATTGTTATCACAACAATTAGTCAAGTCTGTTGAGAACGTTTTTGCTGAATAAAAGACAAGCTGGTCAACACAACTGCATTGACGGTTCTTTAAAAATAAACTTTTGGTCCGTATGGGGCTCGAACCCATGACCTTAGCGTTATTAGCACCACGCTCTGCCGACTGAGCTAACGGACCAACTGATATACAACTACAGCGATTTAGTTTACAAAAGAAGGTATCAAAAGTAACCTACAAAAATAATTCAATTGGCAGCGGTGGGATTCGAACCCACGCCTCTTTCGAGACTGGTGCCTAAAACCAGCGCCTTAGACCGCTCGGTCACGCTACCGTTTCTGCAATATTGTTATCACAACAATTGGTCAAGTCTGTGGAGGACGTTTTTGCTGAATAAAAGACTAGCCAGTCAACAAAGCTGCATTGACGGTTATTTGAAAATAAACTTTTGGTCCGTATGGGGCTCGAACCCATGACCTTAGCGTTATTAGCACCACGCTCTGCCGACTGAGCTAACGGACCAACTGATATACAACTACAGCGATTTAGTTTACAAAAGAAGGTATCAAAAGTAACCTACAAAAATAATTCAATTGGCACATTGGGATTGGAACCCACGCCTCTTCAAAGACTGGTGCCTAAAACCAGCGCCTTGGACCGCTCGGCCACGCTACCGTTTCTGCAATATTGTTATCACAACAATTAGTCAATTCTGTGGACAACTTTGTTGCTGAATAAAAGACAAGCTAGTTAACACAACTATGGTTAGTTAAAAATAAACTGCTGGTCCGTATGGGGCTCGAACCCATGACCTTAGCGTTATTAGCACCACGCTCTGCCGACTGAGCTAACGGACCAACTGATATACAACTACAGCGATTTAGTTTACAAAAGAAGGTATAAAAAGTAACCTACAAAAATAATTCAATTGGCAGCGGTTTGATTCGAACCCACGCCTCTTCAGAGACTGGTGCCTAAAACCAGCGCCTTGGACCGCTCGCCGTTTCTGCAATATTGTTATCACAACAATTTAGTCTAGTCTGTGGAAAACTTTGTTGCTGAATAAAAGACTAGCTAGTTAACACAACTATGGTTAGTTAAAAATAAACTGCTGGTCCGTATGGGGCTCGAACCCATGACCCATGACAACTACAGCGATTTAGTTTACAAAAGAAGGTATCAAAAGTAACCTACAAAAATATTGCGATTGGCAGCGGTGGGATTCGAACCCACGCCTCTTTCGAGACTGGTGCCTAAAACCAGCGCCTTGACCGCTCGGCCACGCTACCATTTCTGCAATATTGTTATCACAACAATTAGTCAAGTCTGTTGAGAACGTTTTTGCTGAATAAAAGACAAGCTGGTCAACACAACTGCATTGACGGTTCTTTAAAAATAAACTTTTGGTCCGTATGGGGCTCGAACCCATGACCTTAGCGTTATTAGCACCACGCTCTGCCGACTGAGCTAACGGACCAACTGATATACAACTACAGCGATTTAGTTTACAAAAGAAGGTATCAAAAGTAACCTACAAAAATAATTCAATTGGCAGCGGTGGGATTCGAACCCACGCCTCTTTCGAGACTGGTGCCTAAAACCAGCGCCTTAGACCGCTCGGTCACGCTACCGTTTCTGCAATATTGTTATCACAACAATTGGTTAAGTCTGTGGAGGACGTTTTTGCTGAATAAAAGACTAGCCAGTCAACAAAGCTGCATTGACGGTTATTTGAAAATAAACTTTTGGTCCGTATGGGGCTCGAACCCATGACCTTAGCGTTATTAGCACCACGCTCTGCCGACTGAGCTAACGGACCAACTGATATACAACTACAGCGATTTAGTTTACAAAAGAAGGTATCAAAAGTAACCTACAAAAATAATTCAATTGGCACATTGGGATTGGAACCCACGCCTCTTCAAAGACTGGTGCCTAAAACCAGCGCCTTGGACCGCTCGGCCACGCTACCGTTTCTGCAATATTGTTATCACAACAATTAGTCAATTCTGTGGACAACTTTGTTGCTGAATAAAAGACTAGCTAGTTAACACAACTATGGTTAGTTAAAAATAAACTGCTGGTCCGTATGGGGCTCGAACCCATGACCTTAGCGTTATTAGCACCACGCTCTGCCGACTGAGCTAACGGACCAACTGATATACAACTACAGCGATTTAGTTTACAAAAGAAGGTATAAAAAGTAACCTACAAAAATAATTCAATTGGCAGCGGTTTGATTCGAACCCACGCCTCTTCAGAGACTGGTGCCTAAAACCAGCGCCTTGGACCGCTCGCCGTTTCTGCAATATTGTTATCACAACAATTTAGTCTAGTCTGTGGAAAACTTTGTTGCTGAATAAAAGACTAGCTAGTTAACACAACTATGGTTAGTTAAAAATAAACTGCTGGTCCGTATGGGGCTCGAACCCATGACCCATGACAACTACAGCGATTTAGTTTACAAAAGAAGGTATCAAAAGTAACCTACAAAAATATTGCGATTGGCAGCGGTGGGATTCGAACCCACGCCTCTTTCGAGACTGGTGCCTAAAACCAGCGCCTTGACCGCTCGGCCACGCTACCATTTCTGCAATATTGTTATCACAACAATTAGTCAAGTCTGTTGAGAACGTTTTTGCTGAATAAAAGACAAGCTGGTCAACACAACTGCATTGACGGTTCTTTAAAAATAAACTTTTGGTCCGTATGGGGCTCGAACCCATGACCTTAGCGTTATTAGCACCACGCTCTGCCGACTGAGCTAACGGACCAACTGATATACAACTACAGCGATTTAGTTTACAAAAGAAGGTATCAAAAGTAACCTACAAAAATAATTCAATTGGCAGCGGTGGGATTCGAACCCACGCCTCTTTCGAGACTGGTGCCTAAAACCAGCGCCTTAGACCGCTCGGCCACGCTACCGTTTCTGCAATATTGTTATCACAACAATTGGTCAAGTCTGTGGAGGACGTTTTTGCTGAATAAAAGACTAGCCAGTCAACAAAGCTGCATTGACGGTTATTTGAAAATAAACTTTTGGTCCGTATGGGGCTCGAACCCATGACCTTAGCGTTATTAGCACCACGCTCTGCCGACTGAGCTAACGGACCAACTGATATACAACTACAGCGATTTAGTTTACAAAAGAAGGTATCAAAAGTAACCTACAAAAATAATTCAATTGGCACATTGGGATTGGAACCCACGCCTCTTCAAAGACTGGTGCCTAAAACCAGCGCCTTGGACCGCTCGGCCACGCTACCGTTTCTGCAATATTGTTATCACAACAATTAGTCAATTCTGTGGAGAACGTTTTTGCTGAATAAAAGACAAGCTGGTCAACACAACTGCATTGACGGTTATTTAAAAATAAACTTTTGGTCCGTATGGGGCTGGAACCCATGACCTTAGCGTTATTAGCACCACGCTCTGCCGACTGAGCTAACGGACCAACTGATATACAACTACAGCGATTTAGTTTACAAAAGAAGGTATAAAAAGTAACCTACAAAAATAATTCAATTGGCAGCGGTTTGATTCGAACCCACGCCTCTTCAGAGACTGGTGCCTAAAACCAGCGCCTTGGACCGCTCGCCGTTTCTGCAATATTGTTATCACAACAATTTAGTCTAGTCTGTGGAAAACTTTGTTGCTGAATAAAAGACTAGCTAGTTAACACAACTATGGTTAGTTGAAAATAAACTGCTGGTCCTTATGGGGCTCGAACCCATGACATTAGCGTTATTAGCACCACGCTCTGCCGACTGAGCTAACGGACCAACTGATATACAACTACAGCGATTTAGTTTACAAAAGAAGGTTTTAAAAGTAACTTACAAAAATAATTCAATTGGCAGCGGTGGGATTCGAACCCACGCCTCTTTCGAGACTGGTGCCTAAAACCAGCGCCTTAGACCGCTCGCCGTTTCTGCAATATTGTTATCACAACAATTTAGTCTAGTCTGTGGAAAACTTTGTTGCTGAATAAAAGACTAGCTAGTTAACACAACTATGGTTAGTTAAAAATAAACTGCTGGTCCGTATGGGGCTCGAACCCATGACCCATGACAACTACAGCGATTTAGTTTACAAAAGAACGTATCAAAAGTAACCTACAAAAATATTTCAATTGGCAGCGGTGGGATTCGAACCCACGCCTCTTTCGAGACTGGTGCCTAAAACCAGCGCCTTAGACCGCTCGGCCACGCTACCATTTCTGCAATATTGTTATCACAACAATTAGTCAAGTCTGTTGAGAACGTTTTTGCTGAATAAAAGACAAGCTGGTCAACACAACTGCATTGACGGTTCTTTAAAAATAAACTTTTGGTCCGTATGGGGCTCGAACCCATGACCTTAGCGTTATTAGCACCACGCTCTGCCGACTGAGCTAACGGACCAACTGATATACAACTACAGCGATTTAGTTTACAAAAGGAAGGTATCAAAAGTAACCTACAAAAATAATTCAATTGGCAGCGGTGGGATTCGAACCCACGCCTCTTTCGAGACTGGTGCCTAAAACCAGCGCCTTAGACCGCTCGGCCACGCTACCGTTTCTGCAATATTGTTATCACAACAATTGGTCAAGTCTGTGGAGGACGTTTTTGCTGAATAAAAGACTAGCCAGTCAACAAAACTGCATTGACGGTTATTTAAAAATAAACAAACTTTTGGTCCGTATGGGGCTAGAACCCATGACCTTAGCGTTATTAGCACCACGCTCTGCCGACTGAGCTAACGGACCAACTGATATACAACTACAGCGATTTAGTTGACAAAAGAAGGTATCAAAAGTAACCTACAAAAATATTTCAATTGGCAGCGGTGGGATTCGAACCCACGCCTCTTTCGAGACTGGTGCCTAAAACCAGCGCCTTAGACCGCTCGGCCACGCTACCGTTTCTGCAATATTGTTATCACAACAATTGGTCAAGTCTGTGGAGGACGTTTTTGCTGAATAAAAGACTAGCCAGTCAACAAAGCTGCATTGACGGTTCTTTAAAAATAAACTTTTGGTCCGTATGGGGCTCGAACCCATGACCTTAGCGTTATTAGCACCACGCTCTGCCGACTGAGCTAACGGACCAACTGATATACAACTACAGCGATTTAGTTTACAAAAGAAGGTATCAAAAGTAACCTACAAAAATAATTCAATTGGCACATTGGGATTGGAACCCACGCCTCTTCAAAGACTGGTGCCTAAAACCAGCGCCTTGGACCGCTCGGCCACGCTACCGTTTCTGCAATATTGTTATCACAACAATTAGTCAATTCTGTGGACAACTTTGTTGCTGAATAAAAGACTAGCTAGTTAACACAACTATGGTTAGTTAAAAATAAACTGCTGGTCCGTATGGGGCTCGAACCCATGACCTTAGCGTTATTAGCACCACGCTCTGCCGACTGAGCTAACGGACCAACTGATATACAACTACAGCGATTTAGTTTACAAAAGAAGGTATAAAAAGTAACCTACAAAAATAATTCAATTGGCAGCGGTTTGATTCGAACCCACGCCTCTTCAGAGACTGGTGCCTAAAACCAGCGCCTTGGACCGCTCGCCGTTTCTGCAATATTGTTATCACAACAATTTAGTCTAGTCTGTGGAAAACTTTGTTGCTGAATAAAAGACTAGCTAGTTAACACAACTATGGTTAGTTAAAAATAAACTGCTGGTCCGTATGGGGCTCGAACCCATGACCCATGACAACTACAGCGATTTAGTTTACAAAAGAAGGTATCAAAAGTAACCTACAAAAATATTGCGATTGGCAGCGGTGGGATTCGAACCCACGCCTCTTTCGAGACTGGTGCCTAAAACCAGCGCCTTGACCGCTCGGCCACGCTACCATTTCTGCAATATTGTTATCACAACAATTAGTCAAGTCTGTTGAGAACGTTTTTGCTGAATAAAAGACAAGCTGGTCAACACAACTGCATTGACGGTTCTTTAAAAATAAACTTTTGGTCCGTATGGGGCTCGAACCCATGACCTTAGCGTTATTAGCACCACGCTCTGCCGACTGAGCTAACGGACCAACTGATATACAACTACAGCGATTTAGTTTACAAAAGAAGGTATCAAAAGTAACCTACAAAAATAATTCAATTGGCAGCGGTGGGATTCGAACCCACGCCTCTTTCGAGACTGGTGCCTAAAACCAGCGCCTTAGACCGCTCGGCCACGCTACCGTTTCTGCAATATTGTTATCACAACAATTGGTCAAGTCTGTGGAGGACGTTTTTGCTGAATAAAAGACTAGCCAGTCAACAAAACTGCATTGACGGTTATTTAAAAATAAACAAACTTTTGGTCCGTATGGGGCTAGAACCCATGACCTTAGCGTTATTAGCACCACGCTCTGCCGACTGAGCTAACGGACCAACTGATATACAACTACAGCGATTTAGTTGACAAAAGAAGGTATCAAAAGTAACCTACAAAAATATTTCAATTGGCAGCGGTGGGATTCGAACCCACGCCTCTTTCGAGACTGGTGCCTAAAACCAGCGCCTTAGACCGCTCGGCCACGCTACCGTTTCTGCAATATTGTTATCACAACAATTGGTCAAGTCTGTGGAGGACGTTTTTGCTGAATAAAAGACTAGCCAGTCAACAAAGCTGCATTGACGGTTCTTTAAAAATAAACTTTTGGTCCGTATGGGGCTCGAACCCATGACCTTAGCGTTATTAGCACCACGCTCTGCCGACTGAGCTAACGGACCAACTGATATACAACTACAGCGATTTAGTTTACAAAAGAAGGTATCAAAAGTAACCTACAAAAATAATTCAATTGGCACATTGGGATTGGAACCCACGCCTCTTCAAAGACTGGTGCCTAAAACCAGCGCCTTGGACCGCTCGGCCACGCTACCGTTTCTGCAATATTGTTATCACAACAATTAGTCAATTCTGTGGACAACTTTGTTGCTGAATAAAAGACTAGCTAGTTAACACAACTATGGTTAGTTAAAAATAAACTGCTGGTCCGTATGGGGCTCGAACCCATGACCTTAGCGTTATTAGCACCACGCTCTGCCGACTGAGCTAACGGACCAACTGATATACAACTACAGCGATTTAGTTTACAAAAGAAGGTATAAAAAGTAACCTACAAAAATAATTCAATTGGCAGCGGTTTGATTCGAACCCACGCCTCTTCAGAGACTGGTGCCTAAAACCAGCGCCTTGGACCGCTCGCCGTTTCTGCAATATTGTTATCACAACAATTTAGTCTAGTCTGTGGAAAACTTTGTTGCTGAATAAAAGACTAGCTAGTTAACACAACTATGGTTAGTTAAAAATAAACTGCTGGTCCGTATGGGGCTCGAACCCATGACCCATGACAACTACAGCGATTTAGTTTACAAAAGAAGGTATCAAAAGTAACCTACAAAAATATTGCGATTGGCAGCGGTGGGATTCGAACCCACGCCTCTTTCGAGACTGGTGCCTAAAACCAGCGCCTTGACCGCTCGGCCACGCTACCATTTCTGCAATATTGTTATCACAACAATTAGTCAAGTCTGTTGAGAACGTTTTTGCTGAATAAAAGACAAGCTGGTCAACACAACTGCATTGACGGTTCTTTAAAAATAAACTTTTGGTCCGTATGGGGCTCGAACCCATGACCTTAGCGTTATTAGCACCACGCTCTGCCGACTGAGCTAACGGACCAACTGATATACAACTACAGCGATTTAGTTTACAAAAGAAGGTATCAAAAGTAACCTACAAAAATAATTCAATTGGCAGCGGTGGGATTCGAACCCACGCCTCTTTCGAGACTGGTGCCTAAAACCAGCGCCTTAGACCGCTCGGCCACGCTACCGTTTCTGCAATATTGTTATCACAACAATTGGTCAAGTCTGTGGAGGACGTTTTTGCTGAATAAAAGACTAGCCAGTCAACAAAGCTGCATTGACGGTTATTTGAAAATAAACTTTTGGTCCGTATGGGGCTCGAACCCATGACCTTAGCGTTATTAGCACCACGCTCTGCCGACTGAGCTAACGGACCAACTGATATACAACTACAGCGATTTAGTTTACAAAAGAAGGTATCAAAAGTAACCTACAAAAATAATTCAATTGGCACATTGGGATTGGAACCCACGCCTCTTCAAAGACTGGTGCCTAAAACCAGCGCCTTGGACCGCTCGGCCACGCTACCGTTTCTGCAATATTGTTATCACAACAATTAGTCAATTCTGTGGAGAACGTTTTTGCTGAATAAAAGACAAGCTGGTCAACACAACTGCATTGACGGTTATTTAAAAATAAACTTTTGGTCCGTATGGGGCTGGAACCCATGACCTTAGCGTTATTAGCACCACGCTCTGCCGACTGAGCTAACGGACCAACTGATATACAACTACAGCGATTTAGTTTACAAAAGAAGGTATAAAAAGTAACCTACAAAAATAATTCAATTGGCAGCGGTTTGATTCGAACCCACGCCTCTTCAGAGACTGGTGCCTAAAACCAGCGCCTTGGACCGCTCGCCGTTTCTGCAATATTGTTATCACAACAATTTAGTCTAGTCTGTGGAAAACTTTGTTGCTGAATAAAAGACTAGCTAGTTAACACAACTATGGTTAGTTGAAAATAAACTGCTGGTCCTTATGGGGCTCGAACCCATGACATTAGCGTTATTAGCACCACGCTCTGCCGACTGAGCTAACGGACCAACTGATATACAACTACAGCGATTTAGTTTACAAAAGAAGGTTTTAAAAGTAACTTACAAAAATAATTCAATTGGCAGCGGTGGGATTCGAACCCACGCCTCTTTCGAGACTGGTGCCTAAAACCAGCGCCTTAGACCGCTCGCCGTTTCTGCAATATTGTTATCACAACAATTTAGTCTAGTCTGTGGAAAACTTTGTTGCTGAATAAAAGACTAGCTAGTTAACACAACTATGGTTAGTTAAAAATAAACTGCTGGTCCGTATGGGGCTCGAACCCATGACCCATGACAACTACAGCGATTTAGTTTACAAAAGAACGTATCAAAAGTAACCTACAAAAATATTTCAATTGGCAGCGGTGGGATTCGAACCCACGCCTCTTTCGAGACTGGTGCCTAAAACCAGCGCCTTAGACCGCTCGGCCACGCTACCATTTCTGCAATATTGTTATCACAACAATTAGTCAAGTCTGTTGAGAACGTTTTTGCTGAATAAAAGACAAGCTGGTCAACACAACTGCATTGACGGTTCTTTAAAAATAAACTTTTGGTCCGTATGGGGCTCGAACCCATGACCTTAGCGTTATTAGCACCACGCTCTGCCGACTGAGCTAACGGACCAACTGATATACAACTACAGCGATTTAGTTTACAAAAGAAGGTATCAAAAGTAACCTACAAAAATAATTCAATTGGCAGCGGTGGGATTCGAACCCACGCCTCTTTCGAGACTGGTGCCTAAAACCAGCGCCTTAGACCGCTCGGCCACGCTACCGTTTCTGCAATATTGTTATCACAACAATTGGTCAAGTCTGTGGAGGACGTTTTTGCTGAATAAAAGACTAGCCAGTCAACAAAACTGCATTGACGGTTATTTAAAAATAAACAAACTTTTGGTCCGTATGGGGCTAGAACCCATGACCTTAGCGTTATTAGCACCACGCTCTGCCGACTGAGCTAACGGACCAACTGATATACAACTACAGCGATTTAGTTGACAAAAGAAGGTATCAAAAGTAACCTACAAAAATAATTCAATTGGCACATTGGGATTGGAACCCACGCCTCTTCAAAGACTGGTGCCTAAAACCAGCGCCTTGGACCGCTCGGCCACGCTACCGTTTCTGCAATATTGTTATCACAACAATTAGTCGATTCTGTGGAGAACGTTTTTGCTGAATAAAAGACAAGCTGGTCAACACAACTGCATTGACGGTTATTTAAAAATAAACTTTTGGTCCGTATGGGGCTCGAACCCATGACCTTAGCGTTATTAGCACCACGCTCTGCCGACTGAGCTAACGGACCAACTGATATACAACTACAGCGATTTAGTTTACAAAAGAAGGTATAAAAAGTAACCTACAAAAATAATTCAATTGGCAGCGGTTTGATTCGAACCCACGCCTCTTCAGAGACTGGTGCCTAAAACCAGCGCCTTGGACCGCTCGCCGTTTCTGCAATATTGTTATCACAACAATTTAGTCTAGTCTGTGGAAAACTTTGTTGCTGAATAAAAGACTAGCTAGTTAACACAACTATGGTTAGTTGAAAATAAACTGCTGGTCCGTATGGGGCTCGAACCCATGACCTTAGCTTTATTAGCACCACGCTCTGCCGACTGAGCTAACGGACCAACTGATATACAACTACAGCGATTTAGTTTACAAAAGAAGGTTTTAAAAGTAACTTACAAAAATAATTCAATTGGCAGCGATGGGATTCGAACCCACGCCTCTTTCGAGACTGGTGCCTAAAACCAGCGCCTTAGACCGCTCGCCGTTTCTGCAATATTGTTATCACAACAATTTAGTCTAGTCTGTGGAAAACTTTGTTGCTGAATAAAAGATTAGCTAGTTAACACAACTATGGTTAGTTAAAAATAAACTGCTGGTCCGTATGGGGCTCGAACCCATGACCCATGACAACTACAGCGATTTATTTTACAAAAGAAGGTATCAAAAGTAACCTACAAAAATATTTCAATTGGCAGCGGTGGGATTCGAACCCACGCCTCTTTCGAGACTGGTGCCTAAAACCAGCGCCTTAGACCGCTCGGCCACGCTACCATTTCTGCAATATTGTTATCACAACAATTAGTCAAGTCTGTTGAGAACGTTTTTGCTGAATAAAAGACAAGCTGGTCAACACAACTGCATTGACGGTTCTTTAAAAATAAACTTTTGGTCCGTATGGGGCTCGAACCCATGACCTTAGCGTTATTAGCACCACGCTCTGCCGACTGAGCTAACGGACCAACTGATATACAACTACAGCGATTTAGTTTACAAAAGAAGGTATCAAAAGTAACCTACAAAAATAATTCAATTGGCAGCGGTGGGATTCGAACCCACGCCTCTTTCGAGACTGGTGCCTAAAACCAGCGCCTTAGACCGCTCGGCCACGCTACCGTTTCTGCAATATTGTTATCACAACAATTGGTCAAGTCTGTGGAGGACGTTTTTGCTGAATAAAAGACTAGCCAGTCAACAAAACTGCATTGACGGTTATTTAAAAATAAACAAACTTTTGGTCCGTATGGGGCTAGAACCCATGACCTTAGCGTTATTAGCACCACGCTCTGCCGACTGAGCTAACGGACCAACTGATATACAACTACAGCGATTTAGTTGACAAAAGAAGGTATCAAAAGTAACCTACAAAAATAATTCAATTGGCACATTGGGATTGGAACCCACGCCTCTTCAAAGACTGGTGCCTAAAACCAGCGCCTTGGACCGCTCGGCCACGCTACCGTTTCTGCAATATTGTTATCACAACAATTAGTCGATTCTGTGGAGAACGTTTTTGCTGAATAAAAGACAAGCTGGTCAACACAACTGCATTGACGGTTATTTAAAAATAAACTTTTGGTCCGTATGGGGCTCGAACCCATGACCTTAGCGTTATTAGCACCACGCTCTGCCGACTGAGCTAACGGACCAACTGATATACAACTACAGCGATTTAGTTTACAAAAGAAGGTATAAAAAGTAACCTACAAAAATAATTCAATTGGCAGCGGTTTGATTCGAACCCACGCCTCTTCAGAGACTGGTGCCTAAAACCAGCGCCTTGGAACGCTCGCCGTTTCTGCAATATTGTTATCACAACAATTTAGTCTAGTCTGTGGAAAACTTTGTTGCTGAATAAAAGACTAGCTAGTTAACACAACTATGGTTAGTTGAAAATAAACTGCTGGTCCGTATGGGGCTCGAACCCATGACCTTAGCTTTATTAGCACCACGCTCTGCCGACTGAGCTAACGGACCAACAGATATTCAACTACAGCGATTTAGTTTACAAAAGAAGGTTTTAAAAGTAACTTACAAAAATAATTCAATTGGCAGCGGTGGGATTCGAACCCACGCCTCTTTCGAGACTGGTGCCTAAAACCAGCGCCTTAGACCGCTAGCCGTTTCTGCAATATTGTTATCACAACAATTTAGTCTAGTCTGTGGAAAACTTTGTTGCTGAATAAAAGACTAGCTAGTTAACACAACTATGGTTAGTTAAAAATAAACTGCTGGTCCGTATGAGGCTCGAACCCATGACCCATGACAACTACAGCGATTTATTTTACAAAAGAAGGTATCAAAAGTAACCTACAAAAATATTTCAATTGGCAGCGGTGGGATTCGAACCCACGCCTCTTTCGAGACTGGTGCCTAAAACCAGCGCCCTAGACCGCTCGGCCACGCTACCATTTCTGCAATATTGTTATCACAACAATTAGTCAAGTCTGTTGAGAACGTTTTTGCTGAATAAAAGACAAGCTGGTCAACACAACTGCATTGACGGTTCTTTAAAAATAAACTAGTCTGTGGAGGACCTTGTTGCTGAATAAAAGACTAGCTAGTCAACACAACTATGGTTAGTTAAAAATAAACTGCTGGTCCGTATGGGGCTCGAACCCATGACCTTAGCGTTATTAGCACCACGCTCTGCCGACTGAGCTAACGGACCAACTGATATACAACTACAGCGATTTAGTTTACAAAAGAAGGTATCGAAAGTTGTATATCAGTTGGTCCGTTAGCTCAGTCGGCAGAGCGTGGTGCTAATAACGCTAAGGTCATGGGTTCGAGCCCCATACGGACCAGCAGTTTATTTTTAACTAACCATAGTTGTGTTGACTAGCTAGTCTTTTTTTCAGCAACAAGGTCCTCCACAGACTAGACTGAGTTGTTGTGATAACAATATTGCAGAAACTGTAGCGTGGCCGAGCGGTCTAAGGCGCTGGTTTCAGGCACCAGTCTCGAAAGAGGCGTGGGTTAGAATCCCACCGCTGCCAATTGAATTATTTTTGTAGGTTACTTTTGATACCTTCTTTTGTAAACTAAATCGCTGTAGTTGTATATCAGTTGGTCCGTTAGCTCAGTCGGCAGAGCGTGGTGCTAATAACGCTAAGGTCATGGGTTCGAGCCCCATACGGAGAAAAAGTTTATTTTTAAAGAACCGTCAATGCAGTTGTGTTGACCAGCTTGTCTTTTATTCAGCAAAAACGTTCTCAACAGACTTGACTAATTGTTGTGATAACAATATTGCAGAAATATTAGCGTGGCCGAGCGGTCTAAGGCGCTGGTTTTAGGCACCAGTCTCGAAAGAGGCGTGGGTTCGAATCCCACCGCTGCCAATTGAAATATTTTTGTAGGTTACTTTTGATACCTTCTTTTGTAAACTAAATCGCTGTAGTTGTATATCAGTGCCTACCTGTATATCAGTGCCTTCCTGAAATAAAGAACGAAGCTCAGCCTCGAAGTCTAGGCCGTGGACGCTCGTGATCGCAGGTGGTTCGGTCGGAAGCTCCGCCCAGGCGTGGTTATTGTGGCAAGGGATAGTAACCCTCGCCTTAGTCTTGTACTTCCCCGAATTGTATATCAGTTGGTCCGTTAGCTCAGTCGGCAGAGCGTGGTGCTAATAACGCTAAGGTCATGGGTTCGAGCCCCATACGTACCAAAAGTTTATTTTTAAAGAACCGTCAATGCAGTTGTGTTGACCAGCTTGTCTTTTATTCAGCAAAAACGTTCTCCAGAGAATTGACTAATTGTTGTGATAACAATATTGCAGAAACGGTAGCGTGGCCGAGCGGTCCAAGGCGCCGGTTTTAGGCACCAGTCTTTGAAGAGGCAAGGGTTCCAATCCCAATGTGCCAATTGAATTATTTTTGTAGGTTACTTTTGATACCTTCTTTTGTAAACTAAATCGCTGTAGTTGTATATCAGTTGGTCCGTTAGCTCAGTCGGCAGAGCGTGGTGCTAATAACGCTAAGGTCATGGGTTCGAGCCCCATACGGACCAGCAGTTTATTTTTAACTAACCATAGTTGTGTTGACTAGCTAGTCTTTTATTCAGCAACAAGGTCCTCCACAGACTAGACTGAGTTGTTGTGATAACAATATTGCAGAAACGGTAGCGTAGCCGAGCGGTCTAAGGCGCTGGTTTTAGGCACCAGTCTCGAAAGAGGCGTGGGTTCGAATCCCACCGCTGCCAATTGAAATATTTTTGTAGGTTACTTTTGATACCTTCTTTTGTAAACTAAATCGCTGTAGTTGTCATGGGTCATGGGTTCGAGCCCCATACGGACCAGCAGTTTATTTTTAACTAACCATAGTTGTGTTAACTAGCTAGTCTTTTATTCAGCAACAAAGTTTTCCACAGACTAGACTAAATTGTTATGATAACAATATTGCAGAAACGGCGAGCGGTCTAAGTTGCTGGTTTTAGGCACCAGTCTCGAAAGAGGCGTGGGTTCGAATCCCACCGCTGCCAATTGAATTATTTTTGTAGGTTACTTTTGATACCTTCTTTTGTAAACTAAATCGCTGTAGTTGTATATCAGTTGGTCCGTTAGCTCAGTCGGCAGAGCGTGGTGCTAATAACGCTAAGGTCATGGGTTCGAGCCCCATACGGACCAGCAGTTTATTTTTAACTAACCATAGTTGTGTTGACTAGCTAGTCTTTTATTCAGCAACAAGGTCCTCCACAGACTAGACTGAGTTGTTGTGATAACAATATTGCAGAAACGGTAGCGTGGCCGAGCGGTCTAAGGTGCTGGTTTGAGGCACCAGTCTCGAAAGAGGCGTGGGTTCCAATCCCACCGCTGCCAATTGAATTATTTTTGTAGGTTACTTTTGATACCTTCTTTTGTAAACTAAATCGCTGTAGTTGTATATCAGTTGGTCCGTTAGCTCAGTCGGCAGAGCGTGGTGCTAATAACGCTAAGGTCATGGGTTCGAGCCCCATACGGAGAAAAAGTTTATTTTTAAAGAACCGTCAATGCAGTTGTGTTGACCAGCTTGTCTTTTATTCAGCAAAAACGTTCTCAACAGACTTGACTAATTGTTGTGATAACAATATTGCAGAAATATTAGCGTGGCCGAGCGGTCTAAGGCGCTGGTTTTAGGCACCAGTCTCGAAAGAGGCGTGGGTTCGAATCCCACCGCTGCCAATTGAAATATTTTTGTAGGTTACTTTTGATACCTTCTTTTGTAAACTAAATCGCTGTAGTTGTATATCAGTGCCTACCTGTATATCAGTGCCTTCCTGAAATAAAGAACGAAGCTCAGCCTCGAAGTCTAGGCCGTGGACGCTCGTGATCGCAGGTGGTTCGGTCGGAAGCTCCGCCCAGGCGTGGTTATTGTGGCAAGGGATAGTAACCCTCGCCTTAGTCTTGTACTTCCCCGAATTGTATATCAGTTGGTCCGTTAGCTCAGTCGGCAGAGCGTGGTGCTAATAACGCTAAGGTCATGGGTTCGAGCCCCATACGGACCAAAAGTTTATTTTTAAAGAACCGTCAATGCAGTTGTGTTGACCAGCTTGTCTTTTATTCAGCAAAAACGTTCTCCACAGAATTGACTAATTGTTGTGATAACAATATTGCAGAAACGGTAGCGTGGCCGAGCGGTCCAAGGCGCCGGTTTTAGGCACCAGTCTTTGAAGAGGCAAGGGTTCCAATCCCAATGTGCCAATTGAATTATTTTTGTAGGTTACTTTTGATACCTTCTTTTGTAAACTAAATCGCTGTAGTTGTATATCAGTTGGTCCGTTAGCTCAGTCGGCAGAGCGTGGTGCTAATAACGCTAAGGTCATGGGTTCGAGCCCCATACGGACCAGCAGTTTATTTTTAACTAACCATAGTTGTGTTGACTAGCTAGTCTTTTATTCAGCAACAAGGTCCTCCACAGACTAGACTGAGTTGTTGTGATAACAATATTGCAGAAACGGTAGCGTGGCCGAGCGGTCTAAGGCGCTGGTTTTAGGCACCAGTCTCGAAAGATGCGTGGGTTCGAATCCCACCGCTGCCAATTGAAATATTTTTGTAGGTTACTTTTGATACCTTCTTTTGTAAACTAAATCGCTGTAGTTGTCATGGGTCATGGGTTCGAGCCCCATACGGACCAGCAGTTTATTTTTAACTAACCATAGTTGTGTTAACTAGCTAGTCTTTTATTCAGCAACAAAGTTTTCCACAGACTAGACTAAATTGTTATGATAACAATATTGCAGAAACGGCGAGCGGTCTAAGTTGCTGGTTTTAGGCACCAGTCTCGAAAGAGGCGTGGGTTCGAATCCCACCGCTGCCAATTGAATTATTTTTGTAGGTTACTTTTGATACCTTCTTTTGTAAACTAAATCGCTGTAGTTGTATATCAGTTGGTCCGTTAGCTCAGTCGGCAGAGCGTGGTGCTAATAACGCTAAGGTCATGGGTTCGAGCCCCATACGGACCAGCAGTTTATTTTTAACTAACCATAGTTGTGTTGACTAGCTAGTCTTTTATTCAGCAACAAGGTCCTCCACAGACTAGACTGAGTTGTTGTGATAACAATATTGCAGAAACGGTAGCGTGGCCGAGCGGTCTAAGGTGCTGGTTTTAGGCACCAGTCTCGAAAGAGGCGTGGGTTCCAATCCCACCGCTGCCAATTGAATTAGTTTTGTAGGTTACTTTTGATACCTTCTTTTGTAAACTAAATCGCTGTAGTTGTATATTAGTTGGTCCGTTAGCTCAGTCGGCAGAGCGTGGTGCTAATAACGCTAAGGTCATGGGTTCGAGCCCCATACGGACCAGCAGTTTATTTTTAACTAACCATAGTTGTGTTGACTAGCTAGTCTTTTATTCAGCAACAAGGTCCTCCACATACTAGACTGAGTTGTTGTGATAACAATATTGCAGAAACGGTAGCGTGGCCGAGCGGTCTAAGGCGCTGGTTTTAGGCACCAGTCTCGAAAGAGGCGTGGGTTCGAATCCCACCGCTGCCAATTGAAATATTTTTGTAGGTTACTTTTGATACCTTCTTTTGTAAAATAAATCGCTGTAGTTGTCATGGGTCATGGGTTCGAGCCCCATACGGACCAGCAGTTTATTTTTAACTAACCATAGTTGTGTTAACTAGCTAGTCTTTTATTCAGCAACAAAGTTTTCCACAGACTAGACTAAATTGTTGTGATAACAATATTGCAGAAACGGCGAGCGGTCTAAGGCGCTGGTTTTAGGCACCAGTCTCGAAAGAGGCGTGGGTTCGAATCCAACTACAACTACAGCGATTTAGTTTACAAAAGAAGGTATCGAAAGTAACCTACAAAAATAATTCAATTGGCAGCGGTGGGATTCGAACCCACGCCTCTTTCGAGACTGGTGCCTAAAACCAGCGCCTTAGACCGCTCGCCGTTTCTGCAATATTGTTATCACAACAATTTAGTCTAGTCTGTGGAAAACTTTTTTGCTGAATAAAAGACTAGCTAGTTAACACAACTATGGTTAGTTAAAAATAAACTGCTGGTCCGTATGGGGCTCGAACCCATGACCCATGACAACTACAGCGATTTAGTTTACAAAAGAAGGTATCAAAAGTAACCTACAAAAATATTTCAATTGGCAGCGGTGGGATTCCAACCCACGCCTCTTTCGAGACTGGTGCCTAAAACCAGCGCCTTAGACCGATCGGCCACGCTACCATTTCTGCAATATTGTTATCACAACAATTAGTCAAGTCTGTTGAGAACGTTTTTGCTGAATAAAAGCCAAGCTGGTCAACACAACTGCATTGACGGTTCTTTAAAAATAAACTTTTGGTCCGTATGGGGCTCGAACCCATGACCTTAGCGTTATTAGCACCACGCTCTGCCGACTGAGCTAACAGACCAACTGATATACAACTACAGCGATTTAGTATACAAAAGAAGGTATCAAAAGTAACCTACAAAAATAATTCAATTGGCAGCGGTGGGATTCGAACCCACGCCTCTTTCGAGACTGGTGCCTAAAACCAGCGCCTTAGACCGCTCGGCCACGCTACCGTTTCTGCAATATTGTTATCACAACAATTGGTCAAGTATGTGGAGGACGTTTTTGCTGAATAAAAGACTAGCCAGTCAACAAAACTGCATTGACGGTTATTTAAAAATAAACTGCTGGTCCGTATGGGGTTCGAACCTATGACCTTAGCGTTATTAGCACCACGCTCTGCCGACTGAGCTAACGGACCAACTGATATACAACTACAGCGATTTAGTTTACAAAAGAAGGTATCAAAGGTATCCTACAAAAATAATTCAATCGACAGCGGTGGGATTCGAACCCACTCTTTTTTCGAGACTGGTGCCTAAAACCTGCGCCTTAGACCGCTCGGCCACGCTACCGTTTCTGCAATATTGTTATCACAACAACTCAGTCTAGTCTGTGGAGGACCTTGTTGCTGAATAAAAGACTAACTAGTCAACACAACTATGGTTAGTTAGAAATAAACTGCTGGTCCGTATGGGGCTCGAACCCATGACCTTAGCGTTATTAGCACCACGCTCTTCCGACTGAGCTAACGGACCAACTGATATACAAATACTATGATTTAGTTTACAAAAGAAGGTAGCAAAAGTAACCCACAAAAATATTTCAATTGGCAGCGGTGGGATTTGAACCCACGCCTCTTTCGAGACTGTTTCCTAAAATCAGCGCCTTAGACCGCTCGGCCACGCTACCGTTTCTGCAATATTGTTATCACAACAACTCAGTGTAGTCTGTTTAGAACTTTGTTGCTGAATAAAAGACTAGCTAGTCAACAAAACTGCATTGACTGTTATTTAAAAATAAACTTTTGGTCCGTATGGGGTTCGAACCCATGACCTTAGCGTTATTAGCATCACGCTCTGCCGACTGAGCTAACGGCCCAACTGATATACAACTACAGCGATTTAGTTTACAAAAGAAGGCAGCAAAAGTAACCTACAAAAATAATTCAATTGGAAGCGGTGGGATTCGAACCCACGCCTCTTTCGAGACTGGTGCCTAAAACCAGCGCCTTAGACCGCTCGGCCACGCTACCGTTTCTGCAATATTGTTATCACAACAACTCAGTCTAGTCTGTGGAGGACCTTGTTGCTGAATAAAAGACTAGCTAGTCAACACAACTATGGTTAGTTAAAAATAAACTGCTGGTCCGTATGGGGCTCGAACCCATGACCTTAGCGTTATTAGCACCACGCTCTGCCAACTGAGCTAACGGACCAACTGATATACAACTACAGCGATTTAGTTTACAAAAGAAGGCAGCAAAAGTAACCTACAAAAATAATCCAATTAGCACCGGTGGGATTCGAACCCACGCCTCTTTCGAGACTGGTGCCTAAAACCAGCGCCTTAGACCGCTCGGCCACGCTACCGTTTCTGCAATATTGTTATCACAACAGTTTAGTCTAGTCTGTGGAAAAGTCGGTTGCTGAAGAAAAAGCTAGCGAGTCAACGCAACTGCATTGATGGTAATTTAAAAACTTGCATTTAAAGGATACACATTTTTACAGGATGAGACTGGTAAACAGTTATATCAGGGAACTGATTTGATTGAAATAACAACTTACTTGCTGCGTTACTTTGTTTGCTCTTTGCATGTTATTTGGATTGCCTTTATTAGTTTTGTTCAACTTTGGAAAATTCAATTGCAGCCATTGGTGTCCTGTTAGGCATGACCCTTATCTCTCCGTCCCAATTGACTAATTGACATAAAATTGATTTCTTCTACAGGTACCCAGGATGCTTTGCACCGCGAGAAAGCTAATGCTGAAACTCTTCGGAAGCGCCTCTCCGAGTTAGAGGGCCAGGTTGCCAAGGGAAGCTCTCTTGAGCCTTTATTGGCTGACACCAAAGCGAGGCTTAAGTCGGCGGAAGCGGAAATAGAAAAACTCCGAGATGCAATTGATAGACTGAAGCAACAGAACCAGGTGATTCCTAAAGCTTTCTTTTTTTCGTATCAGTTCACAACTTTTTTATTGATTTTAAAGTTTTTGGAACATACATTATTAGTTTCTTTCAAGATGTTATACACAATAGCTGCATGAAAACGTTAGAATTTGAAATTAAGGCCTATATTGGTCCTTTTTAGGACTTTAATTTTAGTCTTACTTTTACAGCTAGAATTGTACAAGGTATTTTTTTATTTCTTTTTAAATATATTTTTACTGGAAATACGATTGAAATTGTTAAGCTTTTTGTCTAACCTTAAACATGAGGATATGGGCACACTAGCAAAAAAAAAAAGAGAAAAACGTTGATATTTTCCTCGGATGTCATATTTTTGTATATCTGCATTTTTAGTGATTTTTTTTATTTTTCGAGTTCTTTATAGTCGAGAATGTAGCGTCAGTCAATCTAAATTTGCCGCTGCTACATTACAGTAAACGACGAAGAACAAAGTTTTTTGTTTCGAGTTAATAAGTTGTTTTCTTATAGGCCGATCGAAGAGCCGCGGAAGATCGAATTCGTAAAGAACAAGAAAAAACTGGAAAGGCACTACAAGCTGCTCGATTTGGGATGGACAAGGAGAGGGAGACTAGGGAACTGGGGACACAGATAGATGGGTTGAGGGTAAGGAAACAATGTCTAACTGATGTGCAGAGAGAACTTAGTAACGCAGATAGATGGGTTGAGGGTAAGGAAACAATGTCTAACTGATGTGCAGAGAGAACTTAGTAACGCAGATAGATGAGTTGAGGGTAAGGAAACAATGTCTAACTGATGTGCAGAGAGAACTTAGTAACGTAGATAGATGGGTTGAGGGTAAGGAAACAATGTCTAACTGATGTGCAGAGAGAACTTAGTAACGCAGATAGATGGGTTGTGTGTAAGGAAACAATGTCTAACTGATGTGCAGAGAGAACTTAGTAACGCAGATAGATGGGTTGAGGGTAAGGAAACAATGTCTAACTGATGTGCAGAGAGAACTTAGTAACGCAGATAGATGGGTTGAGGGTAAGGAAACAATGTCTAACTGATGTGCAGAGAGAACTTAGTAACGCAGATATATGGGTTAAAGGTTAGGAAACAGGCAGACTGTAGACACTTATAGGAAGATAGGGAGAAAGTTTTACCGGAAAAAGGAGTCAAGGTAATTGCGAACGCAGATAGGTTGGGATTTCTTGGATTATAGAAAATAAAAGATGCTGCTTTATTTGCAAGGCTGACAAGCTGATACTGTTTTTTTAGAGTAGAACGAGTTTGTTTCCGGTTTATTTTGTTATTTTAACCTCATTATATTCCAACCCCTTTATATCTTTCAAAGAGCGCAAACAAAGATCTTGAAGACCGAATAAAAGATCTAGAGGACGAACTAAAGCGATCCTTTGACAAGGACGAAGTGTTTGACAGACTCGCAGACCTGCAAGACGACATGGGCAACAATAGGGACCAAATCCGAGGGGCGTTAGGGCCAGGGGACGAGTTGGCAGGTGCTCTGGGGGACCTTCATAAAAGGTACCTGGACTTGCTTGGAGCACTGAAGAAGGAGCGACAGGACAGTGCTGCTGATGATAAGGTAGAGCTGGTGTGGAAAATAAACCTTGTACCAGGGTCTTCTCGGTCGATCAGTTCAAATTGTTGTGGTCGGATTTCTCGTATTGTGACGCCCTGCAATGTGATAGCAGACTGTCGATCTGTGTCACGCACCAAAGGGGCGAATTAATAATTGCGAATTCTAAACAATTAGGCCCAAACCTGCAATTCTGGATAAAGTCGGCCCTCGTTGCTTTCCTTTGCACAGTTACATATGTATATAAGTGAGTGTTTCTAACTCAGTATTACAGTATATACATGAGTATTTCTAACTCATGCTGCATGGTGTGTTCCAGGCAAAGGGCAACATCCGGGATCTTAAGGCACTGCTGGACGAAGCTAAACAACACGAGGCTCAGGCGAGTCACGCTATTGGTCACGCAACATTCCCCCATGATTGTCACGCAGTAACACCAACCATGTTTTCTCGGCATGATGGTTACGTGGTATTTCGGTCCCCTGTTTTCAAATCAGTGTAGTTTGCAGGAAAAGGACGACAGGTTTAAGTCGTATTTTCAAAATCTACAGGCATAAATAGAAATTGAGTCATAAAAAGACGCAATCGCACAATCAATGATCTGAAGTAGTTTTTTTCTGCCCCTCTGGCCAATATTTTATTAGTATTAAGCCCATAATCATTTAACCACGATCGCACATTAACCAAATTTACGTATGTCTTTACGTAAGAGAAACATATAATACTTTGTTCCTCGTGGTCGTTGAAATTGTTATTGTTTTGTGTCTGCTCGCAGCTTGAAGATGATAACTCCCGGCGCGAAGCGGAGCTCAAGAAGCTTGGGAAGGAGCTACAGAAGGCGAGATCGCAGCTTGCCCAACAAGGCGATCTAGGGAAACAGGTGAGATGTCTAAAAGTACAGGTGTGACGTCTAGAAATGCAGGTGAGACTCCTAGAAATACAGGTGAGACTCCTAGAAATACAGGTGAGACTCCTAGAAATACAGGTGAGATTACTAGAAATACAGGTGAGACTACTAGAAATACAGGTGAGACTCTTAGAAATACAGGTGTGGCATCTAGAAATACAGGTGTGACGTCTAGAAATACAGGTGAGACTCCTAGAAATACAGGTGTGACGTCTAGAAATACAGGTGTGACGTCTAGAAATACAGGTTTGACTTCAATAAATACAGTTGTGATGTTTAGAAATATAGGTGAGACGTTTAGAAATATAGGTAAGACCCCTAGAAGTATAGGTGAGACTCTTAGAAATACAGGTGGGACGTCTAGAAAAACAGGTGTGACTCTGAAAATATTATACAGTGTCAACTTTCACAACGAGGCTACTTGGCAACTGATATATGTAATAGAAGCGCGCTTCGATTAGCACATAATAGGTTCGCTTAATTTTGTCGTCTGACCCTACGAAGCTCAACTTAGTGTTAAACTCAATTTTTCAGCTTTCTCACGAGAAGGCTGCCCACGAACAAGAGGTTGCCTCGTTGGAACATGAAATCGCAGTTCTCAAAGATCAACTGAAACTCGCCAAACACGCCATGGATCAAGCGGTAGGTTCCACTCCCTGACCTCACCCTGGATCTACCCCTCACATACCCCAGGGTCCACCCCCCCCCCCCCCCCCACCTACCTCTTGGTTCACCCCTCTCATAACCCTCTCACGTACTCCATACAGGTCTATTCACATACAGGTCCAACCTTTCAAAGCACAAACACTTTGTTTTCTTTTTTTCTATTTTAACAGCTTGCTGACGCCCGCGGGCCCCTCGAAGATAGGATCAGCAGTCTAGAGGACAAGCTGGATGCGCTGCGCAACAAGCTGGCTCGTAGCAAGGAACAGAATAAGCAAGTGCGTACGTAGCGAGATAAAGTCGTCCGAAACGTGTTCGCTTAAGTGTCCGATTTTTTTCTCAGTTGAAAGCGATGCATGGTGATAACGCCGCTGAACAGAAGAGACTGCAGGCGCAGGTTGCGGACCTGGTGGACGCATTGGAGGATGCGAAAGAGCGAGCGAGACGAGCGGTGAGTGATGCCCGCCGGGAAGTGTATTAAAAAAAGCATTTCTCTTACAACATAGTTAATTAACTATGCTCTACTTTTTTGTCAACCTGACAAAATAGAGGCTAATAGAGACTCTTTAAGTAATTTTTTTTCCATATATGATCGTCAAATCATATGTTTTTCACCGATGTCGGGTCTTATTTTGAATATTGAAATAATATCAGTTTAGAAAACTTGAACTTTAGAAATGGAGTGGAGCTATTTGTATTCCAATGGACTGTATTCCAGAACAGTTTTTTTTTACTGAAATGAACACATTAAAGTCATCATGCGTTAACTCCTTCTCTACATTTGACCAGAGACATGCTCCATCAGTTGATTTGGAAAAGCTAATGCGATATTTTCGATCGAAATTAGTAAATAACGTTTGGAACTTTTTAGATGGTTATTCTAGAATTCTTCAAATAGTTTGTCTTCCAATTTTAAATGAAAACAAAAAAAAGGTGTGGTTGACAAAAGCTCTTTAACAGTCACACGACATGTCTATTGACATGTTTTTGAATGTCACATGACTTTTGTACTGAGTTGGTTGTGCACTGATGTTTTGTACTGAGTTGGTGTCGTTGTCAGTCCGACAAGCGTGTCTAATGACGTGCTTTTGAATGTCACATGACTTGTGCACTGAATTGGTGTCGTTGTCAGGCCGACAAGCGTGCAGGTGACAAACGAGCTCTTGAGGGTCAGATCAAGGACTTGGAGGGGGAACTGGCGCGAGCACAGGATAGGCTGGATAAAACGCTAGACAACGCAGAGACGCAGGTGAGTCACGTGTTTTAGGTAAATCACGCCGTCATTTCATACTCAAGACCGAGTGACACACAGTATCCGTTTCCATCGGCTAATTCAAGCAAGTAACTGAGAAACTCTTAATCAAATATCATGAATAAATTATCAGACTACAATCGTGGATGGTTATTCTAAAGTTGTCTTACAAATGAACCACTGTATTTTCGCTTGTAAAAGATAACTAAGAAGTGGTTGATCGACATAGATTGAAGACATAGCTGCGTTACTTAACGTTCGAGTGTGAGCTTTTTGTCGGATCAAGAGAGATGAATAACCCATTCCCAAAAACCTTTTTAGTATCAAAGAAGAAAAGCTCCAAACAAAGTCCTTGTACTAGATTAACCTTTTATTTAAAGTATTTTCGCGCGATCGATGTGTTTATTTATCGGTTTTGTGTATTTTTTGTTTCTAGCTTGACCGTGAGCGGTCTGCGAGCGCCGCAAGGATTCGCGGACTTGAAGACGAACTCGACAGAATGGCAGAAAAGCTGCAAAAAGCCAATGAGAGAGCTTATCAACAGGTAGCCTGTCACTTTCACTGTTAAGCAAATCAAAACACTGATCAGCAGATAACCTGTCAATCTTGCTGGTTGCCAATCAAAACTACTTTTGGTTCTTACACTAATATACAACCGGGTTCTCCGGGTTTCCTCCCTCTACAAAAACCAACAATTTCGATCCTAAGCTATGTTACGTGGTCAGAAATGAGTCGTTTTGTGGCTACCTCAGGCGCCTTTCTACGCCTTTGTTCAGACCATGTTTTATCTGCGCTCTCGAAACATGGTAGTCCAGCCCTACAGAAAGGGTGACAAGCATCCCCGATTTCCTGTCATTATAATTTTAGGCCGCTAATGGGGATCTCGCAAGGCAGCTTGGGAACGAAGTGGCGGCTTTGCAGGATGAGGTTCATCGAGCCAGGTTACTCAGCCATAAGGTACAGCTACCCACCCCTCCCCCTCAAGTCATACCTCACAAACTCGTGTAAGTCATCGGGAAGCTATCCACCCCTCCCCCCAAGTCATACCTCACCAATTCGTGTATTTTATCGGGGAGCTACCCACCCCTCCCCCTCAAGTCATACCTCACAAACTCGTGTAAGTTATCGGGGAGCTACCCACCCCTCCCCCTCAAGTCATACCTCACCAATTCGTGTAAGTTATCGGGAGCTACCCACCCCTCCCCCTCAAGTCATACCTCACCAATTCGTGTAAGTTATCGGGGAGCTACCCACCCCTCCCCCCAAGTCATACCTCACCAATTCGTGTAAGTTATCGGGGAGCTACCCACCCCTCCCCCTCAAGTCATACCTCACCAATTCGTGTAAGTTATCGGGGAGCTACCCACCCCTCCCCCTCAAGCTACACCTCCTCCAATTCTTGAGATGTCGGGGAATACAACTAACCTATGCCTTTATGTAGCTTGGTAAAGCTGACCAGGATAACGCTGCATTGGAAGCCCTGTTAGACGAGAAGAATCGCCAGTTACAGGTCAGTGACTAGTGACCCGGTGGCAGCGCCTTTAAGCAATAAATGGCTCCTCAGGGTGGGCGGGGCTAGGGGAGGTTGTCTCGGAGGGTGAACTTATTGAAGAGGGGGGCTTCAGCGATTGATTGGGAAAACCAGTTGGTTTGACCAGTTTATTGGCTTCTACACAAGTCTCGGTTGCTACTGATACTGAAAACGTGATTTGTTTATGTTTCCTTGCGCGATTAGAAGGAATAGGAGCTTAAAGAATGTCGATCAACCACTCCTTTGTTATTGTTTAACATTGAAAATACAGCGGTTTATTTGCAAGGAAACTTCAAAATAACGATCTAAGAATGAAGTATGATACGTTATTTATACGTTACTTGCTTGAATTCGTCGATGGAAATGAAGGCTTCTGTCACTCGGCATTGGGCGGGAGTATAAAATGGCGAGGTGATTGGCCTTCTTTAATAAAGTGAAAGCTTATTTAAGAAAAATGTGGCCAGTATCGATGGGGTTATTTTGATTTGATTGGAAAATGGTCGTTAAAAGTGCTATTTTTGTGACGTCATAGAACCTGGCGAATAGAGATGGTGCTCAGCAGGCGCGTGTCAGCGGTCTTCAGGATCAGATAGATGAGCTGCGGCGCATGTTCAGTGGTGCTCAAGGACAGGCGATGAAGGTTGGTAAAAAAATCTTGCAGACATGTGTGTTCTTTAAACCTTTTTTTTTTAGACATTTGGCTAGATGTTTTTTTTTAATCCTTGGATTTGATTTTGTTATGTAGAGTTTTGGGTGATTTGTAGCAAATAAATACCAACTTCCAATAAATGGCATTACCATTGTATTTCGTGCTGAATCCCATAAATAGATTTGCACAATTGTCCTGTGCCAACAATTTAGAAGCCAATAGCCTATTATTTGATGCGGCCAACGCCCCCCCCCCCCCCCCAAAAAAAAAAATGTGTTTAAATAACTCTGTTATTTTTTTATTTTCCAGGAGAAAGTTGAGAAGGAACTGGAAGCCGTTCGTGCGGAAGAGAAACGAGTTCATGCCCAGGCCACCGCGGCAAGGGATCTGGCTAGTGCTCAGAAACAGGTACATGTGTAGCCCTGACAAAAACGTCACTAGATTACTAGGTGTAGCGCATACGTAATCAGACGAGGGCCATTCCCCAAATAAGCCTGAGCGGGTTACTTAATAGACTTCGCTAAATACGTTGATGTACGTTAGAAATCTGATTGTACTACCCGCCCATTATGGCAATAAGCTTCTTTTGACTTTATATTCCTTGCACGAAAATTTTGCACAAAGAATTTTTATTCCATGCCGGCTTTCGCGCTCTTTTTGTTTTCACTTGTGCTTTTAAGTCAAATATTTTTTGAATAGGTTAGTTGCACTAAGAAATCAAGTGGCAAATCACATCTTTTGAGTGGCAAACTAACGCTAGAATAAACACAGAAATTGCTGCGGCATTCATGCCAAAGGAAGACGAAAAAATAAAATACTTTAACGAGATTGAGCCCTTTCTAACATAATAGCTTTCTTGCTGATTAGTCAGGTGTGAATAAGTTGCTTTTTGTTGTTATTATTTTCCCGCCAAAAGCCGGGGGCGCGCGTGTTTGCCACCCAAAAGGTCACGTAATTTTTAGTGCAAGTCGCCTATTGCAACAGGATTAAAACAAGGTATAAGGAATATGCATTCGTAAATAATGGAGATTGTATGACCTATTTACATCGTCGATGATTGCCTGACAGGTGGCCGAACTGCAAGCATTACTGGCCGCAAAGGACAAGGAATTACAAGGTCACGTGAACAAAGGACTTGCTGATGAAGCCTCCATAGGTAAAACCACAGGATACTCATAGTTTATCAGGATCTACACAGGGATCCCGAAGTACTTGCAGTATTACTAAATATCACTACATTTTACAGCTCCTTTGCGGAATGAGATAGGTAACCTGGCCTCGGCGTTGGCAGCGCAGAACAAGGAACTGGAGCAACTTAAGGCGAGCCTGGCAAACGGCGGAATACCGCTGAGTGGCTATGCTGGTAAGGCGCATATTATATCCCTTCTATTTGTACTTTGTTGTCTCGACCAATCATTTCTGCCTTATTCGTCACCAGAATATTGTGATGTTTTTCCTTAAAGTTCGGGAGAGGGAAAGATAACTTAAAACAAACATCCTTCTTTGGTAAAAGTTGTTTGAAAAGGTTTAAAGAAGGTTATTTTAATAACCTTCTCTCAACAAACCCTTAAATATTTAAAAATATTTAAGGGTTTGTTAATACATTTCCACTCTCCCCTCTTCCCTTTTCTACGTATGTCTCGTTTTGAAGCTGAAACGATTTATTCTTGATTTTGTCATGACCGTTTATCGATGTCTCTAGACGGGTCCTTGGCGGCCGAGGTAGAGGCTTTGAGAGCAGCCCTGCAGGCTCGTGAGAGCCAGGTCAATGCACTATTGCATGCTGGGACGCCGCTGTCACCACCCCTTGGTCACGTGTCAATAACAGGGTCGCCTCTCCTAAACACTAGAGTGGTAACCACGCCTGTTGTGTCGCCCGGGTTTATGGAAAGTACCCTGGGAACTACTCCTGGGGAGATTCACCATCATCATCACTTTAAAAACACAGGTTAGCTATAGACCTCTCACCTTATTGGCTTTTTGACACCGTTCGCCTCTCTCCTGCTTGGCCAATTATGCCTGTGTGGTAAATTGACCATCACAGTAATATGTTGAAATTTCTAGCATCCCGGTCTCAAAATGTCTCCCAGTGTCCTACACTCCCCACTATTGAATCGATCCCCACTATTGAACACACTCCCCACTATTGAATAGACTCCTCGCTATTGAACCCACTCCCCACTATTAAATACACTCCCCACTATTGAACACACTCCCCACTATTGAATACACTCCCCGCTATTGAACACACTCCCCACTATTGAATACACTCCTCGCTATTAAACAAGCTCCCCACTATTGAATACACTCCCCAATATTGAATACACTCGCTATTGAACACACTCCCCACTATTGAAAACACTCCCCACTAATGAATACTTTCCCCGCTATTGAACACACTCCCCACTAATGAATACACTCCCCAATATTGAACACACTTCTCGCTATTGAATACACTACCCACTATTGAATACACTTCTCTCTATTGAATACACTCCCCACTACTGAATACACTCCCCAATATTGAACACACTTCTCGCTATTGAATACACTCCCCACTATTGAAAACACTCCTCGCTATTGAATACACTCCCCAATATTGAACACACTTCTCGCTAATGAATACACTACCCACTATTGAATACACTACCCACTATTGAATACACTACCCACTATTGAATACACTACCCACTATTGAATACACTACCAACTATTGAATACACTACCCACTATTGAATACACTACCCACTATTGAATACACTACCCACTATTGAATACACTACCCACTATTGAATACACTACCCACTATTGAATACACTACCCACTATTGAATACACTACCCACTATTGAATACACTACCCACTATTGAATACACTACCCACTATTGAATACACTACCCACTATTGAATACACTACCCACTATTGAATACACTACCCACTATTGAATACACTACCCACTATTGAATACACTACCCACTATTGAATACACTACCCACTATTGAATACACTACCCACTATTGAATACACTTCTCACTATTGAATACACTTCTCACTATTAAATACACTACCCACTATTGAATACACTACCCACTATTGAATACACTACCCACTATTGAATACACTACCCACTATTGAATACACTACCCACTATTGAACACACTCCCCACTATTGAATACACTACCCACTATTGAAAACACTACCCACTATTGAATACACTACCCACTATTGAATAAAATACCCACTATTGAATACACTACCCACTATTGAATACACTACCCACTATTGAATACACTACCCACTATTGAATACACTACCCACTATTGAATACACTACCCACTATTGAATACACTACCCACTATTGAATACACTACCCACTATTGAATACACTACCCACTATTGAATACACTACCCACTATTGAATAAAATACCCACTATTGAATACACTACCCACTATTGAATACACTACCCACTATTTAATACACTTCTCACTATTGAATACACTACCCACTATTGAATACACTACCCACTATTGAATACACTACCCACTATTGAATACACTACCCACTATTGAATCGATCCCCACTATTGAACACACTCCCCACTATTGAATAGACTACCCACTATTGAATACACTACCCACTATTGAATAAAATACCCACTATTGAATACACTACCCACTATTGAACACACTACCCACTATTGAACACACTCCCCACTATTGAACACACTACCCACTATTGAAAACACTACCCACTATTGAATACACTACCCACTATTGAATAAAATACCCACTATTGAATACACTACCCACTATTGAATACACTCCTCGCTATTGAATACACTACCCACTATTGAATACACTACCCACTATTGAATACACTCCCCACTATTGAATACACTACCCACTATTGAAAACACTACCCACTATTGAATACACTACCCACTATTGAATAAAATACCCACTATTGAATACACTACCCACTATTGAATACACTACCCACTATTGAATACACTACCCACTATTGAATACACTACCCACTATTGAATACACTACCCACTATTGAATACACTACCCACTATTGAATACACTACCCACTATTGAATACACTACCCACTATTGAATACACTACCCACTATTGAATACACTACCCACTATTGAATACACTACCCACTATTGAATACACTACCCACTATTGAATACACTACCCACTATTGAATACACTTCCCACTATTGAATACACTACCCACTATTGAATACACTACCCACTATTGAATACACTACCCACTATTGAATACACTACCCACTATTGAATACACTACCCACTATTGAATACACTACCCACTATTGAATACACTACCCACTATTGAATACACTACCCACTATTGAATACACTACCCACTATTGAATACACTACCCACTATTGAATACACTACCCACTATTGAATACACTACCCACTATTGAATACACTACCCACTATTGAATACACTACCCACTATTGAATACACTACCCACTATTGAATACACTACCCACTATTGAATACACTACCCACTATTGAATACACTACCCACTATTGAACACACTACCCACTATTGAACACACTACCCACTATTGAACACACTACCCACTATTGAACACACTACCCACTATTGAAGACACTACCCACTATTGAATACACTACCCACTATTGAATACACTACCCACTATTGAATACACTACCCACTATTGAATACACTACCCACTATTGAATACACTACCCGCTATTGAATACACTACCCACTATTGAATACACTACCCGCTATTGAATACACTACCCACTATTGAATACACTACCCACTATTGAATACACTACCCACTGTTAAAGTCGTTACTCTCCTCTTTAAAAAGAACTTGTCAGGCGCACTTTTGTTATTGATTTAAACCAATATTCGAAAATTATAAGAAACCCCAAGGTGGTAACCTAGAAATAAATGCATTATTTGCAGAATTCAATCGAAAATATCTCACCATTTTCTCCAAATCAGCTGATGAAATGGATGCTTTTGCTAGGATGACAAAATGGCGGTTAACAGCAGGAGATACCTCAGAGTCACCTCAGCAATCCGACCCAATCTTCTTCTTTTTTAAAGCGATTTTTTTAAAAAAAATTTTAATTTATCTGACTCGCAGGCAGACGATCCAAGTCTAGTCCCGAGATCCCCGTGAGTCCCACAGTATTAGGGACCACTGCTAGCGCCCCCGTGTCCCCTGTACATCACCACCACTATGATGGACTTCCCGGAGAACGGTCCAGGCGAAAGAAAAAGGCGCGAAAAAGTGTGGATGACTCGTACTGCAACGTGTCTGAACACGGAGACCTGGTACGCCTTATCAAACAGATTCAGAGAAACCACTCCTGAACCCCCCCCCCCCTCCCACAGGAGAATTATCGTGGATTATCCCCCCGGAATTATGCTCGTTAAAATATTTATATTTCTAAGGCAACAAAGTACCTTAAATGCTCGTCTAGTAGTCAGGGACCCCGATCTGTATCCAGAGAATGTCGCCCACAGCCTGAGCTGATTACTGCCACTAAATAAAGCGACATTCAAGGCTCTGGATCCAGGGTACCTAGGGTTTGGGGTATGGGGCGCTAAATCCCGATTAAATCGTAGCGGGATGCTTCCTTTGCCCGAGTATTGCGGTATATGTTTCTGATATAACCCTTATGACATCAATGTCTCTTTTGTGTGCAGGAGTACGAAGTAGGTCGGTTGGAAGGAGTGTTGAGCGCCACTCAGCGAGCAAACACTTCTCAGGTTGGTATGACCAGACGGCCTGTTTTCCAATTTGAGTTCGAGCACGAAAGCGAGGCTTTGTCAGGTTTGAGTCTGTCTACCGCCATTTTGCAAATATTTAAAAATCTATCTTTTACTAAATTATCGCTTTTTGTCACCCTAGAATTGTGTACGTAAACTTTTTTATATCAATCAATGGGAGTCGTTTTCTAAATGGTCTAAAATGGCCTGGGGCGAGCGCGCGGGAAACCTGTGATACGCTAGTTTTCCAAAATGGCGGCCTGCAAAATCGTAATTACCACGAATTCCTGCAAGTTTACGCGGAAAGTTTCGACGTATACAGTTCTATGGCGACAAATAAGCGAAAAAATGATTGAAGCTGACTTCCAAATATGGTATGTTATGTCCTAATAAGAAATTGACCGAGCGAGCTAGAAAACCAGCACCTTCAAAACAAGATTGATTGTTATATGAAAAACGACAGCCATTGATTGACATGGTTGGTTAGAATGAGAATCTATTTTGTTACATTTTTTTTTCAATCATTGTGCACATCTCAATGAAAGTTGTTATTTTGTTAATCGACTTTAAAAAAAAAAAGTTATAAAAACCTCCTCTTTTTCTGAATGTCCCAGAAGATCCTGGGAGCTAGGTTATTTCCGCGCCAAAAAGTGCTAGGACTTGAAATCGAGAACGTTTCTTTTTTAACGATAAATAAACCCAGAATAACAACCATAAATAAACCCAGAATAACTAGTATTCTTTTCCATTGTGGCAAAACTCTTCCGTTAAGCTACTAGAATATCTTATCTTTTTTTTAAAATGAGCACGCGAAACGTTCTATCCAATACCCTGCTAGACAGGCGCTGACAAAGTTGCCGTGAAAAAAGCGGAAAAATCGAGAGAAATTGTATTGCTATTTATCATTTTTTTGTATTTCTATTTTTACACTCCCCAGTTAGTATACAATAATTTATTTTGTGTATTACCTTACTCTTTTCAATGATCTACATGTTTTAACATTTAAAAAAATCTAAATGTTTTAACATTTAAAAAAAATGTTCTTATAAAATAAAAGCGGTCCAGCCTCAACTGAAAATTACACGGTTTCATAAAAAAATAGTGTAATGCGGTCATAATGTCGATAATATGTAATTATTCTTGTCTATTGATTTACCTAAACTTCCCTGTCAAACTGGGCTTCAAACCAAATCCAAAGAAACAACAAAAAAAGCTTAATTCAAGGCCCCCTAGGCAGCTCTGTTCATCTATCGTAATTTTCTTGCTAACTTTTATGTGTTGAATTTCCCCGTTGTGGCATTTAACTTTTCCATTAATTGAATTATAACAAGAACCTTGTTTGCTGCTACTAAGGAATGCAGAAAGTGAATTGATATAGTAATTTGAGAGTCTTCGGCTTTGTTGACATGCCACATAGAGCTGACAGGATGAAGTGGTTCGTGATCGAAGCATGGAATTTTGTAGTTGTAAGAGAAACTCGATGTAGTCGGTAGTTATGTCGAATGTGGTCCCGAAATTACACGAATCCAAGGCCTATGTACCTGTGAAGAAGGTTTGCTTTTGTGATTATAGAGCATGTTATGTGAGTAACTTTTCGTGCGGATATTTGGTAGTTGTAGACATTCTTGTTGTATCATTTTCAGAACCAAAGGGAGTCCCTTCGCTTGGATCTTCAAAGTCTTGAAAACGAGGTGAATAAATCATTAATTAAGTAATCTCTTATCGTGGCTACTTCAAGGCTTGCTAAGTTACTTTAGAGCTGTGTCTAAGTGTATTTATTAGCAGGTAAATCGGAAATATCAGGCAGGATTTCACAGTCGTGTGCGATCGCTACAAATCTTCCCGCCAAAAGCGATATCTTAATAACACGTGTAAGATTATTGTTTTCTCTCTCCTTCATTGAGCACGAATTCAAAGGCCATCGTGCACAAGTTAGATAAAGTTAATTAAAATTGATTTATGCTTCCAAAGCATCTATTTGACCATAACAAGTTATTAGTGGCACAAAGTTCATGGCAGGCGAGGGCATAAGTGCATCAAAACACTGTCAACGTGCAACGCTAAAAACGTCAATTTTCGTGTCGTCTTGTACTTCAAGGGCCTTAGAATTATTGGTAAGGGAAAATAAGTGTTTTACAGCTTTTATGTCAAAACTCTTTCCCAAATTCGTAAGGAACAAATCCATAGAGACAACTTGACCACTTTTATTAAAACGAAGCCAACGGTTCCCCCCGCCTAATCTCAAGAAGCTGTTGTTAATGATAAATAAAACAGCGGTTTTGGTCCGGCGATAATACGATTACAAGTCGTATTTTTAATCGACATAAAATCCGAAACAATTTTGAAGTCTGATAGACTTAAAAAATCCATGGACAATTCACGTATCAGGTGTATTCATACTTTGGCCTTCTCGATAGAAGGTTTTGTTAGGAGTGTTAGCAGCCGTACAAGCAACAAAGTATATATTTTTGATTGAAGGTTTTGTTATTACCAGGTTGAGGGGGCTGTTAGGAGTCGTACAAGTAGCAGACGGAGTCAAGTTCATTCCCTTGACGGAACACTAGCGGTGAGTCCATGGGTGGGTTTACGGGGTTAACCCCCGTGTATGTTAAGATGAGGTATACTGTACGCGGTTAAGCTGATCCCGAGTTCCAAAAACAGTGAACTTATGAGAAGGTACACTGGGTACCAAGGCCCCGAGCTTCTCGGCGACATCCGCGGGTGGCCGCGGCAAGGGCCGGACCAGTAGTAAACCTGGTTTTTGTGTGAAGGATTTTTTGTTTTTCGGTATGCACTTTTTTTCGACACATTTACTATCGGGATTTTATTTCCTTTGTAGAAGGCGTGCGCTCTTTTTGTGCGGATTTTTGTAACCTAACCAGATTTTATATAGAAGTCCGCCCCTAAGCCTCTGCAAATAGCTGCTTTCTTACTTCAAAGAACAAGGTGGTGGGTTTTTTTCCCATCTAGCACCACCTACCTTCTAAGTATCTAGCCATCTAAGTAGGAACTTGCTTACCCCTGTGATATTTATAAATATACATCTATGGTCTCTATTATTTTCAAACATATATGTCTTTGCTTTTCACATCGACCTGTTAATTAATGTTTAATCTCTTTTATAAACACAGCTTTATTGTTAATGTCATGCTAGATTAGAATTGCAAATAAATAAAATTTCACTTTCTGGCATATTTCTGTTCCATCCAAGTGAGGGCTTGCAGGTTTATATATTTTAAGAGACTTAATTAATTGTAAGTTAAACTTAAGTCTATTTCCACACATTTTGTGATGCAACGGGGTAATTTTCTAATTCCCAGTACGTGTGTTTAGAAATTGCAGGACCACCTTCTGACCATACTAGACCACAAGTCCAACCTTAGCTAGTACAAGCTAACTTAGGCTTAACAAGGTAGACTACTATTTAACATTAGAGCAGGGGCATTTGTATGTCTATTTTGAGTTAAATGGATTATATGCAAAGGATCTAGTCGCTTGAATTTATCTAGCTCCAAGGTATAAGTGAAGGAACAGCTTGTGCTGGATTCGAAAAGTACTATTTTCTATTAATTTCCATCCTCTCCGAGACCCACAAGATTTTATCAAAAGTCATTTAACAAATCCGAATGGTTGTTTTGGTCATTCCTTTTGATTTTACTGGTTTTAAGGTCACCGGTGTAACACCACAATCACTCATGAGCCGTACAAGTGCCCCATCATTATCAAAAGCGAATACCATGTTTACTTAAATAAGAACACACCCAATACCATGTTTACTTAAATAAGAACACACCCAAGGGGCTAGCACTTAATTCTTTGTCTACAAAATTAGGCTGGACTCAATGATGATGCATACAAGAAGTAAAATGGCATTGAAAAATATATGCGATCTAACGATGGTGTTTATTTGAGTGAAAATGGTATCTTAGATATTCATATTTAATTAATACATCAAGTGTGATTTTAAGTTTATAGTCAGGTGTTAATATATGGGTGCAGTTCAAAAGGGATTTTTCTACCCCTTCTTTCACACAAAAAAGCTTGTAAAAATTTATATTCCCTCCTTTCTCCTCGTCTCCTCCCCCTGTTTTCTTCCAAAATCCTCTTTAAAGATTCGCGGGGTCTTTACCACTAGAGATATCTAGTCCTATGGAGTCTGCTTTATTTTTATTTCATTTTATTTTATTATTATTTTTTTACATCAAGCTCTTTATTTTAGAGAATTGTAAATAACTGTCATAACTCTAATATAATACATCCATGATCTAGATTGTGATTTGCATGGACGCATTCTTTAGCAGCGAATCATGCAACTTACAGATTAAAGAATATTTTTTTCATTAACACCTCAGTATGCAAAAATGTGGGGGTTTCAGAAATAGAGCACTTCATTTGAATTGTTACTTTCTTATATTGAGGACCAATTATATAAAAAAAAACTCTTCCCAGTCAGTTGTAAAATCTTCGGGCAAATGGACCCAAAATTTGCGAAAAATGAGGATATTTCTCAAATATTCTGATACGGCTACCGCTTTCACATCACGCCCCGTCTTCTTGCTTCTGACAGGGAAAAGGTTGTTTAGGATGTGCAATATCTACAGCCAGCCAGCTTGTAACATAACTAATATTCAAGCCATGTTAACAATTGTACAGTGTGTATTTTGCTTAATAAAACATCTTATAAAATCTACCAATCTTGTTGTTTGCTTTTGTGGTATCTCCGTGGCTCTGTCTTTCTTGAACGGATGAGCTCATCTTGATGTGCAAGCTGGCTGGCTCGGTCTAGGTAAGTATTCTATAATTGCAAATTCTATAATTGCATACAAGTGACTTTTTGGGTGACAAACTGGCGCGCTTTGGCTTGACTGATACAAAATTCTCGAGGAATTGCCCAACTCAGAATCGAGATTGATGCTTTTCAAAGAAAACGGCGTGACTGGTCTTCTTTTAAACTGGTATAGTTAGAATCTAGGCGCTAGATTTATACACTTCCGTCCTCTCGCTAAAATTTAGTAGACTTAATTATGTACAGTAGTTACATCTCAAATATTTCTTCCGTCAACAATTTTTCAGACAATCCCAGAACTACCTACACCAGTACCAAGTCCTCGACTAGTACCCAGTACTCAACCGAGTCAAGCCTCCAGTCCCAATCCTCAGCCGTGTGAAGTAACTAGACCCAGACCCCTACCTGGCTTAGTGACCAGTCCCCAGCCTGTTCTTAGTCCCAGTACGGCTCGGTCAAGTGTGGACGAGTTTCCGGCCCAGTACCTCGTACCGAGGTTTGTCTTGTGTTAGTTTACGTGGGTTAGTGCTCTAGTACTCTGGAACAGGGGAACTTTTCTGTGACGGAAGGCAGACGGAAATAGAAGGGTTTGTCTATTTGCTATCACGCTGCCAGCAGGTTCCTTACGTTAGACTGTGCGGTGGAACAGAGAAGTCCTCTTTAAATGGGCTGAAGCAAAACCTTTACGAAGAAGGAAAACGCTAAACTTCCGGTTAGCATCCGTCGCTCAGAAACATGCTAGCTTAGGTTCTGTGGGTTTAAGGTCTCTCTATACTATTATCAATCGTGTTTTGAAAACGTGTTTCTTGTTCGCCCGGTCAATCCCTTATTTAGACATCACATACAATAGTTGGGCGCCGCATCAATATATATATTTGCTTTTTAGAACCCGTCCCCACGTTTCCGTTTTCGTTAGAATACGAATCCTTTTTGATACGGGTATCGTGCACACGATGACAAAAAAAGGAAAGATTTGAAAACGATCTGCAGAGTGGAACAATTTAAAAACGATAACCTTTCGGCGCGTGGGGACGGACGAAAACGAAACGTTGCGAAAGCGATGTCGTGACAACTCAGGTCCAGTCCACTTGCCGCGCGAGTACGCATGCGCTGTAAGACTTGTAATCGCTTTCGTATCGTTTCTGCGTTGTGGGGACGGGTCGTATCAAAATGAAAACGCTTCGTGTAGACGCGTTTGAAAACGGAACAAAAAGGTTGCGTTTTCAAACGAAAACGGATACGTGGGGACAGGGTCACTAGAACATCTTAGGCCTCGCCCTAGGCTCTTTTAGACCATTTGAAAAAATCGGCCATTGATTGATATTTATTTCGATTATTTGATCGTCACTAATTGAAACAGCATTTCTTTCATAAAATTATAAACATTGACTTGAACTTTCTTTTTTTTTTAACTAACAATAACATTTCAGTGAGCCTCCCCAAGACGTTATGAGTCAACAGCCCTACCCTGGGTACCCTGTGTCACAGCCGGAGATGGAGGCTGGGCGCGAGTTCCGTATGAATGAGCTGACACACTTAGACAGCATTCTGCGCAAGCGACGCATGGAGTTGCAGGAGGTTACCGCTGATCTTGCTGAACACAGGCACGAACTAGACGCCGTCATCTCTCAGGTAAAGATATCATCAAAGATATCATCAATGGGCACTGTGCGTGGCTTGGGGCGAGTAATGACAAAATATACCTCATCCCTAAAAAAATGCTGTTATTCTGTTTTTGCAGTCGTAGTGTAGAGCCTGAGCGAGCGCTTGGGAAACCTGTGGTGTTCTATAAACGCTAGGGCCTGGGCGTATTTTTACGGCCTGTAAATTTGTAGTAAACACGAATTACTGCAAGTATACGCGGAATTTTTCAACGTACACAGTACTGGGCGACAGAAAAGCTAAAAAAAAATGATTAAAGTAACGTTCCAAATATGGTATGTAATGTCCAAATAATAAATTGACCGAGCGAGCTAAAAAAAACCTACAGTTTTCGAAACAAAATTTATGTCTAGAAATAAGAATCAAGGATCAGGCCCAGAGCAATAAGAATTTGAAAATGAATTTTGTTTGAAGACATTCAATTTTCTAGATTGATCAATCCCTTATAACATACCATATTTGGGAGACCATTTCGATTAATTTTCGCTTTTTATCGCCCTTAGAACTGTGTACATTTTCAGGTAGACTTGCAGCAATTTGCGTTTTCTATGATTTTGTAGGTCGCAATTTTGAAAAAAATAGGCACGTTTAGAATACACAGGTCTCTCGTGCGCTCGCCCCAGGGTCTTTTACACCATTAATAAAATAAAAAAGTAGCCATTGATTAATAAGCTCCGCTGCTCTTTTCATGGTAAAAAGAAAAACATCCACCCACCACGCATACTCCCCGTAATGTAAAGGCTGTTTTCCCCACATAGTGCAAGCGAAGCGAGGAGCGCATGCGTCGTGCAGAGGAAGACGCGGGGGCCCTGGAAACGAGGGCATCAGAGACGTCATCAGAGCTTATTCGCGCGGGAAATCAGCTTCTTAGCCTCGACATCAAGACGAGGGGAATGACAGAAAAGCTAACGCAAATCACTGCGGTAGGTCCAAGGCATTCAAAGGCATACTATTTTTAGGATTTCTAGATAAACTGAAGAAGGATCTTGCCATGAATGATTGCATCCAAAAAATGATTCTCGTTGAAAACTTATTATGTTCTAAATATACTATCATTCTACATAATCCGTAGAAACCTATTTTTACCCTTGATGAATAGGAACGATTTTTGCTAGTGTCATTTACCCGGTCACATGTTTCGCTCACCTTCTGCATAGGAAGTGGATTTGAAGAAAAAGGAGTTACTTGAGGCGGAGCAATCGCTGGTGAAGGTGCGGAAGGATTCAGATGGTGTGATGACGAGTGTTGAGGAGAGGACAAGAGAGCTCAAAAGTCTAGAGAGCAGGCTTGCAGGCACAGAGGAGAGGCTAAGACTCTATCTCAAGTGAGTTTTGCCATCAATGAGAACCTTCGCGCACACAGGGGGGTGCCCCCCTTGGCGCCAAATACTAAGCTTTTTCCATATGATCCCTATGACTGCACACCCCCCTCCTCCCCCCCCCCCTAATCCACAGGTACACGCCTGTTTATGATTATGATCATATCAAATGATCAGCGGCACCTCCACGGGTTGCCCCACGTTAGAATTTGTCTGTCTGTTTTTGTCCAACGTTCAATTTCAAGCCTATCTTGCGGCCGGCATGTGGCCTATTACATCAGCTAAATGGCAGTCCTTATTCCTGGTGTGTTGGTGGCCCTGTTTTATCATCATTTGGCCTTGTTTCAGTCAAGATCATGGGTTCCCGAATCCGAGTGCTCATGTCCGCCATCTTGGAAATCCGATACGTTCTCTGAGCTCGAGAAGGGTTTATGACAGCCCAACGCTGAAGTCAATTAGGAAAACACAACCCAAGCAACGTATTGATAAAGAACTGTGGCTTCGTTTGAAGGATCTAGGCATTAGAAAACCTTTTAGATCCTCTCGTAAGTCCCGAGTCAACCGTTCGGATGGTCTCCCTGTGCCTGAGACCACAGGTACCCCATCAGTCGATGATGTCGCTGCTGGAACTCTTAAAGCTTCAATTCCTAGTTTGGTTTACAGTAATATCAGATCAATTCAACACAAGATCGATGAGCTTCAAACTGTTGTTAATCTCAATAGACCCCAAATCGTCTGCATCACTGAGTCTTGGCTGCACCCTGACATCCCGGATGCTGCAGTTAACCTCCCCGGGTTTTCGTGCTTCAGGCGCGATAGAACACACACGTCTGGTGGTGGTGTATGCGTTTACGTCGACTCTAACATCTCATGCACAAGACTGTCTGACTACGAATCACAGGACATCGAATCGATATGGATTGATGCTAGACCACGCAGGCTCCCTCGCAAAATCTCCAGGATATTACTTGGATCTGTATACCACTCCACTAGTTGTGGCGAGGTTGAGAACTGTAGGCTCCTAGAACATCTGCAGTCTAATACTGAGAGCTTCCTACGTAATCATCCAGAGGGACTTGTTCTTATCTGCGGTGATTTCAATCCCACAAGTACTCGGTTCAGTGTAGTCGCTACAAAGCGTGCTACGGGTCTCTCTCAGATCGTCAAAGTACTGACCCGTGATACCGGCATCCTCGACTGGTGCCTTACCAACATGCCCAACTCTTTCGCTCCTGTGTGCCAGCTGCCAAAGATTGGAAGATCCGACCACTACACGTTGCTTATAGCGCCTATTCTGAGGTCTCTCAAACCTAGGGCTAAGACAACTATTTGGAAACGTGACCTCCGGCCCAGTAAGATCCGGGACTTTGGCTGTTGGATAACGCAGCAGCGCTGGACCGAAGTATTTGACAAACAGCTGGTCTCTGAAAAATTCCAGGCATTTTCGGATGTTTTGTATATGGCTGTCGATAAGTATCTCCCTCTCAGGAAGATATCGATTTGCAGTAGTGATAAACCGTGGGTATCCAATAAGCTCAAGTACCTTGTTTCCAAACGCCAAAAGGCATTACATCAATTTGGAAATGACTCACCGCAATTCAAAATGTACAGAAACTCTGTTCAGGAAGAGTGCAAAAAAAGCAAAGCCTCTTACTATAAGACCAAAGTCGCCAAACTCAAGAATACCAATGTGAAAAGGTGGTGGAAAGAAGTCAAGGGTCTATCTGGGGACAGCGGGTCTCCACGTGACTGGTCTCAACAGATGTTGTGTGACGACATTCCAACAACCTCTGACCTAGCTACTAGATTTAACAATTTTCTCGGTAGTTTAACTGCGCACTTTGAACCACTCCCGCCTCAAGCACCTGGGTCATTCTACCAGGTCCCTGATGATCTGTTGATCGATAATAGGCGTGCGTACCAGGCCCTCCGCCAGGTGAAAACCAACAAGTCATCTGGTCCTGATCCAATTCCAGCTAGGATCTGGAACACCTTTGCAATCGAACTCGCTCCTGTGGTTTGCGATCTATACAATGCGTCGCTCATTCAAGGATACGTCCCTGCTCCACTAAAGCAGTCTGAGATCTCGCCCATCCCCAAGTGCCCCCGCCCTAAAGTAGTCGAAGATGACCTACGGCCGATCGCCTTGACATCACAACTCGCCAAGGTACTGGAAGGGTTTACGCTTCAGCCACTATTCCATCAAGTGCTACATCAACTGGACTGGTTACAGTTTGCAGTTGCTGGGAAGTCTACTACTGAAGCGCTGGTCTATGTGATGCACATAATTTTCGAGGCTCTCGACAAAGGGGACTGCTGGGTCAGACTGTTTTTTTCTGACTTCAGTAAAGGCTTTGATTTAGTGGACCATAACGTTCTAATAGCAGAAATGTGTCACCTAGGTGTCCATGAATGTATCATTCGATGGGTGTCGTCATTTGTATCCAACAGGAGTCAGTATGTTAAGATAAGGGATTCACGCTCCCATGTAATATCACCTAAGGGAGGAATCCCACAGGGCACCAGGCTAGCTCCGTTACTATTTGCAATATTGGTGAATAGGTTAGCGCGCGACTGGCAGTATCGCATCAAGTATGTAGATGACGCTACAGTTTTTGAAATTGTTCCAAGAAATTCTCCTAGCTACCTTCCGTTTGTTGCGAATGACATAAATAGCTATGCCCTTGCACGCAATATGCGCCTTAATGCCAAGAAATGCAAAAAAATGGCCATGTGCTTCCTTACTTATAATTCTACTGAGCTTGCTCCTATGCTCATAAATGGTTGTGTTATTGAGCGCGTGGATTGCTATAAGTTGCTTGGTGTCCACATCACCAGTGACTTCTCGTGGAATACTCACTGTGATGCTATCGTGAAGAAGGCCACCAAGCGTTTGTATGCAATCCGTGCGCTCAAGAAAAGCGGTCTATCATCAAACGACCTTATTCAAGTATACTGTAGCACAATGAGACCTGTGCTTGAATATGCCTCGCCTGTCTGGTCGGCATTGCCAGAGTACTTGGTAGAGTTAGTGGAATCGGTCCAAAAAAAAGTGCTGCGCATAGTGTTTCCAAACCTCTCTTACCATGAGGCATTATCACACGCTAAATTGGAAACACTATGCCAGCGTAGAGAAACGGCATGCATCGCTCTCGTGGCAAAGGCCAAACGCGGAGGCCCCCTTAAACGCTTAATTCCTATTCCTGTAGCAACGCACCATGGGTATGGTTTACGGTCCGGTACGGCGTCTGTTGTCCCCATCTGCGGCCGTACGAATAGGCTCAACAATTTCTGTACTTATCGTTATCAACAAGTTATGTAAATGTAAGGATGTATTATATATATACTGGCTGCCCTGTAATTCAGCTTTCGCTGCAATAGGGTTAATAAACACATTATTATTATTATTATTATTATTATGTCATCATATGTGTCCTTCGTCTAATGGCCTTTGGGAGACTAGAAAACGAGTGTTCCCGGGCCTATTCAAAATGGCTGCCACGAAGAAGGAAGAGAAATAAGATTGCCTGAAAATTTGCGTGAAATTTCTCAACTTAGGCACCGTTTAGCGGACAAAAATTCAATAATATTAAGAAAGCGGAAACGAATAGTGAATAACATTTTTTTTAACATATCAGCTTGATATACATCTTTTTCTTTTGCTGCTGTTGTTGCTGTTTTTGAAATTCTTCTTCTTCTTTTTTCTCTATTCCTCCTTCGTGTTTTCTAACTCACACAATTTGCTTTTTTTTCTTGACTAGTCATCTTCTTAACCAGGCCTGTAGCCTGTGATAGGCGTAGGATCCTGACTTTGCACCTGCAACATGACTTGAGATGAAATGAAAAAGGTTTTTATGCCATAAAAAGTCCTAACTGATTTTAAAATGAGAGTAAAAAAAAATTCAAGCCCATTGGCCAAGGATCGAACCTCTCCTGGATGAGATGAAATGCCAAAAATTAGACCATACTTCCAGACATCCGCTGAAACACCGTATGGTAGCTAAAGCTTTACGGCTAAGCTGGAGATTTCGGCCCCAACACCGCTATCTAGCGAACTGTGTAACACACAGGTACCGAGGCACCCGCGCATTAATAGGGAGGCAATAACCAGGTTCCTAGCCCTTAAGACCTAAGTCTTATACGGTTACGCCACACACAGCTCGCTGAGATGTAGAGTGAAAAATATTGAAGTCTTTTTCACGCTTGCGCCTCTTGGGAATTATGGGTTCCTATAGCAGTGAAGTGATGTCGTCATCTAGGTCTGTATGGTTGCCTTTGTTCTTATTGGTTCAGTCGCACCAAGCACGTGCATATGTCATCTTTTGTGTTCAAAGTCAACAAAAGTAAACTCAATAATGCCGAAATGTACTTAGTAGTAGTAGCTTTATTTATTTATTTATTTTAAGAGGGTAACACTAAAAAAGTGTGATACACTCACAAACTTGTGGCCCTCCGTAAAAATCAATCAATTCACCATAATCATTATAAGCAATAACAAAAAAATAATTATTATATGTAGTGAATTAGATGAAAATAAATACCTCCTAGTCCAAAGGCTCGATACGTCTTGGTGCATTGCACTGGATGGCCGTTATCTTAAGTCCATTCCCCTCAAGCTAACATGAATATTCTAGGACAATGAAGTTGTTCCCACCAAACCTAGTATTTGAACTGCATTCTGGGTTCTCTTGAAAAGAAGGGTTCATTACGTCTCTTTCTCTCTCTTTCTTGGTAATCCTAATCTCGAAGATCTGCGAAAAGACGTGTCTTTTTTAAATGAGTTTATTCCCCCGCCCCCAACCCCCTCTGGCACAAATCTTATACTCCTAATATCGTAATAATCATACTCGAAGATCTGCGAAGATTCGTGCTTTTTTTAAGAATCCACCCCCCCCCTCCCCTCCCTTACCACTCTTGACAGGCGCTATAGCTCGCATGCATATACAGACTGACACTTATCTTCTTATACTCCTAATATTTTAATGATCACGCACAAGGATCTGCGAGGATTCGTTTCTCTTCTTAAAGAATCACCTTCTTCTCTTCTCGGGAGCTATAAGGCATACATACAGACTCACTCCTAATATTGAAATGATCTGACTCGAAGATCTGCGAAGAGCCAGTCTCTTCTTTAAAGAACCCCCCCCTCCTCCTTTTCTCGGGAGCTGTTAGGCTAAATGTCGCATGCATACAGAATCGTTAATTTTTTTTGCTCCTAGTATCGTACTAATCAGACTCGAAGATCTGCGAGCAGTTGTGCCCCCCCTCCTACTTCTCTCGAGAGCTATTACACTATAGCTCGCATGCATACAGACTGTCACATATCTGCTTTTTGTAATGATCAGACTATAAACTTATTTTATCTTATACTCCTATTATTGTAATGACCAGACTCGAAGATCTGCGAGAAGTGGTCGCCGCCACTGAGCGAGAGGAGCACGCCAAACACGAGCGCCGAGTAAGCGCGCTTAAAGATGGCGAGAAAATCATCGAGGAGCGTACAACACAACTAGCTCGTACTCACAACGAATTACAAAAACAGACGGCGGAGTACCACGAACTGAACACGTGCATAGCACGTGCACGTAAAGACCTAAGCGAGCTAGAGCTAGCCATGGCGACCCGACGACGGGAAATCGAGGAACAGGGACTGAGGAGGGAGAAAGAACGGGAATATCACGAGGGCGTGCTGCAGGTGAGGGACGAGAAAGGGGAGGGAAGGGGAGGGTGGGGCGATGAGAATTTTACGGAAATTTCAGCCATTAGCGTGGCCCACTGGAGACTTGTAATTCAATGCGCAAACCAGATGCTCGTCTGATAACATAGCCTCTTTAATAAGACGTCTCTGAGACAGTCTTTTATCTGTAACGTTATATGTTTTATATGTAATATTTTATATGCACCCTCTCAACAGCAAACCGCTGACAGGCTGACCGAGGTAAATGACGCGAGGAACGAGGCTCTCGAGGCGTTACGAAAACACCGCGCAGAGCTAATGAGCATGCGCGAGCGAGTACAAGAGGAAAGCGAGAAACTCAGCATGTACGAGAGGGAGACTGGGAATAAGGAGCGAGAGATTGAAGGCCTGACCGCGAGGGTCGCCGGGAAGGAGGAGGAGCTTGTATCTCTGAAGGAGAAGACTTTAGAAGCCGGGATAGAACTAGAGGTGATCTGTTTTCTAAACTGTTACGGGAAAATATAAGTTAGATGTGAAACAACCGGCGAAGCTCTAGTCTAAGAATAGAGCTTGGGTTCCAAGTACAGGACATTGCGGGTTTAATATGTAGCACACTTATACTGTAGGAGACAAAACATCTTCTCCCCCTTCCCTCTTGCTGCACGTTGTATTTACTGTACTTTAATTTTGCGATTAAGAGCGTTGTATCGGAGATAAATCGAGAAAGAGGTTTGCTAAAAAAGACAGAAGAGGACAGGAGCAAGTTTGAATCCGAGATGAGCGAACTCGCAGCGAGAAAACAAGAGCTACAGGATGAGATTCAAGAGCTTGAGCAAGATCAGGACAGGATCAAAGGGTATGACCAACTCCCAACTACACCAAAGATTAACAACAATAGAAGGGTATGACCAACTCAAAACTTCTCCCTACTACACCAAAGACTAATAACGATGGAAGGGTATGACCAACTCCCAACTTCTCCCTACTACACCAAAGACTAATAACGATGGAAGGGTTTGACCAACTCCCAACTTCTCCCTACTACACCAAAGATTAACAACAATAGAAGGGTATGACCAACTCCCAACTTCTCCCTACTACACCAAAGACTAATAACGATGGAAGGGTTTGACCAACTCCCAACTTCTCCCTACTACACCAAAGACAAATAACGATGGAAGGGTATGACCAACTGCCAACTCCTCCCTACTACCACCAAAGACTAACAACGATAGAAGGGTATGACCAACTCAAAACTTCTCCTTACTACGCCAAAGACTAATAATAATGGAAGGGTATGACCAACTGCCAACTCCTCCCTACTACACCAAAACTAACGATAAAAGGGTATGACCAACTTCCAACTTCTCCCAACAACCCAAAAGAAAAACAACGATAAAAAGACTATTATCAAAACTTTTGTACACTTTTACGCTATTTACAAGAGATGCTAACGGAAAGTTGACGTTAATTTCTGTTTTTCAGGGAACTGGTATCCCTGAAGAAACAAGTAGTTAGCGCATGCGCAGATCGGGACCGTGTTCAGAGCGATAATAAGACAAGCCATCAAGAGCTAGACGTCGTCAAACAAGAATTAAAAGGTTGCCACAGATTCCTATCACATTCATGTTTTTATATTAACTTTTCACGACCCGGACACGGAATTTTTTTGGCGCCCGGCAGTAACAATGCTTTGTAAAAATAAATCCTACTAAGATGGTTATGATGTCTTTTTACCTTGTAGATCAGAAACAAGAGCTGGAATCTTTAGTCAATTCCAAGAGTAAAGTGACCGCTGACCTAAATCTCGAGAAAAAGGTGGGCGCACTTCTTGGATTTCATACTTTTAGCTCTCTGGATGTTTTCTCTCAGGGAATTATATTATAAAAAAATCCCGGTGGATTACATCTTTAAAGTTTAAGTTCACTGTTTTATCTCTGGGGATGATTGTTGTATTTAAAATTTCTTCCTATTTCCTAGAAATTTTCCGAGACCAAACAAAATCACGCTGAATTCGAAGCCGAGTTCCGAAAACTTCGAGACGAACTCGAACACCGTCGCGACGAACTCGAGCAACTCCTACAGAAAGGGGAAACCACACGACATTCAACCCCCGCAGAGCACATGCGTGATGAGCCTGCAAAACGGTCAGCGACTGCTATCGGTAGTAAAGAGGTCGAAGAGAAGAGGAAACGTCGTCGAGGTGCTCAACTTCCGGTACCTAAGAAGCATGACGTCAGCAACGTTGCTAATGGAAACGAACGGATCAGTAATTCAAAGGTAAGTCAACTCCTTTTTTCCGGGAGTCATTATCTTATCTGGACATAGTCTTGCATTAGCAACATAAAAGCGCTTTCATTTTCATTTTCATAATTTTCGGGTTTTTTTTTTTATTATTCAACCTGGCCAGTAGAATGTCTCTACTTGACGCTATGAAAATTTAAATGACATTCTGATGATTTCTTCTTTATGGTTTAGAAATATGTTGATGAGGCTGGAACAGCAATTGAAGTGAGCCAACAGAGCAGCGGTACAGCAGTATCCAGCATAAAGTGCTCGCAAGAAACACGAACTGGGCATGCGCAAAGTATGAAGGCTTGGCATCAAAGCGGGAATGGCACCAGTTTACTTCCGGTCGATTACGTAACAACCCCCGACTATTTGTAACGGAAAACGCGAAAAAAAATTCACAATTATAAAAGCAGTGTGTCTATTCGTTGAGGATGTGACTGATAATTTAAAGCGGATGACCTGTTAAATAGCGCGGATTCTAATAGATTCCTTTGACTTTTGTCGGTTGAGGTTTCCGTCGGCCCTGCTGGAGGTAAGCTAGTACAATTGCCGCTTCAAGTACAAGAAGCGACGCCAATGAGAAATAAAGAATAGATATCATTATCTCTACTTCTCTCTTTATCTTAGGTTTTTGCTTTTTTGTAGCCGCGTCCCTTTCTAGACACGTTAAAATTAATTAACAAGAAGATCTCGTTTTTGCGTGAATCTGCCCACTAATAATCCATTGATGACGTCGTTTCGGTCACTTTGTCGCTTTTCTATCACTAAAAATCCATTGATGACGTCGTTTCGATCACTTTGTCGCTTTTCTACAACTAATAATCCATTGATGACGTCGTTTCGATCACTTTGTCGCTTTTCTATCACTAATAATCCATTGATGACGTCGTTTCGATCACTTTGTCGCTTTTCTATCACTAATAATCCATTGATGACGTCGTTTCGGTCACTTTGTCGCTTTTCTATCACTAATAATCCATTGATGACGTCGTTTCGGTCACTTTGTCGCTTTTCTATCACTAAAAATCCATTGATGACGTCGTTTCGATCACTTTGTCGCTTTTCTATCGCCGTAGATATGTGAACGACAAGAATTTCAACATAAACTAGCGCTGCAGTTTGTGTTTACTACGATTTTGCTGACCACCATCTCAGATGGCGTTGAAAAATAGGCCAAGACCCTGATGTTTGGGAAGACCACAGGTTAACCGCAATTCGCCCCAGGTGCTGGTTTTGACATAAAAGTAAAATCATTGATCTCACATTTTTATTCTTTGACCCCCCTCTAGGCGACTTGGAGCGCACTGTTGACGAGCTTAAAGGACAAAACAAACAGATGCGCCAGTCTTTGAAAAAGTCCCTGTTGGAGATAAAGAAGCTCAAAGAAGATCTAAAGAAAGTAAGTTGACGTACTCTGGAAAAACAGTCTTGAAGTTGAAAGGTATGGGGTGTTAGAGCATTTTGCCTTTTGTTTTATAAATCCCCCTTCCCCCCTCCCCGGGATAGAAACAAACCTTCAATACATCCGGGACCCGTCACTGACAGGGATCTGCTCATCTCAAACCACCGTGCGTTTTCTGGCAGCGGCCTTTTTTTGAGCGAAAGCCATAATACCATTCACATATTCGGTAGGCACTTTTATAGCCTTTAAAAGACTAATGATTACACAAACAAAATACATCCGGGAAAATAAGTTGGGCTACCACACATGCGTGCTTTGGTTCAACAGCAACAAGCCACAGCAGAGCAGGCTCAGAGGTCACTCAAGGTCAGCGGTGCAAAAAGCAAAGAGTATAAGCACAAACTCGAGCAGACTGTCAAAGAGCATGCGCAAGAGCAGACACGTCTCGCCCGCGAGATGGAGTTTTTCCGGTCAGAGGCTCAGCACCACTTTGGTCATGCGCAAAAGCTTGCACAGGAGCTGATGTTGTACAAGCAGAAACATGAACGTGAGAAGGTATGTTGACGGGGTTCCTGTGTTGTACAAGCAGGAACATGAACGTGAGAAGGTATGTTGACGGGGTTCCTGTGTTGTACAAGCAGGAACATGAACGTGAGAAGGTATGTTGACGGGGTTCCTGTGTTGTACAAGCAGGAACATGAGCGTGAGAAGGTATGTTGACGGGGTTCCTGTGTTGTACAAGCAGAAACATGAACGTGAGAAGGTATGTTGACGCGGTTCCTGTGTTGTACAAGCAGGAATATGAATGTGAGAAGGTATGTTGACGGGGTTCCTGTGGGAGAGATGTGATAGCCAGAGCATACGGGTCAGTACGCAGCTCTTACAAGCTGCAATTTGATTGGGCAAATGAACAATATCCGCACCTCGACACATAGAATGAGAAGAATAGAGACAAAAGAACTCCTTTGTAGAACAAAGATAATAGGAGACAAAGCAGCTGCGTACTTACTAGAGCATACCGTAAGCAACATTAGCACTGACGACAAACATTTTGTGTTACCAGAATAGATCCATAGCCACACAGAGAAAATTGGATTTTATTAAACAATGTAGTATTCCACTTTTAGGGGGTAGAAATTCTGAGGGGGGGGGGTGGCAACAAAATCCACTCTATGAGCGGAAATCTTCTCTGGTATCATATTTAGAGATTTAATATATAGATTTTGGCAGTTTAGGGGTATGACCCCCTGAAGAATAGAGTTTCTAGAGTAGAATTTCTTGTGAGGATAAAAAAAAGATCCATAAAAACAACATCTGCTCGAGAATTCCACAAACAAACACCGAGGTTTTCAAAACTCAATGAAGGCACACAAAGAATGTTTTATTTCTTTTTTAAATTATTTCTAATCCTACGCAAAAGCAAAAGACAATAAAAAGAACTTTTTTACAACTTACAACAGCGCGCGCTCATGGCGTCATTCCAGTGCACGTAAGCGCGCGCTCATGGCGTCATTCCAGTGCACGTAAGCGCGCGCTCATGGCGTCATTCCAGTGCACGTCAGCGCGCGCTCATGGCGTCATTCCAGTGCACGTAAGCGCGCGCTCATGGCGTCATTCCAGTGCACGTCAGCGCGCGCTCATGGCGTCATTCCAGTGCACGTAAGCGCGCGCTCATGGCGTCATTCCAGTGCACGTAAGCGCGCGCTCATGGCGTCATTCCAGTGCACGTAAGCGCGCGCTCATGGCGTCATTCCAGTGCACGTAAGCGCGCGCTCATGGCGTCATTCCAGTGCACGTAAGCGCGCGCTCATGGCGTCATTCCAGTGCACGTAAGCGCGCGCTCATGGCGTCATTCCAGTGCACGTAAGCGCGCGCTCATGGCGTCATTCCAGTGCACGTAAGCGCGCGCAGAAAACAGAAAACTGGCTTCAAATTCCAACCAATATTTACTTCATCGTTTGGTGGTTCATCTATTTGGATCTATTTTGCGATTTCCTATTTACCTGGTACACGTTTTTCTCCCGAAGAATAATATTTTTAGTGTTAAAAGGTAAAGGTTCGGGGGAATTCACAGGGTTGTTAACTGATGATGCACGAATTCCCTTTCCACGATTTTATGTTGAGTCAATTACCGCGACAGGTAAAGAAGTCGAGCTGATGATATTCCCACCTTGTAAAGGTACAGAGCAGTTCCTTAGACAAACATATCCTTTAAAATTTTTCATACGGCCATTTGACTGGCTAATCAGTTGCATTTTCTCAATTAAATACTTTTTCTTGTCATTTCGTTTCTGCATCATGCATTCCGTTATTCGTTCGTCGAAAGTCAGAGAATAGGCTTAATCCCCCCTCCCGCCTTTTCAAGTCCCCCCGGTTCTTGCTGGAAATAGTCTATCATTGGTTTAGAGCGATCAATCAATTAGCTGGCCTGGTCGCTTGAGCTGGTCACGTGAATGGGGGCAGATAGCTGACAGCGTGTGACATGACGTCATTGACCACAATTTTTGAGTCGCCTAGCTTATGACAAATTTCTATACCTATGGAGCTCCGCGCTCGGCCTACGCCCGCGCTGGCTCCGCTATGAGCTTCTTAGCTTTATAGCTTTATTGTAAGCTTTATGCACGAACGTCCTTCACAAACATCTTTTATTATATTTTTGTCTTTTATTGTTGTTCTCTTTTATTGTTATTGTTCTCTGTTATTGTTGTCGTTTTCTTTCATTGTTGTTGTTCTCCGTTTAATTGTTGTTGTTCTCTTTTATTTTTGTTGTTCTCTTTTATTGTTGTTCTCTTTTATTGTTGTTGTTCTCCTTTTAATTTTTGCTGTTCTCTTTTATTGTTTTTGTTCTCAAAAGAATGAAAATATGGAAGATAAAAAGAAGAACGCGAAAAAAGACATTGAGGATCAGACCTCACAGATAAAGGTATTCCACTCAATTTATTTGTTTTTAGGAACTCAGTTCTACTCAACACGCAATGTTTCCGTGTCCACAATCGGAAGAAGTCAACTCATGACAGAGAAAAGCAAATTGTTTCACTGAATGGCAAAACTGTTTGAAACGCAGCGTCCTCTAAAAGCACGACTATTATATTGTTTTTAGGAAAACAAATTTTATGCATGCTCTTCGGGTCTAAAAGAAGTTCCCTGTTTCGTTTGGTCCAAAGTGCTTTCAGTGATTCTTAGAAAGAATCTTAGAAAGAATTTGTTTGCGCTATTTGATGTGAAATAAGGTTATTTAGAGCATTTTCCGTCATTCGGTCGACCACTTAATGAAGAGCTATGCCTACTGTCTGTAGGAACTTGTCAAAAGTCTGAAGCTAGTTGAAACAACACGTGACCAGACCCTGGAAGAAATTAAACAGCTGCAGCAAACTAAGGAAAGCATGATGCTACAGCTAGAGGAACTACGTCATTCCATCAAAGAGGTACTATAGACCACCGTAGATTACAGTCTCTGTCATCCTAACGCGCGCTATAAAAGGGACTTGCCTTAGGCAAGCTGTCATTCCTCATTTGACTTCACTCAGTGCAGAGCTCCGTAGAGAGAGGCCAGAAACCTATAATAGACGCAAAATTGGCGAAAAACACATCTTTAATGTAGTAACAGCCTTGCGCGAGCTTTCGAATAAAGGGGCGAAGCAATCCCTTTTATAGCGCGCGTTCGTGCTGATTGACGTGAACTTCAGTAGCAAGCAAGCGAGGCGAAGAAATACTTCAGCACACATTATAGTACGATGTTCAGTAGCAAGCTAGCGAGGCAAAGAAATACTTCAGCACACATCATAGTACGATGTTCAGTAGCAAGCTAGCGGGGCAAAGAAATACTTCAGCACACATCATAGTACGATGTTCAGTAGCAAGCTAGCGAGGCAAAGAAATACTTCAGCACACATAGTACGACGTGTAGGGCCAATCAAACTGCGATTCTCGCAAGACTTTTCAGGCTATATAGGTATCATAAGAAAAAGGCATATAATTTGAAGAGTCCTTAATAAGAAGTGACCTACATTTTGGCCCTTATTAGGGGAGGGGGTGCGCGCAACCTGCGAACCCCCTGTGTACGCGACTGTTTATTGACTTTATATTGGTGGCCACGATAGCGCGCTTCGCGATTTAAAAGCTTGTACAGTAAAGACAGGATGATATTCAAGATTACTTTCAGACCTCTGAGAAGACCCTTGAAGCACAGAAAATAGGGATGGAGGCAGCAAAGCAAAATGTAAGCATGCTTGTTGTTGTTTTGCGGGGGGGTCATTTTGTAGGTATAGTGCCCCCATTCCTTGGTTTAATGACACGCCCATAAGATGGCGTACTTTGTTTACTGCACAGAAAGACGACGTCAACAGAAAGATGTCAGCTGAGAAAATCAAGCTTCAACAGGGTCAACTCAGGGTAAGTATATCTTGACCGTGCCATTAATATAATAGTCGATGGTTGGATGAGCTAGTGTATCGGAGTGATTCAATTCATTCTTCTGACTAGAGCGACGGTTTCTTCGCTTCAATGTACCGATCCCGATAGCGTCATTAATAGTAGCCTGCGTAGCCTCCTTCCTTTTCTGCGCTCGCCCCATTTTTCGTGCGATCAAAATCTCGCTCATCGATCTTATCGTCGGTTTCTGAACGCTCAAAACACACAGAAACTATGCAGGCTACATTAATAGGGAAGGTATAAATCAACACAATGTTGTCAGGTATGTTAGTTTATACCTTGTTTACACCACGCCCATGCAGATCTTCTAGTTTTTCTACAGCTTGCCTGAAGTCTTTCTAGTTATACCATACATAAATAGGGGAATCTGTCTTTAGAGATATTGTTTTTCTTGCTTGTTGTAGGATCAGTTGCGGCAACAGATGACCAAGCGAGCGGAGTTACTTGAAGAGGAGAGAAGGAAGGCGGGGCAATCTTTAGAGGGGCTGAAGAGCAAGCTGAAGAATCTTGAGCAGGTAAAGGGCGAAGGGAGGGGAGGGTAAGGTAATTGGGGGTGGGGAGGGGCGGGGCAATCTTTAGAGGGGCTGAAGAGCAAGCTGAAGAATCTTGAGCAGGTAAAGGGCGAAGGGAGGGGAGGGTAAGGTAAATGGGGGCGAGGAGGGGCGGGGCAATCTTTAGAGGGGCTGAAGAGCAAGCTGAAGAATCTTGAGCAGGTAAAGGGCGAAGGGAGGGGAGGGTAAGGCAAATGGGGGTGGGGAGGGGCGGGACAATCTTTAGAGGGGCTGAAGAGCAAGCTGAAGAATCTTGAGCAGGTAAAGGGCGAAGGGAGGGGAGGGTAAGGAAAATGGGGGTGGGGAGGGGCGGGACAATCTTTAGAGGGGCTGAAGAGTAAGCTGAAGAATCTTGAGCAGGTAAAGGGCGAAGGGAGGGGAGGGTAAGGTAAATGGGGGTGGGGAGGGGCGGGGCAATCTTTAGAGGGGCTGAAGAGCAAGCTGAAGAATCTTGAGCAGGTAAAGGGCGAAGGGAGGGGAGGGTAAGGAAAATGGGGGTGGGGAGGGGCGGGACAATCTTTAGAGGGGCTGAAGAGTAAGCTGAAGAATCTTGAGCAGGTAAAGGGCGAAGGGAGGGGAGGGTAAGGTAAATGGGGGTGGGGAGGGGCGGGGCAATCTTTAGAGGGGCTGAAGAGCAAGCTGAAGAATCTTGAGCAGGTAAAGGGCAAAGGGAGGGGAGGGTAAGGTAAAAGGGGGTGGGAGGGGTGGGGGCAATCTTCAGAGGGGCTGAAGAGCAAGCTGAAGAATCTTGAGCAGGTAAAGGGCGAAGGGAGGGGATGGTAAGGTAAATGGGGGTGGGAGGGGCGGGACAATCTTTAGAGGGGCTGAAGAGTAAGCTGAAGAATCTTGAGCAGGTAAAGGGCGAAGGGAGGGGAGGGTAAGGAAAATGGGGGTGGGGAGGGGCGGGGCAATCTTTCGAGGGGCTGAAGAGCAAGCTGAAGAATCTTGAGCAGGTAAAGGGCGAAGGGAGGGGAGGGTAAGGTAAATGGGGGTGGGGAGGAGCGGGGCAATCTTTAGAGGGGCTGAAGAGCAAGCTGAAGAATCTTGAGCAGGTAAAGGGCGAAGGGAGGGGAGGGTAAGGTAAATGGGGGTGGGGAGGGGCGGGGCAATCTTTAGAGGGGCTGAAGAGCAAGATGAAGAATCTTGAGTAGGTAAAGGGCGACGGGAAGGGAGGGTAAAGTAAATGGGGGGGGGGGAAGAGAAAAGGAGAGACAATCTTACGAAAACAAATAATCTTTAATTATCCATGAAAAATTAAGGGAAAGATGAAAAGTTATGAGAAAGAAATTTTAAGGAATGCCAAAGCAGGGTGTCAAGTTTGATAATGTGTGATATTTGTGCAGAAGAACCTAGACCAGAAATCTTAGCAATAACTATTTGATATTGCTCGTTTGAAAGGAAAAAATACCGGTTAACTAAAGCATGGATTTTGCTATTAGAGCCTCTTTCGCTTTTTTTTTTTCAAGGTCATCACAAGAAAGGATTCAACCGTACAAGATTTCCGAATAGAGGTGAAAAAATGCTCTCTAGCTATGGACACTTAATCTTTAAGTGTTTTCGCTTCAATTACACTTATGCGTAGATGGTATCCTTCCGTTTCTTCGTTGTGTGATATATTTGTCTGCGCTAGGGGCGTGTCGGGGGGTGGGGGCAAGTAGGAGCTAGGGGCGTGTAGAGGGGGGCAAGTAGCTCGAACCCCACCCTGCTCATTTGTCGTGATAAGAAATTGCGTCGTTTACCGCTGAATATCAATTTCGTTAGTTTCAGCTGTTCAGGAGACTCAAGATGCATAGATTGACCTATTACCGGAAGCGAAGAAGCCATTTTGAGCTTAACCTTCCCGTGACGTCAGTCAATTACCACGTTGGTCCCCACCCTGAATTCCCTTTCTAGACACGCCCCACGCCACAGTCAATCTTGGTTTCGTCCCTTAAATCACAATTACATTTTTGTAAGCAAATCTAGTTCGTGTGACACCCTTCTTTACAGTAATCCATCTTTCCAGCTTGCGAAAAGTCGTTTGGACAAGGAAAAAGTCACAGAAATGGAGAACGAGCTGAATGAACTAAAGCACAAATTACAACAGGTACAGGACGAGAGGGACATGGCACTTGTACAGCGGGATCACCTGGCGACCCTTGGAAAGGAGACCGCACATCTGAGACAACCTGCTGCCCGACCGGAAGACACCCTTGCTAACCAGGACAGACCAAGAACACAGCCCTTAACTCGACCGGAAGTGAGAGAGGGAGCGGAAATTGCTTTACTTCTAGAGACATTAAGAAGAGCTGCACTTGGTATGTGTACGCTAATAGAAGGCTGTTTTCCAGATGGGGAGGGGGAAGGGTTCCTGTGAAATTTGAGCACTACAGCGAGGCTTTGGCTGGAGCTCATTCACAGCCCCTATTTTTTGTATTATTATATTTTTTCGCAATTTTTCTACTATTTATTTTTTACCAAATTACCAAGTTTCTCTTTTAACCAGGATGTTTTCAAAGAGTAGCCATGACAGAAGAGAAATAAATCAGCACCCATAAGCTTTCGCGCTTAAATTATACAGGGCGTCCATGTTTTTTAAAAAATCGATAAGATAGTGATTTGCTAAAACGCAGCTTGATTCATCGGAAGTGATCTTTTGTCAATATTTTATAAAAGAAATTTTCTTTGAACGACAGTTCGATCAGCACTCACAACAAATAACTGTGGAAACCCTTGTATCCGAGATACCGGAGAGGCTCGGAAATTTGTCTATCTGTTCTATTGCTACTGTTTCTACTAAATATTACCGTGTTAATCGGTCATAAAGATCGATTTTCTTAGCTATAGTCATCTCTTTCGTTGCATTATTTTATCATACAATGTAATGATAATGTTTTTTTTTTTTCAATTTTAGAGCACGGTCGAAAGCCTCGAACCGAGGGCCGGGAAAGGAGAGGAAGAGAGGAGCGGATATATCATGAGGGACGGCGGGAGGGTAAGAGGCTGGGTCGTGTACTGGATGTGCGAGACCTTGCAAGTGAAGCATCCAGTACTATGGATAGTGAATCCGAGCAGTCCTCAGTCAATGCAAGTCCATTCCGAAAATTACATACTCAAGGAAACTCAAAACGATCTCATAGTGGAGAAAGTAACTGCAACTCGTTAGAAATCGGAACTATGGGTAGCAAAGCTCAGTCAAGGTACAGTGTTTCTAGGAATAATTCACAAGATTCGCCTGAGAAGGAGAAGACTCGTAGGGACATTGACAAGGACCAATATAGTTCCCCTTTGAGTAGCTATAGACCCAAGAATTATAAGTCCCCGTGGAGGGACATAAACGAGACGGGTTCTCCACCACCGCAGGCGCCTATGACAATTGGGAAATCTGCCCTAGTAGGGACTCCATCAAGGAAGGGACCAGATGAATCTGGATCTGTTTCGTCTTCACAAAAGAAGGGCCGTGGCCGAGTGGACCTAGAAAGAGAGAAGACCCTTGGTAAGGTACATTGCGAATTGGGGCCCTGCGCGCGAAAACGTTTTAGCGTGGAGTCGTAAAGATTAGCCTCACTCGCCCATTTAGAATTCTAGGGAAGGATTAAGGAGGTTAGACCCTCCCTCCCTTCCTCCCCTTTTGGATGCACCCTGGCTGCATCAAATGTTTCTGAAAATGAAGAGTTAGAGCCGGAGTTCCCGGGAGGGCAAAGGATTCATACATCATTTCCTTCCAGGGTTGCATGCCCCATCATGAGAGTGGATCTTTCTATGTAATCGTCATTAGCATTTCTGACAATGATGGTTATTTTTATTCGAGTATAATTCTGATGAGTAAGAAGACAGTGAAATATACAGCATTGCGTATCCTGTTGCTTAGTAACCTGATCTCGTTTCCAGGCTTCCTGTCCGTGTCAAGCCTCGCGGATGACAAGAGAACACGGGTAAACATGGACGCACAAAACGGGGGGGGGGGGGGGGGGGGTAAACACAGTCAGGCTTACCGATAGAACAAAAACGGAAAGTGTGTGTTGGGGGGGGGGGGGGCACAGACAAGCTTGCTGATGGGACAAAAACGAAGAGGTTGGTGGTGGGGGTAGGGGTGGGGCTCACACAGACAAGCTCGTCCCCAATGGACAAAAAACGTAGAGAGTGGCGGTTTGGGTGAAGTTTGCTATTAAGAGCTGAGCATCATGGGACATTGGGGGGTGGTGAGGATCCAGTCTTACAATGCATTCATATCCTCTTGATCTTGAAAAAAGCTAAATACATGCGATCAAATAAAAAACCTTTTAGAGTATATATATTCGGAAATACGTCTCATGAATCGTTAGCGTCCGCTAACGCGACCTGGACTCAGTGCCATTAACTCCTGCGTTGTCTTTTATTGACCTAACTCTCACCTCACCTCATTTCATCTTTTGATTGTCCTCGTTGCGCTCTTGTTGCTGACAACTTGTTTAGTGTCATATGCTAATAATAGTGTTTTCATTGCTATCCCATTGTTTAATAATATTGTTTTCAGTTTCTGGCATCAGTCAATCAACTGAAGAATGAGAAAATGCGCGAACTGGAAAAAGGGATGCAGCACTTTTACCAACAGCGCTAAAGTAAGATGATAACTTCGCGTGCTTCTTTTGTCTGTCGGTCCGTCTGTCAGATTATCTTTCTGTCCGTCCCCCTGTTCGTCTGTCTATCTCTGTGTCCGTCTGTATGTCTGTATACTGAATACATGCTTAGACAAGCAGTTCCTATTTTTAGTAGATTGACCTTTTGCTCGGGAAACTTATAGGCGTGTCGAGTCCCTTTTTAAAGGTATTTGACAATCAGAATTTGGCCACCAATTCTCGGTTCGCGCTTCTTAAGGAAGGAAGAAAAGTTAGGTCTGAGTTCACACACGGGTTGCCCTGTGTAGGATTCAGACCTGGCCGTCGACGAAATTAGGATTTAGTACGGTTTAAGATTTTGAGTGCAAAAATGATTGGAATGCTGTCAATCATAATAGTCACGTGAGTAGCTTGCCATGCGCACTAGCAGTGTAACAAGTTAGTGTGTGACATCCATAGTCAGTAGCAACATTGTAAACATTACGTAAGTCACGGTAGCCCTAGGGTAACCGACTGGCACACCCACGTAGGAAGGTCGTCCCTCGTACACCCATTGGTTAAACCCTTATCCAAACAGTGCTAAAAGCCCTTTGGGATGTCAGTGTCAGTTATCCTAAAGGACATGCCGTCTTAGTAGCATATAAATATGGGTGCGTACCGAAGCCCCAACTCACTATAGGCTCTTTAGAACTTGAAGAGACACCTGTAAGAAAATACTTGTAGACACCAGATCTTGTAAAGACTTTGTAACAGCGAACAAGTAAAAACCGGTACCTCCCCCAGCCAAGCGGGTCATAGTCGTTTTGTCAAAAGTGGCCAGAGAGAGTCTTGTTACATGTGGTTAGAGAACCCAAAAGTATAGCTGTTACACTATGCCCCTGTCCCTCCGTATGACGTACGTTTTTTTTTCTTAGGGAAAAGTACTCATCTTTTCTAGAAAGTACTCACCTTTTTTACGTAAATGTTAATTAATAATTTATTTTAGTTTCAGGAAAACGAAGCCACAATTTAAAAGAGAGTTTTACAAGAGTTTTATCTAAATAAATTGTAAATTTAACTGATTATATTAACAAATAAAATGTTTTAAAAAAACAATTCTGTTTATAGAAGTCATTTTTCTTTTTTCCCTTTTTGGGGGAGAGGGGAAGAGACAAAAATATGAGCATCGTGCTTCCGTTAAGATGAACTAGCCAGTCAGGAGAATTGGTCAGAAGGAATGTAAAAATGGTAGCGAGAAACTGCAATTTGGGTTTCATTTTGACTATTATATATTTTATCATTCTTGAAAATATAATTTTATGCCCTAGCAATAGAATGTATTATTATTATTATTATCATTTTGCAAACGAAATAACCAATAGAAAAGCACATCGGACTGGTTGTTTTCGGATTGATTTTCTTTGGGAATCGAAGGTGGAGAAAACCAATATTACTGATATGTCACTGAAATGAATTTCCGCTGAATCCCCACTCAATTCCGCTCCTGATTTAAGAAGTCCGATAAACCATTGGGCTATTTGACCGCCCAAGTGACGACCTTTTTCCATGTCTACGCGTTAGGCTTTTAAACGTCCGGTAAACACCCCCCGTCACTTTTGGGATATAATAGAAATTCTGGCGTAGAATACGAATATCGAGGTCTTTTTTTCCCGTTTCGGCCTAAAAGTTGACCTTTTGACGATAGCAATTTTACTTCCGGTCTATACGGCGGAAGCAAATTTACCCTATAGGTTTTACAACGATCTTCATAGATGTCAACGGCTACGAAAAATATAACATCGAAAAAATTGATCTCTCCAACATATCACTGCAAAAAATATAGGATGCAAATATCCTCAAACTTCTGCGCGATACAAGTTCACCCAATGTCTGTCGGCAAACATGCCTGGTAGAAACTCGCACAGAAAAACATTCAACATCCGGAAAATTTGAGAACGATGCAGAATAAGAACCTGTCTCTTACAAACCTACAAAAAAAAAAGAAATGGAACCTGACAACAAATTTACAGCGATACTAAAACAACAGAACAGTGATAAAACAAAGTCAAGTCGTGAATGTGGATAGGATAGGTCCATACTCAAGAAAACGGTCAATTTCATTCAGAGACCTTAATTCGATTATGCAACTACTACAACTTTATCACTAGAATATCTTCTTTAATAGGTTTATATTTATATTTTGCCTTTTTGGGGAAAGTTATAGTTTTCGAATAGGAAATATCAAACCGCTATTTTTTTTCACGCGAAAAGAACTTTGGATAAGGCCAAGTAAAAATAAAAACATGATTATCGTCCTGATGAGATCAAAATAGGGAGCATGTGGTCCTTTTTATTTATTATTTTTTATTTATTTTTTCTCCTTGGTTTATCAATATATATATATTGACGCGGACACGAAAAAGGATGCGGGCTTTTATTTACTTGGCCTAAACTTGGAAAAAACACAGCTTTCGTGTCGTGCAAAACGAGAAAAGTAACCTTAAAATCGAAGTTAAAGTAAAGTTAGAATAAATTTCTATCAAAGATCTTTTGCAGTTATCGAAGAAGAGATCAAATTTTCCGATGAAACATTTTTCGTAACTGTTAAAATTGAAGAAGGTCGTTTTATTCGGGCGCAAAAAACATCAAACATAACTTATGGGATAACTTCCGCCGTATATTCAACCGGAAGTAAAAGAATTTAAGCAAAATATCGGGAGAGTAATTTGCTTGATACTAGGAGTTTACAGATCCTTTAAGCCCAGTTAATTGTTAAACAATGATACGATTAAACTTTGGTCACGTAGCGCATATGGCGCATGACTTCTGATTAATTTCATTCTATAAGTCCTGCTCACGTAAGCCTTTTTGAACTTCGCCGACCATTATTTTATAAAGTCTGGTGATACTAGCTCTGTTGTTGCTGAGGCTCCAAACTTGGAAAGGCGGCCCCTTTCTCAAGTTTCAAGTACATATTTTCAACATTTAATTAAATGCTTAGTCGGTAGATACAGCGGAGGGTTCTAGGGGTGTCTGCGTGGGTTCTATTGAGCCGCCCTTTTTAAGCAAACCGATCCTTGTCTTTAGAACCAAACTAAATGGGTGGAAATTTTAGTTCCATCGTAGTGAATTTCTTGTTAAATCGCTTCTCGTATATAAGGGACTCGTTTTGGCCGACCCTCGCATCAAATTACTACATTTAAAGCTAACGTTTTTGTGGCCGCGAAATGCATGAATGAAAGACACATGAAATAAGAGTCAAATTTGATTAGTGCCGTATTTTGAGTGGTGGCGACGAGAAGAGAATTAAAATATGGGCAAGGGAATGGAGAAAAAAAGTTCAAGTTAGCGGGGAATCCGAGTTATACGGGTTCTTCAAGGAAAAATGACGGAAATTTAGACGCCAGTCCAAGGTAAATCGAACTCAAGTCGAGTTATCCAAGTCGAATCAGATATGAGTCGTATGACGGCTATCTCATGCTCCCTTTTACGGCACCGGTTGGATTCTCTGCCGTACAATGATTTGTACGGTTAAACGTTCATACGGGAACTCCTCTAGTTGTATAAGAAAGAGACATCTAGTACGAGACCCGTGTGGACAGGGTGTAAAAATCGCAGAGTTCCGTGTAAACACTGTCTTCCCATGTAACAGAGGCCTGGAAGCCTTATGCCATTCCTGCTGTAATGAAGGTAATTAGCTTCACAAATTTATTCATTGGTATTTTACTAAGGCATTTTATACACGACATTTGCTTCTACGACAGACTACCAAGTCCCCGAAACTTTAAGTTACTCTAGATTTTAAATGTGTCCGCTTTATAGTGAAGAATAAATTAAAGAGTTTGTTGACTGGACAAAACGGAGATTCTGAAAAGTACGCTTTACGGATCACACAAAATTTCATCACGCAGAAATTCGTTGGTAGGGAAAGTTATAGAGCCGCTTAATAAAGCTCTACAATAAGTGACGATTGACTTAGGGTACCTATTGTCTCCGAAAGCGTGTGCCAACAAGTCAGTATAAATAAGAGCACAGGATAGCGCATATTTTTCCTAACAAGACGAAGGTAGCAATTCTGTATTTAAGTATGCTGACTCCAAACTTGACCAGGTAGCCTATTAAATAAAAAACAAGCTGTTCTAGTTATATTTAACAGCTCTGTTTAACCAGTTAGCACGTGCGAACGCGACACTTGACAATACTTTGTGAATTACGAGTGGCGGATGCCAATATCATATTTATTAGCTTCGCCCGTGACAATGAAAGAGTGAGGACCACTTTCTGTACAATAGAATGATATTTGAGTTTGGTTTTGATACTATAACTTCAACTTTTGAAAAATAGTAAAAAAAATAGATATTTAAACAAAGAAACACGTTTCAAGCTTATAGCATCTTCATAATTAACATTATGAAAGAATGCTCATAATTAATCGTTTGAAAGAATCAAAGCTTTTGGGTTATCCTTTAAGCCACGAAATTAATTTAACCAAGAAAAGGTCGAAATCCAACTTTCGTAGTTTAAAACTAGTAAAAAAAAGCGTAAAAGAGAAAAGTATTAGTACTTCATTATCTTATTAGTTTTTAAATTTAATCGAAACTTTTGATTATTCATGCCCCCAAGAGGGGTAATTTGAAATAAATACACTATAAAAGGGCAACGGGACCGTTTTATTTCAAATCAATTAAGCATCCAAAAAAGTGACTTGAAATTCTTAACCAAAATGAACTTTACGATCTTTTCCCTAAAAAGAGAAAAACCCTCTTAACAGGCTTAATATGCTTTCCCTAAAATCAAAAATACATATTTCAATGAGGTGTTCAGCTTTGGTTAAACGGCCCTTGTCGCCTCGATGATCACAAGCGGTTGTTGTGGTAGTGGTAGTCAAATTCACCAAGAAATAATGATAAGAACATTCAAATGATTATTTTCTGTAAAAACAAACAGCACATAAAGAATGGCTGGCGATGCTGGACCATCCTTTCTACCTTCAAAGTTCTTTTTGCCAATAAAAGAACGTGAATGAGCGTAATTAATTAAGTTCGAATATGCTGAACAAATGGCCAAGGGGGGGAATCATTGATGTTCTTATATTTCTTTTCCTGCCCCGTGACATTTCACGACTATTTCTATTTTTACGACAAGAGTGTGCTTCGTCACTCAAGATATTACTGTTTTTTTTCTGGGAATAGCAAACAAATTACTAAAATTTTATAAATTTCCAGCAAGGAGCTCTTTTTCAGGGTAAAATCTCTCGATACACACCATGTTTTAATCGGATTACCTTAAGTACACTCCGTCTCGTTCGAGTGTTATGGCTTCTTTAAAAATCAAGATAAGAAAAATATAGTTTAGAAAAGAGGATTTAACTCGTTACAGATAGCAACAGAATCAGGAAGCGGGAAAAACGGCCTGGCACCAAGAACAACATTGCTTGTTTAACCGTATTTCCTGAATCTTTTTAATAGTTCTCGATAACAAAGAGATAACCCACCCAGAGGAAATATGTCTATGGATATGAAACTAAGTTGCTAGCGAAACGATACGGCACGCACTGACTTATAATGACCTTATCTGGGTGATTTCAATTGAACGTCAACGTAGGGAGTTCGCCAAAGGCTTATCAGCTTTAGATCACATCAAGTTTTCAATCCAAAAAGCTATTAAGTAGAATGGAATAGATTTTTTGAAATCATTAAAAAAATATTTCTCACCTTTCCTATGGATACTTGAAAAATCAAAAAAAGGGTGTCAATTTTATTGCTTATACGGCCGTGATTTTCTCGGGTAATTTAAACGAGATTTTGCAGTTACATCTTGTTGACGCCTCCTCGTACAATTGTACGAATATTTAACTAATCGAGAGTCGTTTTTATAAGTTTTCATAATCTTTAGGGATAAGACAAATACTAATTTTCACTTACGCCAACAATAGTCTTTTAATCCTTTAACGCTCTAGACTAGACTAGGGTTTGAGAAACGTTTGATTTTGCATTGTAACAATTCATACAGAGTTCCGACAGTGCAAACAAACCAACCCCCTTAAACAATCAAACCGCTTAACGTGTCTCTAAAACACTGTATCTTTGTTTTTATTTCGAAATAATACTTTCTCGCAAATTACCTCTTTGCCAACTACATTGACCAAGAATATCGCTGTTGTCTTGGAGATAACTGTACAAAGCCCTATTCATTGCTTTATTTCAGGATTTAATCGTTTTTCTAGAGTGAGTTATTTTGTCAGAGGCAAGCAAAGCGTTTTCTCATACTAGAAGCATCTGTGTTTAGGATATTTGAAGTGTAACGCGCTCCTTAAAAAACACAATTATGACACACAGAAACAAATCTAATGGAAGGTACACTTTAAAACTTGCGAGAATTAACTGTGAATATTGGCCTGTCAAATGCAGGGAATAATTTATCGCAAATTATCTACGAAACTATTATAAGAACAGAAGTAAATCATCTTGTCTTGTTGCTGGAGAACAACACCTTAGAAAAACTGTTTAAAAGATCTTATTCTAGCAATTTTTATTATGAATTCCGATCTAAATAAAAGGAAACCACATGAACTAGTTGTCTTTTTAGATTTTCGTGTTTTGGAGGGTTTCTTTCCACGAGTTCGTTTCTATTTCTGGTAAATCCACTTTGAAAACCCATCTGTCATGCATACGTTTTCGTGAAAATGTTCACTAGCAGGATTCACACAAAGACTGAATAAGAAACCTCCAACCCTAAAAAGCACAAATTAATACCAAACACTGACTTTAAAGGCGCCGGTGAGAGAGGCAGCGGGCTATTGTATTTGTTAATTGTTTCCCCTCAAGCTCTTTTACCGACTTTAAATAAGTCACAAACCTAGTTTGGGTATTGTCCAAAACGAGCCGCCCTAACATGTGTATTGTCTGCCCCTCAAAGCGTCAGAACTTTGTCTTAGCTACCCAACCTAATTATGAGTTAGTTTGCATATTAGGGGGGGTTATAAAGAGGCGTCAAACGATGTTTAATTGCACGGAAGACTTGGCACGCGCTGGAAAAGCCATCAAAATGCCTCGCTCTTTTCTGGTACGCGCAAAACATGAAGTTGCTTTTTCTGAAATTTGTCATCACGAAAACAACACAGAGAACACACGAAACCGTAAGTTTGAAACATGACTTTAGAGATTTGAAGGAATTATTCTATTTAGGCTCGAGAAATGAGCACTGTCCGTATGGGGTGTGTATAGGATTGGCCATTTATTTCGGATAAAAACGAAAACAAATCTTAACCCCAAAAAATCTTAAACGAAATAAAATCTTATGGTAGATAAAACCAATAAGGAACACTATAATGTTATTATTTCCACCGCTGTTGATTTGTATTATTTTTATTTTATTTTTTTTGCTAAGAGTACATCTTTTTCTGTTAGCAAAATGGGTGCAACTTTTATAACCAAACTAAATAAAAACATATTTCAACTCTCTTAAAAAGGAACAAAAACTCTAAGCGAATGAAAATAACTAAAATGGCAATTAGCGGATTTTATTTCGGTAGGGGCTGGATTTGTTGAATTAAGAAAAATATTTTTTAAGATGAGGACACATGGCGTCTGGAAACACGCAAAGAATAACTTAAAATCAATGTTTATAACCCGAACAGTAAAGATAATTCAATAACTGCTTTGTTTGCGGTTTCTCCAAAACAAGACATTTGTTCCAAAGCTGTTGAAGACTACGCGAAATTCACTTAGCTTTAGAGAAAACGCAACTTCAGCGGGCTGGAAAACAGATGTATTTCCGCGTTAAACAGAAATGGCTGAGAAATTACGACAAAAACTAGGCTGCGTAAAAGAATGGCTTTATCAATTGCTGAGAAAGACAGTCGTTTAAACTTTTCGAAAATCATTTTTAAGAAATCGGGCGCGAGATTTTTTTCAGGTTTGGGAAGCTGAGAAAACGATTTTTTAGCGAGATAATGGTACTATGAATATTATGATATAATGTTGACTATAAAACAGAATGTTGACTGTAAAACTGAGCTTTTAAAAGCTTGCACATACAGAAAACTGGTGAATATTTGCAGGTTTTTTTCATGAATTTCAATCCATCTAGCACGACCCCAATATGATAATATCATCGTTGTATTATAACGAATCATAAGAGAGGCCATTTCTTGGGTTGAAGTAGTAAAATTCTAAAATGGATATGAAAAGTGAATATAGAATAGGTCCAAGCCTAAGTTCTTTGATATCTTATTCAGTAAATCAAACATTATCTAGCTCTTCGCAAATCATGCATCTATGGCAGTTTGTTTTTCATTATTCAGTTGCGTTTAGTTAAGGTTTTGTACTATTTTATCCTTTATAAAAAAATATATGAAATAGCCATTCTTCTCAAAAGAACATATATTTTCTTTTACTTAATCACATTCCGAAAAAATAAACATGAATTTTTATCATTCAGTTGTCATCTAGCTTTTTACAGTATATAAAGAAGTTTTTTCAAAATCAATGCTTACTTTGCAAAAAACAAATATGCTAGAAATTGTACTTTTTGGGGATTTTATCACAATTAAAAGATCCTCCAATTTGGGTAAAAAAATGTCTAAAAGAAAATGCACTTCTTTGATATTTCGTTTCAAAACGATATATGAATTATTTTATCGTTATAGTAGTTAATCTAAGCCTTTTTTTTCAAGAGAGATGGAATTCCTCACTTTTGCATGGAAAACTTTATGCTGTTAATGTGCGCGTAAAAGCCCATATTTTTTTTTCGTCATGAAGCAGGTAGGAAACACCTTATATCTAAGGTTAAAAAGGGTTTCTTCGAGTCCAGCGCTTCTTGGTGCCTTGGGCCGCTTTGTGTCAAACACCAAATCCTTAGTGGATTTATGACAAACTTGCGTTCTCTAAAAGGCAAAAAATATCAAAAGTTTACATTAAACGTGTCTTAAATTGATAGCTAAAATAACATTTAATAAAATTGTACACTCTTTGTAAACCGATTATATGTTCAGTCTGAAACGCTAAATAAAATTGAATCGATTTTCACAATCAAACGTTTTCCGAAATAATTAATCAATGTATCCCAGATAATCCTCATGGACTTTTCGCAACACTTAAGGTCTCCGAGTAACAGTCTCTTTAATCTCGCTAGAAAAACTTCCTTGACAAATTAAGTCTTAAAACAAGCCATTTTCTTAACACGAGTGTTTTCGGTAACAATAACAACGGCTAATTAACCCCCAATTACACTTTCTCTATTGTATTAGGGCATTAGCGGGCCAGGCCAGTGCCGAAATGACTAGACCTCCTACTATCACGCTTTTTTCGTCAAGTAAATGGGTTGAGTTACCAAGCTCAGCTATCCGTTACTTCGTTTCTAAGAGACCACCTTCACCACAGAAAATGCAGCGCGTTTAAAGAGGAAAATTTTGGTTTCACATTCAAGCTTTTGAAGATAACAACTAGAGGTGATTTTTGTGTTTGATAAGTTAAGCATTTACCAGGATAGAACAATAGATATGGGTTGTCTGAATGCATAAAAGGTCTAAAATTTTATTTAGAAACATTTTTGTAGGACTCTTCAGCCTGGAATTTCTTCAAATTTAAAAGCCAGCCTCCAGCCTCCAAATATGCACTGATTTTTTTTCAAGCGTTTGTGGGAAAATAAGCCGTTCTCGACTTTTTCGAAAGGTATAAAGAAATCATGAATATATATTTATGCTACGATGTTTACTTTGATTTAAGGAAGAAAAATTAGACAACCGATACGACCATTCTTGATATAATGCTTGAATTTAGGCAGCTCGAAAATACACTTTTTTATAAGATGTGTATTGAACTCTCGATAATAAGAAAATCAAACCACGGGATATAGGGCAACTTTAATCCAAAGTGATGTCTCATACTTGTTAGTGCCTAATAAACAACTTATTCTTACTTATCTTCCCCTGGGAACGCGCCGCTGGGGGTCGAGTTTACCAGGCGGCGATTACATAGCGCGTCCAAGGTCGTGAGCACGCAGGGACTCGCTGTTAGGTTATCTTCCACAGCAAAAGTATCGAGCTAAACCAATGGGGGCCCTACGGCCTTTGTTTTCATAATAAGTATTTGCATTCAATTTCCTTCCAGATGAAGGAGTCGAATTGGAGAAGAGAAGCTTCCTTCCTTTTACACAAAGACCGCTTCCATCTGCAATAATTCCCCCGAGTTTCCACACCAGATATCCACATACAAGCGAAATACCTACATTCCTACCTCTCCCTCCACCAGCAGGCCTCACAATGGCGGAGTACCTCGAGGTGCGATCCACCTTCCACACTCCCCGGCCTATGATTCCTGTATTTCCGCCACCTCAAATGAAGCACATTAACCCGCCACCCGTTCTGATTCACTATGGACGCTATCCATCAAATATTGGGGATAATAGAACTACCGTGGAAGCATCATTAGTAGAAGAACTTAGACCCAAGCCGGATGATAGGAGGTCTGGTCATGATTGCAAAACAAAAGAATTGATACTTTCAAACCCAACCCTCATGAAAGCAGGTAGTCCAATCTCACTTCTACCGAAACTAGAACACTCGGCAAAGGACGAAAAGGAGAGAGTATTCCGCTGCCTTGAATGCGGGAAGGAATTCCGACGGCCCTCAAGTCTAAGTACGCACAAACTCATTCACTCCGACCACAAACCATACGCTTGCACGTACTGCGACAAGAAATTCCTGCGAAAATCCGACATGAAAAAACACACACTGATGCATACTGGTGCAAAGCCATTTCAGTGCAAGCAGTGTGGCAAGGTGTTCAGCCAATCATCGAACATGTTAACGCACATGCGCAGACACACCGGTATCAAGCCATTCCCATGCAAGATATGTGGAAGGCGGTTTTACCGAAAGGTCGATGTTAGGAGGCACACGCTAAGGCATGAGTTCAGGGCAAGTGTTGAGAATGCAGTACTTAGGAGATAGGGCAAATGTTAAGAATACAGAACTTATGCGATGGGGTTGTAACGTTTTAGAATAAGAACAGTAAACATTTTAATTAAAGAAAGAAAGACTAGATGTTTTATCCATTACATTTTTCATTATAGCACCAAAAAGATCTACATTTAATTAATAACCATATCAAAATTTCGTTAATCGTCAAATATTTCTTTTCGCATGGTAAGGGCGGATACTAGAATTTGTCACTCTTCTTCATAAAATGCTGCACAAAATATGAAGGAGGTGAACAACTAGGTTTTTCAGAGAAAATTCAAAATTCAGCGAAAAATAAATAAAGAAGCCATGATTTTAGTTAGAAAAGGAATTTGGCTGACCTACAAACCTGTGTCTACAAACGCAAGCCTATAACTTGGCCTGTTCTGCTTGCGCAAGCATCAAGAGTTTGGCCATATCGGTGACAGGAGGACTCTGTCTCCTGTCTAGCTTAACATTGACAAAAAGTCTGGGTGGGCTACCATCATCAGACAGCTCATGTCTGTGTAGTCTCTGTGATTTGTTCCTTAATGCCTCTAACGTGTCAGACATCTCCTGTGGCTTAACAACTCCATTAGGGATACCCAGAGTTCCATTTGTTTGTTGTAAGATATGCTCGAAACTTGAAGGGTACAGGTCGTCCCCTGGTTTCACAGCCTTCAAAACAAATAACATGCACTTCAAAAAGGTACCAAGTTTTTCTTTTCTCTCTTTGGATTAGCTTTAGAACTGTGATTAGCAACAATGACACAAACAAACAAAAAGAGAACAGAATAATCCTCTTTGTTTCACAGGTCTTTTTATTTAACACCCCAGTCAAAAGCGAGACATCTACCGCCAACCATTATTTGCATTTCACTAAAAATATGGTACCAGCCCATATTCTAGATTCAGTTTCTGATGATACTGTAGACTTTTGCTCAAACAATAGTAAAAATACTCTTTTTAGACAGGCATTGATTTACTACCCTTTAATGATTCAATTCCCTAATTCCACTACACATATACAGTAGTATGAGACCACATAAATTTATTAGAACTAGAATGAGTCTTTCTATACCATACAGTCAACATACATAGAAATAATGAAAATGAAGACCCCCCTGCTCCCTCCCCCACCCCTCCCCCCAGAAGCTCACCACTATGCCATCCTTGCACTTTAGGATGATCGTCAGCATCTGGTCACATCCTTCATGGGCACGAGATTGTTGAAATTCTTTGAATGTTTCCCAACTGGTAAACCTAGAAAATTCAAAGGCCAAGTCATATTATTTGCTATTTTCAGTGAGCCACATGACTGGATATTGAGCTACTTTTCACATGATCACACGAAATACCCCACTTCAAGAGACAGCTGCCATTTTGCCATCCTAGGAAAGTACCAACTGTAAAAAAGCATCAATTTTCTTGACCAAATAGAGGAGAAATTCCCAGTGCACTCTTATCAACTTACATTTACCAGGGGCAGATCTAAGGGGGGGGCAAGGGGGCCTATTTTCAGACATTTGGCTTAAAAATAACAAGAATTAAAAGGAAATATACGGAAGAACAAGTACGTCCCCCCTTTCTTGAAACTTTTGCTTCGGCCCCCCTTTTTGAACTATTATCAGAACAAAAACATATTACACAAAAAACGAAAAAATCGGGTAATGTCAATCCAAAATATGTTAAAGACTTTTAAATACGACATTAATAAAGTACATTATTTCCAATTATTCATAAGGCAACTGGCGTGATGTAACGATTGCTTTTGTTTTTTTGCTCAAATAAAACTTTCTTAAACAAAAATGTCGAACAAAAGCAAAATTTATATTTCAATCTATTGAAACGACGTTGTCTAACAGCCTTAGCATATTGGTTTTCAATAAAAGAATTTGGAAGCGTAATTATTCCAGAATTTCAGGAATAAATTGGCGAGTTTTTGAGTGGGTAGCAACATCATGCACATAGCCATTACAGGACATGGGAAAGGGGGTTCTCTTCTTTGTGGAGGCCCTTATGAGACATGGGAGGATAATGAACAAGTAAAGGGAGGTTCTCTTCTTTGTGGAGGCCCTTATGAGACATGGGAGGAAAATGAACAAGTAAAGGGGGGTTCTCTTCTTTGTGGAGGCCCTTATGAGACATGGGAGGAAAATGAACAAGTAAAGGGAGGTTCTCTTCTTTGTGGAGGCCCTTATGAGACATGGGAGGATAATGAACAAGTAAAGGGGGGTTCTCTTCTTTGTGGAGGCCCTTATGAGACATGGGAAGATAATGAACAAGTAAAGGGGGGTTCTCTTCTTTGTGGAGGCCCTTATGAGACATGGGAGGATAATGAACAAGTAAAGGTAGGTTCTCTTCTTTGTGGAGGCCCTTATGAGACATGGGAAGAAAATGAACAAGTAAAGGGGGTTCTTAATCTGAAAGCTGTTCCTGGATGACCATGCCTCAATGAAATTGGTCTGTACATATTTATGAAATATCTAGTTATCTAGCTAACCCACCCACAAAACTGAAGAGCGTTGTAGAGTTGTGGAGGTCCTAATAAGGCCTTCTTCTTAATTGTATCAACAACAGCTTCTACTGGCGTCTTCCACTTTGATTCAATCATTTCCTTGTGATCATGCTGAGCTACAGGCTCATAGTTCACAAAACACATAAAGAACACAGTGTCAAATCGTATTTTGACGCTTGCAGGTGTCAGCCAATCCGACCATTCTGTCAAGGCCCACACATCAGGGACAGACTGGAGCTCCCTATGGAATGACATAAGTCATTATTCTGCCAATCAGAAGGGGGTTTTGCCCAATAACGCTAAGACCCCCAAAGGAACAACATTTTACATTATTCCCTCACAGCACAGGCAGCCCAAGACTTCTGTCGGTGTTTCTTATTCTTTTCAGATTTTTCTTACTCTTTTGTTCCTCTATGGGAAAATCATGTAAATACAAACTCTTTATCATAAAATAGTTTTTTTTTCACCCCATAAATCTTCCTATTTATTTCTTTAAAGAACTATGACAATATTCTTGGGCTACCTGAGCCTTTGATGTACCTCATGGATTTAACAAACCTGCACAGATGAATGAACTGTGATCCATCATTATGAACCGCAGTCCTCCACCTTTGCACCTCTTCAGTCGGCAAATCCTCAAACACGCTAGCTGCACCACATGGCAGGCTATTCTCACTTTCACCCTTTGACATACTCCTCAGTAACAATATGCCAGACTCCTCAAATGTCTCCCGGATTGCACAGATACGGAAAGCAATTTCAGTTGGAATGCTTGTGTTAGATTTCCTGAATATTGGTGGCCTTGGCTTTTTGATGTCTAAAATTCTAGAGAAGTCTTCATGCTTTTGAAATGATTTTTCGTATAGTTCCATCCATTCGTCAGCAAAGTCACACTTGTCAATTACCCCACCAGGAAAGACTTCGCGATTAGGCTACAAGAAAAGGCAACAAAGATAACAGTCAGTCTTGCAGCACGAAGCCCTCAGTTTGAGACGGTTTTTTCGTATGTATAACATGTTATTTTACTTGCGTGCTCCACTCACCATGAATCGGCTTTTGGAGTTCCTCTCCAACAGGAGGACGCGATAGTCGAAAGGGCTGCGCAAGCCGCCATTACGCGCCAGCATGATCAGTGTAGCGGATTCCCGCCATAGCTTGGTCAGATGACCTCTCATTGCTTGGTCAAACTAGATGCAAACGGAACGAGCCATGTTTGGAGGTAGCAGTTCGCTAGAAATCACACCGAACTGAAAAGACTGCTGTTTTTCCAAGAAGGGTCGCCATTTTGTCACGTAATGCAGGCTTGGCTACTCAGGTGCGGGATACCTGTGGCATATACTGAAAGAGAGAAAGAAATGCAAACGACGAAAAAAACATCATGGCGAGCAGAAAAAAAGAAAAGCTTTTCTATTTTCCCGCCCATAGTAGTACTGACTGGTACGTCAAAAACTTAAACACTTCTCTTTTTCACCACAGTAAAAGATGTGCTGTTCCATGCCTAGACTCCTTCGCAGTCCCCAGCGGTCGGAGTCGCACAGGGGAGCACTGAGGGCATCGAAGGATTCTATTCCATGCCTGACGCTTCTTCTTTTTCGCACAAGCTTGAAAATATAAAACACTATAAAACATGGTCCGGAAGGGGTAAATCGGGAATCGATAATATCGCCTTTTTTTGTTTTAAGCAACTGCCAGCTTACATATGTGAGATGAAAGATGGGACCGCAAAGCACTCTTGAAGAGCTTGTATACCGCTGACTAGGTAGAGCGGTTGTTGTGCGCGCACCCCTTGCGTACTGTATGTGCATGTTGCGTGCGTGTCTTTGCTGCTGGCCGCTAGCAGGGTAGGCGCGCGTAGAAAGTGGGGCGCGTAGAAAGGGGGGCGCGTAGAAAGGGGGGCGCGTAGAAAGTGGCGCGTAGAAAGGGGGCGCGTAGAAAGGGGCGCGCGTAGAAAGGGGGGCGCGTAGAAAGGGGGGCGCGTAGAAAGGGGGGCGGGTAGAAAGGGGCGCGTAGAAAGGGGCGCGCGTAGAAAGGGGGGCGCGTAGAAAGGGGCGCGCGTAGAAAGGGGGGGGAGAAAGGGGCGCGTAAAAAGGGGCGCGCGTAGAAAGGGGGGCGCGTAGAAAGGGGGGCGCGTAGAAAGGGGGCGCGTAGAAAAGCGCATATATAAAGTGCAGGTTGCAGCACTCTGCATACACCTATTTCACAAAAGGTTGTCAGTGCTAATGGCGAATGGTAAATGCCTTATGGATTCTAAGTATTCGTAAAATTAAAGATGTTAAATAAAGTCCAACAATGTCAGAGTCAAGTGTAGGTAACCTTTAATGGATAATTGTTTTGATTTATCCATATTCTTGGAGACGCATGGTTACTTTCGGTCGTAGAACTGCCATTTGCCAATCGCCATTTGCACCGACAACCTTTATTGAAATAGGTGTATACTGGTCGCGCACATGAGGACGTAGGGTCGATTTCCAGCCTCATCGCTCCAGTGTGGGGCACGTACTACGGGCTCACAGAAACGAACTGGAAACCGAGCCTAATGAGGACGGGGATCTAAAAATATCTAGTGTTCTGCATGAGGACCGAGATGTTCAAATCCTAGCCACACGCATGAAGAGCGGGAAATCCCCAAATGCTGGGAACTAGAGGGAGAATGCAACGGTTAGCGGAACTATTTACAAACACGTACAGCACAAATGGAATCCCTATTTATTTACACTGGGAAATAAGTGGTGCACCACCAACAGCAATAAGTAAGCAAAAGGCCCTAGTCTCATATTAAGCTATAGAGACTGTACAGGTAATAATGAGAGGGTGGGGGTCTTTAGTTCATCATTTTGGCGGCTTCAATAAGAGAACGGCCGATAATCATACGTTGGATCTGTGCGGTGCCCTCGTAAATCTGGAGAAAAAAACGTCAAGTTTAGACAGACGGACGGACAGAGAGACACAGGAAGATGAACAACAGACAGACAGAAATGGACGGACAAAAGACGGACGTAGGATGGACAGACGGGAAACGGACAGTTCGATGGAAAGACAGACACAGGGAAATGAACAAGAGACAGACAGACAGACAGAAATGGACGGACAAAAGACGGACGTAGGATGGACAGACGAGAAACGGACAGTTCGATGGACAGACAGAAACAGGAAAATGAGCAAGAGAGAGACAGACAGAAATGGACGGACAAAAGACGGACGTAGAGATGGACAGTTCGATGGACAGGCATCAGTGAGATACCTGAAAGATCTTGGCGTCACGCATGAGTTTCTCCACTGGATACTCCTGGTTGAAGCCGTTTCCTCCGAATATCTGAAGGAAAAAGTGAATATTCACAATGCTACATTTAACAAACAGGTTGGTATGCAAGATGAACTTTATGAAATTACCTATTTAGCCTAAGATTTGAAACATGGTTAATAGAGGAAGATGGCTAAAAAACCCGGCGAATGTCATAGGAAATAAACAATAGGCGCTCTTTGATGTTGAACAGCCCTATCACGTGATCACGAACGTGCACAAACCAAGCGTACAGTAAAAGAAAACATATGGACGAAATTTAGGAATACGCGTATTCGGGCACAAATCGATTATTGATTTATTTGAAACTTTGCTATTTTTATTCACTTATTTTTAATCTTTTTATCACTTTGCATGTTTTATCGCCATTACATCTTGCGCTATGCAGCCCTAGAAAATTTGTTTAATACAGCCATGTAATTTTGAACAAGTACCAAGCGGGGCTTAATTAAATTCTTTAGAGAGTAGAGCTTTATCAAACAATCTTAGTGAGATGACACGGCAAGCATGATAGCACGGGTTCGAATTTGCATCAACACTGAGGTGTTTTGGAAAGACCGAGAAGCGGTATTGATGCAGAGAGCAACGACTATTCGTTTACATACAGTGAATTCTCTGGAAAGTACGCACAACTTGTGCACATACACAACCACGTGACGGGGCCAAAAACCAAACAAAGTCTCTGGCCGTGTTTCGTAAGCATTGCCTTCTATAAACTATGTTTGAAATGAACTTCAAAGATGACAGGAAAGAGAAAAAACACACGAATCTCTAGTAGAGAAATTGAAATAATTACTTAAATAATAATAACTTTAATAATAATAAAAATACCAGTCATTGTTATCATATATTTAATAATAAAAGTAACAACCTATCTATGAGCCTAAATACCCTAAAATAACACAAAGCAATGGCTATATAAGTGTCTTTTATGCGGATGCTAAGGATTAAGATGCCAAAGCAAGGACCTTAACATGGGGGGGGGTATTGTTCTTTTAAAGACTTTTCTTTTACTTTTGAATATTTTAAAGCAAAATACTAGATTGGAGGGTGGGGCTCACTCATAAATAAATAAATAAATAAATAATAAATAACAATAGTTTATTAAAGCTTTTTGCAGTCTACAGGCTATGTGTGCAACTACAGTAATTCTAATTAAGTGGTTGAAATCTTACAGTTAGAAATTTAGAGAAGTGATCTGTATTTACGGGGACAGGGTGAGATTTCCTTCCAGTCCTAAGGCACATGCCTTAGCCCACGCCTAGATCTGTCCATACGGATGTGTTTATTGTATAGCCTCATCCCACGCCTAGATCTGTCCATACGGATGTGTTTATTGTATAGTCTCATCCCACGCCTAGATCTGTCCATACGGATGTGTTTATTGTATAGTCTCATCCCATGCCTAGATCTGTCCATATGGATTTATTTATTGTATAGTCTCATCCCACGCCTAGATCTGTCCATACGGATGTGTTTATTGTATAGTCTCATCCCACGCCTAGATCTGTCCATACGGATGTGTTTATTGTATAGTCTCATCCCACGCCTAGATCTGTCAATACGGATGTGTTTGTTGTATGGTCTCATCCCACGCCTAGATCTGTCCATACGGATGTGTTTATTGTATAGTCTCATCCCACGCCTAGATCTGTCCATACGGATGTGTTTATTGTATAGTCTCATCCCACGCCTAGATCTGTCCATATGGATGTGTTTATTGTATAGTCTCATCCCACGCCTAGATCTGTCCATACGGATGTGTTTATTGTATAGCCTCATCCCACGCCTAGATCTGTCCATACGGATGTGTTTATTGTATAGTCTCATCCCACGCCTAGATCTGTCCATACGGATGTGTTTATTGTATAGTCTCATCCCATGCCTAGATCTGTCCATACGGATGTGTTTATTGTATAGTCTCATCCCACGCCTAGAACTGTCCATGCGGATGTGTTTATTGTATAGCCTCATCCCACGCCTAGATCTGTCCATACGGATGTGTTTATTGTATAGTCTCATCCCACGCCTAGATCTGTCCATACGGATGTGTTTATTGTATAGTCTCATCCCACGCCTAGATCTGTCCATACGGATGTGTTTATTGTATAGTCTCATCCCACGCCTAGAACTGTCCATGCGGATGTGTTTATTGTATAGCCTCATCCCACGCCTAGATCTGTCCATACGGATTTATTTATTGTATAGTCTCATCCCACGCCTAGATCTGTCCATACGGATGTGTTTATTGTATAGTCTCATTCCACGCCTAGATCTGTCCATACGGATGTGTTTATTGTATAGTCTCATCCCACGCCTAGATCTGTCCATACGGATGTGTTTATTGTATAGTCTCATCCCACGCCTAGATCTGTCCATACGGATGTGTTTATTGTATAGTCTCATCCCACGCCTAGATCTGTCCATACGGATTTATTTATTGTATAGTCTCATCCCACGCCTAGATCTGTCCATACGGATGTGTTTATTGTATAGCCTCATCCCACACCTAGATCTGTCCATACGGATGTGTTTATTGTATAGTCTCATCCCACGCCTAGATCTGTCCATACGGATGTGTTTATTGTATAGTCTCATCCCACGCCTAGATCTGTCCATACGGATGTGTTTATTGTATAGTCTCATCCCACGCCTAGATCTGTCCATACGGATGTGTTTATTGTATAGTCTCATCCCACGCCTAGATATGTCCATACGGATGTGTTTATTGTATAGTCTCATCCCACGCCTAGATCTGTCCATACGGATGTGTTTATTGTATAGCCTCATCCCACGCCTAGATCTGTCCATACGGATGTGTTGATTGTATAGTCTCATCCCACGCCTAGATCTGTCCATACGGATGTGTTTATTGTATAGCCTCATCCCACGCCTAGATCTGTCCATACGGATGTGTTTATTGTATAGTCTCATCCCACGCCTAGATCTGTCCATACGGATGTGTTTATTGTATAGTCTCATCCCACGCCTAGATCTGTCCATACGGATGTGTTTATTGTATAGCAACAATGGGAGCCTGGAAGACGCTTTTCCTTGTGTTTTGGCTTGTTCCTTACCTGTACAGCATCTGTAGCACATTTATTGGCGACATCCCCCGCAAGACACTTGGCTATGGAGGCGTAGTAAGTGTTACGACGACCCTGGTAAGTAATCAGATGAAAATGATCTCAATCATCTACTATACCCATAAGGATGAACATCACAATCATTGTCGCTATTATCACTACCATGAAAGAGCACAAGCTCTGCTGTTGTTTGCATTTAACATTCATGATGAGCCGTTGGAAATGAAAGCTTTATCATACTTGTTAGGATAACAACCGACAGAGACACATACATTTTCATCAACATCATAACATAACATCATAGTCAACTTCCTTATCTTCAAAGCAAGTCCAAATCAAGAGGTAAAGGCAATACTGCAATTACAGTAGGATTATATTTGGGGCCACAGTGAATACATCGAAATAAACAGTCCTTGGGCAACCAGATGCCTAACAGCCTAAGATGGTTCCCTTATGACTTTTATTATGAATACAGTTTTCGATTTAATATTTCAATGTCATGTAAAGAGAAAGAAAATCGACAACAACATGGATCTATTTTTAATTAGTACTTACCTAGAGGTTGCATAACTTCTGGATACCCTAAGAGTTACTGAGCGTACCTGGTCAATTTCCCATGCAGATCGCTGAGTGGCCAGCCTGGCGGTCTCTACACCAATTGCCATGTCAGCCAGCAAGAACTGCACTGCTTGGTGCTCGCAGATGTACTTCCCCATTGTCTTGCGCTCCATCGAGTACTTGGTGGCTTCCTCAAGGGCGCGGCGGGCAAGACCCACTGCACTTGAAGCTACTGGTGGGCGTGTCTTATCAAATGCACCCATGGCAATCTTGAATCCAATTCCTTAAAGCAACAAGGAAATTAAAAAACTTGAGCCCAGAGACAAGCGTCCTAAAAATGTGTCGACCTGGAGGAAGTTTATAGCCCCCAAAGTATAAAAAACACCAAGTAAATGGTAAAATTGTGCTGTGTACACGTTCATCCAAATCATTCAAAGTTCATCAACAAGAAATAACTTTTTGATTTAAATGTGGGTGGATTGTTTTTAACAATACCAAATACAGGTGACACTCACCCTAAAAAATATTACAGAAGACTTGCTATTGTGGACTAAATAAAAAATAAACTAATAGGTATGTTAGAGGTGATTTTTGCTTATATTACATTTATAGCGTAGCCCACTGACATTACAGAAGTGTTAACAGGTTAAGAGCTAAATTCTGACCATGTGTATTAGTCTGAAGCATTCTTAAAGGGTAAAATATCTTTGTCCATAGTTAAAATGGTAAAGTATGTCAAATTAATTACTAAAACAAGGAGACAATTGAACCAAGAAACATCTTACCCTCTGCTCCTAGGACATTTTCTTTCGGCACAACAACATCCTCAAATGTGATCCCACGAGTGTCTGATGCACGCTGACCCATGTTCTGCTCTTTGCGTCCGGGTGTGACGCCGGGCGTGTCAGCATCTACAATAAACCCAGTGAAGCCTTTTCCTGCTGATGCACTGGAGTCTGTACGAGCCAACACGAAATACCTACAAGACAATGCCAAGATAAGTGTGAGATGGGCGTTCGAATTTAGCTGCATTTTTAACATGCCATGCGATGAGTTTGAGGCTGTATGAGCCAATATAGTAGAACCTGCACAGGATGTCAAGATACAATGGATATGTGAATGGGATAAACATAAGAAATGCAACGTGACACACTTAAAGTGGGGGGGGGGGGTCATGCAATATTATTATTTCAAATTTTCTTACCAGTTTGCTACACCTCCATTCGTGATCCACATTTTTTGTCCATTGATGACATACTGGGAAAAGATAAGCAGCAGTGTGTAAAGAGTGCTTTCAGTAACAAGCAAGATTGAAAATATTCAAGGGAAAAGAGTAATAATGATTTAATGTCTTTACCTGTCATTTTGATTTCAGTAAATTGGCTATGGAATCATGTGACACTTGACGTGCATGAAGTTCATCTTACCTCGTCACCCTTTTTCTCAGCTCTAGTTTTAATCCCTGCGACATCAGAGCCAGCTGTTGGCTCAGTCACACAGTATGCCTGGTTAAAAAATAAACAGCAGACAGATGCAGTTACCAACACAGACCCACAGTGCCATAACAGCTCTTGTCTCAAAGAGAGGGAGAGGGGGTCTTAACAGAAAGGGAGGCTTAACTCAGAATCTCTTTTTTCTGTTGCTGACAATAGGTATTTTTGGTCCCTACTTTAGTCTCAATTGCTTTAAATTAATTTACAGTATGCTCTTCCGTAAATGTACAGATTCTTTACATGGGTGTCCTTATTGATCTAATAATGGAGTTGCATTATGTGTTATCCTCCTTATAGGAGAAAGACTTAAAAGTAAATAGGGGTTCAAAAATTAAGCTTCAGAAGGGGCAGGGGACTTACTGGAAAGGAAGACTTACAGAACTTTTACGATATTTGATGTCATAATAAAGTAACGTTGGAACACAGACATATAACTTAATCATGGTAGTTTTGTAGAGCCACGGAGAACTCATTTAAGGGCACTATAGCCCTCTAAGAGAAGGCTCAAAGACTAAGCTTTTACACTGTTTTGTGCTATTGTCTGCAAAGGGGTCCCAGGTACTGTCCCCTGGGGTATACCCCTGTACTTACTGCCATGATGGGCTCCTTGATCATCCGTCCTAAGTACTTCTTTTTCTGTTCCTCATTCCCAGCAAGAATGACAGGCATTTCCTGAAAGACATTTGTAGTAACATGTGTTAGAAAGGGCTAACACTAGAAACATCAGAAAAACTAAACTCTGTTTTCACAGAGGTGTACAACACACCATTTCAACCTGGTGTTTATTTCCCTGATTCCACAATGCCTACATAGATCCCCTAGTTATTCTACAGCTTGTCTATAGTTTTTCAATCATACCAGGTTTAAAAGTTTTGCACTATATGATAGTGGTACAATATGGTGGCGCAGCAGTAGTCATACTCACAGCTAGAGAGTTGGCTTCTATTGCTGTTTGAATTCCACTGCAGGCATAACTGAGCTCTTCCGTCACTACACACCCATCAAGCACGCCAAGACCAATACCACCTGATAAATAAAGGATGTAACAATGAGAGAATAAGTATAGCTAAACCTAGACCAATACCACATATTAAATACGGGATGTAACAATGAGAGAATAAGGTATAGCTAAACCTAGACCAATACCACCTGGTAAATAAAGGATGTAACAATAAGAGAATAAGTATAGCTAAACCTAGACCAATACCACCTGATAAATAAAGGATGTAACAATGAGAGAATATGTATAGCTAAACCTAGACCAATACCACATATTAAATACAGTATTTTAACCCGTATTTTCCCTTCAAGAAACCTTGTATCCACCCCTGACTTGATAAAAAAATAAACCTTCATACTTCAAGAAACATTTTGGGTGCAAATGATGAATGGCAGTTCAAGGACTGACCACTTTTTACATATAGGTATCATTTATCTCTAAGAACAAAAGTACATGATTTATCCATATTTTTTTGCATTCTGCAAAAATAACACAAAATAACAGAACTGCCAGTTTGGGATAGCAATTTGCACTGAGGAAACTATTTTATTTTAACTATCTTAAATTTATTTGTCATTATCATTTACCATAAGCCTCAGGTATGTGTCCATTCACCAGCCCAACCTCGTGGGCCTTTTTGATAATCTCCCATGGGTACTGGTAACAAATATGACCAAATAAATTAGTATAGGTAATCATACTGTTTCAAGTTTTGAATTTTGGAAACAATTTGCACAAGAATATCAAAAGCTCAAATTGCACGAGCCATCTTTGGCAAGTGCAATTTGAGCTTTTTAAAACTAAGGAGTGGAAATTATTTTCAATTATATAGAGAAATTCATCATCGATGAGGGAATTCCATGGTGAATTTCACGTGAAAAAAAATATCACACAAGTTGAATTCTATGGTCAAATTCTTTTTATGGTTGAAGAGATTTTCATGGTTATTTTCAGTTGGCCAAGGAGCAATTTTGTAGTTGTTATTTTACCAGCCAATGAGAGGCGAGCAGTGTTTTTACATGCAATCTATCACGTTCAGAAAATTGAAACGCGTGTCCGTTCAAATTTAGAGAGAATCATGACTTCCTCCGGATTGATAGTAAACATGGAGGTTGACAGCAATGCCAATTGGGGAGTTGTCGAAGTGAGTTCCAGAAACAAACCGCTGCTCACTGTACCAGCGAGAAACCGGTTGTGGTACAGAGGAAACCGGTTGTGGTACAGAGGAAACCGGTTGTGGTACAGAGGAAACCGGTTGTGGTACAGAGGCTCAGGAATTTTACTCTTGGTGGGTAGCGAATCTGGTGCTTTTTTCTGGTGTTGTAGGCCGTGATACACTCTTTGAATTCTTGTATTTTGTTTGAGATATACGTAGTAATTGTATTTTCATTCATGGTTTTTTTGTCTTTTCTGTGCCAAGAGCTGTAATGTCCGTGTTTTGTTTTGACTTTTGTCACCGTTTGATTCCTACCTGCAAGAGTCAAAGGCTTGGAAAGTTTTTCAACTTCTGGCAAATTCAGACAAATCTCAGAGCGAGAGTTTCTTCCTAAGCAAGTCCATTCATCTATACCAAAATTAGTTTGATGAGAACTTTGATTTTCTAAGCTAGGCGTAAGTTTGAAAGATATGATTCGCGTTGGGAAACATTTCCCGGTACACTTGTGCTTTCATTGAATTCCCTGTTTCAACCATTGAATTCCACAAAAAATCACACTCTGTTTTGACAAATGAGAGAGCGCGTAAGAATTTGACTAAAGGATTCAATCAGAAATGGGGAATGCCTCATGGAATCAGGGCATCCGTTCCTTTATCCTTGAATAATGTTATCACCTTTTTTATACCACTGATCTGAGAATGGTGGGCTGCCCCTTAGTTCTCTGCCTACACCTACATGTATGTATGGTACACTTTATATATATATGGGATGTTACATACCTCTCCTGTTTTATCATGACACACCCTGTTACATACCTCTCCTTTTTTATCATGACACACCCTGTTACAAACCTTTCCTGTTCTATCATGACACACCCTGTTACATACCTCTCCTGTTTTATCATGGCACACCCTGTTACATACCTCTCCTGTTTTATCATGACACACCCTGTTACATACCTCTCCTGTTTTATCATGGCACACCCTGTTACATTCCCTCCTGTTTTATCATGACACACCCTGTTACATACCTCTCCTGTTTTATCATGACACACCCCATTACATACCTCTCCTGTTTTATCATGACACACCCTGTTACATACCTCTCCTGTTTTATAATGACACACCCCGTTACATACCTCTCCTGTTTTATCATGACACACCCTTACATACCTCTCCTGTTTTATCATGACACACCCTATTACATACCTCTCCTGTTTTATCATGACACACCCTGTTACATACCTCTCCTGTTTTATCATGACACACCCTGTTACATACCTCTCCTGTTTTATCATGTTCTGCGGCTTTGGGCATGATCTCCTCACGTGCAAATTTTCTTGCCATGTCTTGTAGTGCTCTCAACTCATCAGACATGGCTAGAGACAAAAAATAAGCAAACATTAAGCATGATCTATGAAGTTTATTGCATACTGTACATGTCAATACTGTATTAATTATTTGCATGTTATGCAAATGAATGGGACCTTTTATACTGAGCACCTATTTAACTATAACTTATCATTCAAATAAATGGAACAGGAATGGAATGGAATAGGACCTTACTGCAATATTCTATTCCTCAGGTGTATGGTTATACATGTGTATGGGTACAGAAATGATTAAGCACCAAACTTACCAAAGCTGATTCCAGAATTAAATGAGGATGCTTCAGGTTTGATCTCTGTTCCGAAGCATCTCTACAAGAGGAAAATGAGGATCAACCATATGATTTCTTGTACATAAGTGGGTTTTTTTCCCTGATATATGTTGTGATCAGGATCATTGCTAAATCTGGAATAACACATTCAATTTTGCTATTGGCAAAAACTGCTGTCTCATTCACATGATGAAACGACAACAACACTCATGTCAAATTTGAGCATGTTCAAAAAGAATGAGAGTAGTTGATAGTCTATGAAAGTGTATGGTTAAATGGTCATGAGAGTTGGAAATCTCATTGATTCACATTTTCTGTTTTATCTAGGCTTCAGTATCTACCATATCCAGAGGGGTGTCCAGAGGGGGAGTCCTAGGGGTCTGCACCTCAAACTGTTGATATACTGGAATTCCACCCAAGTTGACCCCTATGTTGGTAGCTCAGAAAACGGTCAATTTTATGTATGTATTTGCCTGGACAGGAAACTAAATGGATGTAGTGACCCATCACTAGAGCTAAGGATACCTATTTTAGCTTTGATCCATGTTTCGTGATTTACTATTCTGGATCCAGCCCTCTAGAATTGACTCAACAATATCTGTGCATACACCTGTTTCACAAAATGTTGTCAGTGAAAATGGCGAATGACAAATGGTAAATGGCTTATGGGTACTAATTATTCTTAAAGTTAAAGGTGTTAAATAAAGTCCAGCAATGTCAGGGCCAAGCATCGGTAACCTTTAATAGATAAATGTTTTGATTTATCCATATTTTTCGAGATGCATGGTTACTTTCGGCCATTTGCCAATTGCCATTTGTACTGAAAGCCTTTATTGAAATAGGTGTATAGGCCCGTACCCAGGGGGGTGCAACGGGTTTGCCCCCCCCACCCCCCACAACGGCTGAAGGTCAACTTTCAGTTCTCAAAAGATGTGCTATTTGTAGAAAAAACTATAAAGAATAAGCTAGATCCCTCTGGTATGTAGCCAAAGTCCGACAATAAACGTCCAGTGGAGATACCGCAAGGGCATAAAAAAAAATCCATTTTGTTTTTTCGGGGGTGGTCAGATTTTTATCAGAGAACTCAACCCCGGCAAAATAAGGTCCACTTTTTCAATAGTCACTGGGTCATTGATCAACGAGTATGGATACAAATAAAACTCTGGAATCAAGTTAATTGAATTTGTATGCATCAAGAACTACCCTTACAAGTTAACTTACTCTTTGTGAATTTGTAGAACTGGCAGAGGTAAATAATCTCTACAAGAAAACAAGATAATAACGGTTGAGACAAGAAATGAGTTTATGCCTACCTTATAGGCCATCCTAGGATTTACTTACTATAACAATAACAAGCCGATTACATAACAGAGCAAATGTACTTCCTTACAGGAAAAGTAATGCTTACAAAAAAAAGCTTCTTGACAATACTTAATAAGTCTCAGTATTACACAGTTATTAAGTTCGCAGACCATTACTTACATATCGATAGAATGGTATACGAAAGATATCAGAAAAGTTACGATAATTTGCTTTCATATACTTATAAGTACTCCCAAACACACCAACCACGACAAAATGACTATTGTCACGGATTGTCGTTATACAGACTAAAACACATCTCAACGAAGATTGACGCTATAAAATGTCTTGCTCAAGGAAATTAGATTTAGGGTTTATTGATTGGTGTATTAAAGGAGAATAGGGTAAACCTACCGCCAAACTATTGCTACAAATTCGCCGAAGTTGGACAGAGGCCGCCATGATGGTGGAGGTTGTTGTAAAGAGAGTGGACGTTGAGTCCAAAGATCAATACACTCATTTATAGAGGGGAGGGGTGAGGCTAAGAAATATAAAAGCTACTCTAGTGCAATGTTTTACAAAAAAATGAACTGTATAGTTGGATCTTTTGCAATACTTATTTGAAAAACAAAGTTACGTTGTCAAGGATATTGGTGTAACTGAATCCGAAAAACTAACATCATTGCTAATCAAAATCCAGTACCTCCCCCTCCCGGTGAAGTATTCACCCTGTCGCTACCAGATCTCCAGGGGTTCAAAATGTCGGGATCACGCTAAAAACAATTGTCATAATTCACACGTTCTTTAAAGAAAACTTTTCAGCATGAAAAGTTTATAGATTTCTTAATCAAATCAATCTTTTATTTTTTAGGTTGTTTTTTCCAATTTTTTTTTAGATTTTTCTCCATACCCACCCCTCCCGTAAAGTATTTTTTGCGCTTTGTTTCCATCCAAGATGGCGGAAGGAACAGACGTTTTGCCTCCCGAGTCAAGCAGTCGAGAGGCGCTTGCCGAAGGCCTCATGCACTTATTCAAACCGGCAATCGAAGAGCTAGATACTAAAGTTCACTCAGTCAGGTACGGATATGCAAAATCGACTTGTTTTTGCCAGTTTTTACCTGGATGTTTCTGCCGTCTTTTTTCTTTCACCGAAACTTCCCATTTTCCATCTCATGACATTAGTAAATTATTAGTAAATTATTAGTAAATTATCCTTCAATTTCCTCGCCTGAATGACCTAATAATTATCTAAATTTAGAGTTAAGGCGATGGCTGCTGTACGGTAGCATCAGTTCTTATGTCCTTCTAATTTTTTTGGTTCTTATTTTGATTTAAAGACAGAGTCAAGTGGAAGTCAGATCGCAAATTGACAAATTATCAGAAGGTTTGTAGCTACTTGTCCAACTCTAACTAATTTGCATGGTCCAATCCCATTGTGTACCTCTCATACATTAATATATCTGGTGAACTGTTGAGCTTTTTGATATTTTATCCAAGAAAACAGTCCAGTACCGAGGAGTTTTCTTGGGGGGGGGGGGAGGGGGTGCGAAATCCGAAAAAGTGGACCTTATTTTCCGGGTGGGGGTGGGTGGGTTGGGTTCTCTGATAAAAATCCAACCACCTCTGAAAGAGCAAAAAAGGATTTTTTATGCCTTTTCAGTATCTCCACGTAATCTTTAATGTTGGATTTGGCTTATGGTTTATTCTACAAATACAAATAGCATGTCTATTGAGAACCAAAAGTGGACTTTTGGTCGTTGTGGGGTCCCTGGGTACGGGCCTGCAGGGAGAGATTGGGCAGAGGGTGGCACGATTTAGCAGTGATTTTCCCTGTAGGGTCACAGCTTCAAGTCCAAAATAAACAGGAGTTGTCCTGAGCTGCTGTTTTGAGTAATGGAATAGAGACAAAATTCCATATCAAACAAAACCAACGTCTAAATTGTGTATGTGGACTCGGTCGAGCACGTGTGAATTCCTGTGGTAATAAAACAAAAATTTCTTGGGCCTATTTAAAATGGCTACTATGAAAAACAAAGTAAAAAAGATATATTTACCTATTTATTTTTCAATGAATCATATTCACTTTAAATGTTTGCAATTACTCTCTTCATTTCACACTCCACCTTTATCAGAATTCCACACAAACAATTGCAATTCCGTTTTTATACTATTTTCCTTAATAGGTTATTTTTATCATTTGTATTGGTGTAAAAACTGGCAGTGCATTATGGGTAGGTTGAGGATAGCTCTTACATGAAGCCGGCCTTTTGCTTTTCGCTGTGTTTTGCCTGAAACGCCTTTAGGGTCCCCAAATGGTCTTTGGCGAGCACTTGCCAGCACCCGTTTTTTTTTTATGCGAGACTGAGCATTTTTAGTACTTGAATAAATCGAGCAGCGAGCATATTGAAAAATACAATGCGAGCACGGCGGAAAAAAATGTGCGAGCATGTGAGTATTAGCCGAAAACTGCGAGCACATCGAAATGTCAGAGAACCATTCGGGGGCTCTGCCTTTCCATGCCTCCAACACATTGTATCTGTGCTTTATTGTAAGAATAGTATACACTATTCCTCATTATGAGATTTTCTTTATTTTTTCCTTCTACTTCTTTCCAATGTATTCCTGTCTTCGTTTAGCATAGATATGCAGTCTTTCTAAAAACATTCGCCTGGGATTTGAATTATTGAAAATTCAACTGACTATAAAAACAAAATGTATTTTTGCTCACTTTTCTTATAACATGTTTTTAAAATAAATACCCAATACCAGTCAACAACAAGAGAATAAAAACTCACAAATGATAGAGTTACAAATGATTTTTCTCACTTAGGAAATGAAAAATTCCAAAGATTAGTAATGCTATAATGTATTGTTTTCTCAGCAACGAATAATGACAAATCGAACTTGCTTTATAGAATTTTCAGAGGGATTCCTTTTCGTTAAGAAAACATAAACCTTTAACCAAGATCATCACAATTTGCGCGAGTATACGATACCACATCTAAAAGACTTATTGATTGGGTCAAATGAAGACGTTCAAGAGCATCATAAAAAAGAAAAATGAATTTCCGTCTCAATTTACAAAAAAAAAATTAAATGAATAAACTGCACATAAACATAGTGTGGGTATTGGCTTATTTGTTTTGATGCTTATTCGCTTGGCATTTTCTGTTCAAATTGGCTCGTACGACACCTTTAAAGGCCAAGGAACAAAAGTGAACGCAAAATCCTATACGGACACGAGGGTAAACACGGACACGAGCGTGAAAACGGACATGAATTTGAGTACGGACACGAGTGTGAACACAACACGAGTACGGACACGGGTGTGAAAACGGACACGTACATGAGTACGGACACGAGTGTAAACACGAACACGAGTACGGACACGAGTGTGAAAACGGACATGAACATGAGTACGGACACGAGTGTAAACACAAACACAAGTACGGACACGACACCTCCCATGTAGGAGGTCGGAGGTATGACCCCCACCCCTCTGGAATTTCCAGCCCCCTGGAAAAAATAAATACAGTAACTGTTAAGGTAAAACGGGCATTTTACCCCCCCCCCCCCCTCCCCTATGGAAATTCCTGGGCGTTTGAACCCCCTACCCGGAATTTCCAATCCCCTCCATGGATGGAAATTTTCTGGAACTACACATTCAACGAACATACCGGGGAGGCTCAGACGGCAGCAAGATAAGCTTTATCAGAGTGATGTGCTCTAAAATGTAAACTGACCTTGAAGTATTATCGCTAATTTTCATTCTGTTTTGGTATAGTATTATATATGTATAAATCATGGCATGTATTTTAAATACATCCGTAAGAACATTTTCGAAGTGCTCTGTCTCAACTGAAAATTGGACGTTCATATTAAAAATGAGTGTACTAGCTGTAAGATTATTTACTCAGAGAATGTCCGTGCTATTAAGCCCTGCAAATTTGACTCTGTTCTTCTATTGTTGTTGTTGTTATGTGGGGGACATTTACCCTGGGGACCACCCACAAGTATTCGCACTCAAACAATTCGCAACTAATTAAAGATTTTCCAAAATTACTACTTTCAAATTCAATATTATCTCCTATACAAAACAACAGATAGTCTTGGGTCTGGCAAAAGTTGAACTGATTTTAAAGAAGTGCTTAGACAGAAGCTTGGAAGCAATGCAGAATTCACCCAGGTATTTATCTGTGCCCTTTTAGATCATGAATTGCAACAAACTGGGAGCAAAAACGCTTCCTCCAATATGAAAATAGTATTCACACTCGTGTCCGTACTCATGTTCGCGTTCACACTCGTGTCCGTGTTCACACTTGTGTCCGTACTCGAAAACGAGAAGATCAACAGACACTATAATGTTGTCGTAAAATATTAGTTAACTTATGGAAAATTGGTAAAACTAATTGGCTTCGTCTATCGAACTTGACTACCGACCAAAGCACTGCCGTCAAAGGCGTTCTCGGTCGCCACCAAAACATGGCTGATTTATTATTTATTGGGGTGTTTTTCGGTAGATGTTGCCCCCCTCCCCCCCAAAAAAAAAGGTGAATCGCCAAGAAGCTCCTAGCAACAAATCATTCTCCATCAATAGCTCCTACAGAATAGTAGAAAAAACTCTGAAATACTAAATCTGGAAAAAAAACTTCTTTAATTTCTAAATCTAATACTAACTATACTTTCAAGTGAAATTTGTATCTGGTTTGTGCAACGCTGCAGCGCACGCTATGTGACCAACTTTGGGGGAGTAAGGAACCGCCTATCTGATGACCATTAACATTACAGCAAATGATAAAAACACAAAGAAATGCTCATAGAAATTTGTGTCATTCAAAACTGTTATTCTCGCATGCTGATTGGCTAACTTTTTTCAAATTACAAGTTCTCTCTAGCCTTCGTACGGAACGAGAACTACATGGAGAGTGTCTTAATTGAATAATCTCCTTTAGATATATATCTTTTTTTGCCTTTATTGCAAATGATAAAAACACAAAGAAATGCTCATAGAAATTCGTATCATTCAAAACTGTTATTCTCGCATGCTGATTGGATAACTTTTTTCAAATTAAAAGTTCTCTCTAGCCTTCGTACGGAACGAAAACTACATGGAGAGTGTCTTAATTGAATAATCTCCTTTAGATATATATATTTTTTTGCCTTTATTTACCTTTTCACTAGAGTGAATAAATATTATTGCTGTTTGTAGTATTGCCTATTTTATTATACGCTAATTGCCGATGAGAAACCCCTTTTCTAAATTAGAAAACACTCACCAGCCTAAAAGAAACACTTGTCTTAAAACAACCCAGTGGGCAGGTTTTAACATTCCTCATGACTCGTTAAGTCTATTACATTAAAGGATATTGTGGGAAGAGCGGCATTGTCGTAAATTTCCCCATTCAGTCTTCATGACTTAAATTGGACTTTACTAAAAGGCCACAAAGGCTAAGAGCACGGAGATATCAAGAGACAGCAAGTAAATAGGAGGGGCTGTACCAAATGAACATTCTATATACTACTTCAAACGAGAACATTTTAGGGGTTTCATTTTTAAAGGCATTAGATGCAAAGTTTTTGGGCAATTTCACCTAATCCAATACAAGAGGTTAAAAGGTTATGCATATCGGGTTTTCCCCCACCTATGAAATAGTCCACCGGCAAGTGAGTATTTTGGTTAATGTATGAAGTTTTAAGTTCCAAATAAGTTGATGTCATGTTTCCCTTCAACTCAATAGCATATCCAAGAGTAAAAAATCTAAAAGTTAAGACATGGATTTACCGGTCCCCGGTGGATAGAAGATCTCGGAATATTGACCTCCTCGGAGCGTCCACGTTGTAACCTTCAGCTTGTTGCATTGCTACAGACAATCACAAATAAACACACAACCTCGCGAAGCCTTACCAATTACGCATGCGCAGTAAAGGCCACCTGCTATATAATATGCAAATGTACGAGATTCCCAAATATTATCGATTTTACTTATAGCCGCATTGTCACCAGTTTACTTCCGGTCGATAACGTAACAATCTCCGATGATTTTTAACGGAAAACGCGAAAAATATTTCAAAATATTGAAAGCATTGTGTTTATTGGAAGTTTCTTTGAGGATGTGATTGATAATTTAGAGCGGATGGCCTGTTTAATATCTCGGATTTTAATAGATTCTTTTGTCTTTTAACGGTTGAGGTTTCCGTCGGACCTCCGCAAAAAACGCCTAAGCCCCGCCCCCATTTTTTAAATGGAGGGAAAGTCCAATACGGCGGCCATTACCGTTACTAGCCCAGTCAAGAAAGAATGCCCCCAAATCTAATGATTTGATATCAAACGAATAAATGCTTTCCCAAATGAAAGAAAAGATATGTTTGATTTATACTTTAAGCCTTTTTTTGCAGCGAGAAATGCATATTTGTCTTGAAGTTCGTACATTTACGGCGCGATTTCAAATCTCCTGCCTTTCCCTTCGACACCATTTTTGGTATGCTTACCGTTCTAGGAAAACATTTGTTTCGATATTTGTTTTTATGGTGCATAACTGGCTCACAAAAACAGCAGAAAACATTTTGTACAATGTCTCAGCTTGCATACTTACTCATATATATATGTACACCAAACAACTGAAGGGCTACTAAAGAAATGCCTGAAATCCATCTAAGTGAGTTGGATCCATAATTGATTTTTCTACTTTTTGGATCAGAGTGCACCTGTATAGTATTTTGTTTTTATCTTGCAATCTATGATGACTACAAATGACTACAAATAATAACAATTTAATTAGCTTTATGTTTCTGTTTGTCGAAAAAGGGTCTGGATCCTAAGTTTTATAAAAGGGTTACCCAAACATATGTTTTATACTTTATAAGTTAAATTATACAAAATAAAGACATGACTTTTACTGTTTTCATTCAATGGAATGTAAGAATGAGAAGTCTTGAACTGAATGGATAAAATACAAGGCATTTTGGTTTATTCAAAAGTATAATCTATAATGCAGTTTATAAAATAGACTGGTAGCTAAACACTTCAGTAACACATAAATCAATAGCAACGGAACAGATTTCCTTTATAAACGAATGTTTATGATTTAAAATCACAGGGAAAATGTAATACTGTATATGTCTATGTATCTGCTTTCTCTTGAGGAATATATCTTGATTATTTTATGTTGATTATTCAGATGTCACCATGACTTGCATCTTGGGTATAGCTAGGATGAAAACATATTAATTAGAAATTAAATATAATAGATTCAACATTCAAGTTTGGCCCCCAATTAATTCCGAGAGATTAACAAAACTGTTTAGTTAACATTACTAGAATACAAATAATGGACTGCTTTCTCTGATGATTTATGTGTATTGATAGGAAGGTCCCAACAATAAAAAACACTACCATTTACTGCATATTTAAATTCCAACTTATAGTAGCTTGTAAAAAGAATTAAAACTTCACACATCACAAAACAATCTTTTCTGAGCTCTAGGCGATGTAAAAATAAAAACAAACAACAGTAAAGCAAGATTTGATCTACAAGCAACATCTTATCTATAAAAGGCCTGCATTGCTTTTATCGGCAGTTATGTGGACAAATTCAAGATGCATTTTCTAGCAAAACTTTCCCCAAAGCTTCCCCGAAACCTATAAGCTTTTGATGAATAATTTAAATCCTGTTTTCTGAGTTTTAAAGATATGAGAAGTACATTTTAGGCATAAAAAACTTACCTTTTTTCGAGGTTTGAAATCGTCGTTTTCTGGTCATGCGTTTGTTCGTTTTTTGCGTAAATCACGATGGTTTCGTAGCTTTATTTCTACTGAGTTTCCTTTTTTACACATTCTATCGGACTAGAAGGTAGAATTGGCATTTTTATAAATCAGGAAGCTCTTTAAACCTCTCCCCTCTGCATTTTGTACTTGACTTTTGCCGCCATCTTGAATTCGATCCTCACTCCACGGCGGCTGATTGACAAATGAGCTGATGCTTCCCTGGGAAGCGGCCTTTTATACCGCGCCTTCGTGTTTAAACACCATAAAGCTCAAAATAAATTGATAATATTTTATATTAACCCATTGACTCCTGGCTATTTTTGAGCTGAATTTACAAAAAACAGACTGAAAACAGATACCCCCCCCTATTCTGAGTTTTATACAGCCCGTCAAAGTCAAACACAGCTGCACCTAGTCAGCGGTATCCAAGCTTTCCAACAGTGCTTTGCGGTCCCCACTTTTAATCCCTCGTCGTTGTGCTGAAGCCAGCAGCCAGCACAAGTTGATGGTTGCTTGTATATTTCATCAAAAATACAGCTATGAACAAATTAGGAGAGTGTCTCAGGACATCATGAAGTCTATTGGGGCATAATTGAGTGCTTTGCTTATAGATATTTGCAAGCAAAGGTGGATTCATGATGATTTTTTCTTGTTTGGCTTTGCCTGGATGAGAAAATAATTTTCTAATGAATCACCACAGCTCTCCTAAATGCTTTCTTTTCTGAAACCAAATTGATGCCAAAATTGTTTAAACTGCTATTTTGGGTCTGTATGACCTGGAATTGATTTGTTTGCCTTCGGGGTGAAAAGACTTGTTGAATGGCCCTCCCCTCGTGAATTTTTCCCTGGATCTCCCAGAATGCTTTTCAATCCGTAAAGGCATCTTCGTGGTTTTACAAGCCTTCAAGGAGTGGACATTGTGTTTTGAGGCCATAGAAATGATCCTGGAGGATCAGAATAAAGGTATCTATTTGTGTCTAGAGCTGTGTTTGCTTATCTCTCTCCCTTGTGTGGTATTTTGAGCGTTTTATTGAGAGGGGTGTCTCTGCTTTTCTTTCCTTGTTCGCTTTGAAATTTGTCAAAGAACCTGCGCTATTATTTGGCTTAAGAGTAGATGCCAACACCTTGGTTGGATGCATATCTTCAAGACCATTTATCCCTTAGACTGATGCCTGAGTATCTTCATCTTGTTGTGTTTAGTTTGCATTTATGAATTTTTTGGGTTGTGGGTACTTCCCAAAGCCGGTACAGGCCGATTGAGGGGTCAATGTGTTAAAATAGTATAAAAGTGCATCATTTTCAGAACAACAAACCAGACAATTTTTTAAGATGTTGCCTTTAACAAAGGTTAAAACATGAAAGTTTTATTTCTATGTAAACCAAACAGATAGACCACAAAGCAATTAAATCTTTCTTTGCCTTTATAACTCCAGAAAGTTCAATTCATTATGTCTTTTTTTAATATTTTAAACATCTTGCCTTATGACAATATGACAAAACTGTCAAATTCTGATCGGTCGCTCAAAAACAACTAAACAGCTGTCGCTCTAAAAAAGAAGCATTGACGAAAAATTATTACGTACATTGCTAAGACCTTGTTACTTCACAAAAATAATTAGACACGTATTTCAAAATTGCGAATGTACCTAGTTTATACATTATTGATATTATTTTTAGATTCAAGTTTCCACGCGACAAGAGTCTAAGTAAACCATTTGTCAGTTGTATTGCGATAATATATTCACATCCCTGTGAGACCTATTTTAAAAAGTGTTTATTTATTTATTATTTATTGTGGCGATGAGTAATTCGAAACTCTCTTATTTTGAACGGCATCCTTTCTTGTTTTCTGTTTTGAGATAACTTTTATGCCGCTTTATCAATAAACCAGGCCCGTACCCAGGATTTTCTTAGGGGGGTGCGAGATCCGAAAAAGTGGACCTAATTTTTCTGGGGTGTGGAGGGGGGGGGGGGGGGTGAGTTCTCTGATAACAACCTGACCATCCCCGAAAGGACAAAAAGGGATTTTTTTTTTTTTTTGTCTTTGCATTCTACAAACAGCACGTCTGTTTGAGAACCGAAAGTGGGCTTTCGGCCGTTGTGGGGCCCCTGGGTACGGGCCTGGAAAATAGGGATGACTTCCACAGCATTCTCACAAAATAGGCAGCTTTATATGGCTGATGCCTGCTTTTTAAAATTAGAGTAATCTCCAAACTTTTCTTTTAGAGTTACACAGGCTTTCAGAGCTACAAGATATACCTGTAGATCTAGACGTCTATGTCAAGAAATTGATGAACTCGAGGAGGAAAATTATGCTAGTGAATAACATCCTACAAAATGCGCAGGTAAGGCATACATCTCATGCACCTAAGGGTCTTGAGTACTCGGCTAAGAGCCCAGAATTTTATACCCTCAAAAATACCAAAGGTAGAAACTTACCAACCAAAATATACCCAACCCAGGATTAGAAATTCCAAAAACTAAAAAAAATGGGTGAAAAGTTGAACCCCACAAAATATGTCCCCAATGAGACTAATATCCAAGAGCCCTGCGAATGCTGTGCAGGTCCGTAGCCAAGGGGGGTTGGGGGTTCGGGTCCGCTCTGATGAAGAAAAATTGAGTACCACTGTGAGCTAGGACGTGCTACCTAAGAGAAAATAGGGTGCTAAATGGGTCAGCGAAACCACCCTTCCCCCGCCCTGCCCCACCCCGCTCAAAATCCTGGCTACCGAACGCTGCGCATATAAAATCCTCCAGGTGAGTAATGCTTGCTTTTCCCATCTTCTTATGCTATGTTTTTATCCAGGAACGACTTGGGAGACTCCATTTAAATGTCACTAAAGAAACTGCCAAACGAAAAGCACTGTTGGATCCGCCTCCAGTCAAATAGTTTGTCTGTGTTAAGTGCTGGACTCCGTTTCCCTCTCCCCTTCTTGGCTTCATTGTAATTTGACCTAGAGGATTCCAGGACTATAGGAAAGCTTGGGTTGATAGTAATTACAGTGGGTGGTGGTTAAAAAATTATAAATGTGGTCCTGGCTCTGTCAACGACAGAGAGTAGCATTTGTCCACCAAGCAATTAATTGTGATGCATCATCTGAAGAAATGCTTTTGGCTGAAAACATTACAGTTAAATACTTCTTCATAAAAACATGACCTTAAAACTGCGTACATAATAATGAAATCGATAAAAAAATTATTATACAAAGTTTCAGGTACAACATTCGTTTTACACACATTTATATTATCTCCACTGCCCATGTCACTGTCCATGCTCTGCGCAGAAAACTCAAATGAAGGAATAGACAAGATCGGGCTACCTGGTGTAAATGCAGACACGGGAGGAAATAAAAGGAGTGGTCGTCACTGACGGATGCAAGTTAATTCAAAAGAAGTGGGGGTATAAGAAAATAAGCTTGAAAAGTGGTGGATAATATGAAGGTTGTACCAGAAACTCATCAAACTCTTCTGCAGTTTTCAATGCGAACTCTCGTTGACAATTTCCAACTGCTAAATCTCTGGCTTCCGTCATTCAAATCCTTGAAGTCTTTCCATTGGCCAGCACTGAAATGGTTTCAAATCACGCCACCTCTCCGCAAGGCGCTGACCAATCAAGAAGCCCCATTGTATAATTCCGTTAGTTTGAATGACGGAAACCAGAAAGCGGTTTAGTTGGAAGTTGACGAGAGTTCGCAGAATATTGAACTTCACAGTAATTTTGGGATTCGTTAGGCCAGCATTGGACTCTTCTCTAACGGTTCATTGAGCAAACCATGGCCACGTATCATTCATGACATTGCCCAATTCACTGTCATTCTGGTAGTCTTTCACGTCTGTTGAAAATTTTTGAGAATTAGTTGACTTTGGTTCGGGCCCGCTTTTGTGTTAGATGAGCTCCCAATATATTAAACAGATCAAGGCGCTCCTACTTTTTGGAGGCAGCGCCATTTATAGTCGCTTTTCCACTTGTTTTTGCGAGCTTTAGTGCTAGTTTAGCTAGTTTTTGTTAGTTTTATTGCGTGGGCCCGTAGCGTCATATCGCATGTTCCCACTTTTTTTGGCGTCAAGGTTCAGACAAGCATCTTGTGTCACGATACCTTTTCTATCTTGTTTAGCTCGCTTTTCAGAATTTAAAGATCTTACTGTATCGCCCTTCTATATTCGCTAGCTGGTTTATGTTTACATCAGCCAAGCGCGCCTGATCAGCAAATATAAAGATCTCACTTTAGATATAGCCGCTGATGCTTCCCGCTGATCATTTGAGCTTCTTCGCGTCTAAACCTCAGCGTCTAAAGCCTCAGTGCTTCTCTCTTACATCAAAATATGCACTAAGATCCAACTGTATCATCTTTCTATGGTTACTGCTGCTTTGCGCTGATCAGAAGATCCTTCTTCGCGTCTAAGCCTCAGGGTCTAACGCCCTCCCGAATAACCCTACAGGAGTAGGTGTGAAAACCAGAACACCAATACCCAATAGTACACATTAAACGCGAAAAAAGCCAACGGGAAAAGCTTCCTCGAGTACTCATCCACGGCGAGTATCGTCTCGTCTCTGTATAGTATATCCCTAATGCTGACAAGAAGGCTGTCTCTGTGAGTTACATTGAGGGCAAAGTTGGGTTGGTGGGCGTTGCCGTTAGCGTTCCGGAGGCTAGAAGATGGAGAGCGCCGATGACAGGCGCATCGTATGTTAGGAGACAGGAGCAGTTTGCTGTTTTCTGGATCGTGTTCGCTGCAGTTTTCCTGTGAAAAGATGGGCTTTAGCTCAAGAAAAATATTGAAAATCGAAGTAAAGAAATGCTAATTTGAATAATACCATACCCAGCCTTATTCCCTTTATAAATAATGAACTGTTTGCAGCTCGAGATATTTGTTTAGTCCTCGATCCCTCCCTTCAGCCAATTTGAGGATGAATGATGCTTTCACTCGTCATGATTATGATGATGATGATAACAGAGGATAGGATGATGATAGAGGCCGATTGTTTCCTAAATGCCTCACCTTTGATGATGATTATGGTGATGATGATGATGGTTATACCAATGAACATAATGATTACAAAGGCTGCTGGTTGTTTCCTAGATGTCTTACCTTTTCCATAGCTAGACGCTTGGCGGCCCGTTTTTGTTTTTCCCGTCTCATTGTCCTGTTCGCTAACACGAGGATGAGCGAGTACTCCATGAGAGACGCGAACACAAACAGAAAACACGCAATCAGGTATTTATCGACGGCCTTGACATAGTTCACCTGTAGAGTAATAAGCATGAGAAAGCAATTGAGTAAAATGACTAGCATTTTGATACGAACCAGCATAATACAGAGAGTACTAGTTATATTATTCAGTCAACCCCATAATAATAACCATTGTCTGATTGAAAAAAAAAGCTACACCCCAATTTTAAATGAATGGTGGTGGAGAACACGTGAGCAATATATATCTTTCTTACGTTACTCTAAAAAAAAGCAATACACTTGGCATACTTATTATTTGGTATGATATTTGGTATTGCTTATTCCGTTATGTTACCTAAGGAATTGCGTTACACTACCTTGGGCATTGCGTTATTCGACATCGTCAATATCGTGACTTCCGTGAGTACCGACGTGACGCCCAGTGTCACGCGAGCTGGGGATTGGTCACGTGGTAGCAGGAATGATATCCAAGAGATTAGTACAATAAGAGCGCTCGGTCCGTAGATATGGATGACGTAGAAGCTGTAGGTGCGCTCGAACGTGAAGGTAGCCATCACGCCAGACCAGTTACCTGCAAAAGGCAGCGAACAGGATATAATAGGGCCTTTTTCAGCAAATCAGTGACATTTTGTTATAAATACTTTTTACATTTTAACAAAGGGATGAAATTTTAAGAAATATAGCAAGCGAGTTTTCTGAGTTCTTAATTATCACATACTGTGTTTCTAGAAAAACTCTTACCTATTAAATTCTGTGTGTTTGTTAAAAAGTTCTTACCTATTACATTCTGTGTGTTGCTAAGAAGTTCTTACCTATTACACACGGTGTGTTTGTAAGAAAGTGCTTACCTATTACATTCTGTGTGTTTCTAAGAAGTTCTAACCTTTTACATTCTGTGTGTTTCTAAGAAGTTCTTACCTATTACACACGGTATGTGTAATATACCTAATACATACTGTGTGTTTCTAGGAAAGTGCCTACCTATTAGATACTGCGAGTTTCTTAGAAAATTTCTTACATATTACATACTATGTGTTTCTGAGAAAGTTCTTACCTATTACATACTGTATGTTTCTAAGAAAGTTCTTACCTATTTAATACTGTGTGTTTCTAAGAAGTTCTTACCTATTACATACTGTGTGTTTCTTAGAAAGTTCTTACATATTACATACTGTATGTTTCTAAGAAAGTTCTTACCTATCACATACTGTGTGTTTCTGAGAAAGTTCTTACATATTACATACTCTCTGTTTCTAAGAAAGTTCTTAATTACACACTGTGTGTTTCTAAGAAAGTTCTTACCTATTACATACTGTTTGTTTCTAAGAAAGCTCTCACCTATTACATACTGTGTGTTTCTAAAAAAGCCCTCACATATTACATACTGTGTGTTTCGGAGAAAAGTCTTACCTATTACATACTGTGTGTTTCTAAGAAAGTTCTTACCTATTACATACTGTGTGTTTCTAAGAAAGCTCTCACCTATAACATACTGTGTGTTTCTAAGGAAGCTCTTACATATTACATACTGTGTGTTTTTAAGAAAGTTCTTACCTATTATATACTGTGTGTTTCTGAGAAAGTTCTTACCTATTACATACTGTGTGTTTTTGAGAAAGTTCTCACCTATCACATACTGTGTGTTTCTAAGAAGTTCTTACCTATCACATACTGTGTGTTTCTCGAGGAAAGCTCGAGCTTCGTCAGGTTGAACTGCGGTAGAAGCTTGACGTCCCTCGGGACAAATGACATCCCGTCCCCCTCCCCCTTCTCCCACTTATACATTATGTGCTCGACGCTATAGCCGTCTGTGGAGTCATAGAGTATCATTGAGTATCATGGGGTACTTAACGGCTTTATTACGTTTTTTACTCAGAGGAAGAAAACATTTAAAGCACTCACCCTGGATTTGCCAAGGGGGGGTATGCGCTGGCTGACGCTATAAACTCTTGTTTCTATACTCACCATAACAAGATAACATCTGGAGTACAAGCTAGTCTGTTCTAAAGAGCCACCGATAAACTTGGAAACGTATTTCGTTGAATGTTTGATACTCCCCAGTAAGGGAGAAGGCTTTAAGGAAAGGAGAACTCGAGGGCGGCTTATTGAAGAGATAGAGTGACATCGAGATCGTGGACTCCATGGAGCTTCTTAGATCACACTAAGAGACACGCTCTTGTCGTGTGCGAACACGTGAATGTTTTGTGTCATGCCCCTGTACCTGGCCCTCGGACGCATCTTCCCCATCTAGGCCTTTTGGATCTACTCACAAGTCCATTTTTGGATCTACTCACAAGTCCCCTTCTGGATCTACTCACAAGTCCGATAAAGGGTTAAAACTCGGAACGTGCCTATGTGATATTACGGTGATTTAGATACACGAAGCCGGCAAGAAGACGCCGCCTCGCGCACGTGTGATAATAGCCTTGCCTATGTGTGATAATAGCCTTGGTGCTGAACATATTACTTTATCTAAATCCTTACTCGTGCGCTCCCTTGCCCCCCCCCCCCCCCCCCCCCCCACCACCACCACCACCACCACCACCATAACCCTCTTATTAAATTCTGGTTGCGCGCAAGGCTACTCACAACTCTCCATGATCAGTGGGCAGTGCTGGATGTCGAAAGGGTACAGCCGTAGATCCATGGAACAGGAGGCTTTCAGGGTCACTCTGAAACACGAACCGTCAAGTATGTTGCTATACTTTGTATCATCTGTAATATGCGTAACACTATGGTTATACTATGGTCACTCTGAACACTAATCATCAAGTATGTTGCTACTTTGTATCATCTGTGATAAGCCTTGGTGACGACGATGACTATGAAAATGATGCTGACTACGACGATGAAAATAACGATGACGATGCAAATGATGATGTGACGACGACCATGATAATGATGATGACGGTGACGATGATGACGATGAAAATGATAATGATGACGACGACAATGGCGATGAAAATGATGATGATGACGACGACGATGACGATGAAAATGATGATGACGACGACAATCGCGATGAAAATTATCTTGATGATGATGACGTCGACCAAAAAGACACCGAAATATATTTCGTTGCTTACCTGGTATTGTAATGAACCTTGCCTTTCGGCCCGATGGTTATCATAAGATTTTTGGACGTGACCTCGTGGAAGTTTGCTTGCTTGGCGTTCTTAAAGTACGAGTCGGGTAGCCAGATATTGCTCATCACAGCATTACTAAGGGACAGAGTTTGGTTAAGCCCGTGATCCAACCGGTTATCCACCCAATTCTGACGAAGGAATATGTCCATCCCAAACGCCTGCAAAAACGAACGTTTTTCAGATACATTAAAACACCATAAGAAATCAAGAAGAAGTAAGATGTTCCGTAAAAACACCGTGTTCTTTTCCTCCACTGTCATATCTTAGTGTCTTTTGCATAAACTGTCGTATCTTAGTGTCTTTTGCATAAACTGTCGTATCTTAGTGTCTTTTGCATAAACTGTCGTATCTTAGTGCCTTTTGCATAAACTGTCGTATCTTAGTGTCTTTTGCATAAACTGTCAAATCTTAGTGTCTTTTGCATATACTGTCATATCTTAGTGTCTTTTGCATAAACTGTCATATCTCAGTGTCTTTTGCATAAACTGTCATATCTTAGTGTCTTTTGCATAAACTGTCATATCTTAGTGTCTTTTGTATAAACTGTCATATCTTAGTGTCTTTTGCATAAACTGTCGTATCTTAGTGTCTTTTGCATAAACTGTCGTATCTTAGTGTCTTTTGCATAAACTGTCGTATCTTAGTGTCTTTTGCATATACTGTCATATCTTAGTGTCTTTTGCATAAACTGTCATATCTCAGTGTCTTTTGTATAAACTGTCATATCTTAGTGTCTTTTGTATAAACTGTCATATCTTAGTGTCTTTTGTATAAACTGTCATATGTTAGTGTCTTTTGCATAAACTGTCATATCTTAGTGTCTTTTGCATAAACTGTCATATCTTAGTGTCTTTTGCATAAACTGTCATATCTTAGTGTCTTTTGTATAAACTGTCATATCTTAGTGTCTTTTGCATAAACTGTCATATCTTAGTGTCTTTTGCATAAACTGTCGTATCTTAGTGTCTTTTGCATAAACTGTCATATCTTAGTGTCTTTTGCATAAACTGTCATATCTCAGTGTCTTTTGCATAAACTGTCATATCTTAGTGTCTTTTGCATAAACTGTCGTATCTTAGTGTCTTTTGCATAAACTGTCGTATCTTAGTGTCTTTTGCATAAACTGTCATATCTTAGTGTCTTTTGCATAAACTGTCATATCTTAGTGTCTTTTGCATAAACTGTCGTATCTTAGTGTCTTTTGCATAAACTGTCGTATCTTAGTGTCTTTTGCATAAACTGTCATATCTTAGTGTCTCTTGCATAAACTGTCGTATCTTAGTGTCTTTTGTAGATGCTTTACATACTGTCGATGGCGATTACCATATCATTCTTACCATGTCTTGCACATTGATGGAGTCAATGGATAGAACCCAGAAACATACAGTAAATACATACTGTCGATGGCGATTACCATATCATTCTTACCATGTCTTGCACATTGATGGAGTCAATGGATAGAACCCAGAAGCCAGTGGTTACAAGGACAGGCCCATCTGTCAATTTTATATCATAAAATATAATCATAACATATATATATATGTGTGGTGTTAACATATATCTAATGGGTGGTGTTAACTTACCGTTATACTATGGGCGGTGCAAGGTTTTACTACCGTTTTTATTTAGGTCGGTACATGGTGTTACATACCGTTATACTATGGGCGGTGTTAACATACCGTTATACTATGGGCGGTGTTAACATACCATTATACTATGGGCGGTGTTAACATACCGTTATACTATGGGCGGTGTTAACATACCGTTATACTATGGGCGATTATAACATACCGTTATACTATGGGCGGTGTTAACATACCGTTATACTATGGGCGGTGTTAACATACCGTTATACTATGGGCGGTGTTAACATACCGTTATACTATGGGCGGTGTTAACATACCGTTATACTATGGGCGATTATAACATACCGTTATACTATGGGCGGTGTTAACATACCGTTATACTATGGGCGATTATAACATACCGTTATACTATGGGCGGTATATGGTGTTACATACCGTTATACTATGAGCGGTGTTAACATACCGTTATACTATGGGCGATATATGGTGTCACATACTGTTATACTATGTGCGGTACATAGTGTTACATACCGTTATACTGAGGCCTTAACCTCGGATCGTACCGCGGTCGCTTGAATAACTCATCTAGAGTATCTGTCATTGTAATCTCCAGCTTTGACCTGTCAATAAAATAACAGAGTGTTAACACAACGACGCCAACTAGGACGACGACGAAAGACTCGCCGAAAGGGAGAGGCATGCCCCCGGGGTCACGCCCTGGCCCTGCTCAGAGTTAGAGAGAGGTCAGAATAATGGAGGGTTCGAGTTGACGAGATTTACCTAGAAATCAGCACCAAGTTAAGCATTGTTCGAGCTATGTTTTCATTCAACAGTTGTTTTGCATTGACATCAGCTCTGCTGACATCGTGTTTCATCACCCCTTGAGTTCGGATTGTCGTCACAGGGTCCAAGGCTCTTTCAATTTGAGTTGATTTTCATGTGTGGCTATGAATGTTTACTCATGTTCCTACATATTTTTTCTAAGGATAACATATCGTTGAGAAAAGAGAATTGGTTCAAGGCAGATGTGATACCTCAAGCTAATGACAAATTTGAATACAAATGTACATCTCCCACTAATTTTCTCAAAAGGAGTCTAAACTCTAAGAGTATATTTTTTGTGGATAGCAAACCTGTTGTAATCTCTGACCCTGGCCTCTGAACCAACGACTACTGCGAGAAGAATGTTCCAGAAAAGCATTTCCAATGAGATAAACCTGAAACGGCGGGGAAAAAAACACTTTAAAGATATGAAATGCGATTATAATTCAGTGCTCTCCGAGAGATCTTAAGTTGCCATAACGTTTCTAACCACATCTCACTTCCTTTCCAGATCCATAGTTTCGATCCATTCCAATCAAACAGAATTAAAGGAAAAGAAAAATTGTACATTGGGTTGAGCGGCAGTTCCTACAGTATACACTGTTGTACCATTATCAACCCTGCTTGTTTTTACATATGAAATCAGTGTGAATGCTTTTCAATTTTGTTCAATTAGCATAATGTGATATGTAGTAGCGTAGCTAAGCTAATGAGCTTTTTAAAGAAATATTTCGGTGACCTGTGCGTTTGCCAAAATAGCGGATGTGATGGAAAATTGTCGTAAAACCTTCTGTTTTTGAGTAGATGATTGAGAACATTTTAATTTTCGCGCACGAATTGGGTGAATATCTAAAAGATTCATGCCAAGTAAAATGGACATTTATGATTGGACAAATGTTGGGTAATATACTAGACGCAACAGGGTTTAACATGCACCGGTAGCACGCACTACACCTTAATGAAGTACACGACATTCGTTATTTTTATCTTCCGCTTGACTTGGGAATTATTGATTATTTTTTCGGCTTTAAATGTCGTCACCTAACAGCAAATTATCGCCTTTCTTCAATAGGCATAAGGCTAGCCTGTAGGCGCGTGCCAAGGATTGGCTGAGGGGGTATACAGTCATAGGAATCTTATAGAAAAAGCATAGTATTTGAAGATTCCTTAATAAGAAATGGCTCACTTTTTGGCTCACCTGTGTACGCGCCTGAGCCTGTGTTCAACTACAAAATGCTGGTTTGCTCTTTCGGCACAAATATAAAAAACCCTGCATCTTCTCTTTCGGGTAGCGATTTCTTCCTCGGGACATGCGGGCGGGCGGTTTTGATATTTTCTTCTAATCTCAAAATTAGGCTTTAAAGCTATCACAAGTCCATCATCATGCTTGTTTTTGTAGAAAAACGTGTAAAAGGCAAAAGACGCATGAAACATAAATTCTGGACTCGGGCGGCTAAAAAAGGTTTTAAAAGGTTTTATACATTGTCCATAAGAACACAGGTGTCTATGTTCTCTACTAAGAACTGTTTGCGTCAATTTTTCAAGATGGTTAAAAGGCTTAAGAACTTCACTTACATATGCATTTGACACAAAGAAACATAATGTATATCGGTCATTGTGGTCATCAATTAGGTGTCTTTCGACTTTTTTCTTTTGTACAAAAGTTCAATTGATTTGAAAGGCTACAGAAAAATCATCGTGAAAAAGCAAACCGAGAAAACTCTTCTTTATTGATTTCACGATAAGTGATAACTACTGCTTATATCAGAAGTCCTAGCGTTTTGAAAATCTTAGGCATTTTAATGCCTTAAAAAACACCAGCCGCAAAGTATATTTTTATAGTTAGTTTGTGTTATTATTATACATGCATTATTATATGAATATATACCGAAATCCATAAAAAAACTAAAGATAATAATTGTGTCAGAGTTAGTATGGGGTAGAAACGCTATGGAACATGGACGGCCAAGTTCCAGCAATATTTTTTGACATTTCCTTTTTCTTTTGAAATACCTTCCGACATTTGTATTGAAAGCTTGTATTTTACAGCATTATATTCAATTTAGAATTCTGACTCTAAATAATTGATGACAAACAAGTTTATTACAAATTCAAAGTTTTTTTTTTACCCTTAAGAGTTCTGCGATTATGACCGACATTTTAATGTTGTGACTTCTGACTTGGTGGATAAAATAGTTATTGTGATTTATTTGAATAAAAGTCGGTATAAAATGCGCAGCCTATAAATGCATAAATATATTCGCCAGAGGGTGGGCTTACTTGAGGACTTCAAAAAGACATTACACCGAACTGCTTGTTAAACACTGTCATCAGAGATTGCAAGGATAGAAAAAGCAAACCACTTTTTTGAGCTTCTGGGAGATTTTTTTAAAGCATACCAAAAAGAAGCTACACGAAATGTTCTTCTATTTTTTTTTTCAAGTTGTACTTTTTAGTGCTTTTTATAGTTACCAGGAAACAGTAATGCACTCATTGATGATAAAAGCGCATTTATCTATTTCTGTGGGGTATAAAATCATAGAACGTATAGGAGGTAGGAATGTTCCAATAATCTTTAACATTCCAAAGTTATAACCATCAACATGAAAATAATGTTGAGTAAACGAAACTAATCTTAATTGTTACACGGTCTTTTAAAAATGCAAACCATTGAAACGTGAAAAAAAATATTCACAATCATTAAAGTAGACTTGAAACGGCCGACCGTTATTCTCGGAGTCTTTACATAATGAATTATACCTCGTTTGCAGTTCGTGTTCTTCTTTGGTCAAAACACCAAAAGTCCACCCCCAATGCCGTGGAAATCTCACTCAAATTTGCACGTTCTGGATGATCTAAATAATAAACCCTTTCAGTAACGCCTGTACTTGGACTTTGAGTATTTCTAGGGCATAAAGAGTCGAGTCCTAATGCGCCTAGTTCTTGTTTTCGCATAAAAACAATGAGTAATGCTCGTTTGTGAATGTAACACCATTACAATAGAAGACGTCATTTCTTCTCGCCTTTTTGGGTGCGTCTTGAGCTGTAACTAATCCTGCAAACGACACTCTATTGTTTTATTCCTGACAAAGAACTTCAAATGATTATTATTGCACAAGTTTTTTGTGTGTGAATTTTTCCTTCGTGAGCCCGCAGTTCTTCTGTAGGAAGGGAAAAACCTGCTTGCAGGTGGTACTCGGTGTTATTATCGCGGAATACCCGCTCCGTTCGGTGAAAAACAGACGCAGGGCAGGTGTGTGTGTGTGTGTGTGTGTGGGGGGGGGGGGGGGGAAAGAAGATCGATCACCGGACGGAGAGGGTTTTCCGCGATAATAACACTGAGTACCGATGGGTAGCAGGGTCGCAGGGTATTACAAATCGCAGTGCTCAATCAAGAAATTATCATGGCTTTTATCTTTTGTCACCTCCAGACATAAACGCCCATCGGCACATCCTTTTTTATGTTTACTTTCTCAAAATATTCTCATAAGCGCAAAGATCACGAAATTCGAAATCTAAGTATTATATTTATGGAGAGGCTGAATAGTTTTTGTGCTTGTGGTAAAAAAAATACAAGTGTAAAGTACCTCATGAGAATTTTAATTCAAATATTCGGCTATAAGAGACCAAATTGCTACCTTGTAGTGTGGATTTCGTAAAAAATACGGGATTGTATTTCTACATTTAAGTTTACGAAATTGATAATGAAGATGTTCCATCAATAATAAATATCTATAATTTAATACTTATTATGCATACTATAGTTTTTTTTTACTATTTATGAAATCTCACGTCCTTCACGCTGTCGGCCTAGACTAGCTAAGCTATTTGCCGACAGTGCGTTTATGTAAAATATTATTTGTAAAAGAAAATAAAAAACTGTTCTGTTCTGTTCTGTTCTGAAACGCCAGAGGGCTTATAGTCTTTGTAGATAGCATTTCGCAAATTACCGCTTTTTATGACTTTATACCTGTTAAGATGACAAAATGATGCCGACATGTATTTCGACCGACGATGGGAGGGGAGACCTGATGCAGAGTATACAGCCTTTCTTAGTGTCTGTGTCAGACACCATTTGAGATCCTAGCACTGATTAGATGAAGCACCATTTCTATCGGCTATTTTGGAAAAGCAGCGTTATTTATTAAAATTGACAAATAAAGTATAAAACATCGACAGAGGCTGTTTACAGAATCGGTAACCCGGAAATTGGGGGGGGGGGGGGGATTTTTCCCATGTCGACCTGATAGGGATGCTTGTCGTAATTTTTAGGGGTCAAAATCGGGCCTCAGGTATTTGTGGGGGTTTCCGAGAAAAATAGGTTTTTCTCTTATAATTGGTATTTTTAAGGGCTTCTGGGGTATTTTTGGGTAGCAATTTTTGGTGTGCAGGTATTTTTAGGGCTATGTTTAGAATTTCCCGGCGAACATCCCTATCACTTTTAGCCTGAAGAACCACCCCCCCTCCCCACCAGGGCTCGGTAAGCTTATGAGTCTCCCAAACCGTAATACGTGATATCTCCCTCGTACTGTCAAGACTGTGGTATGAAAATTGAAGAGGAGCCCCCTATTTATGAAGATTATAATAGATTTTAGCATCTTTGAGCCAAGAAAATGAAAAACATATCTGTAAACCATTAAAATGGTTTACAGATATGTTTTTTATTAATCTTTAAAAAGATTTGCCTGTCCAGTCTGTTTATGATCTCCACCCCCACCTAAACACACACACGCATAGTCAGCCCCACTACCCATGATATGTTATTTGTGAACACATGACACTCAATAAACTCGAAAGAGTAACTCACCGCCTTTTTTCTTTTTGTTCATCAGGCCGGAGAAGTATAACATAGTGCGACAAACCAACAAATAACAGAAGACAATCATAACTCATTCTTGGAAAACTAAAATACACATTAATATAGCCACCCGAAAGCGTCTTGTCGAGCGCTTGGGTGAAAATTGCATCCTTATTAATAATGTTATAACGGAAACTGTAACCTCTATAAGCCAGCTTTTTATTGGTGGAACCTCTATAAGCCAGCTTTTCATTGATGGAACCTCTATTAGCCAGCTTTTCATTGAAGGAACCTCTATAAGCCAGCTTTTCATTGATGGAACCTCTATAAGCCAGCTTTTCATTGATGGAACCTCTATAAGCCAGGTTTTCATTGATGGAACCTTTATAAGCCAGCTTTTCATTGATGGAACCTCTATAAGCCAGCTTTTCATTGATGGAACCTCTATAAGCCAGCTACTCATTGATGGAACCTCTATAAGCCAGCTTTTCATTGATGGAACCTCTATAAGCCAGCTACTCATTGATGGAACCTCTATAAGCCAGCTACTCATTGATGGAACCTCTATAAGCCAGCTACTCATTGATGGAACCTCTATAAGCCAGGTTTTCATTGATTGAACCTCTATAAGCCAGCTACTCATTGATGGAACCTCTCTAAGCCAGCTTCTCATTGATGGAACCTCTATAAGCCAGCTACTCATTGATGGAACCTCTATAAGCCAGCTATTCATTGATGGAACCTCTATAAGCCAGCTTTTCATTGATGGAACCTCTATAAGCCAGCTTTTTAATAGCAGCTTTTTATCGGTGAAGTAAGTGGAGATGGGAAAATGAGCTTAGACGTTGTTAAGAGCTTAAAATCAGCGCAAAGGAGACGCAAGGAGAGAAAAAAAGAAAAGGAACCGTTCTATTTCTTCCTTCTCCGATATGCGTCTCCTATGCCCTGATTTTTACACGCGCAGCAGGATTTCAGCTCGTCACGGAGAATTTGGTTCCTAAAAGATACTTAAATGGATGTGGACAAGCTTCAGAATACTCTATGGAAATTATCAATTAATCAAGCATTTTTCGAAAATACAAGACTGCGATAACCTACTCAGGTGATCTTAGTCAAGTGAGGTTGTCTTGTAAAACGGAAAAGGACTATGTATTTTGTTACCATGGAAACTAAGGTCACGTGATGTTACGTGACGCCTGTTTCCGACTTCGCCCTCTAGTCGCAAGAATTTTTCGGACGGATGTCCACAAATGCATCGAAGTCTGGTACAGTTTCCTGAAAAAAATATCTTACGAGTTGCAAACGTCACGTTTCTTAAACGCAAGGTCCAACTGGACAGGAACAACAAATATAGGAACTATCTGTTCCTATATTTGCTGTGCAGCATCAAATTTCAAATCAGATCACGATTTCTCGAAAAGTCTGTTTATTTTGCTTGAAGGACTTGAAAGCCTAATGCATGTGAAAATATTTTTGGGTCAGTTCAGAACAATCACAATTCTGACCTAATCCGTACAAGGAATAGTAATGTTTTGTTATACAGTCATGCGCATTAAAGCAAAAGCGGCACTTGGAATAAACTTAATCGGTGATGTACTGCTGTACTGAAGTACTGCTTCCATGGCTCCGTGGATCCGCGAATAATTAGAAAAAATGATCAAGTCAACTGGATTATCAAGATTATCACGTCAACTAAAAGGACTGCATCCTTGGATCCGTGAATAATTAGAAAGGATTATCAAGTCAACTGGTAGGCAATAAAGGAATTGGCGGTTTGATAAACCCGTGTAAATTATTGACGGATTGACGGATTGAACCAAATCTAGACCACAGATTTCTTGCTCGATGATGAGCTCTCTCTATCGCACCTACGATCACTGGCAGGCATTTTGACAGCTCTGTGGCGTGTTAGTCTCGGCATCGTATTCGCATTGCACTTGTCACGTTTTTGTGGCGACGCTTCTTCTGCACTCTTTTGTAGAACCGCTGGACTTCTTCTGTAGAACCGCTGGACAGGTGGCGCGCATACTGTACTTGCGAGGAGGCCGACGAGATATCGGACAGTCGTGACATCACGTCTTCTTCCAGTTTTGTTCCCTTGTCGCCATGCAGTATGTCCAAGCATTGACGGGCCTTGGTCGCGACCTCTCTAGATCTTCGCTTTTGATAATGCACTCTTGCTACAACCGAGCTGTGTTTTTGATCCTCTGAAACTGCGTCTTGTTCTCGTGCGCTAAGCTGGTTGCAGCTAGCCGTTTCGACAATCTGTCGGTAGCGCGTCGGATAAACCTATTTTCCAATGGCATAAAACACCAATTTGCTAGTGAGCTCTCCGAGCTTGCTGTGCTGTTCTCCGTTTCTATTCACGATCACGTAGTCGCAAGCTGGATTCTGCAAAGGGCGAATGTGATTGATATATCCATCCAAAACGGTCATGTTCGCGTCGGTTAAAATGAGTGAGTCAAACCCGTATCTCGCTGCCGTTTTGAATATTTTTTCATCAATGAATCCCTCGTTTGATTTCGCTGTGTGAACCATGTCAACAGTGAGGTACTGGTACGTCATGGGTCGAGAGCCCTTTACTTTGATGAACAAGTAGAGGGCTAGAAATTTGGTGGCAAACGTCAAGTCCCCCGAGCAAACGTCACCTGGTTTGTCCCTGCATTTCTTGAGCACTTCTTCGTATCGAGGAAGGTAACGAGAAACAACTTCCAGTAGCTCGTCGAGAGAAGCCCAGTGACCCTTGGCTTCTAACACATCAATGTCCAGATCACTGGTCCACTGTAATCTCATCATCTTACATACTGTTTGCCGAAATCTTTTCAAGTACGTCTCGGTGACGGACAATCCTCTAGCCACTGTATCAGACAATCCCTAGCTCAACCTTTTGAATTACACTAGTTCCCCGATGGCGTCCAGCATGTCCAAGATTCATGCATCGTATCAGCAAATTTAAATAGAAGGTTGGGAGAGCATAAGCTATAGTTGACGTTTTTCCAAGTCAAATCGTCTTCGTCTTTGCAGCAAAATCTGAGAAACGGCAATTTGTCGTGCCTTTCGGTCACTTTTGCATCCCCCGCCACTCCCTGTGAGCCAAGAAAGAAATTCTTTAGCGATTACAACTGACGCTTCAAAGGTTGGTATCGATCTGCTCGAGCTAGTTGGCTTTTTGGCTCTTTCATTACAATCGTTCACTTGACTAGCTTCAATTTCTGCATTGCTTGGCTTCTGGTCAAAGTAAAAGAACCAACCGTGCTTTCTTGCAACGTGTTTCCTGCAGCCTCTTTGAGTCCCAAATCCATCGTGCTCGCACGCCTGAACTGGGCAGTGAAAACGTCGGATTCATCTTTCTCCAAGTAAAGTCTTTTTGGTTTGGGTAAAGCATTTGTCACTTTAGCCAAGTCAACTTGCTTGGACGTTTTACTCATCGTTCTTGGATGGAGAGGCAATGAGAAATGAGCATGCTCTCACCTGCCAGTTGTTTTATATGATGTGTTCCTAGAATTTATACGATGTGTTCCTAGACTACGAAAACCTTTACTGGCCAATGGCAAGGCAAATGTACTAAGCGTGTTCAAACTTGTCCTTAACATGTTTAAGCCGTTTGGGAACCAAAGATTGGCGATAAGCTTGCCCTGCCCCCGTGTTCAGGCAGCTTGATGTTCAAGATCCAACATGCCTTGACCGATTTGATCTCTTAGACAATGTCACATTTTGCTTATCCCTCTCCTTTATTCCCATTAGTCGCCAAAGGAACAGGGCGTTCCTTTCAGCGTCGGAACACTTTGTTCCCATGATGGATAACCGATGGATAACCGATCCAAAATGTTCCTTTAATGAAAGGGATCGTTTTGTTCTATAGGAAATATTTGTTCCCAATAGCGTCGAAGTGGAAATAAAGGTTCCTTTTAGTATAGGAACAATATGATCCCATTTGTGTATATATGAACTAATCGTGACATCTTGCTACGCCCACTTTGTTCAACTGCTTTTTTTTATTTGGGAAATGCACGTTCCCAATTTCCAAAAAAAGGAACTTCACGTTCCCCCTTTTAGGTCCAATTAAGACATGATAACAGAATGTTCTTAGCTGGCGTGCGATTAGGAACAAAGAGTTCCCCTTTTGTTAGGTCCAATTAAGACATCAGAACAGGATGTTCCTTACTGGCGTGCGGTTAGGAACAAAGAGTTCCTCTTTTGTTAGGTCCAATTGAGACATGGGAACAGAATGTTCCTAATTGTGTAAGAAAGACCCATCTGATTTTCCTGATTAGGAACAATGTATTCCTTTGTTATTACAAATGGGCCTTTTTGTTCCTAATAAGTATTTTTTGTGTTCCGAATAGTGCAAAATGTGTTCCTTTGTACGGCCAAAAGTTTGTACCTTTGTTTCAGGAAAGGAACAACCGGCTTGTTCCTAATTCAATTATAGGAACAAAAATAAAGGAACGGACCCCTTTTATTCGGCCTATCGTAGCGCTAGTGCGACTCGGTTTTTATCCAAACAATCAATTTTAATGATCTATAAGTTAAACCCAGTTATAGTCGAAGTTTTGCTCCAAAAATCAAAGCGATTTAACAGAAAATTGCGGTTCTCTCATTTTGGGAAACGTAAGAGAAAGACAGACAGACGGACAAACAAAGGCATGTTGTTCTGTTGTTTGAGGCATTTTTAACATTTTCTTAGTTTATCTTTGTCAAGGGAAGTCTGATGATTTTTTATACCTATTATCAAGATAGCATTCCCAATTTCTCCTATTCCCACATGATTCGTTAGTGAATTTTCTTAAGTGTTTAACGTTTGATTGTTCCAATCGGTTGAGTATAAATTAATATCGCGCTCTCACTTATTGCTGAAAACGAAAATCTAAAAATCTAGAACGGCATTTTCCCTATTTGATACACGCGCTATTACGGAGGGCAACAACATACCATAGGACCAAGAGAGCATAAGATATCTTATGCTCTCTTGAAAGCAGGTAATGTGCTAAAATCTCGAAATAACCATCTAGAAACAAAGTTGAATAATTTATTTACCAACTTCAATAGAAAATATCGCATTGGCTTCCCCAAATCAGCCGATGGCAAGAGATGCTTTTTCACACTTGGTACTTAGATGACAAAATGGCGACTGACTGCTGTCTAAACAGCGCACTGCCGCTAGAGTTCAGCAATGCTGTGTGAGCTCCGTCTGGAGAATGCTATTAAGCCACAGGTAGCCATAATTCGACACAAATAGTGAGCTTGGGCTACCTGTGATTAAGCTAGACATAATAGGCTTTCCCCAACGTCCCGCAATAAATCATATCCTACTTGTAAGCGCGCCAAAGACCATTTGCTAACCTTGATAGCAGGGGGAGGGAGATGCAGCCATTGTACTCGTACGATATATTCCCAAAAAGTAAATTACAGAGTAACGGAGGAAAAAAAAACTATTTATTTTAGGGAGCAGTAATTATTTAGCGGGGGGTTGGGGGCTAGTGAGATTTGGGGAAGAGTTTTTGTAGCTTCGATTTGAGAGTACATTGTCGTTAGAACATCGTTAGAACATCGTCGCCCCAGGCTCTTTTAAACCACTTAAAAAACGACTGCCGTTGATTAATTGATATGAGATCGCAATTTTTGTGCTCTAGATTGGGTAAGGGTGGAAATTTTTGAACCGGAAAAACTTCAACTTAGCAGCCCCGCCCTCCTCTCCCCGATAAATAATGACCGCTCCCTCATGGAAAAAGAACAATGTCTCTATTATAGACTGCTAGATAATAGGCTACTAGCAATGCATTGTTGGCTCATGATAGGGTAAAACGGAGCCAGAAATAATCTTCCGAGACTAGGGGCAAAATATTTACTTGTCTCTTAAAAATCATAAGCATGAGAAAACAATCTGAACATGATTCTCAAAATGACTTTGCTATTTTCATGCTATTAGTCAATAAATATAGATATTGAAAATAATCGATATTAATAACAATAGCAAACACAGACCCGTTTTACAAGGTTTCGTCTTTTCTCTACCAAGTTCGTGGATCAATAAGATGATAATATTAATACTAATAGCAAACACAGACCCGTTTTACAAGGTTTCGTCTTTTCTCTACCAAGTTCGTGGATCAATAAGATGATAATATTAATAATAATAAAATTCACAGTTTTATACACAATAACGGCGAAAAAGAAACTCTATTTTAGAACCCTAACCAGTAACACCTTTTATTTAATAATAAACAAAATAAACCTGGGAATTAATAATCATTTTAAAACAAAGATTTACACTTTATTTTGCAAATACCGCTTTCCTTAATCGATGAAAATATATGCTTTTCTCAAGCTTGGTATTGTGCTGGGATTACAGAGACTAACAGAGAGCGGCGGCAAGGTCTCTGGGATTGCAGAGACTGACAGAGAGCGGCGGCAAGGTCTCTGGGATTACAGAGGCTGAAAGAGAGCGGCTGCAAGGTCTCTGGGATTACAGAGACTGAAAGAGAGCGGCGGCAAGGTCTCTGGGATTACAGAGGCTGGCAGAGAGCGGCGGCAAGGTCTCTGGGATTACAGAGACTGAAAGAGAGCGGCGGCAAGGTCTCTGGGATTACAGAGACTGACAGAGAGCGGCGGCAAGGTCTCTGGGATTACAGAGACTGACAGAGAGCGGCGGCAAGGTCTCTGGGATTACAGAGGCTGATAGAGAGCGGCTGCAAGGTCTCTGGGATTACAGAGACTGACAGAGAGCGGCGGCAAGGTCTCTGGGATTACAGAGGCTGATAGAGAGCGGCGGCAAGGTCTCTGGGATTACAGAGGCTGACAGAGAGCGGCGGCAAGGTCTCTGGGATTACAGAGGCTGATAGAGAGCGGCGGCAAGGTCTCTGGTAAGAGACTGACAGAGAGCGGCGGCAAGGTCTCTGGGATTACAGAGACTGACAGAGAGCGGCGGCAAGGTCTCTGGGATTACAGAGGCTGATAGAGAGCGGCGGCAAGGTCTCTGGTAAGAGACTGACAGAGAGCGGCGGCAAGGTCTCTGGGATTACAGAGACTGACAGAGAGCGGCGGCAAGGTCTCTGGGATTACAGAGACTGACAGAGAGCAGCGGCAAGGTCTCTGGGATTACAGAGACTGACAGAGAGCGGCGGCAAGGTCTCTGGGATTACAGAGACTGACAGAGAGCGGCGGCAAGGTCTCTGGGATTACAGAGACTGACAGAGAGCGGCGGCAAGGTCTCTGGGATTACAGAGACTGACAGAGAGCGGCGGCAAGGTCTCTGGGATTACAGAGACTGACAGAGAGCGGCGGCAAGGTCTCTGGGATTACAGAGACTGACAGAGAGCGGCGGCAAGGTCTCTGGGATTACAGAGACTGACAGAGAGCGGCGGCAAGGTCTCTGGGATTACAGAGACTGACAGAGAGCGGCGGCAAGGTCTCTGGGATTACAGAGACTGACAGAGAGCGGCGGCAAGGTCTCTGGGATTACAGAGACTGACAGAGAGCGGCGGCAAGGTCTCTGGGATTACAGAGACTGACAGAGAGCGGCGGCAAGCTCTCTGGTAAGAGACTGACAGAGAGCGGCGGCAAGGTCTCTGGGATTACAGAGACTGACAGAGAGCGGCTGCAAGGTCTCTGGGATTACAGAGACTGACAGAGAGCGGCGGCAAGGTCTCTGGGATTACAGCGGCTGACAGAGAGCGGCGGCAAGGTCTCTGGGATTACAGAGACTGACAGAGAGCGGCGGCAAGGTCTCTGGGATTACAGAGGCTGACAGAGAGCGGCGGCAAGGTCTCTGGGATTACAGAGACTGACAGAGAGCGGCGGCAAGGTCTCTGGGATTACAGAGACTGACAGAGAGCGGCGGCAAGGTCTCTGGGATTACAGAGACTGACAGAGAGCGGCGGCAAGGTCTCTGGCATTACAGAGACTGACAGAGAGCAGCGGCAAGGTCTCTGGGATTACAGAGACTGACAGAGAGCGGCGGCAAGGTCTCTGGGATTACAGAGGCTGACAGGGAGCGGCGGCAAGGTCTCTGGGATTACAGAGACTGACAGAGAGCGGCGGCAAGGTCTCTGGGATTACAGAGACTGACAGAGAGCGGCGGCAAGGTCTCTGGGATTACAGAGACTGACAGAGAGCGGCTGCAAGGTCTCTGGGATTACAGAGACTGACAGAGAGCGGCGGCAAGGTCTCTGGGATTACAGAGACTGACAGAGAGCGGCGGCAAGGTCTCTGGGATTACAGAGACTGACAGAGAGCGGCGGCAAGCTCTCTGGTAAGAGACTGACAGAGAGCGGCGGCAAGGTCTCTGGGATTACAGAGACTGACAGAGAGCGGCTGCAAGGTCTCTGGGATTACAGAGACTGACAGAGAGCGGCGGCAAGGTCTCTGGGATTACAGCGGCTGACAGAGAGCGGCGGCAAGGTCTCTGGGATTACAGAGGCTGAAAGAGAGCGGCGGCAAGGTCTCTGGTATTACAGAGACTGACAGAGAGCGGCGGCAAGGTCTCTGGTATTACAGAGACTGACAGAGAGCAGCGGCAAGGTCTCTGGGATTACAGAGGCTGACAGAGAGCGGAGGCAAGGTCTCTGGGATTACAGAGACTGACAGAGAGCGGCGGCAAGGTCTCTGGGATTACAGAGAGCGGCGGCAAGGTCTCTGGCATTACAGAGACTGACAGAGAGCAGCGGCAAGGTCTCTGGGATTACAGAGACTGACAGAGAGCGGCGGCAAGGTCTCTGGGATTACAGAGGCTGACAGGGAGCGGCGGCAAGGTCTCTGGGATTACAGAGACTGACAGAGAGCGGCGGCAAGGTCTCTGGGATTACAGAGACTGACAGGGAGCGGCGGCAAGGTCTCTGGGATTACAGAGACTGGCAGAGAGCGGCGGCAAAGGTCTCTGGGATTACAGAGACTGACAGAGAGCGGCGGCAAGGTCTCTGGGATTACAGAGACTGACAGAGAGCGGCGGCAAGGTCTCTGGGATTACAGAGACTGACAGAGAGCGGCTGCAAGGGTCGCAATTAGTCCATCAATTCGTCTCTCAAAGCACTTCGAGTAAAACATAATTGGACACTCGGGCTAAGTGTGCTGTTCTCAGACATTTGAATGAGTCGTCAATATAACTACTTATAAGGCTACTTAGAACAGCTCCTATCGACAGCGATGGCGTAGACACCATTATGTAAAATACATTTTTTGAAACCCAAATATGAGAGCCATCTAAACTAAAGCTTTAAAGAAGTGAAATATACAATTCCGTGGCCACAAGAATCTGGACTTGCCTTTCAAAGTCAGGCTATGTGATGAAAAAAAACCTTTATCAAAGAAATTCCTTACGTCAAATTTTAATTTGAAAAGATATGATTATAATTTTCTCAATACATTTCTAGAGATAATAAGGTTCGTATCAATAGAGTTAAAGAGCGTTTAGAAATGTCTAGGGCATTAGAGCAAAGGGGATATGAAAACGAAGAACTCACCTGGTTTCTAGCGAAGTCGGCGCAGTGAGAGACAACGGGATAATATCGTGTCGTTCTAGACTTTATACTGAGTGGGCTTTTTTATTTATCTCATCCATCCATCCATCTTTTATTCATTCCGACACACAATAGTGCTCTCACCTTGCTTGAAATGATAACTATTCTCCGGGAAAAAAAAAAAAACACAACAAAAAGCATTGTCATATCCAATCCATGTTACGTCTAAACAATCTGCTATTATCACGAAAAAAAACGCGTAATTTTGTGGTTTTTAAGAACTCAATTTAAATTGCGTGTTTACTAGTAGAAATACGAAGAGGTTTTTATCCCGGAAGCACCTTTTCGCGGTAGCTACACCCTGGTGTTCGACATGAATTCGTAACCATAGCGCTCCCGTGGGTTTACTGTCGACTTAACCTAAACACAGAACATGGAAAAATGGTTTCTGGAAAATTAAGCACCGCAACTTGATTTGAGAAACCATGTCATAATAATTTGTTTCCGGCTTTATACTCATGTTCTTTTTGTGAGGTTCAAAAAATGCATTTTCTACGACACAGTGATTATCTGCAAAGAAGTCCTTTCTAAAATGGTTCTAGAAAATTCAGTTATTTGCGGCATTACCCTTGAGGTATTTGGGCGTACATATAAGATATCCGCTATAAAACATTCAGAGGATAAAATGTGTTTTCGTAGCTTTTTTTGGTTAAAAAATATAAGCTGTAGCAGGTGCAGGTGTGTAGCTGGTCTTAATGTGCCCATTAGATTTTTACAGGCGAGTACATGCAGCAAACGAGATCCTCGTAAGAAAAGCGTAAAGAGAAACCAAGAGGAGGAGGAACCGAGATTGTTTGCCTAATTTCTGATAATAAAACCACGAAACTCCCTCTCGTTTGGCTAGAATGTGCCTTGGCGACACGCGACGTGTTTATAGAAAACGCGGTAAGGGTAGATGACGCAAAGCCCCTGGCGAGCGAACAGATTCCGAAGCGCTAGCCGGAAACACGGCACATTTAAACCAATTTAAAGAGAATTTCGTGGTTTTATTATCCTAATTGAACCTAACAAACACTACGTTTCTACTGCCCATAGGGGAGTTTGAAGGAAGGGCTATGGGCGGTACAGATACAAGTCCTCTCTTCTAGGATCTCTACCGGATGCCGGAGTGATGACATTGAAGATTGTCAGTTTAAATCGGCAATCGCACAAGTTTGCTTCGGTCAAGCACGCAGCATTTTCCGATTCTTTAAGCGAAAAACACGAAAAATATTTCAAAATTGTAAAAGCATTGTGTCTATATGAAGTTTCTTAGTATGTTACTGATAACTTTAGAGAGGATGGATTGTAAAATTGCGCGGACTCTAACAGATTCTTTTGTAGGTTAAGGGTTTCGTCGGCCCACTGGTGCGATTGTCGCTTAAACTTTTGATTGAAAGGAGGTCGCTTTGTACACAAAGGGATGCTTCCCAAGAGAAACGACAACTTTTATTATGGGTGGATGTTTCCAAATAACAGCAATATAATGATCTCTTCCTCGCTACACCATCTTGCTCTCTGAGTTCGGGTTATCAGGCAATAGAGGCTGGATCACATCCTCTTCCACAGCCTTCTTCGCAATATCCCTTTTCAGCACAAAAAGAGTCAATAGAAACAGCACCGAGCTCACTACGTACAGCCCTGGGTAGAGTATATAGAGGGCGGTGCGGAGACTGGTGACCTTCTTAAGCGGTGGGACCAGCAGAGGGATGTTCCCGCCAATGATTGTGATGATAAAGAGATAGCCAGCAATGGCAGCGGTGCGGATGGTGTTAGGGACGAGTTCCACGACAACGGCTAGGGTCACGCCCACCCACATTTCACCGATGATGTTGGATGGGAGGAGACTGATGAACGCCCAGGGGGTGGGGAGAAAGAGCGCACCGGCGGCAAAGGGTGCGGCAATGATCTGGAAAAAGAGACAATAGCTAATGTTGTGTTTCCACTTGAAAACATAACCTTGGACGATCATTCAGCTTGAACAGCAACAGTGTTAACAAATTGAATACTGAGGTCAAACTGTTGCTCAATTATAATGCTTTTACTGGCCGTTCTTGTCATTCAGTGATGACTTCTGTTAACAAAATTTAACAACGAGATGCTTTTTAGGAATCACTTTGCATGATGCTTTCTCTTATGTTTGAAGCGTGTTCACACACCTCAAATCTAACCTAGGTTAGGCACAGTAGTTACTCAACCTAGGTTGGACGTTCAAGTGAAAACAAAGCATAAAAGAAATGGGGGATTCAGTAGGAAACTTCACTCAACACCTTGTTATCACGTTATCACGGATATATAATAAATCCTCAAAACTAAAGTTTATAAAGAACTGAATGAAACTAAATTCTATTATTTCGGACTTTTACTATATGGAACACTAAGTTATGGTCCAGATGGTGTGCGTTTTACAGAGAGTTACTGTATCAAAGTAAAGGAAGGAGCAATGACTTCTTTCCTTAGACATTTAATTTAGGTAAATGTATTTATTGTGAATTAGAGAAAAGTAGATAGCTTTATATACGCCTCAGCATCATCAAATTTTTTGTGGACATTATACTTAAAACTTATATAAACCAAAAACTTATGTGTTCTCCTATTCAATTCATTTAAAACTTCACGGTGCACACCTCATGTGGGATGTAATATGATATAAACAATTCCATCTTACCTGGCTTCCAACAAGAACCCAGATTCTGGCATGCGGTCCTCTGTCCTTCACCAGCCTATCCGATATAAAACCTCCCAGGACAACACCACATGAACCGGCTACCAGAGGAATCCAGCTCATGTACCGGCCAACATCAGTCTCCGGGTAATACTTGTTGAAGTAGGGCTGGGTGTTGTATGCCCAGACGTATCCGCCTGCATTTCGGATGGCCCCGGCAAGGAAGAGGATGAGGAGGGTTGGGCGTCGGAACGTTTTTAGCATCAGAACAAGCTTGAGTTTGATGACGGCAGATTTGCTCACTAAATTCTGGGAACACATGCTAGTGTTAGCCATAAGAAGTCTAGTTAGTTTTGAAACTTAGATATCCTGAGTTCTATTTGTAAATGCTTTTCTAGCCCACAAAACAAATGCAACAAGAGCAATATTATAGTGGTAACTTATTTCTGTTGAATGATATATCATTTTGTGAACACCCATTAAAGTACAGGAAACTCTCAAATAATAATAGTGGATGGAGAAAAATCATGTCAATTTATAGAATGTAACATAGCTTGGCTTCACATCTAATTAGTTAGACCAATCAGAGCATGCCTACTATCTTAATTATGTAACATAGCTTGGCTGCACATCTAATTAGTTAGACCAATCAGAGCATGCCTACTATCTTAATTATGTAACATAGCTTGGCTGCACATCTAATTAGTTAGACCAATCAGAGCATGCCTACTATCTTAATTATGTAACATAGCTTGGCTTCACATTTAATTAGTTAGACCAATCAGAGCATGCCTACTATCTTAATTATGTAACATAGCTTGGCTGCACATCTAATTAGTTAGACCAATCAGAGCATGCCTACTATCTTAATTATGTAACATAGCTTGGCTGCACATCTAGTTTGCCCAATTTCAGTTAGATAGTTCACTCAAAGCATGCCTATTATCTTAATTATTCAATAAGAAAATGGTTTTATCTAAGTTTATTAATTATTTTCATGTAAAAATCATGCTTACCTGCATAGGGGCCTGCTCTCCCTTTACTGGTTCCTTCAATGTGAACACTATCAATGCACCAACCACAAATCCAGGAATAGCAGCAATCCAGAACACCCAACGCCACCCTTTGCCACCAATATCGGCTTTGGTGATGTAGTTCCCAAAAGCGTATGACATACTGTAGCCAAGGTAGATTCCCCAGTTGTACACCCCAAGGGCGGTCCCGCGCAATGACTGACAGTACAGGAATTGTACAGGTTAGTGACCTTATGGGAAAAGGGTACTAGAATATTGCAGGCATGTACACCCCAAGGGCGGTCCCGCGCAATGACTGACAGTACAGGAATTGTACAGGTTAGTGACCTTATGGGAAAAGGGTACTAGAATATTGCAGGCATGTACACCCCAAGGGCGGTCCCGCGCAATGACTGACAGTACAGGGATTGTACAGGTTAGTGACCTTATGGGAAAAGGGTACTAGAATATTGCAGGCATGTACACCCCAAGGGCGGTCCCGCGCAATGACTGACAGTACAGGGATTGTACAGGTTAGTGACCTTATGGGAAAAGGGTACTAGAATATTGCAGGCATGTACACCCCAAGAGCAGTCCCCGCGCAATGACTGACAGTACAGGAATTGTACAGGTTAGTGACCTTATGGGAAAAGGGTACTAGAATATTGCAGGCATGTACATGCCAAGTGTGTGTGTGTGTGTGTGGGGGGGGGGGGGGGTGCACCCGCCCCTCAGCCAATCCTGGTACACAACTTTATGGGGTGCCAACTCCTACCCTCTAAGGGATGTTTCAGCAAGTTGAAACAATGTGACAATTTTAATGTTTAAACTTTTTTACTTTCTCAGGACTTTTCAGGTCTAGATAAGTATGTGGTGTTGCGAGTGCAACTCCTGTGTTTCCAGGATGTCAGAGAGACACAAGGTAAAGTGGATATTAAAGAACTTGTGTGCTATTTGTAAGCATAGGGAAATGCTCCCATTATCACAGCCTACATGTGGCTTCCTCTCTTTGGATAAAGAGCTGCCACATAGATTTATATGTCATAACCATCATTAAGCTATTTTTGTTACTGATGCTGAGACATGCTATAGAAAGAGGAGGCTTATTTAAGAGGACTTTTAGGGGAATATAAAAAGCATGGTAAACAATAAAATAATTGAAATTATTAAGGAAGTTCACCAATATATATATGTTGGGTTTAGGGAATTTTACCACTACCATAGGAGGTTGAATATGATATTGATAACTATTAAAGCTGAGACTCATGTTTTCTGCCTCAGGTATGGTGCTAACCTCAGGAAAATAATCAGCGATAAGGCTTGTTGCAAAAGGAGTACAGCCTGCCTCTCTGGAATAAAAAACACAAAAACTATCAAACAAGTAATAAATACATATCTATGATATCAAATGCCTAATGCATAAAGAAGCAATGATAGGGGATCCAGGATCAATAACACTTAAAAAAATACAAAATAAAGACTTATGACATAAAAAGATGAGCACCATAATTCACTCACCCTATGCCGAGGATGAACCTCGTGACCAGCAAATGCCAGTAAGTAGTGGAGAAACCTGTCAACAGCGTCATCCCACTCCAGAGCAACAAGCAAAACACCAGAATATTCTTGCGATTGAACGTCCCAGTAAACAGGCCAAGAATAACTCCACTGAAGGTGTAGATGACAATAAAGGCAGGACCAGCAAGGATCTGGTATTCCTCACCGGTACCATCATAGTCCCAGCGGCAGACTGAGAATGTCAGGTTGTCAGTTTTTTTGTGGCGACACCTGGAATAGTATGCATCACAGATTAAGGCTTTAAGACTGACACATATACAATTAGAGTTCACAAGATTGACTATTACCAGCCAAAAATTAAAGGAGCCCTGGTTCCTGTTTTAGTGCTTCAGAACCCTGTTAATGTGCTTGCCAAAATAAGGGGGCCAGAAACCCCCTCCAGCCCCCCCCCCCCCTCCTTTCCCCCATAAGCATTCCGTCCTGTTTATATCGATATTATGGTAAGTGTCTGGGTGTTGACCAAGAAAGTCAGGCATCCACTGTAAACATTCAAAAACACGACTCATTTTACCAAGAAGAATGATCAAAAACTTAAAAACATTTAACAACCAACATTACGTAATGACGCTTCAGAAATTCTGATTGAATGTGTTATTGTGAAAGACAAGAAAAATAAACTTATCCAAGTACTTTTACTTCACTAACCAAGTCTCATTTCTTTCAGTCTGTTCCTTGTCAACCAAACTCTTCACGCAAAACTCGGTGTACTTCGTGTAGCTAGTATTGAGAGCAAGGCATCCCTTGTCCCCAAACTTTATGGATTGGGCCATCGGCTGAGATGTGACGGCTAAAATGTATCGGTCCAGTTGATTCAATAAATACGCAGCTAAAAGCAACAGTAGCACATACATGGGGTATGGGCCGGCTTCTTTGTGCATCGCCAGAAATCTCAGCGCCATTTTGGTTTAGTGTTATTAACAGGGCAGTAGTGATGTACGGCTTGCATAAGTTCTAAGGTAGTAATATACTTTATGTATGAAAATAGCGAAAGTTATTCAAGTAGAATGATGGCTTGATAGGATACATGAAGTATACTGCTGTGTCATTCGCGGGTCACGTGCTTTGCGGAGAGAGGTGACATAACACAGAAAGTCCAACATAACAATAACGAGCGATTTTTCTTTATCCCTCTTCAAAAGGCACCGCATTTCTCGGCGTAACCTTGTAATACATTCTAGCTCACAAGCACTCTCTTTTCCTAGCACGGACGCCAGCGAAGCAACTCCGTTTTTAGAGGCGTTCAAACATAACATACATTATATGACATTATAACATATATAATTTTGGGGGATTTTATTTAAACACGGCGCTTTAAAGAGAGTAATATACACATATTGCTACGCTACTGTTTTATTGAAAGATGAGATAGGTTTCTGAGTAAAACCGTCGATCCACGGGGCTTGTTAGGCGCGAAGCAACAAAACGCGGGAAGGGAGCGAGAAAAACTCGGATGCAGGGTAGACCACCACTAACGTGTGTCGCACGGCGCTATGCGTTTACCACACCCCTCCCCCCATCTTCAGCATTTCCAACCTAGAGAGATTCAGTTTAATTTAACAGACACAAAAGAAAATAAACCAGCGTTACCGCACATGCACAATTTATTTTTTGATGGCGATAAGTTGTTCCAAGTTTTTCTGAGTCGTCTTTTAGGGCATATAGTTAGCTTCTTTTGCAAGTTCAGTTTTTGGCTATGTTATGAATGGCTTCTTACCTACTTTTGTCTAAATAACCGTTTCAATACTTAGTCTTGGTTTCTTTGTTAATCCCTTAGTTTTTAGTGTAAGCAAAACTATAAAAGTTAACGGGCAAACGTCATCGCCTTACCGGCTGAATCCAACTGAACAGGATGAGTAATTTCTAAAGAATTTTAACAAACTTTCCAAATTTGAATATCACAGTTTACACTCTGTTTAGCACTTTCTGTTGTTTTGTCACCAAAATAATTTTTAAATAATTTTAATTTTATTTGGTTATCTTGTTTTCAAAGTTTATTGATTTTTGGCTCGCTTTGAATTTCGAGAAGCGAGCGTTTCCCTTGGGACCGCCTCTAAAAACTGCTTGGCATTCCACGACGTGTGTAGAGAACTTACAATCCAATCACTTTAGAATCACAGTTTCCATTTTAAAATATAGTGTCACATAAAAACTCTTTTCTTTTAGCATTCGGGAGATAAAAGTTATTTCTTAATTCGGGTTTAGTGACAGTGATGCAAGTTCTCACCAGCCTTCGGCTGTAAGCGGTTATCACTTTTATCGCTCAGTGAAATGCACCGGAGAAAAAGAGCTGTTGACTACACACACTTTCTTCGCTTTAAAATGTCATGAAGTTCAAAAAAGGTCGCGTAAAGATTAAGAAGTTGTGGTATTCTCCAGCATGAAGCAAAAACTATGGTTTCTCGTAATATTTCTAGGTAAGTCTGAGTGGTTATATGTCGATTCGTTCGAAGTTCCAAAGTTTGTACGTAATGTGTGTTTTGGGTTGCCTAACATGAGTGCCGGTTTTGCGCTATCATTTCTCTATCCCCTCGCTAACCGATAGTAAACACAATGAAGTTATCTAGCTTAAGTTTTTGAGCGATCTCATAAAGTCAACCGCCTTTAATTCGCTAGTATCTTTCTCGATTTCCCCATACGTTTGTTTTCCTAGGTTGTCTCTAAACAAATCTCCGATCGACTATTCTATATTAATTTCCGCGATATTCACTTCTTCCGATCGTGTACAGGCGTCTAATTTCTTTATGAAATACTGATCAGAATTTCTCACATTCTTCTCGCTTGCAAGATGCAATCTATAATACGCCAAATCCTTTGGAAAAAGTTCTAAGCTACTAGTTCTTGAGGTCTGGGTCCCTTGCCCGTAAACAATGATTTATATTTTGTAAATATTGTTTATACCTCAAAAACACAAATTTAGAACAATTTTAGACTTTCTTGGTTTTTATAGAAAAAAAATACTCTGGAGACAATTCTGATTAACTTTTATTTTAATATTGTTGTAGAAAATATTTAACTCAAAAACAACTTTTCTTTGATTTCCATACTCAAGCCTTTCTATCCCAGGAGAATTAAAAGTCCCCTAAACATTAGAATTGATAATGCTGAAGATAATTGCTTGTATGATGTGGTAAATTCTTGACCAAAGCTCTTAAAGCTTTATTCATACCAGTTATCTCATCTATTGTCTCAGTTTTTTACTAAATTTTGCGACATTTTGTACTTTAAAAATATTCCTGAAATTTTGTTCTGGTCCAATTTGAATATTTCCCACTGAGAAAAGCAATGGGAGATTGAATAACCAACTGAATTATTATACAGCCTTTTTTGTTTTCCTTGACTTTCATATCAGCAAATCTAGATAAGTGATTGTTGAAAGAACATTTTCCTGTTGATAAATCTCATTGACATAATTTTGGCCTTTATTTGACAATGATGATTATGTACCAACCAGTCATACTGTGAAATATATCACAATTCATGTTTGTATTATACTGAAACACTTCATAGATACTTGGTTGATATATGTCAGAATACATGTCATTCAAGGCATGTCACTTATGCTTAAAGAAATAAAAATACTCAAATCCTGCATTTTTAAATTAATTAAAATTGTATGCACAATTTTTATCATAATGATAATGGAGGAACCCTCTAGGTCAAAATTTATCTCATCCCCCAAAAATTCTACTTGTTCATTTAACTATTTTTTTTTCTTTCTCTTTCAGTTTATTCCAGTATACAGCTTGCTGATGCAGGAGATAAATTCTTTTTTAATCATACATCATTATTACAAGTCAGCAGTGCAACATTGCCACTTAATTCAAGATTTGACTTTCGATTTCGAACTTGTGAGGGAGGGGTGTTACTCTCTCAAGTCGGAAATTTAAATAATGACTTTATTGAGATAAGTGTTAGCAAAGGAATTGTGAACTACACTATATCTGTCAAGCCGCTATACTTCACTCCAAGTCAATTGACGGTTAGATGGAAAGTTGGAGGTGTGGAAAACTTTGTACATGTTGGCAATGAGCTGGATAAAAGTCAATATTTCACAGTGCGATATGTCCCTGGCGTAGGGGATGCAAATTCTACAATTTCCCTTGATGGACCAATAACCTCATACTCAGCGAGTATGCCAAGGGATATTCGCAGCTTTGTGAGTGGTGGGCCACTATATGCGGGTGGCGGGAGTGGTGGTGTATGGTTCTCAGGGTGTATGGAGAGTGGAACTAATGTGCCTTTCACCTTAGAATCTAAACCAACTGAACCTACACCAGGATGCCCTTTAGATTCAATAGCAGGATGTCCCAATCGCAAAGGTGAGTAACTGGGTTACATAATTAACAGCATGTTAATGGAAGGTCTATAAGGTGTGGAAAGAGACTCATGTTATTTCTTGGACATTGCATACTGATAAAAAGTCACCAGATACTTTATTACAGTAGCTATTATTAGACAATGAATCTCCCATTCACACATTCGTGTGCTATCCTTTGGGACCACTTTTTACCTGACTTGTTTAGTATACCTAAAGGGCTCTGTCCTCGGTCCTCTCCTCTTTCTAATCTATATGAATTGCATACAATATTCATCTACTAAATTCAATTTCTATCTTTTTGCTGATGATACAAACATTCTTTATGCTAACAAGCACTTGTGCACTCTTGAGTCTGTGATAAATATTGAGCTGGAACATGTGTCTCAATGGCTGACTAGCAACAAATTAACCCTATACATAAAAAAAATCCATTATGTCATCTTTCATCCTCACCAAAAAATATTAACGTATCAACCTAAAATTGTTATGCGAGGGCATGATAAACAAAACCATCAAACTTAGAATGCAAAAACTTGGTGCATTGCTTGACGAAAATTTGTCTTATAAAAATCATATTGCTCAAATTGTAATTAAAATCAGTGTAAAAATCATATTGCTCAAATTGTAATTAAAATCAGTTAGACCGTAGGTTTGATTGCAAAACTCAGACATTTTTTAGCCCACAAAATATTGTTACAAATTTACCACTCTTTAATTGCACCACATATTTCCCATGCCATAACTGTCTGGGGATCAGCCAAAAAATATAATTTAAACAAAATCCTTATCCTTCAAAAACGAGCTTTTTGCGAACTGGAAAGACCACGCAATCCCACTATTTTCATATGCTGGCATCTTACCAGTTAGCTTTGTCCACTATTATGCATGATATTCGAAATGAAGTAACTCCTAAGAATATTCTTGATCTTTTCTCAGACATCTCAAATGTACATTCATACAATATTCGGTCGTCTTCATCTGGTAACTTCTATACCGTAATAATTCTAATAATTGCCTTCCTTTAAATAAGCGCCCCCTCCCCAAAAAACGCTCACCTTCGACCTTGACTTTTTACATATGTGCCCCTCTCCTCCCTCCCCCTTAAAATATCCCAACAAAAGAACCGATTGAATTGTGCATGTTATTTGCTTGCATGTTATTTAGCTCGCATTAACATTTCCACATTACAACAATATTGTCATTGATTTATAAACAATCTAACAGTTTACGTTTATCGCAAATAAAGTTTGATCCTCAATTAATTCAGAAGCTGTATTTTCCGCCGGAATAAAATAAGCGCCCCCTCTCCAATACGCGCCCCCTCTCCAATAAGCGCCCCCTCTCCAATAAGCGCCCCCTCCCCAATAAGCGCCCCCTCTCCAATAAGCGCCCCCTCTCCAATAAGCGCCCCCCCAAAGACCTGAAAAATTAAATAAGCGCCCCTGGCGCTTGTTCGAATCATTACGGTATAGAAAAATCAAAATTACAAATCCAATACAAAGCCTTTTCTATAGGCTTGGTGCAAGGATCTGGAATGAGATACCAGCTTCGCTATGAGACAAACCCAAAAAAAGCTTTCAAAAATGAGTTACACCTCCTGTTATTGGATGCTATAACCCTAAAACCCTGAAATCCACAAGGATATATTATATCTTTTATATATTGGGCCACTAGAGATCTTGATACGTTAATGATCACCTCATCTCATGAAGACGCCTATAGGGGTGTAAGCCTTGGTCCCTTATTTCCCCCTGCATGGCTTTCATACATATACATTTGTTATGAGAATACGAAAAAGACACGCACAGATAAGTGAGCTGATTAAAATAAACAGGAAGAAAGCATAGCAGGGTTAATTCAGCACCCTTTATTGTGGTACATTTTCTGCAGCAACAACCAAAATAAGTTGTAAAGGAGATACCTCTTTGATTTAATGGGGAATCTTGTTTTTGTCTCAATCAACTCTTCTATGCTTTTGCTCCTCAGCCTGTGATGCTGGCTTCACTGGAGACTACTGTGAGATAAATATTGATGAATGTGCCAGTGCACCCTGTCACAGCTATAGCACCTGCCTAGATGGCGTCAACAACTATACCTGCTTGTGTGGACCACGTTGGACTGGGCGAGACTGCAGCACAAACCTAGGCAACTTGTGTGACCCAAATCCTTGTCAAAATGGCGGCGTTTGTAAGGAAACATTTGATCGAAATAACTACACATGTGCATGCCCACAGGGTTACACAGGGTGGAACTGTAATGGAACTCTTCATCCATGTGAAACCTTGAATTGTACAAATGGAGGGACTTGCCAGAAACAGAGCAATGCATCAGATGACTATGTGTGTGTCTGCGTCACTGGTAAGGGAATCAAAATGAACATATGCTATGGTAGATTTTTGGTGTGAGTGGATAACAATTCTCAGATATTTTGCTCTAAAAGTTTAACCCTTTTATCACCAATTGGCCACCAATAAGCCTCTAATTAGAAGTGTATGCAATCTAAGCTATGTGACCTGAATTTTGCCGGTTTTGAAAGGGTTAATATAATTGTATAGTAATCAAAAGAGAAAAAGTACAACCATCCCAAATTACTAAAATACTGGTGGCTGATATCTTCCCACTATCCAACTCTGTATAACTCCTGACATCACTCCTGATATGAATGGATAAACTTTCATCAGAACTAGAAGAGGAAGTGCCTCTCCTCTAACATTTTCCCCAGCCTGTGTTTAGAGGGTGCTTTTTGTGGTACAAGATGAAGGGATGAATGGTGCCAATGCAAGAAGGAACGTTTTGTTTTCTTTTTTACTACAATGCGAGGGATTTTTTTTTTATATATATATTGTTATCACACCATTTTAATACCGCCAAAGGGTATTCGAAGATTAACTGGTACTTGCCTCGCCACACTTTATAAAACACAAATTTGGTTGAATTAGGTAAGAATAGTGTATTTATTATTTGACTAATCCATGAATGAAGTCATTCAGTTTTAAATGACCATAAGTTTAATACAACACTGGTGAAAAGTAAACTTGAATAGAAAAATGCCAAATGCATCCCCAAAAATTCTGCAGATTGCATGTTTCAAGCTTGTAATTTCATAAGTTTCCTGTGGAGTATGCCCCTACCCCCCCCCCCCCCCCCCCCCCCGGAAAGCGCTCAATTGTTGCCAATCATTCTGTCTTTTATCTTAACTGGCCTGAAGGCTAGCTGTCGAAGACCATTTGTCGCTTCGGGGAATACAGCAAGTACTGTCTTTTCCCCCTACCCGCACAACAGGATACAGTATAGCCTGTAAATGCGTGAAATTCTAATTGGCGAGATACTCCTTTGACTCTTCTGTAGAAAAAGAAAGAAAGGCAAGAAGAGTGATAAGCGCACACCCGAGGCCACCAGATTAACAGTTCCTACTGTTAGAAACTGTTCATCTTGTAGCACTTGCACACATTCATGTGTGCGGTCGTTTACAGACGTTGAAGTCAATTGGTGGAGCGGCCCGCTCCCGGGGTACTTGGTAACCAGGCTTGTCACATAAGCAGTTGCTTTTGTCTTCTTTCTTTTCTCTTGATCCAGCTATTGAGCATGAATGTTTGGTATACTTGGGCTGGCTATATGTGTCTTTTAAATCATTTGACGACTTTCGAAAATAGTGAGTATCGACGCGTGACTTTTCACTTTCGGATTAAATTATCGGCCATTTTAATATCCCAAGATAATCCGTAATTAAATCAGATTTTCTTTTGGCTATTTATTTTTTTGTTAAGTTTTTTTAGTTTTTGAGCTTGGAAACAATAACTTGAACGCATTCATTATCATACTCCGGATAAAATCATTTGATGTGAACATTTTCCGTCATAGGGTTCAATTGCTCCGAAGACATCAATGAGTGTGAATCAAATCCTTGTCGAAACAATGGGACGTGCAGGAATGAAGAAGGCAAATTCACATGCACGTGTTTGAGTGGGTTTAATGGGACTTTCTGTGAGGTGAACATCGATGATTGCCCCGCCCATGGGTGTAATAACGGCACTTGTATCGACGACATCAATAATTACACGTGTCAGTGCTTCATTGGGTTCAAGGGCAGACATTGCGAGAAGGACATCGACGAATGCAGACGTAAGTTCAAAGTTTTTTTTTGTTGTATAATTTTGGTCTCCTGTTAGGTTTATAGTTCTGTTTCAACAAATTGGCAACACTGGAAAAACTTGTGATTATGGTTGCTTTATATTGCGTGAGCTTAATTTTCCAAGGATTTCTGCAATAAAAACCGAAAGACACAATTGGGAGTAGAGCAGATAGCTACTTGATGACCATCTATCGATATGCATCCGCCTGGAAAACATTTATACTTTAAATAATATAATACTTTATACTCTCATATTTTATGCGTTTGTAATGGGCTGCTTTTTGTATTGTATATATGTTTGGTATTGTGTTCCATATACTTCGTCACAGTAGGCAATGTGTAAAGTATGAGCCATCAATCTTGTGCCTTATTTTGTTGCAGTGGGCTATTGTAAGAATGGTGCCACGTGTACGAATACGCCCGGCAACTATAGCTGTCAGTGCACCGAGTTCACCAATGGCACGAACTGCCAGCTGGATATCAACGAGTGCGCCAGCAGCCCTTGTCTGAACGGCGCTTTGTGTCAAAACAATGACTGCGATAAGACTGCTTGTTCTGATAAGGGATACGAGTGCTTCTGTAAATCTGGTTTCTTAGGTACGTAAAAATAGAGCATTTCTTGGTTTGGTGGCCTTCAGTTCCACAATTTAGATGAAGGTTACATACAAATCCAGCTAGCAGCTACTGTACTTATTTACAATTTCGTAAGCCTTAGATTAGGCGGCTTACCAGAGTCGCATTATCGTGCCCCTCTAGAAGAGTTCGACAGACAGATAATGCGACGTTAGCACGCCGCTTATTAGACAGAAATTGAGTTAATGAGGAGGCCGACCATACGTTTATTGTGAAGTGGCTCTATCGTCTAACCTCAACCCAACCAGAACGGTACGACGCTGGCACGCCGTTTAATTTTACGTGGTTTAGTAGTGTTTTATTAGTGCAAGCATTCCTTTCCTTAGTTCATCGATATCTATCATTGGGACAACATGCCATCTAGCAATGGTTTGATTGACATCTCTTTCTTTTTTTTTTTCAGGCCCCTTATGCGAAATAGACGTAGACGAATGCTTCTTAGCAGCCGTTGATCCGAATAAACGCTGTGAAAACGGGGCTACCTGTGTCGACAAGGTCAATAGAAAGGAATGCATATGCCCGCCGGGATGGACTGGGGACCGCTGTCACGTGGACATAGACGAATGCGCGCTTGGGTTCTGCGACAATGGCGCGACATGTAATAACTTCAACGGCACGTATAACTGCACCTGTATACCCGGCTATACGGACCGGAACTGCTCTACGGATATTAACGAGTGTGCATCGAACCCATGCGAGAACGGCGCCACGTGTAACGACTTGATCAACTACTTCAACTGCACATGCGTGCCCGGGTACACGGGTAAGTCCCCGGATGTCAAGTACCGTATTTTAGTTCTTTTAATTTTGTGAAGTTTTTGAGTTTTCCCGCTTGCAAACAATAACTTAAACGTATTCATTAACCTTTCTTATTCCGGAATAGCTTAGTAGTATTTGTTGGAGAACCCGGTTTTCCACCTGGGTCTTAACTACTTACTAACCGAGAGTGAGGTCATGCCGGAAATATCAAACTGAGGCTTTGAAGTATCGACATAGGCTTTAAGCGCACATACTATCGTATAGCCATATAATAATAATTACTTACTAACCGAGAGTGAGGTCATGCCGGAAATATCAAACTGACGCTTTGATGTATCGACAGAGGCTTTAAGCGCGCGTACTATCGTAGCCATATAATAAATCAAATTATTGCTTTTTAGGATGTATATTGTCTGTATACATGCACAATGCGTGGTAGTCAAGTAGTCTGTTGCCTTATAATCATAGAAAGTCTTATGCCGCCAGAGGGTTCCGGTTCATACGATTTAGAATTTTTAGTGATTTTAGTGATGTTTTTAGAATTTTTTGGGCCAACATGCCATCTAGCAATGGTTTGATTGACATCTCTTTCTTTTTTTTTCTCAGGCCCCTTATGCGAAACAGACGTAGACGAATGCTTCTTAGCAGCCGTTGATCCGAATAAACGCTGTGAAAACGGGGCTACCTGTGTCGACAAGGTCAATGGAAAGGAATGCATATGCCCGCTGGGATGGACTGGGGACCGCTGTCACGTGTACATAGGCAAATGCGCGCTGGGGTTCTGCGACAATGGCGCGACATGTAATAACTTCAACGGCACGTATAACTGCACCTGTGTACCCGGCTATACGGACCGGAACTGCTCTACGGATATTAACGAGTGTGCATCGAACCCATGCGAGAACGGCGCAACGTGTAACGACTTGATCAACTACTTCAACTGCACATGTGTGCCCGGGTACACGGGTAAGTCCCCGGATGTGAAACGCCGTATATTTATTTTTTTTTAAAGTTTTTTTAGTTTTCGAGCTTGGAAACTATGACTTGAACGCATTCATTATCATACTCCGGATAAAATCATTTGGTGTAAACATTTTCCGTCATAGGGTTCAATTGCTCCGAAGACATCAACGAGTGCCTGTCAACACCCTGTCAACACAGCGCAACCTGCAATGACCTTGTGAACGACTTCAGCTGTAACTGCACCGCTAACTACACGGGGAGGCAATGCGAGTACCTTAAGACGCGCTGTCGGCCGATAAATCCGTGCTTAAATGGAGGACGATGTATAGACATAGGGTTCGAGAACTTTACTTGTGACTGCAGTGCCGGATTTGGTGGACCCCTCTGCGAGAATTCTACAACCGTTAGTTTGAACGGCTCGTCATATCTGACGTTTGATGGCAGCCAAAGTGAATTCATGGTTGCGTTGGAATTTCGAACTACGCTTCCAGACGGTGTACTGGTGCATGATTCGGAGAGCAAATTCCTGCTGCAGTTGAGGGAAGGGGCTATTGAAATAAGCAATGGCGCTAGCAGTGCAGCAATAGAGGCTGCGCTTTCGGACGGTAATTGGAGCGGAATTGTGGGGTTGAATGTCACTCAGAGTCACCTACATTTATCTATAAACACCTCAAGTGTTTCCATAGCTCGAATCAACCGTAAAAATCCGAAGCTGTTTATTGGAGGATATTTGGAGAGCCTCGAAAAAAGGCGCAACCTGATTGGCTGCATTCGAGATGTCAAAGTAAATAGCGTGGTGAAGTTACCGTCTGAGATGGAGCTTGTGCGTGTCAGCATGGGGTGCCCCAGGGAGGAGGTGTGCTCTCCCGACCCCTGTACCCACGGGACGTGCATTGACGAGTGGCTCACATACAGATGTGCTTGCGACCGTGGGCCTAATTGCAATACGGGCCTAATTGCAAGTAAGTATTCTGAAAATCTCTGTCCTGTGAAGTAAATAACGATGATTGCTCCGGCCATGGGTGTTATAACGGCATTTGTTTCGACGGCATCAATAATAACACGTGTCACTGCTACATTGGGTTCGAAGGACATCGACGAATGCAGCCGTAATTTTGAAGTGTTTTTCTTTTGTATAATTTTGGTCTCCTGTTGGGTGTGTATTTCTGTTTCAACAAACTGGCAGGGCTGGATAAACTTGTGATGATAATTACTTTATTTTTGTGAGCTAAATCTCCGAGGATAACTGCAATAAGAACCGTATGTGGTGAGCTGTTTCGAAATACGCTATGACCTCATGAGTGACGTCACGAGAAGCCTTAGTCAGTCCGGAACTGCTCGCGGAGCTCCATAGGTATAGTAATATGGTATAGAGTTGTTTTTTGTGGTCATCGCGCGGGTACCCTGTGGTGTCACACGCCAGTTAGCTAGTTGGTTAAGACATTTTTTACTGAGAGAGACACATAATATCAATACAGTTAATATACATGTGGTTCTCGGAGAATTATTGTTTTAGTGCAGCCAACAAGAGGCCATGATGTAAGACATATATACATACCCGTATGTTCCAATGATGACGTCCGTGAAAGCTATTTTTAGTTGGTTAGCGCTCACGTTTCCTAGCAACATGAGTCAAACGCGCGATTACATCTTGAGCGATGTGAACCAGCAAAGGATGTTATGGAAATATTTTTGTGGACTTTAAAAGCACACTAGCATACACACATTTGCACCAGTCGGGCCAAGACGGGACGCTAGCACAGTCTATTACCCGTGCAGTTCGGCAAAGAAAAATAAAGGCCTTCTTGTATTTAAATACATAACATAGACTCTGAGAATGCCTAGGTATTCTATCTCACCGAATTGCAGAGAAAAAGAACTTTTGAGGAGTCTGCACGATGCATCTTGAATGAACTCCAAATTCACCGTCTCCCCGACGTCTTCCCGTTCAATTATTTATATAACATTTAGATAACTGAACATTAGCTAACTTAACAGATACCAGGACACCACCCTATGAGTAGCATCGTGATCATGACCCTTAAGAGCAGCTAAAAAGATGAAAACAGGTCGCGAACGAAGTAAAGAAGTGCAGAGGGAAAAAAATTTGTTGTGAAATTGTACTAGCTCGTGGTGCCCATAACCAAATATGGCGTGACGAACCATATATGGATGCTATTGACAAGCTCGCGCAATCTAAAAATAGCTTTCATGGACGACATCATGGGGCACGGGGATTCGTTCTCTTATATCATGATCTCTTGCAGCCAGTTAGTCATCCAGTCAGCCGCGCAACTTCCAGGCCCCACTCAGCCCCGAAATGGCGACGAAATGCAAACCCCCACAGGCGAAAGCGTATTTCCGCGGTGTCCCCACAGGCATGTGTCCTTTTCATGTGACTGTCGCATGACTTTGTCACGTGTAAGATCTTAGGTGAACAATCTCGCAACGTCACATTCGTTACCCTTTCTGCTTATTCGGTCTATATAATTTTGTTCCAGCTGCCGAGGTAAATGATCAGAACTCCACCATTGTTGGTTTCGCTGTGCTGGTCGCCATCTTGTTCTTGGTCATCTTTGGTCTGATTGTCTACATCGTAGTGCTGAAGAGGGCAGGTAAGTCTGTTAAATAGGATTGCATGTCGAGTAGCAGGTCTGCCACCCTTAAAGTTCTTAAAATCTTTCACTTATATCAATCTAGCCAAAACAAAGCATAGATAAACTTTCAAATTCTGAAAAGGGAATTGAATTTGATTGAAATTTGAATTTTCTACAGATCTTTGAAAGTTCTTAAAACCCTTCACTTCTATCAATCTACCCAAAGTAAAGCATAGATAAACTTTCAAATACTGAAAAGGGAATTGAATTTGATTGAAATTTGAATTTTCCACAGATTGAAAATTTTCCTGGCCGCGCAAAAGGAGATTGAATCGAGTGAATAATTCCAAGTTTTGGCGGGAAAATCTGAAACAACGTATTTTCCTTAAATCCGTTAAAATTCAGAGACGGCAATACCACAAAATAATGGCGAATTGTTTTCTATTGCAATGCTACCCATAGTGAAGCGAAGAATAATCTAAAGTCGAGAATTGTACGCGGAAAAAAAAATTCGTTTTGTTGTAAGGTTTCAAAAACAGCGCGCGCTCGTGAGAATGTCGCCATTCTTGATTGCGAATGCAGCGCGCGCGCACAATGGAAAAACAATTCAAAGACTAAAAAATATCTGCTAAATTTTGCAGGTTGTTTCCTGAAGTTAAATAATTGTTTGACTACCAGGTTGAGATATAAAGATGACGGTAAAAGCAACGTTCTTCAGCAATAACTATGAAGACGGGAACCGGTTGTTTTCTCATGTAATTTGGTTGACATCTCGATCTACGTCACAAATGACTGGACCCGGGCCTTTCAGTTCACGGCCTTTTTTCCGAACGTTGACCTCAATATTACAGATTTGAGTTATTCGCGCGAACGCGTGTTGTATAGCGTCCATACGAACCACATGCCATTTGGAAGATGAAAATATAAAGAATTAAAAAAGTCTATCAACTCTGAAAGGTTATATGGACTTTAAAGTAGTATACTAATAAAGGATACTTTCTTGTTTTGCAGGTCTTACAACAAGGAAAAGAAGGTATGAAGCTTGATACTATTATGACATACTTTTGTTCTTGGGTTAACATAACCTTTTTCCCACAGATCTGAAGCTGAAAACCCAGGCTACTCTGCATTCCAGGTAAACATTTTTTATTGAATAGAGTTTATACAACACCTTGAGAAGTGAGCTAGCAATAAACAATATTATAAACAATTTGTTATTCTTCAGAATGTGGCAATGCAAGAAAATGTGAACCAAGACCAGCACACAATACCAGAGATGGGAGATTATGAGGTCGCCCCTTCAGAAAATAGGGAACCCATTCCTGACACCATTCCACAGTACGAATCAGTGAACAATGCACCGGCACGACCACCTAACAATGGTAACGTCACGCAATACGATGTAACGCAAGTTAGCAGTGTCACGCAATACGAAGCTATGAATAGCCATCCATCACTTCATCAGCACGTGGCAGCCAATCGCCAGTACGATGGCGTCGATAGCACGAGAATATGTGGACAGAATCCTCCCGCAATGAGAGCAAGGAACGGCACAGGTGATCATGGAGAGCCAGGTTACGAGAACACAAGAAAACGAGGCTTACCACCTGAAGTGTACCAGTCTTTACAGGCGACGACACAACACAGTGAGAGTGCGCAGTACGCCCCACTGAATCCCTTGACACGCATAGGGGTCAGGCCTTGTGGTAGGGACGAGAGGGGAGTAGGCTTAGACATTAGAGAGAGTGAGTACCAGGAGTTGAACCAAATTGAAGCCACAGATCCATGTTATCAACGGGTAGGCAGTAGGGTCTCTAGCGTGTAAGATGCCCATATCGCGGATCCGTGTGATCAAGGGCTCCTACAAATACCACTAGCGCGTGAGACCACTGTAATCTTCTATAAAGATAATACCAGCGCGATAGCTGACAATACCACGTACATAGGTCAATATTATCAAATGTTTAATCACTAGTCAGCTAGAAATACCATTTTTACTCGAATCATACATATCCCCATAGATACTGTAATGATTAGTCGGGAGGACTTCTTTTGACCGGAGTCGTACCTTTATTCTGAGTGAGTGGAATGAAGAGTAATGAGGAATTACAATGCGGTCCTATTTGTAGTAAAACAAGTAGTACGTTTGATTGACAAGCACTGACCACGTGTGCAGAGCGCGGTGATTGGACGGTACTTGACAATGCAAACAGTTACATCAGATATCATTTTTTTGTCGGCAAAATCAGCGATAACAAAGGAAAGCTTTGAAAAGAATTTAAGGATACAAAATGAATGTCCTTTGCCATGAAACTAAGGGAGTCAGTAGGAAAGGTCAAAAGGTAACTTTGGAGAAACAAATGTGTAACTTGTAATCGAAAGTTAACGAACGTAAGGGGAAAAGAAGTGGTCGCTCAAGTAGCGTAGGTGTGGTGTTGGGTGACTTGGATTAGCATAAGAAATCAGATTACCAAAAAACAGTAGAGCTAAGCACCTCCTACTTGAGTGTGGGCGATCCTACGTGCTGCGCTAATGATACCGACAATTAACGTACGACATCAAAAGGAACTGTATCAAAAGAAGACTCGTTAACTAACTGATTCAACGGAAAGTAGAAGACAGATGAGTTCCGAAACATGGTGCGATCCCACAAAGGTCATTATTTCACTCATCCTTATAATTAAACGAATATCCTCCTATGCTAAAAGCTAATAATGCTTCAAGAATACTTTTAACCTTGATTTATCCTTAGAGTAATTATATCTTGACTTGTATATCTCCTTACTTCCTTTAACTACGATCTAACATAATCTATCATAACAATACATGCTGCTAACTCGTGAGGTGTATATCACCATTGCTCCAGCTTACCGTGTTACCCTGTGTTAATAATCACATGTCCTTCCCTTTAAGACTCTTGATAGGATCAAAGAGATTTATTACCACGCGCCGGCAGCGATGTGACAGCGGTTACGTCCACTGTGGATAAGAGGGCTAGTGTATCATGGGCAGTTCAGCTGAGTTGAGTCACAGCCGCGTGTAGTGCTAAATAGTAAGAGGGCTAGTGTATCATAGGCAGTTCAGCTGAGTTGAGTCACAGCCACGTGTAGTGCTAAATAGTATCATATACAGTTACGTCCACTGTGGATAAGAGGGCTAGTGTATCATAGGCAGTTCAGCTGAGTTGAGTCACAGCCACGTGCAGTGCTAAATAGTATCATATACAGTATTCAAATTTTCTTTGATATGCCTCGCAAATGTTCCTGCTGCAAAACCAAGCTTAGCGAGCATGATTTCGGCTCCTGGGGCAAGGAGTGTACTGGCCCTCGGGCCGCTCCGAACCTTGTTTCAGCAGAGGAAACGCCGAAGCTTCAATCTCAAGCGTGCCTACCCTGGCCTCAGTTTTGGCGGCCTTAACGTCTCTCTCTGAAAAGGTTGGCTCTTCCCAGCAGGATCACGATGCCTTAAATACGAACGCGCGCTATAAAAGGGACTTGCCAAGGCCTGGCTAAACTGGGCGACATGTCGAGCGCGACCTAGTTTAGCCAGGCCTTTAGGCAAGCTGTCATTCGTCATTTGACTTCACTAAGTGAAAGCTTCGTAGAGAAAAAACAAAAACCTATAATGACCGAAAACACACAACAGTTGGCCGAAAACACACCATTAAAGTAAACAGTGTATTTATTAGCCCTTTTTTTATAACAAAAAGAAAAACAAGGGAGGATTAGATAGCTTTTGAAGTGATGAATTTGGCAAATTTGTTGTTTGTCCGCGCGCGCGTCTGAAAATAGCCATTTCAAATGAGCGCGCGCGCTTTGTTTTTGTAGAGAATTGACTCCAAACACTTTCCCGAATATTCCTGGTAGTTCTTTAACATTTCGTAGTTTGTCGTACGGCTTTACTTTTTGCTATGTTTTCTTCTGGCCGTTACAGAGGTCCGCACTCAATGAATTATAGCTGTGAATAACGTAGATCTGGATCATCGCGACTGAGCACTCCGCCGCCAAGATCACAGGTAACCCAGGCAATGGTTTTGAAGCTTGTTGGTAACTCGGAATCGGCTGTTCTGGGAGGTATAACGAGGGCTTTTTTTTCTGAAATGTTCTAAATAAAATTGCCTTAAAAACTTAGAACATGCATTGTTGTTGTCAAATTCATGTCTAATACACGATTTGGGGGTGGTCTTCTCAACGAAATATAAAGCTGCCCCACCCCTACTAAGGAAAGAAGCAAGGCTGCAGGCGCCTTTTGACAGCCTCGCGAATTTCAACGGGATTTGAGTGCTACCCAAAATGGCGGCTTCAACCTTGTTTCTTTCCTTAGTAGGAGGAAGGCAGCTAAGTATTTAGTTAAGTACCCCTAAGACATAGCAAATTGGATGTGGCAGAAGGGATTTTTAACCCTAAGAAATAGCAAAATCGAAAAAAAAAAAAACAAGAAATAACAGTTGGTCGAAATTTTATACCCTAAAAGATAGGACGATCAACCCCGTCTACGGCTAAAACGCATCGGTCCAATTGATTCAATAAATACGCAGCTAAAAGCAACAGTAGCACATACATGGGGTATGGCCCGGCTTCTTTGTGCATCGCCAGAAATCTAAGCGCCATTTTGGTTCAGTGTTATTAACAGGGCAGTAGTGATGTACGGCTTGCATAAGCTACAAGGTAGCAATATACTTTATGTTATTCAGGTAGATTGATGGCCAGACAGCACACATTAAGTATATTGCTGTGTCATTCGCGGGTCGCGCTTTGCGCAGGTAGCTGACATAAACACAGGGAGTCCAACACAGCAATAACGAGAGCTTTCTTCCCTCTTCGAAAAGGCATCTTTTGTTCTTTCCATCTATCGGCTTTTCTTGGCGTAACCTTGTGATGGGTTCCTTAGTTCACAGAACACTCTTTTTCTAGCACGGGCACCAGCGAAACAACCCAGTTTTTAGAGACGTTCATTATAAGGCCAAGTAAGTAAAAATAAAAACATGTTTATCGTCCTGATAAGATCAAAATAGGGAGCATGCGATCCTTTTTATTTATTTATTATTTATTTATTTTTTCTCCTTGGTTTATCAAATATTTATTACGATTCACAGAGGAAATTGCGAACTGGTGAAAAAAATCGTAAGAAAAGCCGTGAAACGGGAACGTCTGCCTTTATTTCAGTGCCCAGACACCGCTAACGCGCGAAATTTGAACTTCTGGGAAACAAACAATCAAAAAAGCAGCAGAAAATAAAGAAAATCTTGTTGCGGCCCCGAAAAAGAATGCGGGCGGGGACGATAAACATGTCATGTGGTGTTAAATGCTTGTTACTTTTCCGGCTACCTGAACAATCAACGCAAAGGAAATAGTGTATTACAAACCATAATATAAATAGACTGGAACCATAACAATATCATGTATCATATGGATCCACCGGACCAGGTAGCACTACAGTGCTACCTGACCACGTTGTCATATAATTAGGGAGTCCTGTGGTACCCATTTGCCGTGAATTAGAACTTTTAGGGGCCTGGGCACTAAAATATGTAAGAGGAAGCCATTTTCTTTTGAGACATTCAAAGATCATCGATTTCTCGTGTTTTGGAGTGATATTTTTCAATTTTTCGACCTGATGTTTACAGCTGGGGTATTTAAAAATGGCGTCAGTTAGAGTGAGAAGAAATCGGCAGCGAAATCTAACGGTAGATGAAGTTTTATCGAGTGTTTTTGACGAAAACACAACAGATTTGGACTCTTCTGACTCGGAGGATGGCGAAGATGAATTACCAACGTTATTCCCGGCAATTCCAGCCGATCTAGAAGACGATTCTGTCGAAAGTGTAAGCTCTTATGAGGACTCCAGCAGCTCTTCGAGTGATTCAGAGTTTGATCGACGTCAAAGTGTGACAAATCAGCGACAAGAGAAAGCGAGAAATCTTCGTGAATGTTCACAAAATGCTCGAAGAACTATTCGAGGGGTTCGCAGAGGAAGAGGTGCCAGGCGAGGCAGAGCAATTTCAGTTCAACAAAGGAGAGAAATCCAAGATGGCGGCCGTCAACAATATATTTGGTCGAAAGAGGTCAACAGAAGAATTTTAAAACCGTTTACAAATGCTGTTGGGCTGGCAAATAGAGGACAGAGGAGGGAGAAATCTGCTCTTGAGTATTTTGAATTATTTTTTGACCAAGAGGTTTGGGATTGCCTCGTCACTATGACCAACCTGAATGCAGAGAGGAAGGGAGCCAAGGGTACTAGTGGTGGACAATGGAAACCAATAACACAGGATGAAATGAAGGCCTTTTTTGGCTTGAACATTGCTATGGGAATTGTTAAACTTCCTGAGGCAAAAATGTATTGGCAGAAGAAAATATGGCTCTTGACTGTTCCCTCATTCAGTCAAGTCATGTCTCGTAACAGATTCTTTCAGATTCTACAGTACATTCATGTCTCAGATGACTCCAACATTGTGCCTTCTGGGCAACCTGGTTATGATAAATTGCATAAAATCAAGCCACTTTTGAATCTTCTTTTCCCTAAATTTGAAAATGCCTACAATCTGCACAAAAACATTTCAATTGATGAGTGCATGATTCCATGGAGAGGACGTTTATCATTTCGCCAGTTTATTGCGAACAAACCTGTCCGGTTTGGTATCAAGGTTTGGGTGCTAGCCGATTCTGAATCAAAGTATGTCTACCGACAGCAACTGTACATTGGAAAGA